>NC_092874.1:410027735-410706485 GCF_028372415.1 Notamacropus eugenii
CATATTTTTCTAAGATCCTTGAGGTCATCATTTCTCATAGCCCAGTACCATCCCATCACAATCATATACCACAACTTGTTCAGTCATTCCTCAATTAATGGGCATCCCTGCAATTTCCACTTCTTTGCCACCACAAAGAGAACTGTTATAAACATCTTAGAAAATATATGTTCTTCTCCTCTCCCCATAATTGTCTTTGGAAATAGACCAAGTAGTGTTAATTGTTGGATCAAAGGGTATAGGTAGTTTAACAATTCTTTGGGCTATGCAAAATAATTTATGTTTTCAATGGTAAAAACTAACTTGCATTAGTACTATGCTAACCAACACATTTACTAAATGACCAATAGTATTTATAAATGACTTAAGGTAAAAAATTAGAATTAACTCTTACAAAAGCATACAAAAATGACGTCCCATTTTTTAGAGTATCATAAATAAGGATAATGTATATGGATGGTTCAGTTTCAAAAAAGGAAGGCAGTATGGAAGAAGGAACAGGAGTTGAAATGAAAAAGAATTTGTAAAGATGATTTTTAAGTGTGAAGAAGACCATATATGGAATTTGGGGAGGAGAAACTTGGGATAATTTCAGTAATTGAAAGAAAAGGGCTTGAGCTGAAATAGGAGACCCTGGGGAAGGAGAAAAGCATTAGAGCAAAAGTATGATGACTCTTTCTAAAGGAGAAAGATAAGAAAAGAGCAGAAAAAGGTAAAGGAAGTGAAGAGGAGAAAGAAGAAAGAATTAAAATGAAGGAGGGGGAAAGACTCAAGGAAAAGGAGAGAGTAGATGATAAAATGAAGGAAGAAAAATTTTATAAAATAAATTGGTAAGATAAGGTAGTAAGTTAGTAAAAGAAGGGAAAGAAAGTTGAAATGGGCTGGTTAAGAGATACTGAAAAGCCAGTCAAGGTGTTGTTGGGATACCAAGGTTAAGGGGTCAACTCTGGAATAGATCAGCAAGACAGACACAGAATAAGGTCTTTACTTCTAGTAAATATTGAGAACAGGGAGGCTTTTTTAGCATTTAACACTTAGCATTTGACCACTGTATTTTCCAAGATAGTCACAAAAGCTAAGGACAACAGAGAGACTGCCTTTTAAAATGAAAATTAAAAGGAGGAATGAAACACAAAGAAGGGCGACAGTCATTGTCTGGGATGGATGGGACGATTTTACCTTCAGATAAAGAAAAACAGAATTTATCTATTATATCAAATCTGTTTTTTTTTTTCTGCCAAAGAAGAGGGACCTTTGGAATTGCAAGACAAAATGCAAGTGGACAACAGAAGTTGACACCCAAGATGAGGAAGTAGTAAGATTCCAGCTCATTACCCTATGAGAACAAGTCATCTGGCCAAAATGAACTTCATCCCAGGCTATTAAAAGAATTATAAAATGAGACAACTGAATGACCGTCAGTGAAAGATTATAGAGGAAAGGAGAAAGCTTGGAAGATAAGACTATTTTGATTTTTATTTTAGAAAGGATAAATTTTAAATTTATCAGTCAGTGCCTGTGAATTTCTGGTAAAAATTCTAGAGCGTATTATTAAAAGAGTGGTTAGTCATCATCTAGAAAAGGAAGCAGTGATTACAAAGAACCAGCCTGTCTTCCTCATGCTGTTTCCTTTCCTGGATGGGGTTATTGAACTAGGACATAAGGGAAATACTGTAGATAGTATACAGATGATATTAACAGAGCATTTGCTAGTCTGTCAGGCTTTCTGAGCTGGTTAGTGGCAGAGTTAGCCATTCTTGTCCTCTACACTTTTCTGAACCATGCTGCCTGTACTCTGGTCATCATCTTTATTTCCTGACACTGCAGTCTTTTCCTCTGCCCCGGGATGTAGCAAAGATGAATTTTTGCTGTATCTTGTCCAGAAGCAGGTCCTCACATCATTTCCAAATCATACCATTTTCAATCTAACAAATTATCTCTTCCCCTCCTTTCTCCTCTTTCTCTATCATATCTCCTCTTCCCTTTCTGTTTCTGTCTTTCTCTCCTGCCCCCATTCCTCAACCTTGGACACCTGGCTTTGAGCCTTTTTCTTATCTTGCTGACAACTCAGCCCCCAAACACTTCCCAACACTGTTTCTATGACTGTACTCCCCCTTTAGCAGCTTCTCTTTATCCAATTAAAATAGTAACTCTTTAAGGGTAGGATATTGCCTGCTTATATTTTTGAATTCAGCACTTAGCAGAGTGATTTGCAATTGGTAATCAGTGCTTTGTCTACTTATCAAGAAAAATATAGCAGTTTATGAAAAGTGCACTCCACATTCCCCAGGAAATTGTAAAGCCTCTGATGGCAGGTTTTGTTTTTTTTTAATTTTTGCTTTTGGCTCACCAGTACCTAGCAGAATACATGGTGCATAATAAGTATTTGATAAATGTCTGTTGAGTTATGACATGGCTAAGAATCAAATTGTTTAAGATAAGCAGCTCAGATTCAGGGACACCCTGAAATTCTGGCTTTGAGAATGAATGGCCCTCTGGCCTGTGATAGATTGGGCTCCTATTTGTTGGACACCCTATTTTATTCCAATCAGTATTAATCAGTTTGATATGATTCCATAGGGGTAGTGGTTATAAGTTCTGATGGAAGGCCTCAGAGATGTGAACTGCAGATTGAAAGTTCACTTCCTTAATCATAGGAGTACCTCCGCCCTTTCTTCCTGCAGAGCATGGTGACCAAGCCCAGTGTGACAGAGGTGACTCAATTAGATGAAAAGTTCCCCAGTTATTTTTGTTGCCCTTCCATACCTTGTCATCCATCTATTGCCTCAAATGGGGAGATGACCATGAGCACATAGCCAACAAGTGACCATAGTTGCTGGCCCATGGCCCACCCCCTTCTATCAGCCATTGGTATCCACTCATCAGCCCAACCCCATGAACCTGCTCCTCAGTTTTGGTAGTGCTTTTTTAAAGATTAAGATAGGTCTGTTAAAGTCTGCTTGCAAGTACATTTGCAAACCAATGGGATTCTGTATTGGGTGTAGATTCTTCTAGAGGGTCATGGGCAAGGTCTACCTACCAGTGAAACTCTGTATTTTTGTCCTGTTCTACCTGTATTATTCAGGTATCAAGAACCATACATCTAAGGCCCTGGAGGAAGGGGGCACCTCAAATCATGAGGAAAATCTGAGGTCCACTTCATTAAAGAGAACCATGAACCCTTTAATAAGTGCCATTGGCTCAGAGTTCTGCCTCAGTGCTTTGTTTTGTTGGGGTTTTTTTGTCTTTCAGAATGGACAATTTTGAGTCCAGAAACACAAACTGGCCAGGCAGTTTTGTTCTCTGCATTATAATTGCGTCCAGAGAATATCGCCCTGTTGGCAACAATGATCTCGTTCCATCTCCTCCCCACTTTCTATGCTTTTCTCTCTCTTTATAACTTTCCTCCAACCAGACCACTTTAGGACTCTTGGTTAGAACTGATCTGGCCTGCCAAAACCCAGAACTTAGATGTTATACCCATTTTGGTTCAGGCTGTACGTCAATATAAACTCACATGCAGGTTGTGGATATCAAAGTAAAACAAAACTAAGCTCAAGCCTTAGGATATCTCTAGGACTCAGTATCTGAGTTTTATAGATTAAAGTGTTAGAGCTGAAAGGGGAAGGGAAGGAAGAAGCAATTATTAAGCACCTACTGTATGCTAGGCATTGTGCTAAGTGCTTTACAAATATTATCTCATTTGATCCTCGCACAAACCCTGTGAAGTTAGTGCAAAATTCCATTTTTACAGTAGAGGAAACTGAAGTGGACAAAGGTTACGTACGTGACCAGCACGCACATGGTCACATAGCTAGTATCTGAGTCAGAATCTCAACTCATATCTTCCTGATTCCAGGCTCTGTGCTCTGTCTACTACACCACCCTAATGATCAAGTCCAACCCCCCTTATTTTACAGGAAAGGAAACTGAGTAACTTGTCCTGCTTTGCATAGTTGATGAGGTAAGGTCTCATTTCTTGTTCAGTGTTATTCCTACTATTACAGTACATTATGCCACCTTCTGTTACTTCCCTCTCTCTCTCTCTCTCTCTCTTCCTCCCTCCTCCCTGCCCCACTATCTAGAGACATAGATTTACCACAAGGATCTTCGATTTTTTTCAGTGGGGGTATTGCCTTCACTGGTGCCAATCCTATAAACTGGCAGATGTCCTTTAAAAGTCTCTGTGGCTGAAAAAAAAAACAATCACTCCATGGTCAATGTGGTAATGAGTCTCTCTGAACTTAGCTACATGGTTCTAGACTGGGACTCCTGCATTTGAAGTGTTTCCAGCAGGGTACAACCTGCCAGAACTTGCTTTCTATTGGCATAACCTTTTAGAAAAGAATTTAGGAATCATGGCAAGGTCACTGCCATGCAGTGATGAGGTATTGGGAAGCAGAGGAGGTGGATTTACTGCCTCCTTCTCAGGAGAAGAGAGAGATAGATTTACCACCTGAAAATTCATGTTATGCCATGCTTGGATGGTATGCCACGCACGTCTATGGCCTTCGTGTTGAAAAGCAACCAAGTATTTCTTGGCTTCCATGCATTGTTCTGGGGCCCCACCTAAGATCATTCCTTCCCTTCCCACATCCTCAGGCATGCCTTTTTTCTTGCAGTGCCCATCCTTTGACACTTAGCCTGGATCCATTGGCCCTACCCTTGCATTCTTGTTCCTTGTGCCAACTTTCTGTAAAGATTTCAGTCGGCACACTTGTATGTGGTCTACAACAGTACTCCAAAGAAATAGAATATGATAGAATAGAAATAGAATACAATAGAAATGTAGATTCCTACTTAGGAGAGTGAGTTACCATGACTAATCTGGGCTACCAACACCTGCTGTCTCACACAGGAGTTTGTTAGAAACAAAACTAGGACACAGATATAGGACTATAGACTGGAAATAGCTATCATCTAGGTCTACCTCCTCACTTTACAGATGAGAAAACTAAGACCCACCTACAGAGTTTGAGGGACTTATCCAAGGTCACAAAGGTAGTAGGTAGTAGAACTGAGATTAGCCCTGACCCTACCACTCCAAAGCCAGCTTCATTCTCTTAGAACACACGGCCTCCCTAGAGTCATTTGCATTCCTATATTGTTTCAAGTTTTGAGTTCAAGTTGCCACTTGGGATGAAACAAACCATTCACGTAGATATGGCACTTCGAGGGTTAACAAGTGTCTTCCTCAGGATAACCCTGTGGGATGAGTAGTGTGAGTGTTACACAAGTCAAAGCCAATAGATTCCTCAGTTAGAGAGGTAGCCTGGCAGAGTTGACTGAGAGCAGGCCTTAAAGCAAGGAAGACCTGAGAATGGGCATTTGGGGTTGCCAAAGGACAAAAATGTGTGGCGGCAAGAGGAGAATTCAGCAGAGCAGTACTGAGAGGTCTTGTAAGATTATGTTGCCCCAGTGTTTCTCCTCTTTCATTTATAAGGAGGACATGAACTTTGTGGTGATGGCACTTCTCTGAAAATCATAGAGAATATGGTTGCCGTTTCCAGCTGTTGTTGGGTGAAGGGAACGAACACAAAAGGTAACTAGGCTGGTAGATAAGGGCTATGCCATCCCGGCTAAGTAGGAAGGAGTCCTGAGGAAGAGAAAGGAGGCAGTGTATGTCAGGTGAGTCAACTACTATCACCACCTTGACGGTCACTTGTTCTCAGACTCTGATGGAGATAGCCCAGAACCTGGAACCCAAGAGCCTTATGATGAGCGATACCCTCCAGACCACCGATCCTGCTTCCATGCCAGCACCCTACACCCATCATCCTAGAAAGCAGCCTCCATGGAAAGATGGCTTATGCCTACTTTTTCCAGATTTGCAACTACAGCCAATGAATACCTAGCAAACAAAGCTCTTGCTACCAAAGTCCTTGGCTCTGTCAAACGGCTCCACATCAGACACTGACATGATTTTATATAGGGAAACACTATTAAAGAGAAGGCATTATAATCTGCTTTGCTACCCTAAGGATCATAGCACTTTTCCAACGGATTTGTAGCTAAAACTCCCATACTTAGAATACCATTAGAATGTGAATTCTTGGGGGGTGGGGGGGAGAAGGGATTAGCTTATTTTTCTCTTTGTATAGCATGTAGTAACAGATGAACACATGCTTTTTAATTCATTCATTCACGGCAGGATTATCTTCTCAGTCAGGTTTTGTCACCTTCCAGTGTTTCCAGTGTCTTCCTGAGGTTTTTCTGAACTTCCAGATAATGTGTAGGGCCTGAAGCTCATTACAAGAAACCTGATGACAGCTGGAAAGGTAAACAGAAAGGAGAATGAATATTTCTAAATCTCCAAAAGGATTCAATAGGTTGTTCTAACCATGTGGAAGGTCTGGTAGAAAGCTGAACAACACTGAATTGTTCTAAGTCAGCCCAGAGTAAAGACTGGGGATCTCTCAGTGAGAAGAGTTACTTTGCACCTCACTATAACCTTTATGCACAACAATTAGATGGGGATAGGAGACTGAATAATGATTGTGCAAAAAAACCCAAACAAATGTGTGGAATAGTCTCAGGGTGATTTGGTTCATGTGGTCAGCTTTAAAAGATTAGTGGCCCTTCCCAGAAGCAGAGGTGGTAGCTTCAAGAGGGGCCTCACTTCAGTAGATGACAGGTACAGAGGCAGAATGTAGCAGCAGTAATAAGCTCTTAGCTGACTCAAAGGATTGGGTGTCTGAAGTCAGGAAGACTTATCTTCCTGAGCGCAAATCTGGCCTCATACTTACTAGCTATGTGACCTTGGGCAAGTCATTTAACCCTCAGTTTCCTCATCTGTAAAATGAGCTGGGCAAGGAAGTGGCAAATAACTCCAGTATATATTTGCCAAGAAAACCCCAAACGGGGTCACAAAACGTTGGACCCTACTGAACATCAACAGGAGTTGATAGGAGTGGATGTAGTCTGACCCATTGTAGGGAAGGAATACCTGAGCCTTCCTATCTCCTCCAAGGTAATACAGGGGTAAGAAATGAGGAGTACTGAGACACACTTAGAAAGTGGAAATGTCAGGACTTACAAAAAGACTTCCACATAAAACCACTTGGTAGCTGGGCTTCCTTAACAGTCAAAAAGAGCTCTCCAATGCTCATCATCAAGGAAGGAGAATTTGCTGGTTTTTCCCAAGCCAACCCTGTCTCTTCTCCTGTTGTTCAAGTGATGGAGAAGCAGTGCTGGTGGTAACGAGCATGGGAGTGGTTTTCTGGAACCAGCATAGAACACTGGACTTTGTGTCACCTCTGTTTTGGGAGGCTGAATGGTGATGAAGTCCTGTGTATACAGGATACCTTGTCACAAAGAAAACATCCGGCTTTATCACTTCCACTTGACATTGCACTTTGTTAAGCCTTTCTGTAGGTATAGAATAAACAACACAGAGAGAGCCTGTACTACCCAAGCAAAGGAAAGCCTGTTGTTTTAGGAGCAATTGGCTGCCAATTCAATGTTTTGCAATAAAATTATCCCCCCCTCAAAAAATGTCAAAAGTTGTGATCTCAAAAGTGAATGAATACTGTTCAACTGCTCCTGTAGACACTCAGACACAAAGTACTAAATGACCTATTCAATTTAGCTCAATTCAACAAACATTAATTGCCTACTATGTGCCAGGCACTATACTAAGGACCAGAGATTCCAGTTTTTAAGACAACAGTCCTAACTCTCAAGGAACTTATAATCTAAATCTCTTTGGAATGCAGTATATTTCAAATAGCCATCATTCTTTTCCATGGATTTACCATCAAGATCATACACTATTATTCAACTGGTTCATATTTTTTCTGGTAACGGCAAATGAGAGGAAAGAAAGAAACAATGATCATAGGCAGGTCTCTCAAAATAGTGACCCCATTCTTGAGCCAGTCCAGGAAATGTCAGTGCCTAAGTAACTGGAATCTCTTGCATTCTAACCTTCAATAACTTTTGGATATTGTTATTCACAACCTAGACCAGGATCTGGGGAGCTACAACCCTCCTGTTACAGTGATTTTTCAACTCTGCTCCTATAGCCCAGAGAGTAGTTTTCTCCCTGTGGAATTACTATGATTCTTGAATTATAATTAGATTCTACAAAAATTAAGGATTGGGGCAGTTAAAAGTCAGAACACAATAGGATTATTTATAGGAGAAATTGAATAACATTTATCCACTTTTGATATCATAGCTCTTGACATTTCTGATGATTTCTTTGATATAGGGAACTCCCAGTGCAGATCTATGCCTGCTCTTCAATTTATAGTCTTAAGCAGTCTCCTAGAGCACTAAAGAGGTTAAGTGGCTTGCCCAGGGTCACATAGCCAGTGTCAGGTCTTGAAACCTGGTCTTCCTGATTTTGAGAACTGCTCTCTATCCACTACACCAGTGGTGTCAAACTGAATTAGATATGGGATCATTAGTCCATATGTAAGGATCATTACAGGTCACGTATTGATTTAATTTTTAAATGTGATGTTATCAATGTTTTCTTGTATTTTTTATTTATCTTTGTTAAATATTTACCAATTACATTTTGATCTCGCCTGGTCACACTTTGGACTGTTGTTTAGTACATGCTGCCCCACTCCTCTTTGAGAGGTCTCCACAATAGGACCTCTTCCATTCTTATAATAAAGTTATATATCTATTTTTAAGTCAAATTTCTACAACCAAAAGTGTTGATCTCTTTCAAATAGTTACTTTGAAGGGCCATATACTCAATAAGTATGCCTGTGTGGCTTCCCAAGGTGACTAATTTGAAAGATAAATTTCAGTTAAGAAGTTCTGGTATGTTTGCTTAAAAAATATTATAGACCAATACTATGTTATAGTCACACCACAGGCATCTTTTAACATTCATTGTATTCATTTACTCAGGTTTTATATTTTCTGTTCTTAATTTAGGAAGCAAATAACTTAAAGGTTTCATGTTTCTCACTATAAGAAAGAAAAATTAAGCCCATAAATAGGGCTGTTTGGGTGTAGCTTCTAATTGATTTTTGCTGTGGCTCAATGGGCCCACAAGGGGAAAAAATTAAATCCTTATCTAACTCTGATCTAGACCCTGAAATGTAGCTTGCTTACAGAAGGCACCTGAGGTGCTGTGCAAGGAGCATCAGACTTGAGGTAAGAACCTATGGGCTCAGACATGTAGTCTGTTGGCTACTGTGCAGGGAACCCAGAACACATCATTTCTCCAATCTTGACCTTAATTTCTTCTTCTGGAAAACTAATTAGATGATCTCTAAGGTTGCTGAGCTTGGAATCCTGTTTTGAAGATCAATAAAATCTAGTGGAAAATCTCTTTGGGCTCTTTGGGAGCTTGTTCCCTCCTTGAGAATTACAGGATATACATTTTTATCATCATTATGTGTCCTAAAAACGTCTAAATTTTGTTATATGAAAGTTGTGCTTTCAACAATTACTTGTCCAGTGTATCTGATTCTAGGATAAATCATAGTCCTTAAAAATACAAAGATGTTTTTGAGTTGTCAATGAGACTTTAATAAAATGCATGTATCTACCCTGGCTCCCTCCCTTCCCTTCACTCCCCTAGTTTGGGTATTGCTGAACAATTCTTCCCTGTCCTATCCCATCAGGCAAAAGACTGCCTGGTTGGTTGCATGCCAATTCGCAAGCTTCAATACAAAGTAATGTATGAAGGGGATATTGTAAGGAACCTTTTAGCAGGTCTGCCACAACAGTGGTCCCTTTCATCTGGAGACAAATGGTCATGGAATGCAATTCCCTGAAAAGAATGCCCATGTCACAGAAATGACAGAGGAGGCTTCTTACAGATGTGAGAACTGGCCATAAACCCACATTCTCTACTTCGACAACTTATCATTTATGCCATGCTCTTTTCTCCTGCCCCTGGGACCTGTGGTTTGCTCACTTATCAAATATAATCTGTTCTCTACAGAAAAATGTCCAATCAGACAAGCAAAACAGGACCAACTTTTGGCACTGAGAAGTAACATTCCAAGGCCAGCTCCATACATATGTCAAGGGCAGAGTTGAATGAGATTCATCAACCACTGGAGGTAGTTGGCAAACAGCCTGAAGAGGCTTTGATATTTCTAGCCCTCCTCTCCCCCAGGAAAATTAAACTACTGGAAACTTTTGCATTTCTCAGTTAGAACATTCTTGAAAGAGGTTAACCTTATGGAAAAAAGCCAGTGAGAAAAAATGTGTGACCTATTCACTCTTTCTTGGGATAACGATGCTCATCATGCAGCATCATTTTAAAGAGTCTCTGATGTCCAAGCTTGGGCATTTGCTAATGAAAGGCTTTAGCAAAGACATTTCTGCTCTGTAAAAGAACCTGCTTTTCTCCATTTTTCATGCTGTGCTACTGACTTCCAATTCAAATCCTCATTTGGGGAGTAAGAGAAGGAAGGAAGGAAGGAAGGAAGGAAGGAAGGAAGGAAGGAAGGAAGGAAGGAAGGAAGGAAGGAGGGAAGGAGGGAAGGAGGGAAATTAATTTTATTAAGCAACTAATATGTGTCTGGCACCATGACATATCCTTTACAAATATTACCTCCTTTGATCAGTTGGAATTAAAGTAGTTGCTGCTATTATCCCCACTGAGGAAATTGAGGTAAATAGAATTTAAGTCACATAGTTATTAAGGCTGAATTTGAACTTGGGTTTTCCCAACTCCAGGTCAGTGCTCTACTCACTGTGCCACCTAACTGTCTCTAAGTCAGTTTGCATCTGGAATGTTTCTAACCTGGAGGCAGCAGAAGTGTTAGATGGGCTGGATATCCTGGAATCAGAATCACAGAATTATAGACCATAAAAGTGATCTAGTTCAACCTTCCGTTTTGTAAACTAAAGCTTTGACAGACTGAATGCCTTATCTGAATGCTCATCTGACATTTCCTAACAATGCCCCCATTTTAGAAGATTTCTATGGCCCACATTAGATTAAAGTCACCCTGCCACTATTCTTCTTTATACAGAAGTTTCTATGACCTGTGAAGAAGAGATTTTGACTAAATATGGTGTAATTAAACTATTCTATTTCATCATGGCAAGCTTCATTTTTGCTATATCAATGTATATGCTATAGCTATAACTGGTAACTTCTTCTTCCAGTACAATTGGCATGAAACATACCCATACTTTAAGGCTGGTAGAGAGGGAAGCTGAAACCCTAGGACACTGTGAGGCTGCCACAAGTAGAGTTGTGGAACGGGGTGCTACTGCACTGGGGAGGGAGAAGAGGCAGTTGCTAGTCAGTAACTCCCTATTTTAACTGATTCTTTCTAACTCTGCTGCAGAAGGACTGAAAATTCTTTTGGTGACCTTCTAAATGTCAGTGCCCTGGGACTGAGTGCTGGTTACCCCACCCTAGTTATAGCTCTGGCTGTAGGATTCAAGGCAAGAACATGGGAATAGAAAACATGTAACAAGCGTGAAGGGACTAGGCAGAGATCAGAGATCACAGCAAAGTTCTAACTCAGAACCAAGAAAGTGGTGTCAAGTAATACAAAAGAAACAAGGGTCAGGGCAAGCAATGGTGAGAAGCCAGGTGGACAGATAAGAACCAGGATGACAACATAGGCAAGTAGACAGAGCCAAATGGGAAAGTCAAAGTGCAGGAAAACAGATTAGGGTGATGAGGTCAAAACAGAGCTGAGGACAGAAACCTCTATGAATGAAGGCTAAGTGTTCAACGGTACATGTTGAAGCTTCCATAGCTGGAGAATGAAGAAAGACTGTATGTGGGATGTGGCTAGCAGGGCAGCACCAGAAATGTCAGATGAAGCATATGGCCTGGAAACACAGAATCTCTGATTTCACAGCAAAAGTTTTTAATAATTATCATGTCATGGACCCCTTTGGCAGTCTGGTGAAATCTATGGATCTCTTCACAGGATATTGTTTAAAATGTATAAAAATAAAATACATAAGGTTATAAAAGAAACCAATTATATTACAATACTTACTATATATATTTAAATTTTAAGAATATTTTAGAACTAGAAGTGAGGAAACTGAGGTCCTTAAAGATTTTTTGATTTGCTCAAGGTCAAATATTTAATAAAAGGCAGAGTAGGTGTTTGGACTCAAGCCTTTTAATTAGATATCCCAGGTTTTTCCACTGAATAGTCTACCCCTTCTTTCCCTAGCATGTAGCCTTGGTACCTATAGGGTACTGTGATGAGGGGAGGTGAGTAGGAAGTATTGCTTACATCAATACCAGGATGAAAAACAAGAGGCTGAGAGGGTAGATGAAACCTATAGTCAGGCTACAATATTCAGTCCCATGATAACTCTGTGGATCAGCATTTACAAAAAGTTTTCTTAATGCACTGCTGGGTATTTTTTGCAGGAGCATGGATTTTTTTTTTTAATTTGATCCTTCCTGTGAGATCACTGCTAGCTCCTAGCTGAACCTGGATAGCTTCTACCACTTCTATCCACATTACTGTCCAAGAACAGCTCCTAAATGAGGGAAATAGAGGAACTAGTAAAACAAGGCAAAGCAAACATGAGAGCAGATTCATTTCAAAATGGACCTTGGTAAATAAAGTAATATTCTCCTTCAACTAGGCATCATTGCTGCACTTCCTGCAAGGGTTAGTAGGAAATTCTCAAATGTGGCTAGTCTAGGATCTCCACATAAAGGTAAAAGGGAGCACATTGTTAAATGGGAAATGGGAATAAGGTGACAACTGAGAGGTAGTGAGGACCAGAGGGATGGAGAGGTTCCCTGTCTCTGCATCCCTAGTACCTATGCATCCTAGGTCACTTAATTCCAACCTGAAATCATCAGCTCCCATGGATTTAATTACCATTTCTATTCTGATGATTCTCAAATTACCTATTCTGCCCTGATCTCTCTATTGATCTCCAATCTTCCATCTCCAGTGGATAGAACGATGGACCTAAAGTTACAAAGACCCAAGTTCAAATCTGACACTAGTTGTGTGGCCCTGGGCAAGTCACTTAACCCCTGTTTGCTTCAGTTTTCTCATCTGTAAAGTGAGCTGGAGAAGGAAAGGGAAAATCACTCCTGTATCTTGGCCAAGGATACTCGATATAGCGTCATAAAGAGCTGGACACAACTGGAAAATGACTCGACAACAAAAATAAAAAAGACTTAGTCCTACCTTGGATTCTGGAACCAATTGAGCTCCATAGGAAAGGAAGTAAAAAAGACACACAGACTGAACAGTTCAAGATCATTATTCTTGCCGATGTTCCTTCTTTAACCTTGTACCAAATTGAATTAACCATATTTGTTTTAGTTTAGAACTCCTAGAGCAAAAAATTTAACTGGTAACTCAGAAAGCTAGATCTTGCTCAGTCCATTCACATTTCCCTGTAAACTCTGTCCTTGTATTTTTTTAAAAAAATAAGTTTCTAGTGATTGTTTGTACTTCAGTGAGTTTCGCCAAACATCCTAGGATATATCCTCATTTTAAAACTTTGGTTGGCAACCATTTTTTTTTTCAATGACACTTGTAGCCAGAAATCAAACTTAAGGAATATCTTGATCCTCTTTAGGAGCACACTAATTTCCACTAAAAGTAAGACAAATTATTAATAACTTAGTTTATATAGCACTTTATATGCATGGATTAATTTGAAACTCTCAACAACCTTGCTAAATAGTTACTAGAAGTATTATTTTCCCATTTCACTGATGAAGTAAATGAGACTCAGAGATGTTAAATGACTTGTATATGGTCATTGCTGTTAAGGAGTGCATGGTCTGATGGGGGCGGGGGGAGGTACAATATACAAACAGCTATGTATAAACAAGATATAGACAAAAAGCATTGGGGAATCATCTTAGAGGGAATTAAAGGAGATCAGAAAAGCCTTCTTATATAAAGTGGGATTTTAATTAGCACCTGAGGGAAGACAGAGAAGTCAGGACATAGAGATGAGGAAGGAAAGAATTTCAGACATGGGGAGTGTGGTGGGGTTGGGGCAGTCAGGGAAAACACAGAGTGTAGAAAAATGGAGTTTCTTGTTCAAGGGATAGCAAGGAGGTCAATGTCACTGGATAGAAGAGTATAAGAAGGTGAATAAGGTCTAAGAAGACTGGAAAGATAGTATAAGAAGGTGAATAAGGTCTAAGAAGACTGGAAAGACAGGAAGGCACCAGGTTGTTAACGCTTTTAAAAATCAACCATAGGGTTTTATAAATGCTCCTGAAGGGATTGGGGAGCCATCCTTTCAGCAAGGACATCCTGAAACATAAATGTCCAATGTACTTAATGCTTTAGGGTTCAGCTTTGTGGTAGCACAGGAAGACACTGTTTTTCCTCATCTACGAAAAGGAAATTGGCCCAGATTACCTCCATGACCATTTTCATTTCCAAATCTTAAGAGGAAAAATGTCCAAGAATTTAAATGAATAACTGCTTGCACCATTGTAGCCATGTAAGGAGACAGTACTAACCTCTCCCAATATTCATGTTACACAAAGTGCTGAGATTGATCTGGGCTGAAGTGGTGTTCAGTAATTCTGGCCCCAATGTTTGGATTTCCCTTGTGGGCCCCACTCTTCACTCTGCTTACCTTGGGTTCCTTGTGTCAGCACACCAGCTGCATGCAGTAATACCTAGTAACTTGCAAGCAGTTTAAAATTGTTCTGGAAAACATCACCATGAAATAGTTTGAAAACTAACCTGAGTAGAAAATGGGAAACTTTCCAGTTGTGAGGAAGCATTGGAATTAGGGTTTTTCTAAGAACTGAGCCTTCATTTCTTTATTAATATCTAAAAGGGGAAATAAAATGGCCAAATATGTCGAATATTTTGGTTATGTACCTACAATTGTTATAAAAGGGTGGTTGAAATAGCGATAGAAATCTGAATCGGCATCATGCCTTGAAAAGTGAAAGCGTAATAGCCCCATGCTCTTTTTATGTCTTTCATGTTCCAGAAAGCCACACGTTCTGAAAGGTCATGTTCCAGAAAGCCACACGTTCTGAAAGGAGGCACTGGGGAGAGTCTTTCAAAGCATGAAATGCTGATGTTGTAAAACACGTGTGTGTGTGTGTGTGTGTGTGTGTGTGTGTGTGTGTGTGTGTGTGTATGTGGGGGGGGGGGGGGTGATTACCTGGGAAAGCACAAGAAGAATTATGTTAGTTGTATCCTAAGCTCTGGTGATAATCTGGGTCCCATAAAGAAAGAAATTAAGAACAACCTCTAACAGCAATTTCCATTTAGTAGCTGCAAATCCCTTGAGGTTTTGTTAGGATACTCCAAGAGGTTAAGGCTAAAAATTCCTTAATGGCATCTTAAGTATAAATAATTGCAGAATGCTATGAGTAATACAATAAATTACCCTGGAGGTTCATGGTAACGATAGTGGTGGTTTATTATTGTTGATTTGTGGAATAAAAAATATAGGGAACCACAGCTCTACAACAATCAATCAGATATTCATTAAGTACCTACTATTTGCCAGGCACTGTGCTAAGTGCACTGTGGCTTGAATCAAATTAAAATGCATTTGGGAAATATTCAACAAAATTAGTAAAAATGCAATAAAACCTAGATAATGTTAATATATGGTTTTCTAGATCAATATTCAGTTAGCAGGGATCCTGACGTATGATTTAGAAGCTTCTGTTTCTATTTGAGTTTGATACCATTATACTACAACATGCTAGAAGAAAATACTCTCCACAATGCAACTACTTCTTACATTCACACTCTGCCATGATGAATGCTGGTCCAGTTAGAGAGTAGGGAGTCATTAATATTTAGTTGAGAGTGGGAGATACATGGTGGGGGAGAAGTATGTCGATCTAATTTGGTTTGATAAATTTATCATTACTTTGTCATTAAGTATTTTGCTGGTAAGTTCATGGTTCAGACTGGTGCGGTCCACAAGAAGCTACGCTGGAAGGAGGCCCAAGTCAGAGATTTAATACATGATGCTCTAAGACAGAACTTTGACAATGGTAAGTGGAACCCCAAAGTCTTGGGGATCAGGGTGCTTTATGGAGCCCATGCTATATTAGTTTCCAGAGAAAACTATCTAAAATGCATACACAAAGTACAGCAAAACGGCAGGAATATTTTTTTAAAAATAACACACGCACTAGGGGCAAAAATATTAAGAAAGCTTAAATATATACCTATATATACACATAAATACATAATGTGCACGTATCTATGAACATGTATTTGCATACATAGCAATATAATGAAAGAAGGAGGAAAAAGCAATGTTTATGTTATCTGATTTTCTTTCTTTCATATGTTTATATTTACAGTTTCAACTTTCAAGATGTTTATTCATTTCTCAAAACATAATCCTGTAATTAAGGTGCATTGCCTTCAGGTAGTAGTAGTAGGTACCCTGAACATGTGATCTAAACAAGCAAATGAGGTATAGGGAAATGAAAGATACCACAATTCTGAAATAGTCAAAGGTTTCTTTTTTTAATGACAAAAACATTCTTCCTTGAAATAGTTGGACTTTGGCAATATTATCATCAATTGGATTTTAATATTATGCAAGGTGAGTGAGATTTACATAAATGCCTAGTTAGTTACATTTGAGTATATTTTCATGATTCTTCAGTTTTATCAGTTTCCTAGTTATTTATCATTTATCCTTTCCCAGCCATAATCATTTCTAGCCCTGATGACAAAGCTACTTTTTTAAAAAAAATTTTCAATAATGTTTCTTAATAGAATAAGAATATTGAAGACTGTATTAATTTGAAATAAAGCCAATATTAATTAGAGGAAAATTCAGAGGTTTCTGTTACTTCTATTATATATTCCTACTTGCTACAAGAAGATGAATCCAGATGTACCTTTCATCCAGGATGACCGAAAGTGTCAGGTGAATGACCTGACAAGGCAAATTATATACAGAACAGTTAAGTAATTTTTGTGCATACCTGTACTTTAAAAAAAACTTGTTTTTGTTTGTCTCTGAGCAATTCCTAAAGAACAGCTAGCAATCTACCCTTTTTGGTTGAATACTTGGCTGTGAGACCCTGGGATATCGCCCTACACCAGATATTGACCCTGCACCTAATACTGTGAAGGTTTCAGCTTATCCTTCACAGAAAATTGGTTCCTTGCACTCTGCCAACTTAGCTTTTCAAATTTTCCCTTATTCTCAGCTAAGACCATAAAATTTAAAGCAAATTCAGAACTAGTAGAGAATTTAGATATCGTTTAGACTAGTTCTCTCTCCATTCATCCTTTTTTGTCTGAACTTATGACTTCATATGTGTTGAAAACTCCTAGTGTGCAAACCGACATTCACTGATGTTGATTAGTGCCTGCAACAATGAGCAGTTATAACCTTCTCGTGATCATACATCCTATATGTATTAGGGATAGGACTTGTATCTAGGTCTTTGTAGCTAAGGCTGGACCTCTGATCATTACTCCACATTGTCTCACTTTGCAGACTAGGAGGTAAGTCTATGGAAGTTGAAGGACATGACCCAGGATTTGGACCCACATCTTTTCACTCCAAAGAGATGAGTATATATTTATTCCTACTATTTCAAACAGATTCTTAGGGGAGATATTTGCCAGTAGGAAGAGAAAGCCAGCATCTCTTCTTCAACTAATTCCCTGCTCCTAGCTTTCATGCTTTCCTGTCTAAACTAAGGAGCTGTATGATTACATTTGTCTCTTGACAGCATGAAGCCTGATTTTCTTGCTTTTCTCAACTAGAAAAATTATTTTCCACTTAAAGACATCAGGAATCTTCCCTTTTCTAATGTCTCCGGCTGTTCTTCCAGATGCTACTTGAATTTTAAATATAATATATCACTTAAGTTGCCCCTACAAACCTCAGCCCTTAAGAACTGGTGCAAAGGGTAACAATTTGTATTTTTGAACATTAGGACAGAAAGCCTTACAAGGTTTCAAAGTCAAGATTTAAAATGGTTTCACCACAGGATGGTATATTCTTGGCCTCCATTACTGGGAACAGAGGGACAGCAACGAAGGGTTAAGTGATCCACTTAACACTAAAAGCAACAGGCCTTTTGGTTATTTAGTATATTTAGTATATATTTAAATAGTATATTTAGTATATACTATATATATGTATGTGTATGTGTGTGTATATATATATATGTATACATACATATATATACATATATAGTTTATTTAGTATATTTAGTGAAGACCACATAGCTTAACTGGTTACACTGAAGGGAACAGGGCAGAAAAGTACTAGCACAGTTTGCCAATCCCACACACCAAAGTCAGGACTCACCCTCAACACTAGGGCTTTCTGACAGATGGGACTAGGAAGGGCACAAAAGGGAACTAACCAGGGTTTTCTCTAAAGAGTTTTGGGGGTGATGGTCTTAGATGTTGGCATGCATACTCCATGTGTCAAGGAAGCTCTCAGTATTTTATAGGGAAGTCCTTCCAGGTGGGTGTGATTGGATTCTGAACCCTGAGGTCAGATACAAGGGGACACCAATCAGTTAGGAGAAAATTCTAAGTATAAGGGGTCCTTGGAGAAGGGAAGGAGAATACCAATCAGTTACCAGTAAAACATTCCAAGTATAGGGAGTCGTTTAGAAGAAGGAGGGCTGTGACTATGCCACAGACAAGTTTATTGGACTGATATAGACAGGGCTGGAAAAACAGAGTTAATCTATGCTATTACATACATATAGAAAAATATCTCACCCTAATGCTTTGACCTTTATCAGGCCTTTTTTGTTATTGAGTCATTTTAATTCTGTCCGACTTTTTGTGACCCCATTTGGGGTTTTCTTAGCGAAGATACTGGAGGGGTTTGCCGTTTTCTTCTCCGACTCATTTTACAGATGAGGAGACTGAGGCATACAGGGTTATGTGACTTACCTACAGTCACATAGCCAGTAAAGGTCTTAGGTCACATTTGAACTCAAGTCTTTCTGACGGGCTGGTACTCTATCTACTCTTCCACTTAGCTGCCCTATCAGGGCTTTAGAAAATAGCACTTTGGACAGGCAGGTCCCTTTTTTTTTTTACATTTAATTTATATTTTAAATTTTCTTTAATTACATGTAAATAAAATTTTTTAATGTTTGTTTTGCTTAAACTTTGAGTTTCAAATTCTCTCCCTCCCTCCCTTGGTCCTTCCTTGAAAAGGCAAACAATTTAATATAGGTTAAAATATATTAGTTTTATATATACATATGTATATAATATAGTATATATAATATTAAAATATAGACTATACATGTAATATATATAGTCATGCAAAATATTTCCATATTAGCCATGTGAAAAAGAAAATAGAGACCAAAAGTGAAATAAATTTTTAAAAAGCATACTTCAATATGCATTCAGACTCTATTAGTTGCTTTCCTGGAGGTGGATAGCATTTTTCATCATAAGTTCTTCAGAATTATCTTGGATCATTGTATTGCTGAAAATAGGTAAGTCATTCAGAGTTGATTATCATAAAATAATGCTGTTACTGTGTACAGTGTTCTTCTGGTTCTAGTCATTTCACTTTGTATAAGTTCATGTAAATCTTCCCAAGTTTTTCTGAAAGCATCCTGCTCATCATTTCTTACAGTAAAATAATATTCCACCATAATCATATACACCAACTTATTCAGTCATTCCTCAATAGATGGGCATCCCCTCAATTTCCAATTCTTCATCACACAAAACGAGTTGTTATAAATGTTTTTGTTCACATAGGTCTTTTTCCTTTTTCTTTGATCTTTTTGTGGGACAGACCTAGTAGTGGTATTGCTGAATCAAAGGGCAAATATAGTTGTATAGCCTTTGGGGCATAATTTCAAATTCATTATCAGAATGGCTGGGTCAGGTCACAATCCCACCAACAGCATATTCATGTTTCTATTTTTTCCACATCCCTTCCAACGTTTACCATTTTCCTTTTCTGTCATATTATCTAATCTGATAGGCATGGGGTTCTTATAATTTGCATTCCTCTAATCAATAGCAGAGGAACTACTAGTAGTAGTAGGGGAATAGTAGTGGACAAAGTGCCAGGTCTAGAGTCAAGAAGACTTAGCTTTGTGAGTTCAAATCTCACCTCAGACACTAGCTATGTGACCATGGACAAGTTGTTTAACTTACTTACCTAAGCTTCTTTATCTGTAAAATGAACTGGAGAGGAAAATGGCAAAGCACTCCAGTATCTTTGCCAAGAAGACCCCAAATGGGGTCAAAAAGAGTTGGACACAACTGAACACTAACAAAATCAATAGTAATTTAGAGCATTTTTCATATGACTATAGACTGCTTTGATTTCTTCTGACTGTTCATATCCTTTGACCATTTATCAATTGGGGAATGACTCATTCTTATAAATTTGACTAAGTTTTCTACATATTTGAGAAATGTGCCTTTTATCACAGAAACTTCCTGTAAATTTTCTCCCCCAGTTTTCTGCTCTCCTTTAATCTTGGCTTTTGTGCAAAACCTTTCAAATTTGATATAATAAAAATTATCCATTTTACATCTTGTAATACTCTCTGTCTTTTGTTTGGTCATAAATTCTCCCCCATCCATAAGTCTGACATAAAATATTCCAACCTCCCCCCACAATTTGCTGATATCACTCTTTAGGTTCAAATCATGTACCCATTTTGACCTTGTCTCAGTGTATGGTATGAGATGATGGTCTATACCTAGTTTCTGCCACACTGTCTTCCAGTTTTCACCAACAATAGTGATTTCTTGTCTCAAAATCTTGGATCTTTGGATTTGTCAAACACTAGATTCCTATGGTCATATACCACTCTGTGTTTGGTATTTAATCTATTCCACTGATCTACCACTCTCTTTCTTAGCCAGTACCAGATTACTTTGTTACATAGTTTAAGATTTGGTACTACTGAGCCACCTTTCTTTTTCATTGGTCCTTTGATATTCTTAACCTTTTTGTTTCTCCCAGAACAATTTTGTTGTTTTTTCTAGCTCTATAAAATTTTTTTTTTTTGATAATTTGGTATGGCACTGAATAATTAGTTTAGATAGAATTGTCATTTTTATTATACTGTTTGATCTACCCATGAGCAATGAATATTTCTCCAGTTGTTTAACTCTAACTTTATTTGTGTGAAAAGTGTTTTGTAATTGTGTTCATACAATTTCTAGCTTGGTCTTGGTAGGTCAGCTCCCAAGTATTCTATATAGCCAGTGGCTGAGAGCTCCCCAAGCTGCTGCTACCACTAATGCCTGTGGGACAATCTGTGCTACCCTCCAGGTCCAACCACCCCCCAAGTGAGACTAACAGGTTCACTTTGGATGCCATTATTTGTCTGGAACAAATTGAGAAATTGCAATGAAACAGAGAGTCAGGGATTTTCTATTCCTTGCAGTATTTCATGGCATTCTTTACCTCTGCCCTGCTGGGAACCAGTTACTGATTACTTACTTGTTTCTTAAAAATACATGGGAAACACAGAGCACTGGTAGGCCAGGAGGCCATTTGGAGCAGCATTCATTCCTCTGCATTTTATCTTTCTAAGAGTCTTTAATGAAAGAGATAAAGGAGTAAATATGAAAAGATCCTAAAACCTAAAATAATGAAAGTTGGGAAACAGTGGAATGAAATTACTGGAAAGTCAAAAGCATTCAGAAAAGTAGCAACTTTTAGAGTATTCATTTTGGTTTCTTAGGGCAAGACTGATCAAAATAAGGGCACCTAAGACAAAGCATGCTTTTTTCAGGATAATTGAGTGGTTCTAAAGTAAGGATCTAATTATTTTTTTTAAATGAGAATAAATCATTTCAGGGGTTCCTGGTTGGCTCACAACTTGCTTAAGAGTACTGCTCACTGCCCTGAGAATGGCATACTTTGTCTTATGTGACTTACTTTCAACAAAGTTCTGCCCTAAGAAATCAGAATAAATAAACCAAAAGACTACTAAATTCTCATGACAAGTGATTTAAAAGAAATTATTGAGGACATGTAAGACCAGAAAAGGAGAAGGCTCAATTAAGAGGTAGCTCTAGGTAGTACAATGAACTTAAGAATCTGAATGACCTGAGTTCAAATCTGGTTCTAGACATTTATTAGTTTTGTGAACCTAGAGAAGTTCCTCTGTTTTTGTCAGTGGCATCACCACCTCTCCAGTGACCCACTTGAAAACATCAAGCATTTTCATTTTTTCCTCTCTTCCCTTTTTTCAATAAACAAGTCTTGCCACAGTATATCTTTAATCCATCCTCTTCTCTCCACTCATCCAACCATCACCCTATACTGCCTTCTCCATTCAATCAAGAAGCATTTATTCATTTAATAAGCATATCATCCTAGAGATAAGAGGTAAAACATGACAGTTCCTGCACTTGGGAAGCTTCCAGTGTACTGGGGAGAAACATGTCCCCAAATAAGTAAATAAATAAAAACCAAGTAATTTTGGAGAGCAAGATCATAAAAGACCTGAGACACAAACTAGCTGGGTGACTCTGGGCAAGTCATTTAACCTATCTTAGCCCATTTTTTCATCTGTAAATTGGAAGCAATAACAGTAGCAGAAGGGAAGGAAGAAAACATTTACCAAACGCCTGAAAGGTAGGTGCTATTATTATCTACATTTTGCAGAGGAAACTGAGGCAAACAAAAGATAAGCAACTTGCTGAGGGTCACAGAGTTAGTGCATATATGCTGTAGGATCTGAACTCCAGTCTTCCTGACTTCAGGTTCACTGTGCCATCTAGCTGCCAGTAATGTTGCAGAAGGATTTCTATTTTAGGAAGAAGGCTAGACTACATTACCTCAAACATTTCTTCCAGTTCTACAGCATTGATTTTTCAGGAAGAGTGAGAACTGAAATGAGACATGTTTTACAAAAATGATTTGAAATAATTAACTAGCATCTGACTCATAAGATATTTGATCCTTAGCAGATCTATGTATCTTACATACATTAATTGTTTGGGCAATAACCATTTCTGTTTAAACTCTAGCCATGGCAGTTGAGTAGCTGACTGGCTAGAGCAGTGAATTCCATAGACTATCAGGATACTACACAGAGAATTTCCTTTAATGGACTCTAACTTTACTGCCTTTTAATTTCACCTAGTGTCTCCTCATTGTCATATTTATGGCTCATGCTACAAAAGAGGGACTAATCAATTGTCGTGAGTCTTTAATCAGTCTCAAGACATTTGGTCATCACTTATCTGGAAACACAATAATCGATGGTGTTGTCTACTGGAGGTTTTAAACTCTAGCAAAGTAAAAACAACCAAGCGACATCTAAGACTTTTTTCAAATAGACTATGTAGGAAATATCGCTAGTCTTGAGTAATATGCTCAGTGAGTGAATCCATTTCCTTGCATAAGCCCAGGGTGAATCAGATCTGGGTCTGTTTTAACATCTCATAATGATGTTAAAACATCAAAGTCCCAGGAACTGTCCTCAGAAGGGTTGGAAGATGGTTTTAATTAGGAGATCTTGAAGTCCAGTGTTAACCTCAGAATCGTAGCAGACTGACAATGATTTAATTAAATGGGACAAGACTGAGCCAAAGGTCAGATGAGATTCCTGCACTACGAAGGCTACAAAACCCCTATGTGAAAAGCAAGATAGCAGATTGTTGCCACCTGAGGCTTTGGGAAAATACTGCACAAGTACTTCATCAGCACAGTCTGTGCTTTAGAGGGAAACATATATAAAACTAAATGAATGAAACCTCTTTCAAAGACTCTTCACCCGCCCCATGTGTGCCCCACGGATTCTACATTCTAAAAGACAGTGGGCAACATTATAAAAGTCATAATATTTGCAATATCATTGAAACTCATGGGCTCGAGTAAGTCACATGTCACTTCATTTCAATTCTGTGAGTGGATTCATATTTGAAAGACTCATCACGTGCCAGGATCCCATGCAAATAAATGGCTAGTTACTCATTGCCATGCTCTTAACAACATGGTGTCCTACTCGTCATTGGATAGTAGTCTGGTTTAATGGAAATAGCATTAGACGAAGTCCAAGAAGGTAGAAGGTACAGTGGAAATGATGGTGGAAGGAGACCTGGACCCCTAAAAGGAAAACACCATATCTTTTTTCCTGAACTTTCCCACAGATTTCAGGAACCCAGTCCCTGGCATTTTCCTGGGGCATCTGACCCACCCCAACCTACCTTGATTACTTAATTAGCTTACTTGCCACTCCTTAATCCCATCCAAATCTTCCCATAGTCTCTCTGTATAAAAATATCAATCTTATCCCCATTAAGTTGTGCAGATTCTTAGAATCTGACCCCACTTGTTTTGGCATCACGAATACTGCAGATTATTAGAATCTCACCCACAGTGTCATAATGAACTTGCTAGTTGGACTGAAAGAAGGGATAAGTGGTCAAATTCTTTCAAGGTAGACCTGCCCTATACCCTTGCATTTCAGGGTTCCTAGAACTCCTAGACTACATCAAAAACAGTGCAAGAGCTGTAATCAGGAAAACATGAATTCAAATCCAGCCTCAGACATTTCCTAGCTGTGTGACCTTGGGCAAGTCTCATCTTCTGTCTGCCCCAGTTTCCTCATCTGTAAAAGGGGGATAATAACAGCACCTACTTCCCAGAGTTCGGAAGATGAGAAAACATTTGTAAAGTACTTTGCACCTCAAAGCACTGTATAAATAGTATTGCTACCTTAGGAAATCATTGGCTCGTAGATTGAAAGCCAGATGGGACACTGAAGATCATTTAATCATTTACCGTAACACTAGTAACTTTACAGATGAGAAAATAAGGAGGCCAAAAAAAGTTAAATGACTTGACCACAGTCGCACAAGTAGTAAATTGCAGAGCCGCAGTTTGGATTCAGGGATCTTTTCTGGGAATCATAGATCTAGGTTCTGCTCTTTGCTCAGCCACTAACTAGAGATGCGTGAGCATCTTGGGCAAGTCACTTTAAATTTCCCTGTTCTTGACTTCATTGCAAATGAGGGCAATACTCTAGATCCGGGGCAAGACAACTCCTTCAGTATCTGTCTGTGTTTTCTTTATCTAAAATAAAGGACTGAGTTTGTTCCCATTTCTTGGCTCTTGTTCATTTAGAAACCCACATGTATGAACCGTAGTGAGTTAATTATTTCCTTGGAGGGGGGTGGGGAGTAGAGCTCCATCCCCTGGCCACCTTTTCCCAAATTCTAGGACCCTCCCCACCAACAGCAAGAAGCGTCTTTCAGTCATTATTCATTATTCTTGGGTAGCCCCTCCCTACCTCTTTTTTGCCCCCACATTTCTCTGCTCCTTTTAGAGCCCCTTCCAAGCCCTGAGGGCCAGGCTCTTTCATACTTGCCAGATGGCAATTAGCTAATCAGATAAACTCAAGGTACTAATGTGCTAATGAAGAAAGCTAAACCTGTGGCCTCCGGGCCCTCCTTCCCGTTCTTGGGCCACACCTGTGCATTATAATAAACACCTCCTGGAGACAATGATTCTTTGGTATTTTTCTGGTATTGTATTAACTTGTAAATATGAAATACTTCAATACTTTTCCTAGGAGACAGTAAAGTATAGTGGAAAGGTTATTGGAGTTGGTGTCAGAGGATCTATCAAATCCTGTCTTGGCTGCTAACAACCAGTATAACCTTGGTCAAGTACCATGACCTCTCTGGGTCTCAGCTTCTCAATATGTAAAATGAGGGAGTGGTGTTAGTAGAATAAGTGACCCCCGGGGCTGTTAATTTCTTAATCTATGACTTTAGGATGAATCCATGATTTCCCTACTAAAAATCAAAATTCTTCAGCACTTGCTCATCCAGTGTCATTCTCACCCATGACACTCCATAAATCTACTGTAGAATATCTACTCAACACATTCTCCTTCTCAAGTTAAATTTAAAGAATAAGTAAAATTATGTAAACCCATACAGATCATGTTGGTGTACAAATTTTCAGGAATCAATTGATCACATGAATATGCATGAAATTGGGTAGAAGGGTCAACCACTGCAAGTAACAGGAATGTAAAGGTTGATCACTCTCATTTTTAGGTCACCCGTCAACCAGCTACTTAATCCATGCCCATGTTTAATCTCAGCATCCTGACTCTTTGGGTAATTCAGTAGTATATTGGACACTGAAAGTGTGTGTGTTTGTCCTTCATTGCTGAAAACCATGCCATCAGAGAAATGATGACATGACTTGCACTTGACTTTGTTTTGAGTGAGGGAGGGCTGTGCAGGTCACCAGCCTCTCTTCTCCTCTAGAGTCATCTGAATCCAGTGACCAGATATTCATCAGGATGACTGGAGATGACCCAGGATGAGGCAATTGGGGTTAAGTGAGTTGCCCAAGGTCACACAGCTAGTGAGTGTCAAGTGTCTGAGGTGACATTTGAACTCAGGTCCTCCTGTCTCCTGTACTGGTGCTTTATCCATAGCACCACCTAGCTGCCCTATTGGACACCAAAACTGGAATCAAGAAGACCTAAGTCTAATGATCCTCAGATATAACCTGTCTCAGCCTCAGTTTTCTCATTTGTGTTAAAAAAAAAAAAAAGTGATAGTAATAACACTTACCTCCCTGGGTTTCAGTGAGGATCAAATGAGATGTTTGTAAAGTGTTTTCCAAACCTTAAAGTGCTATATAAAGTCTAGCTATTATTATTATAATTACTTCCTCAATTAGAAAAGTTCATTTTCTCATGTCAACTAAACAGTTTCCACTATAATACAAATACTGTTTAATAAATTGTAGAAACATCCTTTCTAATAAATAGTTGCCCATATCTGACTAATATGTTAATATATACAATCTCCTATGATTTAAATAGATGGTAAAGTTAATGAATATACCATTGATTAGTAATTGGAATCAATAAAAAAGATATACATATTTACAATGACAGCTACAGGAAAGATCACAGCTAGAGCCAACTCAAATGATCATTGTAACTACAAATTATTTTCGCTTCTGGAAACATAGTCCCACATTATTTAGCTCACATAAGATGGTGTATAAAGTTTTTGGGAAAAATCTTCTTCACTCTTTTTTCCTTCCTCTTCCTTCCATCATCTTCTTCATCTTTCTTTTTCTATCTTCTGTGGCCCTAACTAGAAAAGAATCTCTCCATCTTCTTGCAAGTTGTCCCTCTTAACAGTCTTTAGAGACTCAATTCTCCAACAATTTTTCCTTATAACATTTCTGCCTAAAATTACCGTCGATAGTTCTTCAAGAAAGGAATTATTCGTTACCCTCTTTGTCTTCAGTTTCTTTCATATTTGTTCTCAAACCATCTTCATTAATTTGCTTTTCTCAGTCTTTCATAAACTGGTAGCTGGACCCAACTGCCACATTCTAAGTATTTATTGGACTTTCTTGGACTTTACAATAACTACAGCCCCTAAGGAGAGGTTTTTGAAACAAGTGCTAGAGCTGCATGTACATAATGCACATATGCGCATATCATATTGCAGCTATCCCCCAAACTGTATCCTTGGAATATTTTTAAATGGCTCTTCTCCTTTATTTTATTTGTTGGAGACAATCAGGGTTAAGTGACTTGCCCAGGGTCACGTAGCTAGTAAATATCTGAGATCAGATTTGAACTCAGTGCTCTTCTCCTTTGAAAGAATGCTAAATTTAAAGTTCCTTCTAGTTCCAATTTTTTAAAACAAACCATCAATGTTGCCATTAATGGTTCGACATCTTTTCTTTACCAGTTCTATTATTTTCTACCAAATACAGTATATATTTGTACTATATGTATATAGATACTATATGCTAAATATAGTATATATAATATATGTAGATACGACTCTTTCACATGTGCAAATATGTTTCCTTTACTGCTTTCCTCCACCTTCTTTTCAAATTCTCCTCCAATTAATTCAAGACAGCCTCTTTTTTCCTACTTGTTCCAACCCTCTCAGATATGAATTTTTTTTAAAAAATCAAACCAATCATGGCAAAAAAAAATATGAACAAACAAGGATAATGCTAGTGATACACTGAGCTTAGCACAGTGACTGGCATATAGTAGGTGCTTAAGAAATGTTTATGGATATACATTATCATTGTATAAGAAAAAAAGAAAAGAAAACCATATGTTTCAAGGTGAAATGAGAAATGTTTATCTTTTTTAACTAAATCAATTTTAGCCACAACTTCATTGAACCATTTTGTAGAGCAATGTGGAACTATGCTCAGACCTATTAAACTACTTTTGACCTAGCAATATCACTAACTTAGTCTATTTCCAAAGATGATTAAGGAGAAAGGGAAAGAAAGAACCTATATGTCCTAAAATGTTTATAGCAGCTCTCTTTGTTGTAGCAGAGAACTGAAAATTATAGGGATACCTATCAGCTGGGGAATGGCTGGATAGGTTGTGGTATATGATTGTGATGGAATACTACTGTGCTATTAAAAATGATGAACTTAATGATCTTTAAAAAAAAACATGGAAAGACTTACAAGAAAAATGAAGAGCAAATTGTGTAGAACCAAGAGAACTTTGTATACAGTGACAATATTGTTTTAAGAATGACTTTGTGTGAATAAGTTATTTTGACTATAATAAATACCCAAATTAACTATAAAGGACATATGGAGAAAGAACATCTAGAGAAAGAACTGATAATTAGAAGGGTGTATAGAAGAATTTTACATGTATACTTGTTTGTGTTGAAGGAAGGCAGGGAAGAAAAAATGAAAAAAGAAGAAATTTACATGATAATTTTGTTGTATATTTGAAAGGAATTGCAAGTTGTGCAGAGCAGATTTACAGTTTCATGTGCAGTCAGCTTTTTTCTTATACTATGCTATGGAAATGATTGTTTTATTCCATAAGTTAAAAATAAAATAAATTTTAAAAAATAATGAATCTCTCAGGTTCTTGGAAGTACCCAGATTTTGCCTTCAGAACATCCATGAAGTTTTCTGTTTAGTTTCTCATTCTCCATTTGTTAAACATGAGCTTTCAAGATAAATTTTTAGAGCTCTCTCATTCTATTTTATTACTTTGTATTCTCTTTAAATATTAGCATAAGAGTATTGCTTTTAACTAATTTTCATTGCCAGTAAAAAAGTATTTCATCCATATTATATCTGAAAGAACCCACTATATGCCAGCATGGTTTCAACAAGAACCAATTGGTCAGATCCCAGCCTTATTTATTTTAGTCACCCTTGAGTCATTCTTGATGAGATGATCAGTTGAATGGCATCACAGTAGATAAGGATTTTAGGAAGGCATTTCACAGAATCTCACCTGCTACAAGGTGTCATGAGAGTCTCTTGTAGATAGATGGAAAGATATAGACTGAACGATTACTACAATTACGTAAACTAGGAACTGACAGAATGACTGGATCTAAGGAATAGTTAATGAATGGATTGATGCTAATGTGGAGGAAATTCTCTGATAAAACTGTCCTAGGCTCTCTCCAGTTCAAACTTTTATTAGTTAAAAGTATGGGTGACAATGTTATCAAATCTATAGATGACACAAAGATGAGAGGGATAATAAATATACTAGGTGACCATTGGGATCTAAAAAGAGTTCAATAATCTGGAAGGATGGATCAAAACTAATGAGATGAAATTTAATAGGAAGAATTTTTTAATAGTATCCAAGAGTTTATAGAAAAATATTACCTTCACAAGTACAGTATGGCAAAGGCAAACCTAGATAAGTTTGTATGAAAAGGATCTGAGTTTTCAGTGGAGTTTTTGGTTCAACTTGAGTCAAAGTATAATGTGGCAGCCAAAAAAGTTAATATATCTTCTACCTTAATATAGTTATAATGTAAGTATAATTGTAAGAGTGAATGAATGAATATAATATATATTATGAATGAACATAAACAAAAGAAATAAGTCTTGGAGAAGAAAAAATGCCAAAGGCATATAAGGGTCAATTTTCATGATTTCAAAGAATCTAGAGATGAATGAAAAGCCCAAGAGACATAGTTTCTGAGTAATTAGTAATTAATTTATTAATTAGACTAGCTTATAATCAATAAATTGAGGTCAGTCGTTCTCTTGGTAACCAAAGACCCCACATAGAGGCCATTAAATGTTTCAATATCTTTAGAAAGGGGAGAGGAGGATGTCCCTGCAGGTGGAAATCAAATCTGACTGGTTAACAATTAATAAGAGAATGAATATTTTAATGAGAGGTGAACTTTTTCTAATAAAGAGCTGGGGGATGTGACTCTGATCCCGTCAGTACTTTCCCAGATCATTCTGTCTCTAGCAATCTATACAAGAGACTCCATTCTCCACCCAGTCCTTAGAACAACAGTAGAGTTATAGGAAGAATTCCTCCTAGATAAGATGGTTTGGGTGGGGTGAATTTGGGGGCATGATCAGAAATGTCCTTGAGAGGTTGGACTTTGAATGAGCAAGGAAAAATAGAGGATCTTTGGGTCTCCTATATAAAATTTGTTATTAATACAGTAAGAGAATAATCATTTTTCTTAATCTAAAAGAATAAAAAATATCACATAAAACATCATTACCAAAAGAAAATAACTACTAATGCCCCAGCAATATTGACCCTTTTTCATCTCTAGAAATTTTTTATGAAAATGGGCTATGCACATATGGAAGGTATTGATGAAAATATGAAAAGAGAAAAGACAAATTTTTACAAGTGATTGTTTATGAGATTATATAATCACACAGTTGACTGAGAGGTATTGATTTTTTTAAATGACATTTAACTCAGACCACAAAAGAGACAAGAATTTTCTTAAACAAAATGTCTCCCATGTATATACAAAGATCATATAAAATTGATTGATAGATTATAATCCCACTGATAACTTCTTTCAGCATTTTGTGATTATCAATATTCAATCATACATTAGTTAGACATATGCTCAAAGTATTTCCCAGTATCATGAAGGACAACATAAGCATCATTAGTATAGCGGAAAGATCCCCTATAGACAGTGATAGAGATACAGTTAGCATAGGAGCTAGAAGATTTTCACCCAGAGTATTGATATCCAGATTTAGAAGTACTGGCTTCTTCCCTAAGTGGGACACACTTCCTATCTGCAAGGACTTGGTTCTCTCTAGTGGGTACTACCATGCCCGTATGGCAAGTGTTCCTGAATCCTCAGGGTCCTTGGCTTGCTCATTCGACCACAAAGACACCATTACTGGACCCTCATCTGCAGGGTCCCATCATCATGGTTTCCCCTTGCCCTGGAACCCCTTTGATCTCTAAGATCTACCCTCTTTTCCAACACAACTGTATCCTCAATCGGATTGTCTATGTTGCTGCCCACCCACTCTAATTGATCCCACTCTCCACTTCATCAAACTATTTTTGACCCAGGTAAACACAGTCTTATGCATGACTCTAGGAGATGAGATCTTCCAGATACTCATGTTAATAGGTGGCATTAAACTACTTTCATCAAATTCTGCAACACTACAGAGCTTTTCAGACTGATTCATGACTGAAAGGTTGACCTACACAGGAAAACTCAAGTGGAGGAATAAAGTATATTCCACAGATTATAACGTATACTGCTATATGTGTGAGGACAAACTATAGTCATATAAAACAATTAGAGAACCATACAAAAAACTAGTGTTAGATTACACAAATATGAAGTGTTTTTAAGGGTACAGAGGAAAAAAACCACTGTTTTTTGAAGTTAGAAAACACAGGGTTTAAGTTGGGTCACCCTAAAAGTGAGGAGAATTTGGATAAAAGGAGTTAATTCATTTCAAGAAGGGAACATGTAGTAAGCTAAGTCACATTGGTAGGCAAGTATATTCTATATTTAGGGGACAGTAAGGAAGTCACCTTGGGAAGAGAAAAGAGTTTTTATCAAATAAGGTGGGGATACTTGAATGACCAACAACCTCCCCCCACACACTTACACACTGTAGCAGGGGCTAGAAGACAATCAAGTCAGATAAGTAAATTTAATTTATGAAAGGCTTTGAATGCCAGACAGAGCCTGGACTTGTTCATACTGTTAGTAGAGAAATAATAAAGAGGATAAAACTGGGAATGATATGCAGGGTAGAACTGAGAAAACAAAGGTTGTGGATAGGAAGAAAAATAATGATACAGATAGGGAACAAGTACCTACATTGGAATGGTGGCCCTTGGAAGAGAAAGGAAGAGATGAGCAGGAAGAGTCACGGTGAAGATAGATTCAGGAACACTTGGCAGGTGGTTATATATAAGGAGAAAAAGCAGGAGGAGTCAAAGATTATTTATGTTTTTAATCTGGAGAATAAGGAGAATTTTGATGTTTTTGGTATACATAGAGAAGATGGAGAGAAAACAGTTATTCAAATGAAAACAATGGATTGTATTGGATTTACTGAGTTTGTTTCACTTGACAGTAGTACAATCAAGTGAAAATGTATTGAAAGATAATCAACTTTGAAAGACTTTGTGACTCCGATAAACATGATGACCAACCATAATTCCAAAGGACCCATAATAAAATATTTCATCTACCTCTAGATAGAAAGCTGTTAAACTCAGAATACAGATTGAAGCATATTTTTTTTCTGGTTTTTGGACATGGCTAATGAGTGAATTTGTTTTGCACAACTACATATATTTTAACGGGGTTTGCTTTTCTTATGTTCCCATTGGGTGGTAGAGGAGGAATGGATCAGGGAGAGAATTTGTAGATGAAAATTCAATGAAATTTTTAAAAAGAAAAGAAGATCTATTGAAAAATTAGAGTGGTGGGACTAAAAAGTAAATCTAGAAAGAAGATTAAAATATGAGAGATGGCCATTCGTTTTGATTCTTCTTTGCAACATGACTAATGTGAAAATGTGTTTGATAGGAATGTATGTTTAGACTCCACACAAGATTGCATGCTATCTTGGGAATGGAGGAGAAGGGAATGGGAGAAAGTCTGGGACTTATGGAGGTGATGGTAGAAAACTGAGAGCAAATAAATTAATAATTTAAAAAATTATATTCAATCAAAAAAATAATATGAGAGATGTTCCCATGGTTGAAGTTCTGAGAATGGATAAATTCCCCAGGGGAGAGAAATTTGGGGAAGACCTACATTTAGATTGTACAAAGAGGAATAAGAGTCAGTAAGAAACAGATAAAGAGTTCTTAAAGATTTAGGAAAGCCAAGAGAGTATAATATAGTAAAGCTAAGGGGAAAGAGTTTTGAGAAGAAAAATAGGAATAATTATGTTTAATGCAGTAGCAAATTCAAAAATGGTAGGAGTGGAGAATAGAGCTGTTGGCAAAAAGGTCATGGCTGGCCTTGCAAGGAGTGGTTTTGATAAACTTGAAAGAAAAAAATAGATTGTAGAGGTGAGAATAGGTCATGGGGTGAGAAAGCTGATTCATCGAGGAACCCAACTCAAATTCTAATCAATATTATTTCATTATGATTCCATAGGGGTAGTGATTATAAGCTCTGTATATTTGGCCCAGAGCTATGAGTTATAGGTTTGTTTAATCATAGGAAGCTAACCAGAGGCCCTCCACTCTTGTTTTTCCTTGTCATGGTGACCAAACCCAGCGTGACTCAACTACATGGAAAGTCCCCCAAATTTATTTTTGTACCTCTGGACCATTCTCTCTTGTCCAACATGAGCAAATGTCCACCTTATGACCACCTAGTCAGTGCAGATATTCTTTGCTTAACCTGTGACCTTGCTAATATATCATTTGTTTATTTTAGCCTATGCATCATATGTCAACCAATGGAATTATTTTGTATTTGGCATAGCTGTTCTTGAATGTTTAGATATCTAATCTTATAAAAGTAGAGCCCTGGAAGGGGGGAGCATTTCAGATCATGAGGAAGATCTGAGATCCACTTCATGAGAGGGGACCATGGACACTTTAATAAAGTGCCATTGATTCAGAGCTCTGCCTCAGTCTCTCTTATTGTAGGTTAGATAATTTTTATCCACAAAGGGGATATAGTTTGGTAGAGAAAAGGAGACTACAAGTACAGACTACATGTTTGAAAATGTTGGCAATGAAAGAAAGGATAGAAATGTGTCTAGGAAGGAACTAAAAAGAAGAGTAGAAGCTTAAGATGGAATTGTATAGTAGTCCACTTGACCTCTGAAGTCTCTTGTAGCCATAAATCTATGACCCTCTGAAAGCTGGCCTGAATGAATTTGTGCTGGTTTTGATCTAAAGTGTTTCTCCACTGCTTAGGTGACTCATTCTGACAAGAAGACAATAAAAGAATTGAGTTATTGGCAAATATGTTATGTAAAAGTGCATCTCAATAAATTTTTTTAAATATGCTTTTTATAATATGTACTTTGCTATGCATTTTATTTTAAAATCATCATTAAAGTTTGACTGAACACCAACTGTGTACAAGGTCCCCTGCTAGGCACAAGAAGACAGCAACTGAAGAAAACAGATTCTTTGCCTTCATGGAATTTGTTACCTAAGAGGGAGGAAAAATTAGATAATCGTAGGCTCAGGAGAAGTATAACATGGGGGAAAAAACTTAGAATCTGGACTTCAAAAGATGAAGAATTCTCTAAAGAGATATTTTTTTAAAAAGGAAAAGAAAACTGATGGCACTAAGTTGTTTCAAAGATGCTGAAGTTATAGTTCATTTCTGGGAATGAAAGGTTAGGGAATCTGAAGGTTTGCACAAATGGTGATTTTTTCCATGAGCTTTGAACTTGATACTAAGGATTTGTACAATTTTTACAAAAATAATAGGTTCAAGAAAGCCTGATTTCTAACAAGGCACCCATTTGAAAAAAAAAAAAAACCACATTAATGTTTACATTTCTGAAGGCAATTTAGTCTGACAGGTCCTTGAGAGCAGTCCAGTAAAGAAATTCCTTTATGCCTGGGAAGCAGAGGCCCAACTGAGACTTGTGTGGTGGTCCCCAAAGGTTATGTTACAAAAATAAAACCCTGAATTGCACCCTAGTTGGTTACAGAGAGCATAGAAATACGAGATGGCTTTTTTCCTTTTTTTTAAGTACTTCATGTAAACACATCCAAAGGTGCTAAAGATGGATGCCTAAGGCAAAGCGGGGGTAAAGACTTTCTTTAAGGGAATTCAGGATGTTATTTCCACAATGGGTCCAGTTCCTTTCTTCTGAGAATATAACTATTGTTCTCCTCTCATCCACTTCCCAAATTTGTGGATAATTCCCCATTTTGTAAAATAGTGGGAGCAGGCATCCTGAAAAACTGGGCAATTGTGGACATGCAGTGAATAGTAGATATTAGAAAGTTACCATAACAAAGATATAAACTGGAATTGTAAATATCAAATGAAACAATGCAATTCTAAAGATTTGCAAAGCCCAGGAAGAAATAATCTGGCCATTTTAGTCTAGCAAAGTTAGGACTTCAGAAAGACAAAGCTTGAAAGGACATTTTCTCCTATGTGCTCTATACCTACCATTTCACTTGCCAATAGGATACTTCCATTTTGTTAGACCATCATAACCCCAAATCCAACATGCTCAAAACTTTATTTATTTTTCCCCCTTAAAATCATCTCTCTTTCCTACTTAGTTTCATTTCTGCCTTTAGTACAGCCCCTCTTCTCTTACAGATTACAACTCTTCATCTTTGCTGATATCTCTCCATCCCTTGTCGTTATATTTGCTGCAAAATCCAGTAGATTCTTGCCTTGAAATGGCTCATGTTCCCCCTCTCTTTCTCCATTTCCACTGGATATGAAGTCAGAAGATATGAGGATGAGTCCTAATTCTTTGACCTACTAGTTATATGATCTCAGAAAAGTCACACAATTTTTAGTGTGAATTTCAGGTTCTACGTATCTCACAGTGTCGTAAGAAGGGTCAAGTGAAGTAATTTATATCAAAGCACTTAATAAACTGAAATCATTGCATACATTTATATGTGATGTTAAGTGCTAATATTGTTATTCTTGTTAATATTGAACAGTATTACCTCAAGCATGAATTGCTATAATAACATTTTTTTTTTGACTTAGTCACACAGAAGATTATAGATCTAGACGTGGAAGAGACCTCAGAAACTCTCTAGTGTAACTGCTTCATTACATAGATCATAGGAAAATGAGGTTCCAGAGCATTGCGTCCCACAGCTAATAAATGTCGGAGCTGAGTCTTCTGAATCCAGAGCCAGTGAAGTATTCTCTCCGTTAGGGCTAGATGCTTTCAGTGTCTATGTTCTCTAGGCCACACTGCATTCTACTGCCACACAAATCTTCCTGTGATTCTATGACTGTATTGTTCCCTTCTTTAAGACCTGTGACACCAGGTTTGCTAGGCTTTCAAGGCCTCCTGGGATATGTCTAACCAATATGCTCTCCCACCACTTACCAATATGAATCTTTTTCATTATTTTCCACACCAGCCATACTAATTCCCATCTCTGTGTCTTTGTGGATGCTTCTTTTGCCCCCCACCCTGAACGCTCTTTCAACTCTGTTATATCTGTTCACATACTGTCCTCCTTCAAGTTGATAATGTCTAACTTTATGACTATAATAAATATTTATATGAAGAAATTCAGGAAACCAGAGGAAGAAACATAATAAAGATCACTAGAAAGAAAAATAGATGTGATACCATCACAGGGAGGGTATGCTGCAGACCACATGAACCAAAGAAGGAATTAGGGAAGGCATTTGGGAAACAGATCCAAAGTTAACATGGAAGCATAACATTATAGTGATGGAAGAAGGAGACTTCAAGTAGTCATACATGTGCTGGAGGTCTCTTTGCCTACACCACAACAGCTGGGATTTCACTTTAATGCTAACTTAGTCAGTCTTTCAAAAAGGGAGAAAGCAATGAAAAAACCTTTCATTCTGGACCTCATTCTGACCAGGAGCTTGCTGAAGTTGAAGGAACTGCCTCGAGACTACTCCTTGGAAGGACTTTCTTGGTTAGAATAGATGTCTTCTGGTGTCCCTTTCAACTCCAAGGTTTATGATTCTGTGAACTTTTGAAGGGCTTGATTTAGCTTACTCTTTGCACATTAGCCTTCCTACTTGTTCCTTTCTCTTTTTATTGTTGGATTTTTTTCCTAGGATGAGAAGCAAGTGGCCAGACATGTTAACTGTATATTTCAGGCCATTTGGGAAAAATAATTTTTGTCTCCAATTTCTGATGAGGCTACTTAAAAGACTTGGCTCTGTCTCTTCCTGAATGTTAGTTTTGAAACTCATCAGATAAACAGACAAGATAATTTCCCTCCAACAAAGAGATAATGAAATAGAATCACAAGCTACAAGACAGCAATATCACATTAAAATGACTGGATGTGCAGTGATATATGTATTATAAATAAAAAAAACAGCAGTGGTCCAAGTGGGAAGTGACTTCAGATTTGATTCTCTTGTACTTGAACAAGATGCAAAAAAATGTGGCTTCGATGCCATGAGATGACAAAGAGTTCATTTTTAAATCACTCTTCTACCATTTCATACTTGGAAAAGTGATCCTCTTGATTATGACACCGATAAAATGACATCTAAAGTATTGACATCTAGGTGGTATTGGCATCTAAGGTATTGGCAGATGGATGGAGCAGTGGAGAGAGCCCATGCCTGAAGTCAGGAAGACCCAAGTTCAAATCTGGCCTGAGATACTTACTAGCTGTGTGATAGTGAGCAAGTTACTTCAGCCTGTTTGCCTCAATTCCCTCCTCTGTCAAAGGAGCTGGAGAAGGAAATGGCAAACCACTCTAGTATCTTAGTCAAGAAAACCCCAAATGGGGTCACGAAGAGCTGGACATGACTCAAAAAAACAACAATAACAGAGATATTGTGTGCAGTGCTGAGTACCATATTTTATAAGAAGCTCAAGAGTATCCATAGGAGGCAATCAGGATGGTTAAGGGGGCTTAATTTATGCCCTAGGACAATCAGTGCAGGAACTTAGAAGAAAAACTTTGGGAAAAGTTAACAGAAGGGATACATTGGGAAATATAGATGATTTAAAAACATAGCAATAAATATTGTAAAATCAAGACAACATTGTCCTTGCCCTCAAGAGCATTCTAGTTTGGGGAGAAAAAAACCAAAGAACAAGGAAAATAATTAATGCTTAGTGAGGAGGTACATAAATGCAATATAATGATAAATGCTATGAAATTATAGAAAAGAAAGCCTTAGATCAATGTGGGCTAGAGCTTCATGGAAGAGATGCGACTTGATTTGAACAGGTGAAGGGTATAGGAGATGGGTAGACCAGTACATTCAAAAACTTTTCCTAGTATACCCCATTGGAATTCTTAAACAAGATAGGTCTGCAACATGAAGTCCTTATTAAAGATGGGAAACACATAATATTGGACTTGGTTAGGAAAAAATCAACATATCAACCAAGTATATCATTATATACAGAATTCTATATCCATACTGCCATCCCTTCCCCAACTTCACAGATGCTTGACACTTACTAGCTGTGTGACCCTGGGCAAGTCACTTAAGTCTAATTGCCTCACCAAAAAAAAAAAAAGAAGAAGAAGAAAGTCAATCATTGTCAGAATTTGCTGCATTTTTATGCTTCTCATTCCATTTGTAGTCATTATGTATATTGCTTTCTTGGTTTTGCTTATGCTTCACTAGGTTATAAATTTTCCTATGCTTTTCTATATTCCTCAATTTTTCAGTGCATTTAGCCCATGATAGTCACATATCACAACTTGTTGAGTCATTCATTCCTTAGAAACCTTGACATCTATTTTCTAGTTGCTTTCTTATGCAGTGCAACTCCCTCATTTTACAGAGCAGAAAGTGACTTAATCAAGGTCCCATATATCCCATGTGGCAATGCAGAGATGCAGGATAAAGGGCTTGAGGAATGTTACATTTTACTCCTCTTGAGCCTTAACAAAAATCTCTCCAACTTCTTACTAGAGAGAACATTTGCTACACCACATGAAAGAAGGTTTTGTTTTAAAAGGAAATCAGTAAATTATTTCTATTTTGCAAAAATAAGTTACAGCAACTTAGTCTCAGATGCCATAATGAAGATTTCTGTGTTGCATTGTAGTTCCAATATGAAGAGTTTGTCCATATGGGGGTTTTCTTTAAGTCATTCCCTTAGTTGTCTATAACCCTGTTTTTATTCTATTCCTTCTCTCCAGCGTCTTCTCTCTACCACATGGGATATTCTAGATATTAGTAGAAGGCTCATGAGGTGTCTACTACTCTGGTTAAAGATTTTTCTACTGCTCTTAACAATCAGGCACTGGGCTTGGGGCTTCCTTGTACAGATGCTTATCATCTCTGTCTGTAGTTGTCTTTGTAGAGGTTTGCTCAGTAAGAAGGTTCTTTGATATCTTCCTTTGCAGAAAAAAATTCTTTTGTTTGGAGGTTTATTTATTCAAAGACTCATTCAGAAATAGTCTTTTTGAGACATATTCTACTTTGGTGTTTCACTATGAAAATCACCTTGCTTCATTTGTCCAGTTTCTTTATCAGATAAATGAGAGGGTTGGATTTATAGAGGAAAAACTCCATAATCCGACTGTTTAGCATAGGTCGATCAGAAACAATTTTTTAATTACCTAAATTCCAAGCACCTCTGCTTAGTGACAGAAAAATCCATAGGGGCAGAGAAAAATCTTGCTTTTGAAAAATCTCTGTCCCAAACACTTTCTACTACAGAGCTCAAGAATTAAAAAAATCCACAAACAAGATAAGATAAGGAAACAAAGTTTTGGTTAAAGTTTTTGTTTGCTTAAACAGAACAATGTCTAGAATGACATCTAAAACATCCACTTTTTTCCCCAGCATTAGCTTCTATATTAAGATAGTAAGATCATTCTAGTGTGCTTAGATCGCTGACACATGGAACTATAGCTATATCCATTCTCTCACAAAATACAGTGATGGCATTATAAAGAAAAGTATGATCATCAATTTGCATGTCAGCCATTATGGATTTTTTATATAACAGTACTTCCAAAGTTTTTCTAAAGCCTCACATTTTGTGTGAGAGACTTAGGATACCATTCCCTTATATTTGTTGCTCTAACTCCATATTTTTATGGTGGGCTTTCTTAGAAGCCAAACTGATAAAGCAGCAAAATAGTTGAATCTCATGGACTAAGGTTTGGAGAGACAGTTGAGAAGATTCTATACAGTAGAGAGTTTAAATCATTTACTCTTCACTATATTCTACTGAACTTAACATGAAGGTTCAGTCCTAGCCTTGGAAGCATGTCATGGAGTATATTAAAGTCTTTCTAGAACCAAAAATACTTGTAAAGCCATTTAAAAAATTTGAGGACTTATCTGTCTAAATAAATGTTCTCCTTCAAAGTAGTCTCATTGGCAAATATAAACTTATTCTTTTGATTTAGCCACTGCCCAAAATCTTTTGGGAAGTGCCTTTAGAGCCCAAATGAAGCATATTCTTTTGAGTATCTTCAGTGGTGGCAAACCATTCTTAAAATGGATTTGATTTATAAAAATAGCGAGGAAAAAGTAATTTCTATCCAAGTCTGACAAATCAAATTCTTGACTGATTTAGACAATGCCATTATGGACAATAGAGCAGGGGTTTTTAACCCGGATCCATGGATACATTTCAGGGATCCTATGAATTTGGATGAAAAAAAATCTTATTTTCAATACTCTTTAACTTAAATTTGGCATTTCTTTCAATCACTTTAAAAGTTACCTTTAAGATCCAAAGGCCTTACCAGACTGCCAAAAGGGGTCCATGACACACACCCACAAAAACTGATTAATTTCTGCTGTAGAGTAATGAGACTGAGTTTTGTGTGTGGCTGGTAACCTGGCTTTGAAAACAAATGAACCCTCAAGGGAAAGTTCAACAAGTGTTCTAGGAAATCTATCTTCCTAAGCGATTCTTTTCAAGGGAGCAACACTCATTTTGGAGTTGAAATTCTGTTATATCCATTAGACAAAAAAAAACAAAACCTAGTCTCATTACTTTCCATTCATGCTTAATGCCTTTAGAAACTTGAGTAGGATGCAAAATGGGCCACCATTCCAAGTTCTTCTCAGCAATTGCGCATGTCATAGACATCCTCTCACATCATTTTCATAGCATTTGAGTTCAAAGACCTACACATTTCCTTTTTTGCTCTCAGAGAGATGACCGGCCCTTTGGATGAAAGCTTTAAGAAAAATTGTAGTCCCAGACATGGCAGAAACAAAAATGACTGTCAACAGAAATGAGTTTCCTAGGGAACGACTTTCTGTGCATGAAAAGATCTGTTGGTTCTAGTGTGCTATAATGGTAATGTAAATAAGCACTAGGGGGGAGCTAAAAGAAGGAAAAATGACATGGAAATGTGTAAATGGAGGAACAGGAAACCTTGAAAACAAGTGGTGATTCTCTGATCTTACTCAACACTCTTTAGAATACAAAGTCTAGGTAGTTTTCAAAAGATGAAATACAAACTATTATTAATTACATGAGAAAATGATCAAATTCATAATAGAGAAATGAAAATGAAGGCAAGCTTGTGGTATCACCTTACACTCAATAGAATGCAAAAAAAGATGGGAAATTAAGAACAAAATTTGATGTTGGCAGGGTAGTATAGTAACAGGGACTCCAGTACGTCACTAATGGACTGTAGGTGATACAAACATTTTGGAGACTAGTGTAGCAACCTAAATAGCTAAGCTGCACAATGGATGGTGCTGGACCTGAGTTCAGATCCTGCCCCAAACACTTCTCCCCTGACCACAGAAGACACAGTATCTGCATGGTCTGATAATTACTTTTTTCTCTTTATAGAAACTCATGGGACTGCATTCACCACCTACCTGCTCCTGAGTCTAGTTCCTGTCCAAAAAGGATACATGACCTTGATATTAGAGAATCAATACAGGTAAAAAGCCAGAAGTCGTGAGGGTGGGATGGAACCAAGGATGATAATTTGTTTCTCCTTTTCCTTAAAAAAAAAATTGTGCTTTGACTTACTTCCCTCACCTTAAACTTGCTCTGTCTGCAAATCAGGCAAGTGAAATTAAGGTCAACAAGTACCTTACAAATAGTGCTGTTAACAAATGTAATAAAATATTATGTCATAAAAAATGGCAAAGATTAGTAGAATCAGAACTGCATGTACATTAACCATAAATATCAACCAACCAGCATTTTTATACACCTACTATGTGCCAGACAATATGTCAAGTATTGGAGATACAAAGATAAAAACAAGTTATGAGGTAAAAAGACAAAAAAAACCCTTCAGATATATTTAACAAAAGCAAGCAGTTTTTGTTTATTTATTGTTGTGTATTTTACAATACCCATCTGTCAGTATGTATTTACCAGTAGAATACAAGTTCCTTAAGGACAAGAACTACTTAGAATTCTAAACCAATAATGCTTTGAACCTGTCTCCCTTTTGTACTTGCATGCCAGGGTCTAGAAACATTCTAAGTGCTTAATAAATACTTGTCGATGGCTTGCAATCATTTGGTTCTACTTTGGTAAACTGCTTGAGTTCCATTGTAAGATTTTATTCATTTTGTATTTTTGTTTTGCTACTGGGTTAAGTTTTTAGTTTAAAAAAGATCTTATTGAAAACACTAAGTTTAAGTAGCACCATAACTTAAGAAGGACATACAAAGTCTGAGGACATCTCAGAAGAAAATGACCAACATGGCAGATGCAGTAGTGACCCTCAGAAAAACTATTGTCCTGCCCGATTATTCTACATGTAGCCTATCGACTAGTAAACAAGAGAAACACATGCTGTGCAGGTGGAAGAGAGAGAGAGAGGGCTAATGCCCAGCTGTGTCACATTTGCCACTTCCTGTCGGGAGGTTGTAGAGGAACCCCACTGAGGGTTAGTGGGGAGGAGGTTGAGATGCGACTTTCAAAAGATCTTTGAGGAATAGTAGTGGTTCTACATAACATGGGGGCCAAAAGGAAAAGTACACTGTAAATTTTTCTCCTGCTAACATTTTATTACTGAGAAAATCTGAGTAGAATGAATATTAAGAAAATTGAAGGAGTAAACATGTCACTAAGTCTGAAGTCTGATCAGTTGGAGTGGAGATAGAGGAGCCTTCCAACTGTTGGTGACTTCTTAGTGGAGGTGAAGGTGGTTATTTATTGATTGTATGTGTATGAGCCTTGGGTTTTGTCTTCCCACAAAGAAAATTAATAAATCACCAGTTAGTTTAAGTGTTTAATTTTTTTAAAAAAGTTTTCTAAAAGTATTAAGTTTGGAAGGATATCAGAAGTTAGGAGAAAGTTTAGAAGAAAAAGATTGAGATGATGAAAATAATAATGACATTCAGAAAGAAAACACATTTCATCTGGTTGTTCATAGACAATATATCTACTGAGAAAAAAATGGAAGACCAGTGCTGTACAGGTAATAGAGAAGGAGAGCCAATGAACCATTGTATCACACTGACTGCTTCTCCTGCATCTGTCCTCATTCCTACCCCTGCCATCTTCCTGCTCTCACTCCAGTCAGTTTCTGCAGCTTGATTAGGGCATTATCATGCCCCTCCTTGCCTCAAATCAAAGGGCTTGGCCCAGATTAGGGGGAAATCTCTGATCAAAAATGTTAAAACACAGGTGCTCAAGACAAAGGGAGAGGATACAGATTTGGGTTTTTTTTCAGTTTCTCTTAGAACCAACTGTACATAAGAAAACTAGGCTCACCAGAGGGCTGTTTAGTATTTCCCTGTGCATCTTTAGCAAAAAGTTGGGCCATGAGTTTATCCCTCCCTTCTGGGTTGAGCCTGGCTTGCCACAGGTAAAAGCTTATGTTTTGATACCCAAGCCCAGCAGCTAATAGAATACATTTCTATTTATCATCAGCCTGTTCAGGAATACTTCCAGTAAGATTAGGATAAAATAATGAAGACGCTTATCCAAACCAATGTACTTTTAACATAAATGTGTGAAGTAAAAATCATCTGTGTTCACAGAATTTGTTGATATAAAACAGTATGCTAGCTTGCTTCACTCTAAAAACTCCCAGTACCAAAAAGCTAAATTCACACATAGCTGGGACTGGGCCATTGTTTGCTTTACAAAGGCTTCTTCTAGTTAAACCAAAGATTGTGTGTTTCCTCTCCCATGTGGCATTTGAAATATACTCAATTTCCAAAAGTATTCAGTTACAAAAATAGAGGCAGCAGATTTGGGGCTAGAGAGCTGACCTCAGAGTCAGGAAGACTTGTGTTCAAGTCCTGACTCTGACTCCTACTTGTGACCCAAGGCAAGTCATTTAACTTTTCAGTACCCTCGGTAACTACACGTTTCAGATGTTGACCTATCCAGGTAGAGGGATTTTCTTCTCCGGGGAGTGTTCATTGCTAATAAAATCACAGATCCAGGCTCTGTACCTTAGGAAGATTTAATTTGCACACAGTTTTGCAAAAATATATTTATTTTGCAATGTGAAAAACAGGTCTGAGAGGCAGGATGATATAATGGAAAGAAACCTTGAGCCAGTATCTGAATAAACGGGCTCAAATCCTTGCTTTGACACTTGGTAGCTTACTAGTTTATAATTTATCCTATGACTTTGGGCAAATTAATTCATTTGTTCAACCTCGATCTCATTTTTCTAAAATCTATTAAATGGGGATGCAAATACCTTAACCACAAGATTATTTGGAAGAAAGGGCTTTCTAATCTCTAAAGCACCTAATATGAGGTACTGTTATTATTAGAAGTAACTAACACCTTGAAACTGGGCAGAATCTATATTATAATTTATTATAAAATATCTCCTAATTGCATCCTGCCATTTGGTCTTAAGGCATTGTAATTAATTTTAAGTGTTTGAAATACTTGATTTTTTTTTTTAATGAAAAGCAACAAACACATAGCATTTTCTGTGACTTACTGGTAACAAGAACTAGCTTTACTTTAGTATATCTAAAACCTCAGAGTGATAGAATTTTCTCTGGGCCTGCCAGGTACGGAGCTTGCTGGCACCATGACGGGAAGAGACAAGATCAATACCAGAAGGAAAGAAGACAAAACAGCTAGAGAACAACCAGTGCCTAGAGGAGCGAAAGAGAGGGAATTACATTTTGGTCACAGCAGAGAGTTTAATAATGAGATAACAAATAATGCCAAAGACTAGTTAAGCTAAATCTGGGTCTGAGCACAATGTAAAGGATCACTAGTGAAGGATATGTAGAGCACAGACTAAAGGCAGGGAACTGCTGAACTCAAACAATTATCTTACTAGGACATGACAATAGCCTTTTGAAATGAAAGTGGGGGGGGGGGGGGGGGGGGCACTAGCCATGCCTCACCATCCTAGCTGCTGGTCTACAACTGCTATGTTTGGTTGTGGCAATCATTTACAGTTATAATTCTCTTCCACATATAGATGGCATATTTCCTGCTACAATAGTCCCAAAGAAAACTATGGAACTTGCTGTGGCAAAATATGTGTATATAAATGATCTCAGAATGAAAATACCTTTGAATATCTTTTTAATCACAGAACCATAGATTTAGTGCTGGAAGCGACCTTCTCATTTTAACTGTGCCATTTTTTCCAACATTCTATTCTAATTCTCAGATGTTATGGGATTACTGAGGAAAGTGCTACATCTGTCAACATAAATCCCATCTAAAAAGCTCTCAAAAGACTTAGGAGCCCAGAAAAGAAAGGGGTCTAACAGGTGAGAATTCAAAGTTGTGGTAGCATCTGAAAGAACCATCTCATTTGTTCTTTTAACTTAATATTTTAACCTTTAGCATCTTACACAGTCCCTTACACATAGTAGATATTCAATACATATTTTTTAAACTATATTGAATTATCAGAGTCTGAAGGGGGTTTTATTGAAATGAGTGTTGGTTTTGTGACAGGTAGAGAAGAACCAAGGTAGAAATAATAATAACTAACTTATCAGGCTATATATGTGCTCATTTAGCACATTGAGGTCTGCAAAGTGCTTTACAAATATCTCTTTTATCCTCATGACAATTATGGGAGACAGATGCTATAAGTATTCCCACTTTACAGATGAGAAAACTGAGACAGATGGAAGGTAAGTGAATTGCCAAGTCATATGGCTAGTAAATGTCCAAGGCTAGATTTGAACTTAGATCTTCTTGACTTCTGGTTCAGTGCTGTATCTATTATGCCTTCTAGCTGTACCTCCACTTGATATACATTCCCCCATTGTGCTCTTACAGTAGAGTATCAAAACCCTCTTTGTCTGACATTTTGAAGGTGTGACTAAGTGGCACCATGGGCCTGCACTGTGTGGAGCCAACAGTCAGGAAGACTCATCTTCCTGAGTTCAAATTAAGCCTCAGACACTTACTAGCTGTGTGACCCTGAGCAAGTCACTTAACCCTGTATGCCTCAGTTTCCTCATCTATAAAATGATCTGGAGAAGGAAATGGCAAACCACTCTAGTATCTTTGCCAAGAAAACTCCAAATAGGGTCACAAAGAGTCAGACATGACTGAAACAACTCAATAACAACAACAAATTTAAATTCCTCATGAGTGAGCTTCAGATCTTGTACTTCACCTTGATGCCTTAAAATTCCATTTATATGGCTGAGCTGACAAATCAGTATCATTTCCTACGTGGCCAATAGCTCCACCTGAAATGGGTGGGAGAGAGCACAGTATTGAAGAAAAATAAGAGAAGTGCTTACCAAGTCCAAACCATTATCTGTCACCAGGAGGCAGTCCTTACAATGTAGGAGGGAAAACTGAAGGCTTAGATCAGGATTATTTGGCAATCAACTAAATCAAAGTCAAGAAACATAGGAAATTCAAACAGGTCAGGATAGAGTCTAGGAAGCACAACTTTCTCAAAGACTGCTGAAAGTCATCTATTATTCAGGCTTACCTCTTCCATGCAGAGCTGAGGAGCATCAGCTGGGACTAATCCTGTTAGTTTGGTATGAGAGAAGGGTAGGCAAATTGAAAATCCACAATCTCAAGTAGGCATGGGTATGCCAGATCCTAAACAAGTTTACTTCAAAGTTCAACTCATGTGCCACTTCCTAAGGGAAGCCACTCCCAGTCCTATTCCTTGTTTATTATCTTGCCTTCCTTATGAAATTATAATGTCTATCTATATTTTGTTTATATGTTGTATCTTCTTAGAAAAATGTGAGCTCCTTGAAAGTAAGAATTATTTTTCCTTTTGTCTTTATATATCCACTGTCTAGGGGCGGGCAGGGGGGTTAACCTGCAGCCTCAAGGCCACATGTGGCCCTTTAGGTCCTCAAGTATGGCCCTTTGACTGAATCCAAACTTCACACAACAAATCCCTCAAAAAAAAGATTTGTTCTGTAACTACACAGGTGGGTCACTTACAGAGGCAACAAAACCAGAAAGTAGCATGTGAGAGGGTGCTATCTTTTCCCCTTCTGCATTTTCTATTGATATTAACTAAATAGTTGCATGATAAAATCCTTTCTCAATAAGTTAAAATTGTGCCGTCCTTCGTTGCCAAAGAAGACCATGCCATCAGAGAAATAATGGCATGACTTGACTTGACCTTGTGTTGAGTGAGGGAGGGCTGTGCAGGTCACCAGCCTCACTTCTCCATTTGAATCCAGTGACCAGATATTCATCTGGATAGCTGAATGGGGAAGGACTTATCAGATCACTTGCATAAAAGGAGTCATTGATGCAAGGAAATATAAGTTTAGACCAACAGTTCTTTAAAGTATAGTCCAAAGATCCAAGGATTCTCTCAACAGTTTGTGAAGTCAAAAATATTTTGATCATCATCATCATAATAATTCAAAATAATATTAAAATGCTCCTCCTTTTTCCTACTACATATCTGTGTAAGGCTGAATTTTCTTCCTATACCTTAAGCAAAATACCATATCACAATAAATTGAGATCAGTAACAGATACTAGAATCCAGGTGTCTTCTATTAAACCAAACATTAAAGAGATTTGCAAAAATTACGTAAAACAATGTTACATTTCTCACTAATTTATTTTACTCTGTAATATATAGTTATTTTTCATTAAAATACTGTTTACATTAACATATAATGAATGTTTATTATTGATATTTTTGAAAGAATAAGTATTTTTAAACTTAACAATTTAAATTTCCGCCATAGTAACTATCAACAACTATAAACAAAAACTCCTCAGGGTCCTCAATAATTTTTCAGAATGTTTATGTTCCCAAGACCAAAACGTTTGAGAACTGCTGCCTTAGATTAACACTTTCTCAAGGTGGTGGTAACTGATGAGAATTCAGGTCTAAGCTGTGTCATATGCATGACTGCTCTTCACCAGTGTACGCATGGGCCCCTAACTCCCTCTTGGCCTCTCAGCTGTTATGGCCAGGCTCCATTAGAAAAGAGATATGCAAAAGTGACACAGTAACTGAACCATAAATGCAACCAACACGTCCTGGTTTAATAGAAATCATACTTCTCCAGGAGTTTTGTGCAAATGAAGACCACAGCCCTACCTGCAGAAGGTGTTAAAATCAACTCTTCTATGTTCATTTTAAAACATGATGCTAAAGACACAACATAAATAGGAAACTTTTGGCACTGAAAGTTCCTTTCCAAAGTAAACCATGATTTCCATGTGGATGGGGGAAGAGGACAGAATGTTACTTGGTGTGGCTGTAACAGAAACCAGATACGGAATAACAGCTCCTTGCTGTAATTCACTCAATTTTTCTTCTACTCTGTGCCCCCCCTTCCCATTTTCTCCCCACTGTGCCCCAGAAATTGAATTACAAAAGATATCTGGCATAGTTTTAAGATGACTGAATGTACATTTAAAAGCAATCATGATGCTTATTTTCATTCCTGTTAATGTAATCAGTGTATGCATGGGAGTTTGAGGCAAAATAAAAGAAACTTTTTTAAAAATGTGTTTTTGTAGCTATTGCAAACTGACATGGATTAAACCATGGATTTCTGTCTGGCTCAAAACCAACCTCACTTCACAGACTTTAAAAAACTTTTTAAGTTTCTCTGGGAAAAAATGTGACTTTGGCTGGAAGGTGACATCTTGAATGGAAATTTAGAGTAGTGCCCAAGTCAGTTAAGGTCAGTTTATAGCGAGTCATTGTACCTACGTTGGGAATGGTTTTGAAAGAGATCTCATTCATTCATTCACTCACTGGTTGAACAAGTAGTGAGTTTCTCATGTTTATCAAACGTTGTATTGGACACTGGGAAAAATACTGAGTTTAGATGAAACATGACTCCTGCCGCTAATGAGCTTTTACTCTTTAAGGGGAATAAAGCATCAACACAGCTAATGAACATAGACAATACTGTGTAATAAATGTGTGAGAGAGTTGAAAAAAAAATCGAGCCAAAAAGGGAAAAGTCATCGTGTTGACCAGAGGGATCAGGGAAATTTCTGTTACTTAGCACCTGTGTGATTAGGCAAGTCATTCACTATTCCAGGCTTCTGTTTCAATCTGTAAAATAAAGGTGGAGAGTTACTTTTGTAGATGAGGAAGAGATCTTTTGTATCTCTCAATGCTGAGACTTCACAGAAGAAGAGGCTTTTTAATAAGATTTTAAAGGATTAGTAGGAGTTCAACAGGCAGAAGGAAAGCATTCCAAGCATAGAGATCAGGACAAATATCTATAGAGAAAAAAAGAGTAGGGCATTTACCAAAAAATCCAGAGAGCAGTGCAATATGGCTTTATTACACACAGGGGAGTAATATGAAATAAGCCTAGAATATAATGAACACATGCTGGTTTGATTAAGATCATACCACTCAAAGCACTTTATAAAAACGAAGACCCCCATTACGCATTAAAATATCTCTTTTACTTTTGTGGAGCAGTTACTAAAGTTACTATATGGGGGATAAGAAGGGAAAGGAAGCATCAGATTCTAGGTAAAGGAATTTGGACATTACTTTGGAAAACAATAGGGAAACATCGGTTTCTTAAAGATGTGAGCAAAGGCAGATTTTCTGTAAGTTGCATGACGGATGCATTTGAGATGAGAAGATGGAGAGAACCATATTTTTCAATAGCTCAGGTGAAGGATAAGGAAGTTCCATATTCAGACAGCTGTAGTGGCAGGAGTAGTAAAGAGAAACCGTTCTTCAGGAAATGGTGCAAAAATGGAATAAATAGACTTGGTAACTAATTGTATATAAGAAGTGAGTGAGAGGAAAAAGTACAAAATAATCCCAACATAATTGGTTGAATGGTGGTATCACAAACAAAAACAGAAAGGTCAAAATAAGAAACAGACTAGGTAATGAGCAAAGGAAATGAGTTTGGTTTGGAACATTTTAAATTTCAGGTACTGATTCAACATGCAGGTGGAGATAGCCAACTGAAACTCAGGAAAGAAATAAAATAGAGATACAACCTGAAGGTGGTGGTCAAAGTCCTAGAAGTAAATGTAATTACCAAAGAGAGAGGTAGAAAGGACAGTCCTTTAGGGGACACTCATCCAAGGGCTGGAAAAGGAATAAGGAGACAGAGAAGGGGGAATTAGGAAAGCAGGATTTTGAGGTAGAAAGAATTTTAGAGAGTATTCAGTCCAACTGCTCATTTTACATAGGATGAAACTAAGGCCAGAGATGGCTGGATGCTGAAGTCTGATTTTCTCACAAAGTTCTTTTGCATTCATTTTGCATTCAATTCAGGTCAAAGGTCAAGTATTCAGGTTTTTTTTCCCTGTTCAGGAAGCTTGGATTTATCAACCTACCCAAAGCTGATCCAATTTCTGAGGAACTGACACACCAACCAACCTTATATGACACAGATAAACCATAGTGCCTATTTATTAATTTAAAATTAGAAGCACATCTGCCAATAGTGATAGCTTATATGTATACAATGCTCAAAAATTTGCAAAGTCTGTAAAGAGCTTTGCGTATCTTATTTAGATTATATTACATATGTTATTTCATCTGAGTCTTGTAAGGCTCTGCAAAGGAGGTCCTAAAGGTCCCCGCCATTGCATCTGGTGCTTTCCCCTGTACGCTGGTGTGCTCAACAGACCAAAGGGACATTTCTCTAAAGTTTTGATAGCCAGAGAATTAAGGTATTGAACTAGAGATGGACTCCAGGTCTGGAAGATCTAGCTCAAATCCACCCTCTGACATATAATTCTCTGTGTGATCCTATGATCCCTTAACCTTTTGGTGTTCTAGACCAGAGGTGTCCAACATCCAGTCCACCAGTTGCATGAGGCTCACAATACTTCAGAGTATGACCCAAACCAGATTAAAATGTAATTGAGAAATATTTAACAAGAATATAATAAAACATAGGTAATACTACATTTTAAAACTGTCAACATGTGGCCCAAAGGAATTTTTATGCATGGTTTTGTGGCCACTATTTCTGTTTGATTTTGATATCACAGCCCTAGGCAGTGTTAAAGGCTATATTCGTTGCGAAACTTGTGTTGGTAGAAGGAATTCACTCACCATGGAGCTTCTTATATTAATAAAATCACAAGTCTGCTCCCTAGTCCTGGACATCTAGTTAAATCTCTTCTTTCCACCACAGGGTTGTCTATTCAGTTGTTTTCAATCACTTCCAACTCTTTGTGGTCTTATTTTGGGGTTTTCTTGGCAAAGATACTGGAGTCGTTTTCCATTTCCTACTCTAGATCATTTCACAGGAACTTAGGCAAATAGGGTCAAGTGACTTGCCCAGGATCTAAGGTTGGATTTGAACTCACGAAGAGTCTTCTAGCACTCTATCCACTGCACCACTTACCTACCCTTCTGGGAATGCCTATGTCTAGATAATTGATTATCATTAAAATTAAAACACTTTTCTCTGATAGTATTAGAAACATATTATTACTCTTTGGTGCTCCATTTTTTTTTTAACTGAATGCTTACAAATGTAGCATTCTGGAAGAAAGCATGACCACCCTCGGAAGCTACCTGGGCCCTTCCTTGAACAAAGCTTAGTTGGGACTTTGGGATGTCCACTTGGAGCTGGTATCTCTGGTGATTCTTTACTGTAATGTCGTCTGACACTGTTTAAATGAAAGCAAAATTTTGAAATTGTGCTTCTTCTGAAAAAAAATAAAGCAACACAGAACCTGATGATTCAGCAGTGTTGTTTTTATTGTTTTAAGTCCGAAATTCCATCTGTCAGCAGCTGCAATGTATCCATCACACTGGATAGGAAGTGAGGGAAAACCTAGGGAGAATGTGTTATGCACCCAATATGTATTATCTGTCACTAGCTGGAGCCACTGGTTTGACCACCTCCTGTCCATTTGCTTCTCCCTTGGTTCTGGGGATGCTGTTGTCTCTTGGCTTTCCTCTTATTTGTCCAACCACTTCTTTCCTATTTCCTGATACAATCAATATCCTACTTTCTTTGCATTGACATATTTCAGTGGTCTTTTCTGGATCCACTTCTGTCTCCACTCTAAGTCATCTCACCAGCTCTAATGGGTTCTGCTATCAACTCTAAGTAGATAAATCCCTGTCCCAATATCCTTCCTGAAATCTAGTTCCATATCCCTAACCATTCACTAGGTATTTCCTACTGCGTGTCCCTTCCCTCTCCCCCCACACTAGACATTTCAAACTCAATATGCCCCAATAGAAGTCATCATCTTTTCCACCAACCCCACAACTTTTCTGAATTTCTTTACTGGTGCTGAAGGCATCACCAGTCTTCCAATCACCCAAGTTTACCATTTCAGAGTGATTCTCTATTACCCTTTGTATCCAATTCATTTTCAAATCATGTTTGCTACCTATACCATAGATCTTTCATCTTTCCCCTTCTCTCCAGTCATCAGGCACCATTCTAGTCCAACCTCTCACTTCATCTATTCCTATAGTTTCTTTATTAGTCCCCTGTTTTCAGTGTCACCTCATTTCAAACCAGTCTTCACACAGCAATCAAAGCGATAGTTACAAAACAGAGGCCTGACCAAGCTACTCTCTTGCTCAAAAGTCTTCTGTGATTCCTGGTTACTTATGGGAAAAATACAAAAATCTCTGCTTAGTTTTTAAAGCCCTTCATCATCTGGCCCCAACCTAACTTTCTCATTTTGTGGCTCATTACTTTGTAGTTCCAACCAAATTGCCCTTACATTCCCTCTTCAGCCTTTGTGCAATAGTCTGGAACATACTTTACCCTCCATTTGCCTCTTAGAATCCCTACATTCCTTCAAAGTTTACCTCATATACTATCTCCTCCAAGAAACCTTTTTAGAATTTCCCACCACCTCCAGCTGTGAGCATATCTCCCACCTTTAATTCCTCTTGAATTTATTTTGTCTGTGCAATGTGTGTGCATATTGATAGAATATAAGCTGCTTGAGGGAAGGAATGATATCATTTTTATCCTTGAATCTCTGGCTCCTATCTTTTGCATGTAGCAGGCACTTTATACATTTGGTTGCATCATAGAATTCACTTAAAATTCTAGGTGGATAAAAGACTTGCAGAAGAACAGAAAAAAAATTCTCTTTTGGGGGTCTAGTATGTGCTTTAATTGTGCAGCAAGCCTAATGTAGTCTGATCCACAACTGCTACTGTTAGAGAATAATTAAGCTACCAAGAGAGTCTGTTTCCCCTATCAATTCAAATGATAATAGGGTCATACTGAGCTCATCCAAGTTGTAATTGAATCCATGAGTTATTTTTTTTCTTTTGAGGAAATAAGATAATTTACATATTTCAGCATTTTTGTATGCTTAGGTCACAAAGTTAATAATGGGATATTAAGGAAGAATATTACCCATAAATGCTTAAACCCTGGACAAATTTAAGGTTTAAGGATCAGATAAATAAGCAGCTTTGGGACTCATTCCATACCTTCTTTATAAACCATTTGTGCTCCTTCTGTCATTGATTAATTTATTCTATTAAAAAGTAGCTATTTGATTTTGGCAGTGGGCATCATTAAAATCGGAACAAATTAAGTTTTCCAAGGAAGGGAGGAAGTAGTTGAAAGAACAAGGTTGCAGATAATCGCATTTTGGTACTATGAATGCCCCACTGTGATTCGATTCAGACACATGGACAACTAATGAGACAATGAAGCAGCCCACTTCCGCTCTGAAACGTACTTATCCTTTCAGATGATCTTTTTCTGTGTAATAGGGATTATTTAATCATTCATGATCTATTCATGTCAAAAAAAGACACAGAATATATCCGCCATTGTTCTCCTCAACTGCTTGAAAAGGCCAACAGAATATTCACAAGAAACTGGTCCCAACTGCTCTCTGTAGAATCCAGGATGGTGAATCAGCCAACAAACACTTCTTAAGTGCTTACTGTACGCCAGGTACTATACTAAGCACTGGAGACACAAAGAAAGGCAAAAATGAGCTTCCTCAAGGAGCTCACATTTTAATGGGGGAGACAGCATGCAAACAGCTATATCCATTCAAGAGATATATTAGTTAACTGGAGACAATCTCATAAAACATCATAGCAGCTTGAGGAGAGGAAAAGATCTACTTATTACACAAGGTGAGGTTTGAACTGGGCCAGAGAAGTCAGGAAGAGAAGGTAAAGAGGGAAAGTAATACAGAGATGGGGGACAACTCCTGCTAAGGCACAGATAGCAGATGGAATATCTCCAAGGAACTATAGGAAGGTCGGTGTTACTAGATGGTAAATAATAATAATGAATAATATTAGCTAGCATATATTAGATGTCTACTGGATGCCAAGCACGGTGCTAAACACTTTAGAAACATTATCTTGTTTGATAGTCACAATAATCCTGTGAGGTAGGAGCAATTACTTCCATTTTACAGTGGAGGAAACTGAGAGAAACGGAGGTTAAGTGACTTGCCCAAGGTCATGAATTTACTAAGTATCTGAAGATAAATTTGAACTCAGGTCTTCTGACTCCAGGTCTAGCACTCAGTCCCCTATGCCACCTACCTGCTCAGTGGATAGATCTTAGATGGATCTTAGAATATGTATAAGGGAGGAAAGAGCACAAAAAAACTGGAAAGGTGTAAAGGAGCAAGGCTGCAAAGAGCTTTTAAAGCCAAATGGGATTTTACATTTGATCCTGGAGGTAATAGGGGAGGGTGGCAGAACTGGAGTATATTTTTTTAAGTAGGGGTAAGTGACATGGCTGGATATGGTAAAGTCTTAAAAGTCAGACAACCTAGGTTTTATTCCTGGTCCCAAAATCCACTCAGTGTGTGACAATGGGCAAGTCACTTGATATCTCTTAGCCTCAGGCTGCTCATCTGGAAAGTGGGAATAATAATGCTTTAACTATTTACCTTACAGGATTATTACAAAGAAAATATTCTGAAGATCTTAAAGAGGTCTATGAATCAAGTTATCACTTATTATTCATCAGAACTGTTGAGAATTAATAAGGGGTTATTTATTATTAATAACCAAAATGCATAATTGTTCATAATGAGTAATAATACAACATAAAAGTATGTAAGATAGAGCAGAAAGTAAAGCCACATAGGTTCTTAAAAACTGTATCTTAAATTTCAGTACCCTGAAAATGTCAATAATATGAAAAAATTATAGTAACTTTGACTTGACCCACTCTTAAAATTTGCCATCATTTTATCTAGGTTTAAGTACATCACCACATGTTCTTAGACTCTTACTAGGCTCCAAGAACCATTTTCTTAAAATTGCTACATGTTTGAATAAGTTTTTCTATATGAATATAATGAAATATTATAGCATAGTGAATATTGTAAATAAAATATAAAATGATATAGAGAAACAGAATCAGAATAGTATATGCATTGACTATAACTATATATTACAATATTACATAGATTACTATATGTGTATATATGTACATACACATGCATATTAAATGTAATGTTCCCCCTCTTTCTCTCTCTCCTTTTATAGATGTGTGTGTTTGTATGTGTGAGTGTGTGTGTGTGTGTGTGTGTGTGTGTGTGTGTGTGTGTAAGCATTCATTTACACTCTGAGCCTTTCTTTCCACATCTGTGAAATAAGAATAAGAAAATATAATATAGTACCCAGACAGCTAAGTGGTGCAGTGGACAGAGTGCTTGGCCTGGAGTCAGGAAGACTGATCTCTCTGAGTTCAAATCTGACTGCAGACACTTGCTAGCTGTGTGACTCTGAGCAAGTCACTTAACCCTGTTTGCCTCAGTTTCCTCATCTGTAAAATGAACTGGAGTAGGAAATAGCAAAGCGCTCACTCCTTGTATCTTTGCCAAGAAAACCCCAGATGGGGTCAGAAAGAGTCCCATAGGACTGAACACACACACACACACACACACATACACACACACACACACACACACACACACACACACACACACACACACACAATATAGTACCCACCTCATAGGTTGGGTACTATATCTTGAGGATCAAATGATTTGGCCATTTGCTTTGAAAACTTGAAAGCACTATACTAATGTTATTTATTATCATGCCACTTAGAAAACAAAACAAAATAAAGTCAAAGGAGCTTCCAATGAGTTTGTAGGGAGGAGAGTAAGCTATTTGAACAGAGCAATCCTATTGTTATTCATTTCCTACTTTGATTTATTTTGTTGGTTATAATAGGCAGTGTACTACAGAGGGAAGAGTCAAAAGGCCTGGGTGGAATCCTAGCTCTATAACTTGCTGCCTATGGACCTTTACTTCTCTGGGCCTCAGTTTCCTCAGCTATAAAATGAGGGTTTGAACTAAATTAGCTCAAGGATCCTAGCCAACTGAAAATCCGACCAACTAGAGAAATGGCTTTTCCTCTTACTCCCTGATTCCAACTGGGATGGGAAATGATTCAAATTTCACAGAACCACAGAATTTTAGAGCTGGAAGGGAGCTTAGAAGTCATCCATCCCCTCCCCAGCAAAAGAATCCTCACTATGTTATGCCTAACAAGTTGTCATCCAACATCTACTTAAAAACTTTCAGTGGAGAGGAAGCCATTGCCTCCCAAAATGACCCTTTCCACCTAGGGGATCTGTGACTTGTAGGGAGATTTTCTTGATATCATATCTACATTCCCAGCTTTTCAGTTTCCTCTTGAGCACCATCATTGGCTTCTATCCCTTAACCCTGGTTTTTGGCTCCAAGACCAGACAGAACAATTCAGTCTCTTTTCTACACAACAATACTTTAAATATTTGAAGGTAGTTATCATGTCTCACCCTTCCCCTTTCCCTCCTGTCTTCTCTTCTCCAAGCTAAACATCACCTTTTCCTTTTATGGTACAGACTCAAGTCCTTCATTATCCCGGTTGACCTCCTCTGGATGCTCTCCACCTTTTGAAAGTTCCTTCTAAAATGTGGTGTCCAGAACTGAACACAGTACAACAGATGTAATCTGACTAGGTCTGAGTGCAGTGGGATGTTTGTGGTTGTTGTTGAGTCTTGTCAGTTATATCTGACTCTTCATGACCCCATTTGGGCTTTTCTTGGCAAAGAAACTGGAATGGTTTGCCATTTCCTTCTCCAGTTCATTTTATAGTTGAAGAAACTGGGGCAAACAGAGTTAAGTGACTTGCCCAGGGTCACACAACTAGTAAGTGTCAGAAGCCAGATTTAAATTTAGATCTTTCTGACTCCAGGGCCAGCATTTGAGGATCATCTCCTTATTTTTTAGAAACTCTGCCTCTGAATGCAAATCAAAATCACATTAGCATTTTTTGGCTGTTGAATTACACTGCTGATTCTGAGTTTGCAATCCACTAAAATCCTCAGGGATTGGTTTGGTTTTTTTTTTTCAGACAAACCATAGACTATTCACACTTCCCCTACCTTATGTTTAGGGAGTTATTTTTTAAACTCAATATTAAGATTTTACCTTTGTCATCATTAAATTTCAGCTTATTATATATAGCCCAAAATTATTTGGGATCTTTTATAGATCTTGACTCTTGATCTAAATTGTGATCGCTGACTGGCTCTCTCTCCCACCTTGGTGTCATCTGAAAATTTCATAAGCATGGCATCTATGCCCTTATCCAAAATATTAATCAAAATGTTAAAGAAAAAAGAGACACAGCAAAGACAGATCCCTGAGTCATTCTATTGGAGCCTCTTTTCAAGTTGACATTTAACCATTAGTGATTGTTCTGAGTCAACTAATTAGTTCTGAATAAGCCATAGAAAGTGAAGAAATAATAATATTTTTTAAAAATAACAAAATAGCTCACATTTCTAGGGGAACTAGTTGGTTCTTTTACTCAAATTAGTCAAAATGCCTCTTTATGATATACCTTTACATCAATGTGTGGAGGCTGTACTGGAGAATCTAACATAATGCATACTCTTTCCTATCTTCTGATATATTTTGAAAATCTATTCCCATTTTCAGTCAAAGATGTCATCATTCTTCTAGTTACCTAGGTTCACAGCCTCAATGTCTTCCCAAATCCTTCACTCACCCTTCCTGCTCTCCCCAAATCCAATTGGGGGCCATTTGGACCTCCATAACTTCTCTTGCCTCTGACACACATAATCTTAGCTTAGTTCAGCAGCACCTCTTACCTAGACTATTTTAATAGCCTTCTGGTAGGTCACCCTGTCTTAGGTCTCCTCAATTTATCCTCCATGTCATTAATAAAGCACAGGTTAGACCATATTAATCCTCTGATAATAAACTCCATTGACTCCCTAGTACCTCTGTGCTCAAATATGGAATCCTCTGCTTAGCATTTAAAAACTTTCATTATCTAGTTCCAACCTACCTTTCCAGGCATATTATTCCCTTATGACATTATAACCTATTCTATATTCCAGCTAAAACGTTCTTGTCATCCCTTAAAGACTCTATTCCATTCATTTCTCCCTTTAAGCCTTTGCAAAGGCTGACTTATGTTTGCAATTCAGCCATTCTTCAACATTAGCTCTTAGATTCCCAAACTTCCTTCCAAGTTCAGCTCAAATGCCACATGACTCCTAAAGAAGCATCTTTCTGGATTTCTCTCTCTCTCGTTGCAATCCTTTCTTTTTCAAGTACCCATGTATTTTGTGTGTGTGTGTGTGTGTGTGTGTGTGTGTGTGTATAGTGTGTGTATATGTATGTATATATATATGTATGTATATATACATACATATACACATATTGTCTCCTCTGGTAGAATGTGAACTCATTGAGAGAAGGGACTGTTTTATTTTTTCCTTTGTATTCGTAGTGCCTAGGGTAGTACCTGGCACATAGTAGGCACTTGAAGCCTTTTTGATTGATTGATAATATAAAGTATGAGCCAAGAAGTTCCACCAGTTTTTGTCTTTAGTGGACAGCCCATTGCTCATGGATTCCCAAGGCAATGCTTTGCTTTGGAATATTCATAGACTGCACAATAATTAATATTTTTCTACAAATTATGTTCCTTTTCCTTTATGAGTAAGACTTCATGTTGTCAACTCACCTTGTTTAAGGATTCCTTTTTGGGGTAAACTAGGAAGTTTTTTAAACATATTGGTCTATCCTTTCCTATCCTTCCATCTGTTCAAATCCTCCAAGGCCCAAATCAAGTCCTGTTTCTTCCATGAATCCCTCTTGTGTACTCTGATCAACACTGATCCAAGGCTCTCTTTTCTGAGTTCCTGTCACATTCATCAACTGTACTACGCAGTTAGAACTTGTTCTCTGATCAGTTCACATCTGTTACTCTTACTTCCTCAGCCCTATTGCAAGATTCTTAGGGTTGGGGCTCGTGTCTTTTGCTTCGGGGCATTGCGGCAGAATCCTGACTACATCGTAGGTACTTAGTCACTTGTACATTGATTCATTGATGTCTTTCCTTAAGCAGCTTACTGAGTGTGAAAAGAATTCCAAATGAACCAAAATGCTATATCATACTGAACTTGACCTGAGTACCATCGTTGACTTCTGCTCCTGAGCCTGGCTAAAATGGGGTATACATTTCTAAAGTTGTCCAAGTGAGGATAAAAGAAATAAATCTAAATCCATTTAAATTCACTTCTCCATGAAGGTGATAGATGGTTCCTCAGCTAAAACCAGAGACCTCCTGTGATCTTTTATTTGCTACTTCATTTTTTTTTAAAAGGGGAGAATGTATTGAGTATCTTGTAACTGTTTACCAGCAGAAGGGCAAAGATCAGATTACCAGCCCTGAGTGATTCATCTTTTCTTCCAAATTAAAGCCATGTGTACACAAGATCCTATGTACACATTAGTTCTTTTTTTTTTTTTAATCTATTCAATGAATTCAGGCATTGGAGAGAAGGGACAAAGGCCTAGAAGAAAGGACCACTGAGTTGTTAGATGAAGAGCACTTGCTAGGATTGCAGATTGAGCCATGTTCCTGGCTTCAGATTACAATTGAAATGTTTCTGCAAAACATTCCTCCTGATTTTGTAGAATTCTTCTTAGGTCTTAGAAAACGTTTCCATTTTGTAAAAGTCTTGACTATTAATTTGTCCTTGAAAATATTTATGAGACTCTGAGTAGAGGAAAAATGAAATCTTTAATGGATGAAAACATATGTTAAATGACTTCAAAACTATTACTAAAAACAAAGCACTATTATTAGAAAAAGGGACTAGATCTGTGCTATGTATGATATATGATGTATGTAAGAAATGTCATGTACCAATACAAGGTGACACCTTACCTGCAACTAGCAATATTTGAGGTTCTTGAATCAGTGAGAGGCTGAATCCACATTGCATTGCCAACAGGTGTCAGAACCAGAATTTGAACTCTGGTCTTCCTGGCTCTGAGGCTGCCTCTAATTTTTATTGGTTTGGGGGTTTGAGCCCTAAATAAGAAGAAGGATATATTCCTCTTCCAAACAAAGCATAGAACTCAAGATCTGGAAATGGCTCCAGCAGCCGTTTGGTTCATCTGAAATGAAACGAGACCGTAGCATTAGAAATGTAAATTATTTTTAAATGGATGCTTGTTAAAATGAAAGAAGTCATAAGCATTTTTTCCCTGAGTTTTGTGATGATTTTCAAACTAAGTTCCCTGAACGTTGGACTCTATTGCTCCAAGTGCTCAGGTACATTGGCCAGAGATGGAGGAACACAAACATTTTCCGATGTCCTAATGGCTTTAGGAGCATGAGGCACTGAAAGAAAGAGCATATTAAAAATGGGGTAGGAGGAACTAAATTAGTCCACTGGCAATGCAGCTTGACAATGGATCCTTCACAGCTGGGAGGCTCTGAGGGGAGAGAATTTAATTAAATATTTGACATGACAGAATAAAGTGAAAGACAGGGAGAGCAAGGATTGCTCTGCTTCACAGGGCACAGAAGAAATAGCTTGTGGGAACGACAATCCTCTAAGTGAGAAGAAACAAACTGGGCAGAGGAAAAAGTTCTGAACTCTGTGAATTTTAATGAGGACAAGCCTTGCTTTGCATAAGCCCTAACTACAGAACATAGTTTATCATCTTTGGTAGAATGTATAATGTTTCTTGGGTAGTGCAGCAGATAGAGTGCTGGGCCTAGAGACAAGAAGACTCATCCATCTTTTTAAGTTCAAATCTGGCCTCAGACACTCACCAGCTTTATGACTCTGGGCAAGTTACTTAACCCTATTTGCCTCAGTTTCTTCATCTGTAAAATGAGTTGGAGAAGGAAATGGTAAACCACTACAGTGTCTCTGCCAAGAAAACCCCAAATGGGATCACAAAGAGTCAGACACAACTAAAAAATAACTGAACCAGAACATTCTCTTTCTTACAGAGCTAATTCTTCTGAGGTACCTCGAATTCTTGACAATAGGGTGTAGCAGAAATAGCACTAGACCTGGCATCAGAAGAGATCTAGGTTCACATCCCACCAGAGGCACTTACTTACTGTAGTATCCTGATCAAGTCACTTAAGTTTGCTGAGCCTGTTTCTTCATCTGTAAAATGGGGATAATACCCAAAGTATCTGCCTCATAAAATTGGAAAGATAACATGAGCTAATAGACGTAAAATACTGCATATGTAACAACTATTATGGTTGTTTGGCAGGAGTGTGGTAGAAGCACTTCCAGCACCCTTTTACTTGTCTACAGATCCATTTATTGATGCAAGATATTCCAATACATAAAGTACTGAGTAAAAGCCTGGAGTAAATGTTAACTTGTGTCCCACAGTGCTGTCAAACTCAAATAGAAACAAGGGTCACAAATCCAAACAAAAGGATCCCTGTGGCCACATATTAATATAGTTTTAAACTATAATGTTACCTAGGTTTTATTGTATTTTCATTTACTTCATTAAACATTTCCCAATTATATTTTAATCTGAGTTGGGCTGCATGTGGTAGTATGTGGAGTGTTTGACATCCCTGGCATACATTACCATTATAGAAAGCTTTATAGTTGGAGACTGACTCAAGAGAATTCAAACTTAACAGATTCAGACCATTTACTGAATTCGTGGCTGGGGATAATTCCTGGAATCAGGAAGACCTAAGCTCAAATGCTCTCTTAGACATCATTTGTGTAAATCTGGGCATGCCAATTTCTCTCTCACAGCTTTCTTTTGTTGTAAAGTATAAATAATAAGAGCATTATGAAGCTATTTAAAATCTTAAGACACTAACATGTTCACTAAGTGCACCCAATAATATGCCCACAGTTTCTTGTGGATACTAAAAATAATAAACAAAACCCAAAGAAATGCTGAGAAAGCTAAGTTATTTTGGGCATCTATAACACCAGTAAAAGGGAAACAATGATTGCTATCACTCTAGCAGAGCACAATCCACCTCCTCCTGGGATCAGCATTAGAGTTTAAAAGCATAAATTAAGTAGCCCACTGGTCTCTGAGTTCCTGATACCGCATTTTTTATTGTTTTATTGATAACTTTTCTCTTCACATTCCATTTCATTTCCAAACATACTCCTCTCCCATTCCATCCCCCTGGAGCTATTTCCTGTAATGAAAATTTTAAAAGAAAAAAACAAACAATTTATCAAAACCAGTTGACACATTGGCTGGGTGTAACACACAAAATATTCAGTCCTCTACCTTTCTTATCCCCTTCTTCTCTGGCGAAAGAAGAGAAAAGCATTTCCTCAATTCTTCTCCTTGGTCAAGTTTTGCTATTATAAGTATATAGTGTTTAATTCCTGTTATTGCTTTTCTGTATACTTTCATTGCCAGTTTGTATAGCGTTTTCATGACTGTTTTCTTCGGTTTGCAAGAATTCATGTCTTCCAGTGTTTCACTGAATTCTTTATATCTGTAGTTTCTCATGGCATTGTAATATTTCTTTACATTTTTCTGTCACAATGTGTTTAGCATTTCCTAATCAATATGTATTTAGTTTATAGTCTTTTGTTACCAAATAATGTGTTTCTATGAGTATTTTAATATATACGAGATCTTTCTTTCTGTCCTTCACCTCCTTTGAATATATACCTAGGAGTGGGATCTCTGAATCAAAGGGTAAGAATATTTTCATTACTTTTTCTGCATTATTACAAATTACCTTCCAAAATGACTAGACCAATTCACCGCTCCACCAACAAGTATAAGTGCGCCTATATTCCATCAATATTAGTTCATCAACTGTTGGCTATTCACATTTTTTATCATCTTTGCCCATTTTTAGAGGTTAAGGTCAAACATCAGAATGGTTTTAATATGTATTTCTCTTCTTAGTAGTGATTGGTTTCCTTGCTTGAAAAATGAGAAGATTGGAGTAGAGGTCATTTGGAGTATCTTCCTGCTCTAACTCTAATTCTACAGGAAAGAAGAATTTAAATTAAAACTAGTTATCAGGAATGACTGTGACAACTGCATGCTAGGGTCAGTGTGGTATAGTAGGGTAATATTCATAGGATCATTGATTTTGACCTGGGAAGAGATCTTATAGGACAACTAGTCTAACCCCTCCTTTTACAGACAAGGAAACTGAGCCTCAAAGTAAAGCGATTTATTTAAGGTCATACAGGTACTAAATTTTAGATGTTAGATTCAAACAGTCCTATGACTCCAGAGACAGTGCTTTTTCTATTCTTGCATATACTGAGCTACCTACTGTTTTTTTGTGACCATAGTTCTAGCATCATTCAGAGATGGGGTTTTACACACAGAAGTTTCTACAGTTTTAAAGATTAGTCACTTAGAAGTTTTAATATTTCTTATAAGTAATTACTGAAACTGCAAATACTCATAGGCCCTAATTAAGAAAAGAGGGTTTTAAGCTGTGGTATATGAATGTAATGGAATACTACTGTTCTGTAAAAAATGACAGGCAGGCAGATTTCTGAATCTGGAAACCTGGAAAAATTTACATGAACGGAGACTGAGTGAAATGAGTAGAACCAAGAGAACATTGTACACAGTAACAGCAGCATTGTTTGATGATTAACTACTATTGACTTAGCCCTTCTCAGAAATACAATGATCTACAACAAATCCAAAAGACTCTTGATGGAAAATGCTAACCACATCCTGATAAAGAACTATGGAATCTGAATGCAGATCAAAGCACACTATTTTCACTTTTTCTGTTATTTGTTTTTTCTTTCTTGTGGTTTTTCCCGTTTGTTTCGATTCTTCTTTCACAATATGACTAATGTGGAAATAGGTTTAACATGATTGTACATGTATAACCTACATCAGATTGTTTGCTGTCTTAAGTAGGTTGGAAAGAAGGGAGGAAAATTTTACAAAAATGAATGCTGAAAATTAGCTTTACACATAATTGGAAAAATTAAAATAATATTAAGGAAAAAACTAAAAAAAAAGGGGGGGTCGTTTTTAATTTCAGTATGTCACAACGATTATGATAGGATCTGTCCTTTCTAATTAGAAATTAAAATAAAATCTAGTATCCTTCAAGCTTGTCCCAAGACATTTAAGCTTAAGCTTTGGTATTCGGGTTTGAAAATGATAATAATCATGGTTTGATGATCAACTTGGAACATATTTCAAACAATAGTCATTTAACAATTAAGATTGGGTTGGTTTATGCTAATTAAACTTTTTATTAGCATAAAAGCCAATTCTGTCTCCTAAATTTTTTCTAGCCTTTTATAAAATTAACCTTTTTATTTAATATTGTTTAATTATTAGTGGTTGAAATATTAGTATATTGACAGTATAAAACAAATGAGAAAAGAAATTCTGAAACTGCAATTTTTTTCCCCAGAAGATGGTACTTAAAATTGAGACAAGGAAAACAGAGCTAAATGATACAGCTCTCAAGAGAAGAACTGATAAAAAGTCCTAGAGACAAAATGAGAGGATGGATATATACAAGCTTATTTTTTAAGTACCCACAACTCAGAACCGGTCACCTACATTGGTTCCCAAGGCAGCTGAGTTTCTATACTATCCTGTAATGGGGCAGTACTGCCCTAACTTCTATTGCCAAGGCTTTACTCCCTTCCACCAAATGCCAGTTCCATAAGGAATACATACGACAAATAACAGTTAAAACCAAACCCAAGTAGGGGAGAGAAAAACAGAAATCAGAGAAGGTATATATATGAGAATACGCCAGACAACACGGAGTGAAGGAGCCCTTCTACTCAAGGGGGGGCTCAATTCAATTAAGACAATCCTAGATCTCACCCCAGGGGAAATTCCCTGGACTTTCTAGTATAACAACCTGGGGATGAGGACATTATAGACATTATCAAGTTGCTATTTCCTCTACATGTTAGCTTCTTCACTTTTTTCTTTTCCCTTCAAAGTCCTGTCTATGAAGAAAATCTGAAAGATGGAAATGGGAAAACTAGAATATCTCTTCTTTCAAGCTCTCTTAGCTCACCAAGGCTCAGATCATAGCACTGGAGGAGAGTGTTATGCAAATAGGCTTTGAGTCAAAGATTACCTACATTGGATCCAAGAAGTAAAAGGAAGCCACTGAAGCATACTGAGGAGAGCAGGGTGTATGTATGTATGTATGTATGTATATGTGTATGTATGTATGTGTGTGTGTGTATGTATGGGAGAAGGGCAGAGGCATATGTGCTCCTCCCTCAACACACTTACCTCACATATCTGTCCAAGAGATATGATCATATGTACTCTAGAAATTGACAAATGAGTAGAGATTATATTGAAATGGGGAGAGATTTGAAGCAGGGAAACCAATTAGAAAGTTATTGTAGTAGTTCAGGCAAGAAGTTATAAAGCTCTGAACCAGGGTTGTGAATTTATTATTGGAGTGAAGGAAAGATGTTTGAGAGATCTTATAAAAGTAAAAATGTCAAGATTTGAAAATTGATTGGATATGTTGGACCAGTTTGAATGGAGAGTCTAGGATAATGCTAAGGTTGTGAATTTGGGTAACTGAGAGGTTTGTGATAAACTGAGAGAAATGATTATTTCTCTCTTATATTAATAACCAATTACTAACATTGGAGAAATTTAGGATTTTTTCTCTTGCTATTTCCTCATTCTCTACTTGATCAAATCAGCCCCCAAAGAATAGGGCTGATAATGAAATTGAATTTCAACATTTTCAGTGTTGTTCAGACTCCACCCCACTAGGGATGATTAGTTCTGATTAAAGAATAAAAAGAATTTAAACTGGGTGATTTCCAGCACATTGTAGTTCTCTGGCAGGAGGGGAGGGGAAGGAAGGGAGGGGTTGATCCTTTGTCTAGACTGGCCAAGGCTGGGGGGTGGTCTGGGAATAAGAGTGATATAATCAAAATATTACCCCCTAGCCCCTCATTAGAACAGGTTCATCTCTCACTATAATATTTGTTCTTTCATTAATTGTAAACCAATCAGAGTTGATTGCCATCTTTTGGGATCACCCACTCTTCTAAGGACATATAAGCATCAATAGGTTTCCATGATTCATCTTTGGTTTACAAGAGATGACCAAATGACCATCCTATTAATTATTCAGTAGCCATAATTAACAAAATGATGAATTACCCAGAAATTATGTCTCTTGTTAACTTTTTGTATGTCACAAAGTTTAACAGTGATAGGGAAGTTCAGAAAGGGGGGAAAGTTTGGAAAGAAAGAGTCCTATTTTACATATGTTGAGTCTGAGATAAGACTTAATCTGCAATAAATATTCAGCCTCATCCAGTCCAATCACATGCAATAAGATAGAAGTTACAACCTAGGTAAAATACTACAGGGAAATCTGAGGAGTGAGGGATCATTTTCAGCAACTGGTTACAAAGAAGGTAGGAAGGAATATCAGGGAAGCTTCATAGAGCAGGTAGCATCTGAGCTGGGCCTTTAAGGAAGAGAATGATTGAATAGGTCAGATTTTGGGGGGTGTATGTTATAGGCACCAAAATGAATGTACAGAGCTGAGAGAGTATGAGATAAGATTGAGCAACACTATGTAGTCCAATCTGACAGAAACATGAAGTGTATATAGAAAGGAGAACAATCTGATACAAGACTGGAAAGGTGAGTTAGAGCCACTTGGTAGAGGGCTTTAAATCTAAGACTTGTTTTATGGAGCCACCAGTGGTTTTTGGGTAGAGGACTAATGTGGACAAATCCAATTTTCAGACATACTATGTCAAGTGTTTTGTGACTATCAGCACTAAATGTAAACTATGATCGTTATCAGGATTACATTCAGAATTTCTTCTCTAACATCACATGCCATGTAACAGATTAGAACACAGAGGTCCTACAGACTACAAAGGAAATTACAAACTCAAAGCATCCCCAGCCTGTAATGTAAAAACAAAACTACACTGGAGATGACTCTACCCAAAGAATTAACTGGATCATAATTTTTCAGCACTAGTTATCAGAAACTGTCTTTTAAAAAACCTTTATTTCTGAAGTCATTTATGTGGTAAATGACTTTGTGAAGTACATTGGTCTTTTTATTCTAAAGGGAGAACCCTAGTAGTCATCAAAATTGTACTTTGGTAACCTTGATTCAACTAAACAAATGAAATCATCAAGAAAAGACGAAAAATATGGTGCGATGTTCAGCTCCCTGTCATGGGGCCCTCTGTGGTTCCCATTTCTGGAATGAGGCAAAGCTTAGCCTGTAAAGAACTGGATTGCTTTTGGTAGCAGGTGTTTCTTGCCAAGGATTCAATGAATCAAACAGCTATAAGTTGCCTTAAGCATGTCAAATGATACAAAGAACACAGATTACATTCTATGTTTACTCTATGTTGACTAAGACTGAATCATCTCAAGTGCAGATTGACTCACTTTCCTTTGAAATTCTTTTGTCTGGAATTTACTGCTTTTCAGAACACTGGGCAGCCTGGCAAAGCTTACCCAAAAGCAAATGTTTTGTTCTTTCCTGCAAGGCAAGAGACATCATCAGGATGAAATACCCAGAAACAACGGGATAGTGCCTTAGACCCACTGACCAGAGCCAGTTTCTGCAAACCTCTCTTTGTAACTGCACACAATGAGCAAGAGTGGGTGATGGTGACTGTAATATCAGAGACCAGCTGAAGGACTAACTTATTTTTTAACGCATTTGGTAACTGGTTCTGGCTCTTTGATTTTGTGGCTATAGGGGAATCTATAAGAGAGGAAACTCTCCTGTCAGAGTAAGTCAGCACCCTCTCTTCCATTTAGAAGCTGAGCATCTACAAGCACCTGGGCTTTAAATAACTTGACCAAAGTGATAACAACCAGCAGAACTTGAACACAGATCTTCCTGGATTCAAAGTTCTCTCTTTATCCTCTATCCCAGAATGCCTGTCTAACTTTGATTTCTTGACCTTCCAGGAATCCCTCTGCCTTCACTTTAACTGGAGTAATTCTGAAGAATGAATGACTGAAAGAAACAACATTTATTGAACACTTACTATGTGCAAACAAAACAAAAAAACAGACAGTCCCTGGTCTCAAGGAATTTACATTCTAATAAAAGGAAACAACAAATAGGAGACTGTAGCCAAGGAGGAGAACTTAGATTTAAAAAGTTACAAGAATGGTATATGGGGAGAGGTAATAAATTGACATTCCTCTGTTTTTTACCCTCACCTTGACTTCCAGTGCCTCTACCCTTCAGGTTTGTTTCCTAGGCTATTGGATAAATTCTTTTACTTTCTCTGTCTCAACCTCTTGGTTCAACTTCACATCGCCCTGTACATTCAAGTCCCGAACCCCCTTGTCTTTTTGCTGAGCACACCTTGCCAAATCCCAGCCTTTCATTATTTGTACCATCTTCCACATGCTGCTGGATAGAGATGGAGAAAATCATGAAACTATGCTGACTAGGCCCATTACAAATTTATGTTAAATAATCATAACTGCTCCTGTAAGGCAATCCTTTCCTCTTTCCATAATCAGTTCATTATCCCATTCATCATAGAAGCTCTTCCCAATCTTTAATTCCTTCCTCATTTCTCTCATAATCTGCTCTCCCCATCCTCTCAGCTGAGGACCTCACCTAATACTTCACAAAAACAAAAAATGAAATCATTAGCCAAGGGCTTTCTTTATGTCTCATTACTCAGACTTCCCCCACTATCTTCTCTTTTACTTAAGTCTCACATGAAGGTGTAGCTCTTCTATTGCCAAGTGACACCATCTCTGTGTCCCCTTGATCCCATTCCCTTCTGTTGTCTTTAGCAGATTATCCCCTCTATCATCCTTCTCTCTCATCTTCAGTGACTCCCTGTCTACTGACTACTTCTCTGCTGCCTACAAACATGCCCAATAAGAATGTGAGCTCCTTGAAAGTAGGGATCATGCTTTAGCCTTTCATTGTAACCCCACCACTTCAGACAGTTCCCTACCCATAGACATAGTAAGTACTTAGCAAATGTTTATTGGCTTGGTAACCCTATCCAGTAATCATAGTGGATATGATTTGATATGATTACTGAACTAGAGATGTCCAGGGAATAGGGAATGAAGTAAAGCATGGTTGGGATTTTTCCAGAAATAGTGGATCTGGTGAGGCAGTCACCAACCAGCACAGCAGGGTCCCAGGGTAGAATTTCTGGAGATCAATGAAGTAAAACTTTTAGCAGGAAATGTTTGGAAGAATTGAATGTAGCCTAGAACCTCTCATTGCCCAGAGATATTTAATACTGCATCAGCTGAAAGGGAGGGTAGTTTGTGGGAGCTTATGCTACTCCCAGTCCCCAGCCTCACCACTTCTGTCTTCTTCACATAGGATTATAGGTTTAGAACTGGAAGGGAACTTAGGTATCACTTGGGTCAATGCCCTCATTTTAAAGATGAATGTTTAATAAAGGATGACGATGATGATGATGATGATGATGGTGATGATGATGATGATGATGATGATGGAGACAAAGCCTTCTGAAATGTAGTGCTAGAATGTACTTGTCCCACTGTCTTTGGTGCATTAATTCAGTACAATTTAACATGTCTTTGTTAAGTGCCTACTATGCCTCAGACCCAGCACTAGCATCTGGTGCTACAAAGACACACACAAAAATAACCAGAAGATGGAATCCCTGCCCTGGTTGAGCCTACATTCTACTGGGGGAAGTGGGGGCAGATATCACAGGGACATAGCTAAATAAATAAATGGGGCATCTAGGTGGTACAATGGATAGAAAATCAGGCCCAAAGTAAGAAAGACTCATCGTCTTCCTGAATTCAAATCCAGCTTCAGATATTTACTAGCTGTGTAACCCTGGGCAAGCCAAGCAACTCTCTTGCCTCTCATCTGAAAAATGATCTAGAGAAGGAAATGGCAAACTACTTCAGTGTCTTTGCCAAGAAAATACCAAATGGGGTCACCAAGAGTCAGACATGACTGAACAATAACAAAAGCTAAAGAAATACAGAGTAATTTGAGGGGGAATCATTTGCAACTGTAGGAAACAGGAAAGGACCCTTGTAGAAGGTGACTCTTGAGCTGCATTTTGAAGGGAGTGTTACAAGTGGAGGCAAAGGCAACAAGGGAGAACCCCTCCAGGATTGGAGGACAGCTTTTGCAAAAGCCCAGACATGGGAGACAGAATGGAAGGTAGAGGAAGTAGCCATTAGAGCAGTTAATTTAGAACATGGAGAATATAGAGAAGGCAGGTAACATATAATTAGTCTACTAGAAAGGGAGATTAAAGTCATAAATCCTCTAACTTTAGGGGACAGGCTTTCCTAAAACTTAACATAGGTGCAGAGTTCAAGACCCTACTGAGGGGAGATGGCCAATACTCTAAAACTCCCTGGGTCCAGTGCCATTTTGTGTTGGTGCGTATGAATAAAGTTATTTCTCATGACCACAAACATTGATAAGCACCTGCTATAGACAAGGCACTGTGCTGGCCTAGGAATACTAAGATTAAAAAATGGCAAATTCCTTGCTCTCATTTATACACAATAAAGTAGGAAATGATTAGAGGCACAGACAGACCCACAAAAAAGAGCTCAAGGATAATTTGAAGAGGAAAGAAGTGGGTAGTTTTCTTCATAACTGCTCAGTGTGCCTATCCTCCATTCTTATCAAAATGATAGGAAATATCCTTCAGTTTCTTGGTTAAGTTCAATTCAGAGAAGTTATATTACTTGACAAAACCCTTTATTTTAGGCTTCAAACCTTTCACCATTGTGCCATCACTGGCATTTTCCTTTAAAAGATTTTATTGCTTTGGTTTTTTTTAAAACATTCAATAGAATGTGCATGGTACAAGAAAATAGTTCAAGTTTATTTTAAAGTTCATTTTTATTACATTAAAAATCTATACTTTTATGGAAGCAGATAGTTTGGGAATATATAGGTATGATGAGTAAATGGAAAGTGTAAAAAAAACCATTATTCACAATTATAAGTATAAGGACTTTTCAAAAAAATTGTTTAAACCAATGAAAATAAGAGTGAATTCAAGACCAGAATATTAGTCTGCTTGGTTCTAGAGGTTTTCTAGTAGAGAACAATCTCAGAGCCAAACTTCTACTTTCAGGACAAAAGGAAGCCAGAGAAACAGCAGGTGCTCCAATACTGAGAAAGGTGAGAGCTATTATTATTGAAATGAAGTATTACATAGGCAACCACATCAAAGGCACCTCAGTCAGGTGTGCCTGCTGCATTCAGCATTGTCTTTTGTGCAGTCAAAAGGGCCATTTCAAAAACCTGCACAGTTGCAAATACTGGCTCCACAATGAAAACTCGGTTTTAATTTCAAAAAGAAAATCCAAAAGACAGAAATGTTCAGACATTTCATCAAATGTCGAATGACTCTGAAGTTCTAGAAAGGACATGATCTTGTCAATTCTGAATTGTGTACTCAATGTTTAGGGTCCTAGACATATTGCTTTTCAGAGTTAACTCTGAAGAGAGGTGAGAAGGAAGGGCTTTCAATGCCAGACAACAAATTTTGCGTGTTATCTTCTACTGGGGAGCAATTGAAAGGTTTTGAACAGAGAAGAGACATCAGCTAAATTAGATAATACATCTAAAGCTCTTTGTAAAGTTTACACAACCATGAGCATCTTCTGTGTCAGGTACTGCTTTTATATAGGTGGGAATTAGGAAATTCATTGATTTTTTGAAGAGGACACAAAGGTGAGAAGACTGATTGTAAATTCCTCTATTTGAATTCTGAAGGCAAGACTCAGAAGCCAAATTAACGCATACATTTACTGCCAATATTCATAAATATTTTATAAGAATGACAAAGTAAGCACCTCTCTGTAGCTGTTGATGTTTGCATAGCAGCCTTTGTGAGTGTAAGTAACATGTATGATTTTTCTCCCCATTCCTTTGGTGTCTTTCCTGAATGAGATATCATATGCTTTCTTGAGATATCTTAATGCTTTCAAGTTTATTTTGTCTCCAATTCAGATTTCATCATATGGGAAAAGCTAAACGCTTATTGAAAATTGCCCACTGTCCAGAACATAGCGTGGAAGGAATGTACAAAACCTGTGTGTGGTGAGTTTGGGGGAAACAGCTCCCCAGAAATAATAACCTCAGGGGTCAAAAAAAATGTAGCCTAGAGGGTTTTGTAACTAGAGACAGGACTCTAAGTCTGTATTGTATTCTGATTCTGTCTCAAAGGCAAGCCCCCATTATCTTAGACCTCTGGGCCCATCAGGACATTTTGATTAGGTTACCCAGACCTCCAGCCTCAGAGATGGTTTGATGATATCAGCTACCTGTAAATACCCCAACCCAGAACAGACCTGATCTTGGGAAACACCAACTTTACCCCAAAATTAAAATATTCTCCCCCACAAAATCATCTGACACCTTGTCCCTATTACTCAACCTCCCTAATAAGGAAAGCAGCTGAACAGCCTCCTCCCCATAGGCTCCTTTTGCTCCAGCTGCTAAGACTGTGTCAAACTTTTTATATGTGTGAATCAATTGCCTATGAGCTGATGCTAATTAAAATTATCTTCTAGCCTTACCTTTCAATTTATCGACAAACAGACCTACATGGGAGGAATTACTGTCCAGAATGATCTTGGCATCTCTGGGCTGAGAAATTCCCAGAGAAGAGTAATCAGTTGGATGACCAATCCACCAAAATAGCACATCAGAACACCTCTCTGGGACAAGTGCTGCAGATGAACCATGTGTTGGGCCCCTAATTGAATAAGAGGAATGAGGGCTCTGGATTTCACTGGAGAAACTGAGCAGTGCTTATGAAGACACTAAGATCTCCATCATACAACACAAATGTGTTGATTGATAATACTGTGTAGTTGAGAATCTTGAAACATCAAAATTTCCAAGGAATCAAAGGTCTAGATGATCCAAAGAGCAATGGAGAGACACTTGCCGTACAAGTAAGAGGCAGCATATTTCTAATGCTGGGAAGTTGAATATGGGACCTCACTGAGGAAATACATGATTCAGAAGGAAGTTGGACTGCTTGTGGAATGAAAGGATAAATACATGTATGATCAGAGTGGCTCACTGGTACCCATGTCACATGAAAAATGCCTTAGATCTCTTCATCTTACATTCTTTAGATGTTCTAGAGTTGATAAAAACTTTTCTCTATTAGATTCTACATTCCTGGTTAACCTCATCATTTTAGGTTGTTCCTTAACACAGTAGGCCATGGAGAATTAACAAGTTTCTTGCTCTTCACTGCCCATTCCAATTTTTCCCTGGGTCAATATCACTTTGAAAGTTTTGCTCTTTTGAGGTTCACCCCAAACCATCAGTATCACATAGCCCAGATCCTTGTAGCTATAATATAAATGCTTACAGGTCACTCTCTCTTCTTTCTCAAGATAGAAGAGAAGATTTTGGTTAAGTATTAGTTCCCATTTAGTTGTTTATGAACTCATTGATCTAATATTGTTCAATTACATTACCTTTCAGCAAATATTTATTGAATAAGCACATTTCACAGTAGAAAAAATAAACATAAAAAATCCTTTCTCTTTTCTTCGCTTCAAATCTTGTATTTTCCAAGCCTGAAAAAATGCTTTTGTAAAGCAAATTAGTCCTTAGCTTAGTTTGGAAAATTCTCTTTATCCAAACTGAAGAAAAATTTTCCATTTAATTGTCACTTAATCCTTTTCAGAATAAAGTAATCATAACTAACAATTTACTATATGGTTGAATTTGTACTGAGGTGGGGTTCTTTGTTTTCTTTTTTAAATTTATTTATTTTTAGATTACAACATTCATTTTAACAAAATTTTGAGTTCCAATTTTTCTCTCCATCTCTCCCCTCTCCCCACCCCATAACACCTTGCATTCTCATTACCTCTTCCCTCAATCTGCCCTCCCTTCTATCACACTCCACCCTCCCCTTATCCCCATCTTCTCTCTTTTCTTGTAGGGCAAGATAGATTTCTATACCCCATTACCTGTATTTCTTATTTCCCAGTTATATGCAATAACAATTCTCAGCATTAGTTTCTAATACTTTGAATTCCAACTTCTCTCCCTTCTTTCCTCCTCACCCATCCCCACTGAGAAGGCAAGCAATTCACTACAGACTATATATGTATCATTTTGCAAAAGACTTCCATAATAGTCATGTTGTATAAGACTAACTATATTTCCTTCCATCCTACCCTGTTCCCCCCTTTATTCTATCCTCTCATTTGACCTTGTCCCTTCCCAAAAATGTTTATGTCTAGTTACTCCCTTCTCCCATTTACCCTCCCTTCTATCATCCTACTCATCTCACTTGTCCCCTTCTCCCTGATTTCCTGTAGTGTAAGACAAATTTTCATACCAAATTTAGTGAGTATGTTATTCCCTCCTTAAGTCACATGTGAAGAGAGTAAGCTTCACTTTTCCCCTCTCACCTCCTCCCTTTTCTCCTCTATTGAAAAAGATTTTTCAGGGGTGGAGCCACGATGGCGGAGTAGAAAGATGCACATACGCTACCTCTGAACCCACTGCCCATAAAATATCTGTAAAAAAAGAACCACCGGCGAATTCTGGAGCAGCAGAAGCCACAGAACAACGGAGCAGAGGAGATTTCTGCTCCAGAGAGCCCTGAAAACTGACACGAAAGGTCCATCACACACCGACCTGGAGCAGAGCCCAACCCTGCCTCAGCAGCGTGGTGTGGAAAGCAGCGGATCCGAGCAGGCTTCAGGGACGGAATCTCTAGCGGCCGCGCGGGTCCTCCATCCACAGGTGACAAGGGTTGGTGAGAGGGTCTCTTCGGCAGGTCAAGAGGGGTGTGGGGTGCCCCCATAACTCAGGCACCCTCGGGAGGCAGCAGCGGAGGCAGGAGCAGATTGGGGATCCCCAAGCAGGCAGGAGCCCGGATCCATTGTTGAAAGTCTCTGCATAAACCCCCTGAGGGAACTGAGCCTGTGAGGCGGCCCTGCCCCCACCTGAGCACCTGAACTTGATCTCACACTGAATAACAGCTCTGCCCCCACCCAAAGCCCTGAGGCTGGGAAGCACCATTTGAATCTCAGACCCCAAGTGCTGGCTGGGAGGATCTGGAGGCGAGGTGGGGGTGGAGAGGACACTCAGAAGTCAAGTCACTGGCTGGGAAAATGCCTAGAAAAGGGAAAAAAATAAGACTATAGAAGGTTACTTTCTTGGTGAACAGGCATTTTCTCCCTTCCTTTCTGATGAGGAAGAACAATAAAGACACAGAAGTCAAGGCTTCTATATCCCAGCCCACTCAATGGGCTCAGGCCATGGAAGAGATCAAAAAGAATTTTGAAAATCAAGTTAGAGAGGTGAAGGAAAAACTGGGAAGAGAAATGAGTGACATGCAAGCAAAGTATGAACAGCAGGTCAGCACCCTGCAAAAGGAGACCCAAAAAATGCTGAAGAAAATAACACCTTGAAAAATAGGCTAACTCAATTGGCAAAAGAGGTTCAAAAAGCCAATGAGGAGAAGAATGCTTTCAAAAGCAGAATTAGCCAAATGGAAAAGGAGATTCAAAAGCTCACTGAAGAAAATAGTTCTTTCAAAATTAGAATGGAATAGATGGAGGCTAATGACTTTATGAGAAACCAAGAAATCACAAAACAAAACCAAAAGAATGAAAAAATGGAAGAGAATGTGAAATATCTCATTGGAAAAACAACTGATCTGGAGAATAGATCCAGGAGAGACAATTTAAAAATTATGGGCCTACCTGAAAGCCATGATCAAAAAAAGAGCCTAGACATCATCTTTCATGAAATTATCAAGGAAAACTGCCCTGAGATTCTAGAACCAGAGGGCAAAATAAGTATTCAAGGAATCCACCGATCACTGCCTGAAAGAGATCCAAGAAGAGAAACTCCTAGGAACATTGTGGCCAAATTCCAGAGTTCCCAGGTCAAGGAGAAAATATTGCAAGCAGCTAGAAAGAAACAATTCAAGTATTGTGGAAATACAATCAGGATAACACAAGATTTAGCAGCTTCTACATTAAGGGATGGAAGGGCATGGAATAGGATATTCCAGAAGTCAAAGGAACTAGGACTAAAACCAAGAATCACCTACCCAGCAAAACTGAGTATAATACTTCAGGGGAAAAAATGGTCTTTAAATGAAATAGAGGATTTTCAAGCATTCTTGATGAAAAGACCAGAGCTGAAAAGAAAATTTGACTTTCAAACACAAGAATGAAGAGAAGCATGAAAAAGTAAATAACAAAGAGAAGTCATAAGTGACTTTACTAAAGTTGAACTGTTTACATTCCTACATGGAAAGACAATATTTGTAACTCTTGAAACTATTCAGTATCTGGGTACTGGGTGGGATTACACACACACACGCACACACACACGCACACACACATAGAGACAGAGTGCACAGAGTGAATTGAAGAGGAAGGGATCATATCTTTAAAAAATGAAATCAAGCAGTGAGAGAGAAATATATTGGGAGAAGAAAGGGAAAAATGGAATGGGGCAAATTATCTCTCATAAAAGAGGCAAGCAAAAGACTTATTAGTGGAGGGATAAAGAGGGGAGGTGAGAGAAAAACATGAAGTTTACTCTCATCACATTCGACTAAAGGAAGGAATAAAATGCACACTCATTTTGGTATGAAAACCTATCTTACAATACAGGAAAGTGGGGGATAAGGGGATAAGCAGGGTGGGGGGGGATGATGGAAGGGAGGGCATGGGGAGGAGGGAGCAATTTGAGGTCAACACTCATGGGGAGGTACAGGATCAAAAGAGAGAACAGAAGTAATGGGGGACAGGATAGGATGGAGGCAAATATAATTAGTTCTTACACAACATTCCTATTATGGAAGTCATTTGCAAAACTGCACAGATTTGGCCTATGTTGAATTGCTTGCCTTCCGAAGGGAGGGAGTGGGGAGGGAGGGGGGGGGGGTTGGATCTCAAAGTTTTAGGAACAACTGTTGAGTACTGTTCTTGCCACTAGGAAATAAGAAATACAGGTAAAGGGGTATAGGATGGAGACAAGGGCAGAGAGGGATGATAGAAGAGAGGGCAGATTGGCAGACAAGGGCAATTAGAATGCTTGGTGTTTTGGGGTGGGGGGAGGGGACATAAGGGGAGAAAATTTGGAACCCAAAATTTTGTGAAAATGAATGTTAAAAGTTAAATAAATAAATAAGGGAAAAAAAGAAAAAGATTTTTTTTATCTCTTTTATGAATTATAATTTGCCCCATTCCATTTTTCCCTTTCTCCTCCCAATATATTCCTCTCTCACCCCTTAATTTTATTTTTTTATACATATCATCCCTTCTGATTCAACTCAACCTGTGCTCTCCGTCTATATGCGTGTGTGTGTGTGTATGTGTGTGTGTGTGTGTATAATCCCTCCACTTATCCAAATACTGAGAAAAGTCTCAAGAGTTACAAACATTTTCTTTTCATGTAGGAATGTAAACAGTTCAGCTTTAGAAAGTCCTTTATGTTTTCTCTTTCCTGTTTTTCTTTTCATGCTTCTCTTGATTATTGTGTCTGAATATCAAATTTTCTCTTCAGTTCTGGTCTTTTCATCAAGAATGCTTAAAAGTCCTCTACATCATTGAATGACCATTTTTCACTTGAAGTGTTATAGTCACTTTTGCTGGGTAGGTGAATCTTGGTTTTAATCCTAGTTCCTTTTACTTCTGGAATATCCTATTCCAAGCCCTTTGATCCCTTAATGTAGAAGCTGCCAGGTCCTGTGTTATCCTGATTGTATTTCCACAGTACTTGAATTGTTTCTTTCTAGTTGCTTGCAATATTTTCTCCTTAATCTGGGAATTCTGGAATTTGGCCACAATGTTCCTAGGAGTGTCTCTTTTTGAATCCCTTTCAGAAGTTGATTGGTGGATTCTTTCAATATTTATTTTGCCCTCTGGTTCTAGAATATCAGGGCAGTTTTCCTTGATAATTTCATGAAAGATAATGTCTAGGCTCTTTTTTTGATCATGGCTTTCAGGTAGTCCCATAATTTTTAAATTGTCTCTCTTGGATATATTTTCCAAGTCGGTTATTTTTCCAATTTCACATTATCTTCTATTTTTTCATTCTTTTGGTTTTGTTTTGTAATTTCTTGGTTTATCATATAGTCATATATGTCATATCATATAGTCCCTTAGCTCCACTCTCATTTTTAAAGAAGTATTTTCTTCAGTGAGTTTTTGAACCTCCTTTTCTATTTGGCTGATTCTACTTTTTAAAGACTTCTTCTCCTCATCGGCTTTTTGGATCTCTTTTTCTAATTGAGTTAGCCTATTTTTAAAGGTGTTATTTTCTTCAGCATTTTTAGGTCTCCTTTAACAAGTGGTTGCCTCACTTTTCAAGCTCTTCCATGGCCTGAGCCCATTGCATATTCATTTTGGAGGTACTGGATGCAGAAGCCTTGACTTCCTCTGCAGTATGCATTGTTCTTCCTCATCCAAAAGGATAGAAGGAAATACCTGTTCACTAAGAAAGTAACTTTCTATGGTCTTATTTTTTTCCCCTTTTTGGGGCATTTTCCCAGCCAGTTACTTGACTTCTGAATCCTTTGTCAAGAGGAGGGTCCTAGTTCTCCTCCTCACCCCAGGATCATGCTCAAGGCTGAAGTTCAGATCAGCTGTCCAATTCCCCCAGGGGCTTTAAGCTGAGCCACTCCCACAATGGAAGCTGCTGCTGGACTCAGCCACTGCTGCCTGGCTGTTGCTGCTGCCATTGCCTGGGGCGCATGCTGGGGTGGACCCTGCTCCCTTCTCACCCAGCTGGGAAAGCCCTCTCACTAATCTTTGAAGCTTTCTTTGGTGCTTGTGAGTTGAGGGATCTGAGACTCTCCCTGCTGGGGATTCTGCCCCGGAGGTCTGTTTCAGTTCTGTTCCTCCCCATGCAATGCAGCCAGGGCTGACCTCTGCTCTGCATCCCATGAGATAGACCTTTCCTGTTGGCCTTCCAGGTTACCTTTTGGCTGGAGATCTCTTTCTCTCTGTTGTTCTGTGGCTTCTGCTGCTCTAGAATTTGTTGAGAGTCATTTTTTAATAGGTCTTTTATGCGCTGTGGGGGAAGAGCTGTAGTATGTGCGTCTTTTTACTCTGCCATCTTGGCTCTGCCTTCTACTGTGGTGTTTTTTTCCTGGACCTCTGAATTCCTTGTTGTCAGGAGCTCCTGGTAAGAAATCCCCCACCTATTCTTTGATGCTTAGAGTTGGAGAAAGAGGTGAGAGCTTAAGTGAGTTGTCTAGAGTCATATACCCAGTTCATATCAGAAACAGGAGACTTAAACCCAGGTCTTTTGGCTCCTGGATCAGTTGGCAAGGGCATCAGCATATTGGATGGGATTGGCTGTCAGTTTTATGTGTGTGTTTCACTTGTAAGGAGTTATACAATATTTGTATAATTAAAAATTAGTACATTCTTACATAGATAAAATTTAAATCAATTAATCATAAGAAAAAGTAAGATTCTACACTGAGAATGAAAGAAGAGGATTGTATATTAGCTACTTATCTTGGGTAAAATATTCTGCTTTCACTATATTACTAGAACTAATTTAATCAAAAGTTCTAAATTATCAGCTAACTTCAAATCTTTTGTCTTCAACCATCTAAGATTTGTTTACATGGGTTTTACATGTTAACATGGTTGAGACATCTTAAATTCCACAAAGATGAAATTGGGATTTTCACAAAGATATTTTGCTTATAGGTTTCTAAGCTGAAGAGTAGCTTTCCGTGAGAATTTATAATTTGTGTATCAGTGTTTGAGAACTGAGAATAACTCTATAAGGTGTGATTTAATGCACAAAAGAATGCCTTCCCAGTGACAAAGCTATCCTTGACCTGAATCACAATTTTAGTGAAGCTTGGCATTAAACATTTAAGAATAATGGTGATGCTTTAGTTGGTTTTACATCTGCCAAAGGAGCTTGACTCAGAAGTATCAATATATTCTTACTCATACAATTCATTATGGGCAAACAGTACAATCCAACAGGTATGGTAAACTTCGCCTCAGGTCCTTGTCTGCTCAAAAAGATTTCCTCTTCTGATTTATCAAGTGTTTTTGAATTATGGCTAAATAGTTTCTGCTTGACTTCTTTAGCTTTCTGTTTATGAAAGAGGGAGAGGCAAAGAAAAAAGATGAAGGAAGAGGAGGGTACAATAGTGGCTTTTCCGGTGTTTCTGGCAGATGGCAAGCTATCCTAAGATGACTAGCATAGAAGGATAGCTGAGGAACGTCCTAAATCATAGACTCCCATAGTGCAGAATTGAGAACTGGAAAGGAAGATTTTAGAGAGCACTGAAAAGCCAACACCAGGTCAAAGAAAGTTAAGCAGTAGGGAAGTAAGAAGAGTATGTATAAATGTCCAGTGGTTGGTACTGAGAAACAAGATTAAGAATCTTCATGATTTTTGAAAAAACAGTTTCACCTACCATTATAATACTTATTTCTTTCCCATCATATATTCTCCTCTTATATTTTATAGTAAATTATTAATATGCTATTATGAGGGAACAGAAAATGAGTGGGAATACAGGAAACCCCTACAATGATCCTTCATGAAGATCTTCATGAGACTTCATAAGGTCTGGGGTTTAAGGGAATCCAAGAAAACTTAAGGGCAGTTATGAAACCTAAAAGATCCAGCAAACTGCTATCTAGCTAGTGTGTGGTGTGGGGTATATATGGAATAGGGGGCTTGCTTCCCTTAATGGTGCTGCACTCTCCATGTCTTATTAGTTACCCAAACCAGTTGATCCTTCTTTCTAAAAGGCTCTTGAACAGTTCTTATAAGTGACATTTTCACAGTAATTTAAGGTTTACTAAGTATTTTGCACACTTAAAAAAAAATTTGTTACCAAACGTCTTATTGTCGCATGCTTGATGAATACAAAAGATTTCTTCCTAGACTCCTTTATCTCCCCCTATTCTAGCCAAACTAATTACTGTTCTTAAAAGACAATTATTATCATGTCAGTACTCTGTTTACCTTCTGGATATTCTGTCCTCTGTTTTATGATATTCTTCTTTCCTCATTCTCATCCTACTGGTCTGGCCATTCTTTCTCAGTTTCCTTTGCTGGATTGTCATTCACGTCACACTAGCTGCTCAGAGTTATCCCCCAAGGCTCTGTCCTAAGCCCTCTTCTATTTTTTCTCTATATTATCTTATTTGGTAATGTCATCAACTCCCATAATTCCCAGATCTATATATTCAGCCCCAGCCTCTGTCCTGAGCTCCAGATCTATATCACCCACTATCTGTTGGACATCTTGAATTGGATGTCCTATGGTTACTTCAAACTCAACTAATCCAAAAGGGAACTCAATAGCTTTCCCTTCAAATTCCCCTCACTTCCCAATTTCTCTGTTGTTGTCAACGGCACCACCATCTTTCCAGTCACCCAGGCTCAAAATCTTGATGTCATCCTCTACTTTTCACTTGTACTCACTTCACACATCCAATCTATTGTCAGATCTTGACATTTTTACCTGTATAACATCTCTTATATACATTTTCCCCTCTCTACTTACACAAACACTATCCTGGCACAAGCCCTAATCACCTCTTATCTAGGATATCACATTAACCTTTTAATTGGTTTCTCTGTTACTCTAACCCATTTTCCACTCAGCTATCAAAGTGATCTCCCTAAAGTTCATCTTACTATGTTATCTTTCATATCTACATCCTATTCAATAAACTCCCTCCTTACCTCTGATTTCTAGCTTCCTTGTCTTCTTTCAATCCTCAGCTGCAGGAATTTTTTCCATATGAAGAAGTTTATGAAAATTAATTTGTCAATCAATCAGTGAGCATTTATTAAACACCAGATATCATGTGCCAGATACTATGTTAAGAAATAGGAAGTACACAAGATTCCATCTCCCAATGTCCTTTTCCTTTTCTGAATCCACATATGCTACAGAAACACAAAATTCAAACAGCCCTTGACCTCAAGGAACTTACATTGTATTGGAGAGTACATACATAGAGCGGTACATATGAAACAGATGCAAAGTAATGTTGGTGAAGAAGACAATAACATGTATAAGGACCAGGAAGGGTCTCAGGCAGAAAGTGACACTTGAGTCTTAAAGAAAACCTAGGGTTCTAAGAGGCTGAAACGAGGAAGGAGTGCATGCCAGGAGTGAAAGACATTAGTGATTCATTCTGACCTTGCAACAAGCTCCTAGGTAAAATGCAAAAGCACAGAGAAGTGTAGTGTGTGTGAACGCCAGTTTGATTCAATCATAAGTGCATGAAGGGCAGTTAATGTAAAATAAAATGAGAAAAGTTGGTCAATTGGAAAAGTTTTCATGAAGGAAGTAACTTTTGGATTGGGCATTTGAAACCTTTAGTGAGGATATCATGAGTGAGCAGAGATTTTTAGTTAAGATTTAAAGACAAGAAAATGCCAGGCATTTGGAAAATAAGAAGGGATCTAATCTGACTAGACTGTAAGAGAGAAGTAGAGTATCAGGACAGAAATGGAGATGAGGGTCATATTTTAGAGGGCACTAACATGTAGCCACTTTAGCGTAGTAGTCAGGGTTGTCTGCTAACAACTTAGCCAGTTTCATTTATTCACAGAATGCCAAAACTGATGTGGGGGGAAACCTCAACATCTCATCCAATGCATACCTCACCAAAAGTCCTTTCTACAACAATCCCAATCAATGGCAATCCAAGGAAAAGTTTAAAGATCTTTAATGAGGGAAAGATCAATGCCTCTGAACACAGATCTATTTCCCTTTTAGATTGTTATTCAGTTTTTTTATTATATCAAACTACAATCAATCTCTTCAATTTCTTCCCATTTGCTTACACTTTCAAATTTCTCTCTTACAATTCCTCTAAATGAACCACTTTTCTAATCAGACTACGAACTGTTCTTTCTTTCTTTGGTTCCTTCACTTATCTAGTTTTCTCCCCTCTTTCCACCAATCTAGATTTAGCATTTCCTTCAAGACCTAGCTGAAAAAAAATCTTCCCATAAAATCTTTCCTTATGGATCCCATCTCACAATGTCCTTTTCCTTCTCTGAATCCACATATACTATAGCCTATATCTTATAATCACACACTTGATTCTATGTCCTACATTATTTTCTCATTTCCTATATTTAGTTTTTTAATCCTTTAACAATATAAGTGATCAATGCCTTATGCCCTCTTTTGTATTCTTAACAAAAGCTGGTTGATTAGCTGAAATATTATATTAAATGATAATGAATGGAAGTCCTGGATTTAATGAATCTGATACTTTTATAAAACCCATTTTAGAAGATAGATTAAAAAAAAGAAATAGACTCAAGCCAACTGACCAAGCTCCCTTTAGACAGTGAATCACTGTATTTAGTAAAAAGAGCTAGTAAACAGAAAGAATTATGGAAAGAATGAATCCAAAGTTCACCTGGGGTAAAGAGTTTTAACTAAAAAACAGTAAATCAGCCTCCTAGTTTCTAAGTTTTGCTCCTGTTCCAGAATCTTTCATAGTTAACAGGTTCTGAAGGGTACAGGCATGTTAGGGAACAGAGGAGGTGGGATTTTGAGATTGGCAGATTCAAAGCATTTTGTTTAAGTGAGTCATTTTTAAAATACAGAGAACAATATCATGTGGAGGTAATGTTGCTACTAGCTTTAGGCAGCCCCCTCTTTGTTTGATGTGTGAAAAAAATAAGGTACAAGCATCTTCATGACTGAGGGTTAAATTTTAAGAAAATGAATCATGCAGAAGTTAAGAAATCCAATGGATTGGCTTCCTTGATTTATATTACATATGAGAGAGTCAGACAATGCTACTCATTTGAAGATGATTGAACTGGCTCCCATTTCTTAAAAATCTGTCCAGGAAAGTTTGAATAGATTCTTCTCTTTCTCTGTACTCATTTTCCTGTCGCCCACTCAAGTTCTACACTAAGACTTCACTGTGGCCTGGAGGTGACCCATTTTCAAAGGCTATGCCAACAAGTTACAAGCTTTGACAGGTTCTACCAGGTTGGAGATGTTTAGCGCAGAGGCCAGGAGATGTGGCCTGAGAACCAGTCAGCTAAATTTAAAGATGTTTATCACTAGGAGATTGGACAGTGGGTGATTAAATTTCTTTGAGCACAGCAACTGCTGAAGAAAGTTTAAGGGACAAAAGGGTTAATGTTGTACTTGTGGAGGACGTATCCACATTGACGAAATTTTTAAAAAATCTATTTAAGCATGAAGAAGTTCCCCTTTAGAAAGGAAAAGCATTTGAAATCATTCCATTGGCCTTACATGAGCATTCAAATTTGGGATCAACCTTTTCAAAGCAATCATGCCAACATCTAAATACTTTAAAACTGCGTATGGATCATAGGCTCATAGATATAGAGGCCATCTAGCTCAACTAAGTCACTTCCTAGTTGAAGAAATTGAAGCCTAGCAAGATGAAGCTGACTTGCCCCAAGGTCATACAAAGAAGAAAGCATCAGATGTGAGATTTGAACCTAGGTCCCCTGGTTGTGTAGTTTTAGAGGGCAGAAGACTGTTTGGCTCCCTTCCCTCCCTGTCACAACATTACCGATACCTTTCAAGGTGAAAAGACGTAACAGAAAGTCAACTTGAGCAGTATGTGTAAGAAAGGATAAGAAGGACTGCAGCATTTCTTTGTCTTGCTGATGGGGGGTGAGGGAGCGTGATTATGGATTGATTGTGTAAATATGGCTTTACAACTTTTTTCTTTAATGTCACCTGGAAGCCACTCCATTTTCCACCATCCTGGAGCCTTCATGCTTCACTAACGGGGACCAACATCATGAGACAATATTAACAAATCCATCAAATCTTTGGGTAAACATCAACAAGCATTTGTGGATACTATGTGTAGCATAGTATAAGGGATAGAGTGCTGGCCTTGAAACCAGGAAAACATGGGTTCTATTTCTCCAATGCAGACTTTTTGTATGATGCCAGGCAAGTGTTTTAACTGTTCAATGCTTTAGGCAACTCTCTAAGTGTGAGAGAAGGTGCTGATCTGCATTAGTTCACCAAGATTCCTCATTTCTTCTCTGTGTCAGTGACATCACTTGGTCCTACTATGTGCGAGGCATTTTGGTAAGGATTTAAGCATAACATTCATTGACCCCACTATTAACTTTATACTCTATAGTAATCAAAAGACATGGAAACAATAATAAAAGGTGCAGTTGCAGAAGTAGATTATTAGCTTCACATTGTGAGCTTAGAACTTTATTAATCAGTCCTACATTGGCCATAGCTGTAACACTGATGGACTCCATTACTTTAGCTAGCTGATAAATGAAGCATTAGCTAAGACTGAAGAGAAAGCATGACAGCTGATAGATTATCAGGCTAGGAGTCAGTAAGATCTGTGTTTGAATCTCATCACAGATACTAATTGCATGACCTTGAATAAGTCAATTAACTTTCATTAGCCTCATTTTTCTCATGTGTAGAAAGAGAATAATTATAATAGTACTAATCTTATAGAAACCTGTCATGAGAATCAAGAAACATGTTTGTAAGGACTAAGTCTTAAAAAGCTATATAAACATGAGCTATTATCATGAAAGCAGACATAAAGTTTATAATTCCTGCTTCTTTTTGATATATTTATAGTGCATCCAAGGGTGGGAAACCTGCTGCCTCAAGGCCAACATGTAGCCTTCTAGGTCCTTGTGTGCACCCTTTTGACTGAGTCCAAGGTTTACAGAACAAATCCTTTTATTAAGGGGATTTGTTCTGTGAAGCTTGGATTCAATCAAAGGGCCAAAGTTGAGGACTTGGGGGGACCACATGTGTCCCCAAGGCTGTAGGCTCTCCACACCTGACCATCTCACTGACTTTCCCCTTTCAATCTCCCTACAGAACCCAGCATAACTGAGGAGAAATTCTTTAATCCTGTATGTGTATTAAGCCTTAAAATTATAGCAGCTTATTTTGCTATGAGTTCTATTCCCTCCCAATCCCAGCTTCCTTTCAATCCAACAAACATTTATTACACATCTATTCGGTAGAAGGCGCTAGACTAGTGAATGGGAACACAGTTAAAAAAAAGTCTCTGATCTCAAGGTGCTTACTTCGATTGGGAGATACTACATGTTGAGACAGGAGAGGAAACTCAATAATCAGGAAAGGCATTTCACAGGTAGTGGTAGCACATTACATGAGTTCTGAAGGAAGTTAAGGATTCTAAAAGGCAGAAGAGATCATTGAAGGCAATGATCCCATGAGAATTTGTAGGTGGGTGTCAGTAGGTAGATTGGTTTGTCCAGGACAGAATGCACAAAGAGCATTAATGGGAAATCAAACTGGAAAGGTACACTGGAAGTAAATTATGAAGGATTTTTAAATGACACACTAGGTAGTTTGTATTTTATCCTAGAGGAAATAGAGAGTTAATGAAGTTATTGGGTTTTTTAATAGCCCAATTTTCCCTCTTTTTTTTTTAGTAAGAGGGAAACATGGTCAGACCCATGTTTTAGAAATCTTACTTTTGTAAATCTGCAGAAAAATGAATTGGAGAGGAGAGAGACTGAGTGGGAAGATGCTACATAGATACATTCAACAAGACTTTGGAACTAGTTGGATACAAGAGATGAAGAAAAAGAAAAAGTTGAGAATTACTTCAAGGTTACCAAACTGGGGTACTAGAAGTATTGTGGTCCATCAGTAGTCATAGGAAAGTCTGGAGAAAGAGAGGGTTTAGCTGAGGAAGGAATAATGACTTTTATTTTGAATATGTGGAGTTTCTCTCTGTTGTATTTTAGGTATGTCTTCTTGCTACCATTTTGGTAAGGTCTCTCTCCTCACCATCACTGATTTCCCTTCCCTTCTTTTCACTGCGTCGGTTTACCCTAATCCTGGATAGTTAGTAATCCCTAGAATATTGCCTCATTTCTTACCAAGTAAAAAGTCATGAGGGGAATGGAGAATCAGGCCTTAGAACTATATTATTTTTCTTCAATATGTTTGGTTTATTTTGTTAAATATTTCTTAATTATATGTAAAAGAATTTAAACATCCATTTTAAAAAATTTGAATTGCAAATTCTCTCCCTCTCTCCCCTTACCCCATCTTGAGAAGGCAAGCAATTTGATATAGATTATACATGTGCAATCAAGCAAAACATATTTCTGTGTTAGCCTTGTTGCAAAAGAAAACACAGACAAAAAAAAAACAAGAAAAATAAAGCTAAAAAGTATCCTTCGAACTGCATTCAGACTCCATCAATTCTTTCTCTGGAGGCATATATCACGTTTCATAATAAGTTCTTCAGAATCATCTTGGATCATTACATCATTGAACCCTAAGTTAAGTCATTCACAGTTGATCACTATACAATATTACTGTCACTGTGTACAAAGTTTTCCTGGGTCTGACCACTTTACTTTGCATCAGTTCATGAAAGTTTTTCCAGGTTTTTCTGGTTATTATCATTTCTTAGAGCACAATAGTCTTCCATCACAGTGACGGAATTCTTCAGCCATTCCCCAGTTGATGGGCATCCCCTCAATTTCCAATTCTTTACAACCACAAAAAGAGGTGCTATATACACATTTGTACATATAGGTCCTTTTCCTTTTTTTAAAAATCTCTTTGGGACATAGAGCTAGTAGTGGTATTACTGGATCCAACGGTATGAACAGCTTTACAGTCCTTTGAGCACAGATTATTAGATTTTGCATCCTAATCTTATATATGTGTTGATCCAGTTCCATATGACCATACATATACATATATGTATATATTTGTATATGTATATGTATGAAGAGAAGGAGAGAGAGAGAGAGTGACAATCAGTCATGCCTGGAGTCAAGAAGACTTGAATTCAAATCCAGCCTCAGACATGCATTAGCTGTGTGACCTTGGGTAAGTTCCTCTTTTGTAAAATGAGCTGGCCTCAGTTCATCTATAAAATGAGATGGAATACATGTGTGTGTGTGTATGGAAATAACTTGGGAGATTATATAGCTCATTTATGGAGAAAATATTGAAAGAAAAGAGGACTAGGGACCAAATATTAGGAGATATCCCCATTTAAGAGACAGGAAGATGAAAAGTTTGTGAAAGAGAAGTAGAACAAAAAGACTGGTGTCACAGGTACCAAAGGAGGAGAGACAATCAAGATGGGGGGACAGGTAGTCAACAGTGTCAAGGGAGGTCAAGGATAATGGGAAAAAGACACACAGTTTTATTATTAAGAGGCCATTGGTCATTAGTAATCTGGGAGAGAGCAGTTTCATCAGAGTGGTGAGAACAAAAGCTAGATTATAAGTCTGAACAAAGTGGATGCTGTAAGTATATACTATTCCTTTGAGATTTGGGGCAGCAAAATAGAGGAGAGAGGCAATATCATAGCCATAGGGGAAAGCAGAGATGCCCCCCCTTCCAAGATAGGATGAGGGGGTGAGAACCAAGCACATTTGTACACTAAGAGGAAGGAGAAAGGGAGAGACCAAAGAAATAAAGTCACAGAGGATACAGGAAGGGTTGGGAACAAGAGCAGAGGTAGAGGAATTAGTCTTGCCAAGGAGAATGACCATTCTCCTACTCTGAGTCCGGAGGGAAGAAGCAGCTGGAAGAGGACATCGGGGGTGGAGCAGTGGCAACATTTCTGACGGCCTCAAGATCTCCTTAAAAAAGAAGATGAGATCATTTGTTAGGAGTATAGGAATGAGGTTAACAAGGGTGTTAGCAGAAGGTTGTGAATAACCTTAAGAGAAAGAAAGGGTCAATAAGAGGTGAATGAAAGAACTAGTGAGCAAGACAACAGTGGACTACGGTTGTTAAGTAGTTAGCTTTCAATAAGCAGAACAATTAAATGGGAATCTTCAAAAATGAAGACGACTAGCCTTGAAAACGCAACTAAAAGGCCTTGCTGGGGGATCATGAGGGTTGTTTTTCTGTGTAAGGTAGAACACAGAAATAGAGTTCCTGCTTTGACACTTATGGACTGGATGACCATGGTCAAGTCATTGTACTTCTTTCCATCTCCATCCTTTCATCTACAAAATGAGGAGTTACACTTGTACTATTTTCTTCAAAGTTTTATTTCTGAGGGAAGCACTTTGTAAATCTCAGAACGTTTTACAAATGTCTGACCAAATTTACAAAAGTCTGGGTCTCCCACTGTGCAGCCACAGCTGAATGAGGAGGTAGCTTGCCTAACATCATAAGATAACACTGCTTCAGGTTAATTTCTAGTAGAGAAAAATGACTGTCAGTTGCCACTGCTTGGTGCTTCTGTTGTCAGGGAGTCATCTGGATTTTGCTTCATGCTGATCTTCCTCTCATTTGGATTTCTGGCTCTTGGTTTCAATACACAGTTTTTTGCCTAGCCCTCTGGACACTTGTCTTAGGGGACTCCTAGTTTGATTTCTGTCTGGCTTCCTGTTTCTTTGCTCAAGTCTGTTTGAACCACAACCGTCTTCCACTTCCCCAATCTCAAGTGTAACAACTACTGTAGTCTGTTAATTGCTGCTAATCTTCAACAGGATTAACTCCCTCCCCTGCAACTCCCTCCAATCATTCCCTTTGACCTTTCCAATTCTCAGCACAACTGCAGTCTGTGTTCTGTGAGGAAAAAGTATTCTTCTAGGCCCAAGAGTTCTTACCTTTTTTGTGTGCCCGAGACCCATTTTGGCAGTCGGTTGAAACTCTTATCAGAATAGTTTTTAAATGCATAAAATAATACATGGGATTACAAAGAAAATCAGTTATACTGAAACATAATTATAAAGAAATTTAAATCATAGGCTACAGAGTAAGAACACCTAGGACATAACAGAAAAATGAAGTATGGAATTGAGAGACAGTACCATCTGTGTACTCTCATTCACAAGTACCCTCTTTTAAGAATCAGACACCAGGAAAAACTGGCTACCCCACCTCCAAATCCTTTTGAAAAACAGTTCTTCACAGAAAATAATGCAGTGTGCACACATGTAAGTGATGTAAATATTGTTGGTATGAGGATATTCAATTCAATTCCATTTAATTCAACACATTTATTAAACTAAGGCCTTCAAATTACAAAGAGAAACACACAAATACATTCACTGCTCTCAAAGAGCTTATAATCTATTACAGAGAATAAGCAATGTAAAATTTTGATTGACGAAAATGTTCCAAATTTCTGGGTGAGCCAAAACTTACTATGAATTTTGTATTTACATTAACGCCTTTCATACCAAGGGGTCACAGGATTTAGAAAGCTAATGATTTCACATCCACCCAATAACCTCAAAGAAAAATGACTATCATCATCATCATAGTCCACTACCAAGGATCTAAAGAACTGGATAACTGTGCAAGTGGCAAAGCTATATGTTGCTCTCCATAGAAAGTGAGTTGAGGTTGTAAGCTGGAGTCCCGTTCTTTCGCTCTACCCCTGCTTGGTCACTTGGTGGTTTTTCTAGAGAAGAGCAATGAAGATTGTAGTATAATCCATTAACTCTCAACAGAAGTTCATCCAACAGACTTTCAAATTCATCCAGATAGAAATCCTGAAGGAAAGAGAAGAGCATGTGTGTCAAAGGACATGTGTGCTTTTTCTTCTTTTCCAATAGGACTATCATAATCTCTGTAACTTTGAAAGTGATTTGACAACCCTATGAGCCACACTTTCAAACTGCATTTAAAGGTTGTATGGTTTTCAAAAAACAGATTACTGTAACTTTACTCTCCAGGGATATGATGTGGTGCAGGGCTAAAGCCTGCCTTTGATTGCAAAAAAGAAAAACAGAGTGGAGCTGCTTTTCTGTTGGGCCATACAGACTTGAACCAAACCCATCAGTGCAGGAATAGCACCGAGCCAGTCTGCAGTCTAAACCCCGGCAGCTTACTCTGTCCTTCATGGTCTCTCGCACTGCTATCACTGGTCTTTGTATTCCCAGCAAGGAGAGCACCTTCTCCCATGCACGGTCAGAGACATCTCTGAATCTCACCAGTCGTTGACTTTGAAAAGATCTCTTTGCATCTTGCATAAAAGAAATGAGGACTCCTCTCAACTGGAAAAGACAAAGGATCACTGCAGAATAAAATTAATCAAAGCAAGCTCTAAAGACACTGTTAAATAAAAATGCATTTCTAACCAGAATCTTCCATAAGCTTACAGCTTAAGTCTGGATTTCAATGAACATGACTTGGTATAGACGGCCAAACTTAGAATCAATAAGACCTGGACTCTAGTCCTCACCTTCATATATACAACTTGTGTGGCCATAGGCAAGTAACTGGATGTTTTCTGATTATAAGTTATAGATGAGTTACTAATGGAGGAAATTTATATACCAGGATTTCCCTACACTGATATAATCATAGGTCTAGGCTAAGCACAAAGCAGAGCACAGAGGAGATTACAATGGGTTTTTTATTTGCTTTCTCTTCCTTTAATAAGCTTACAGATTGATAGAGAACTTGATGGAATTTCCTGTATCTAAAACGCAAATTTCCCTACAAGTTAGCTTAAAATAAAAACTGTATGGTGCAGGTTACTTTTTAAAATATGGATAATGTTTCAGTGTGAATGGGCATGCACTGTGGAGTGCTCAGTTACTTTGGCTACATTAGACTCATAACATTGAATCTTAAGGCAGAAGAAAATGTTTCTGTATTTTCAAAGCAGCTTTTTTTCTCTTTAATTTGTGCTTTAGAAATTCTATTTATGGTTGCTGTCAATATTTATCATAGAATAATAATAGAACCTTAGATCTGGAAGGAGCCTTAGACACCATCTCACACAGCTTCCTTGTTTTATAAATAATTAACTGAGACCAAGAGAAATCAAGGAACTCGTCCATGGTTAAACAGTTCATTGGTAACAGGTTTGTGCCTAGAACTCTGTTCCTCTGAGAGTTACCATGATATTACCTAATATTAGATGGTCACACCATCATATAAAAAAATGCATCTGTATTAACTACTCCATATCTCTATCGCTACTGGTAAGGCAGAGGTACACTGTGTAATATGATTATAAGCCACAAATGAAATTCCATTGCAATTCAATCTTTTATATGACAAGATGTCTAAGTCTTAGCTAGCAGCCCACTCATTTCAAATAATAGCATACAAAACAAAATGTTAGTACATAATATACACAGTGCTGACGGGAAATCGCTATAAGGGAATTTGACCTACACAGTATAGAAAACATAATGGGAAGCAACAAGTACTTCATATGAAGTTGGTCTCTAGATATTAATTTAAAGATTATTCTTAATAGTCAAGTCTAAGCTATGTATTACATTACAGTACTTACAATTCCAGACCACAAAAAGATCACTGCTATGAAAAAGGTCCCATAATAATAAACTGTGGTATACTGATCAGACTTGTAAAGACTAAAGAACGTTCCCTTCTTGTTGGTTCCCAGAAAACACAGCAACAGCATTTGGAAGGCGTCTGCAAAGCTTCTAAATGGAAAGGCATGAGTTGAGAACAGAAATCGCCCAAGGTATGAGTAGGCTGCTGCAAACAGGATACCAGCCAGCTGCAAGAAAATAAAGAATCCTTAGCAGAAAACAGACTTTACAAAAAACTGCACTGTGGTAGCAACAGAATATATGTCTGGGTATATTAATACTCATTTTTTTAAAGGGGGGGGAGAGAAGAAAGTAAATGTTATAAAAGGAAAATACCTCAAGAAGAGACTAAACCCCTTAAGCAATATGCATGTTGATCACTTTTAAGTTAAATTTAATTCCAAATTAGGTTTAGTTATGGTGGCTGGAACAGAGAGATTTCTTAGACCAGAGTTTAAGAGGCCAGATCAAAGACTCAGTATATTTGCTTACTCAACTCTTGTAGCAAGCATTTAAAACAAGTATTTTCTGAATGCCTTCAGGGTTGATGGGACTATATCTAGGCAAGCATCTCTGGGAACATTTTGTGAAGTACTTACTAGACTGAGCACAGCACTTGGCCTCTAAATACGAGATAACCTCCAAATGACTTAGAAGCCTGATCTCATTTGTTCTATTATTGTACACTGTGTCTTATGAGGTATTCTCTGGTTACCTCTTCCATATTTCCTGTCCATAACTACTGGTTGTACTTTTTCTTATTAAAGAGATCCAATGATTTTGATATTCATGTGAACATGTTTAATTATACTGATATTTATATAAAACCCACATATTTTATATTATTTCCCCCAAAATTACATATATATATATACATCTACATATATTGCTGTGTTTGTCCTTCATTCTCGAAGAGGAGCATGACATCAAGATGAGGACATGACCTGCAATTGACTTTGATATACACACATACCGAGGCAAGATGGCATAATGAACAGGAAGTTAGCCTCAAAGTCAGAAAGACCTGGGTTCAAGACCCGTCTCTGACACATACTGGCTATGTGACCCTGAGATAAGTTTTCACTACCCTCTCCATAACCTGCTAAAACTATCAATTGCTGAGCAGATGCTGATCTGCTTTGGCCGAGAGAGTTCCTCGTGGGGAATTCCTTACATCAACGAAATGGGGTGGGGGAATAGATAAAAGTAACAATAGCAATAATAACCAGCGTATTTACAATGCTTTAAGTTTACAAAGTCCTTTACAAGGACCCTGAGAAGCAGACACCATTATTATTCCCATTTCACAGATGAGCAAATAGGTGAAGTAATATGCTGAGTTTCATACAGCTGGGAAATGTTGGAAGTCAAATTTGAACTCACGTTTTCCTGACTCCAGATCCAGCACTTTATCCAATGTGACTTGTAGCTGCTCTCTAATTCTAGTCTTAGCCCAGTGTCTCTTCATACTTTAGTGATACCCCTGTGTCATCTGTGGCACCAATTTCTAGCAGGTTCTACTAAGCTGAAGGGGCTTTGATTATGGTCCTGGTGAGAGGTCACATGCCTGCTATTAAAGAAGAACCTCATCACCCAGTTGATAGCATGTAAACTCCTTGAGACCAGGAGCTTTTCCATTTTCTGTCTTTTGTATCCCTAACAATTAGCACCATGCATGGTCTATAATACCAGGTATTTAATAAATGCTTAATGATTGATGGGTTGGTTGCAAAGGGATGCATTTGTTTTGTTCACATCTCTAAAAGACCATCTCCAAATTCGGAGAGGGGTTGTGTCGCCTATATCAGGTCAAGAAGGAAACACAGCAATGAAACCACAAATTCTTGAAATCTGTATGTAGATATCATATATACACACATGCATACAAACACACCCTTTATGACAGAGTTTGGAACTACACTGGTGGTCTGATGATGGGTGGCACAGAAATATTTACCTAAGCGTTCATGCTAGAGTAACTGACTGCAAGTAGAGTGACAGAAGCTAAGGAGTATTAAGTAAGAAAGAATAGAAATCCTTTTATTGTATGTGTGAAATGACTCACAGCAGTAAAATGTGCTTGCCCATTCATTACCCACATGACTTGTGTGCAAGACATACTATTAAAGACAACACCAAAAATAAATGTATACCAAAAAGGAAATAGGCAAGTCATGGATTCAGAATAAGAGATGATGCACAGACAGCTCAAGTTTTGTACTAAGATCCATAAACTATCAAGAGTTAGATGAAAGACTCCAGTGCTTTGGGGAGATGATCCATAGAGAATTTGTAGAAGAACTTGTAGAAGAATCACATAGGATGAGAAGACAATTTTCACCAATGGATCTTGGCATTCCAGGATTTCATAAATGGATCATGGTCCTAGAAGCTCAATCCAACCCTCTACTTGCCACACTACATGTCCCCCAACCCCTGCAGCCTCTCCTTTGATTGGCTGGTTTCTCCCTTCCAGGCAGCATTCCTGATTCTCTCGACTTTGCCTACCACACTCTCTTTCCAGGTTCCTTTATCTCTTTGCCTTTTCAGTTTTATTTTAGGTGCTGTCTTTCCCCATTAGAACATAAGCTCTTTCAGAATAGGAACCATCATCTTTCCACTTGTATTTGTATTCTCAGCAATTCTTATAGTGTTTTGCATATAACAAGCACTTCATAAATGCTTTTTGTTGACCTGTCTTGAAAGCTCTTGTTCACATTGCTGAGACCATGGAACCACTGAAGCATCAGAGTAAATTGGTTGAAAAAACTTGATTCCTTTCCATTTTATTGTACTTTGTTTAAATGGCAAAATTATACTACTACAGCAATATTTGTTACCATCAGCAGCTATAATCCTGCCTGCACTTTATCCATGACTGTGCTTGGTACTATGTAGAATAGAGAGTAGAAAACATAGGCATAGTTATTTTTTTAAACTATAAGTTCCTATAGCAGCGAGGTGGCACAATGGATGGGGCACGAGGCTTGGAGTCAGGAAGAAATGAGCTCAAACCTGACCTCAGACAATTACTATCTGTGGGACCCTGGGCAAGTCACTTGGTCTCCACAGTTTCCTAATCTGTAATATGGGGATAATAATAGCACCCAGGGCTGCTGTAAGGCTCAAATAAGATAATAACTGCAAGTAAGCTCAATGTGAATGGTAGCTGTTGTTATTATCAAGTCTTACATTTGGGTAGAAGTCAGAGATAATTGAACCAGGTTTCTTTAAGGAAAGACAGTAGGAGATAAAAGTCAGAGAGGGAGAGAATATATGCCTGCGTTCCCTAGGTCAGTTTAGTCAGGAAGGACTTATGTCAATTAATTATATGAGGACTTTTAACTGATATTAACAATTGGGTTTGTGTATGAAATAAATACTGAGAGCTGGATAGATGCTGTGGAATAGTTCTGACAGAACAAGAAATCCATCATATTATATTAGAATGTTTAGATTAAATAAATTAATGATATATTATATAATGTTTTATAATTATATTATTATATCATATTATACGTAATGAAGGTAAATTTGGATGGCCAAAGATGCCCAGGTGACTTGGGTTTTACTGGCTAGTCTCCCTCCCCTCCCCTCCCCTTCCCTTCCTTTCCCTGAACCTTGAGCCTACTGCACTCTGAAGCTCAGATACCATGGGGCCATTGACCCCTGCCTAAAGGCTCTCTTCTGCACCCTCCAGTCTTCTGAGTGATTATCAGTAGTAACTGTTGCTGTTTCCCTTCCCCTCTGATGTCTTTCTTTTAGTTGCCTCATTAAAGGGGCCATGCCCTGACTACTTCTTAAAGAGGCCTATTCAATGAATGGGGGTGTTACCTCACCCTAAGTGAGTACCTGCATAGGTACTATGGCCGAAAGGGGCCAAGGTCTCCCAGTGCATCCTGGGTCATCTCCAGTCATCCTGATGAATATCAGGTCACTGGATTCAGATGGCTCTGGAGGAGAAGTGAGGCTGGTGACCTGCACAGCAATCCCTCACTCAACACAAAGTCAAGTGCAAGTCATGTCATTATTTCTCTGATGGCATGGTCTTCTTTGGCAACAAAGGACAAACACAACAACAACAACAATATAATTATATAATAATATTATATAATTATGTAATAATATAGTTATAGAACATTATATAATTATAGAACATATAATAATTACATAATAATAATAAATATATCATGTATAGTTATGCTTCTTGTTAGCCATACTTTTGCTGTGTAATTGATTTTTCTTATTACTGAAATACTGTAATTAATTACTTCTGGGTGATAACTTGTTTTTTATTTATAGACTACAAGAAACCTGAGCCCTGGTTGGTGTCATTGTAGGTTCAGTTTCTCTGCACCTGAAGTTCCCAGATCACAATGCCTTCATCACAAAATAACCGTCTCTACATGGTACTAGCTAGCTGAGGCATGAGGCAAAGCTCATTACTGGGATTTGCATAATCTAACTAGATATAACCTTAAGCCTCTCAAACACTATAGATAAAGTGATGGCATTTTACATCATATTGCTGCAGGCTAGACTACTTGTACTTTGTTACTGTAGTAGATAACTGGATGAATATGGGATTTCAGTAGTATGGATGACTACCTTCAACGGATACAGATCACCGCCCCTTCATGACTTCTCATTCTAGGTGACTCTTGACTATTGTGCTCCCTGTAAATCCCCAGCAGAAGATCTAACCCACTGCACTGAATCCAGCCCTTCTGCTGGTTCTCTTAATATCATGGAGCACTCATACCGTCCAGGTTATTTCTTTTTCTCCCTATAGGACTGGTCTACCTTTTTTCTTCATAGACACTCTCAAGCAATATCTTTTACAGTATTCTAAACTTAAAATGTACCTTTCATTCAATGACACCTCACAGCATTTTATCCGCTTAGCTGTTATCACAGTACTAGGGGAGAGGAAACTTCTTACCTTCCATGGACAGCTGTGAAAGCATAAGGTCTGGGAACCTTTACGAGTTTACCTAAAACTGAACTGTAGAAGATGACAGATTGGGGTTGTGAATAACTGTCCCAGGAAATGATGTGCTTATTTTCATTTGCTACTAATATATTTTTTAAAAGCACTTTAAACTATAGGCATGCTAGTCATTTTAAGTCCTACTAGGAAGGGAACTTGCCCAAGAGGAATTTTTTTTTTTTACCACTGGCAGAATAATGTTGGAGCAGGAGTGTCGCATCATGGTCAAGCTGGGAGCGATTGCCTTGTAAATGCCAAGAAGACGAAGGCATTTTATTAACGAGAGGAATAAAAGGATTCCTTGAAGATGTCGGTTCCTCTGAAACAGAAGAGGACAGCATCTTATGGTAACATATCAATTAAACGCAAGTGTACAGATGACACGATTTGCATTGTAATACACGGTTAGGTTTTGTTTTTTAAAAGCCAGAGGCTGGGAATAGCATGGAACTATAGTTTTAACTGGATTGGACTAAGTCATCCTTTAAATACCCAAAGATAAAATGACTTTTAGGCATTTTCACCGAAGGATCAGCCAGAAACAAAAACAAGTATCTCCCACAGCTATAAGTTTGCCCTTTTAAAATCTACATGACAAAAAGTACCAGGTGTGCATGTGCGTGTTACAATTTAAAGTTTCTTAGTCAATTATGTTCAGTTAGAGGACCTACAGATGACTCCATCATGTGCAATCTGTGTCTCTTTAAAATCTTTCATTGTTGTATTAATTTATTATCTCATTCTTCACTTTATAGAACATACGTAACTCTTTTGGCCAATTGCCAACTACAGCTTACAGTCATATAACTATCAAGAATATTGTCTTAAACTTGATTTACCACCACCAATTCTATCCCCAACCTTCCAAATGATTCTCCCACCATATATCAAGTTCCATCACTAGAAAGTCATCCCTTTGAATTTGAAGCTTCTTAATCTTCTAGACCAAGTCTTCTAGGCTCTTAATATTAAAAGAGATGCACAGAAGGCTGGGAGGGATAACACCAAGGTTAATCAGCTACTGGATTAGCTGAGATGGAAGTTCTTTCATGACAAGCACAATATAGATACCTGGGGAGGTATAGGTTAGCAGGCCAAAAAGAGACAGAAAGGAGGTAAGAATGTACCTGTACACTGAAAAACTTTATCTAAAGAAATTTCAGAATCAGTGTCCTAAAACAATGCTTTAGTTACATATAATTTTATACCTGATGCCAGGATAAAATAGGAGCGAAGTCCACAAACACTTGGAAAAATCCCTTATGAAATTGGTCAATCACATCCACCACAAGAATAAAATGAAAAATGGAGTGTGCAAAGAAAGAAAGACTCACTCCAATTATGCACATCTAGAAAATAAACAGAAAATATATGCTATAAAAATTTTCCATTTGAATAAATTAATTTCTACCTGCCAGCTTATATAGCTCTCTGTCCACACTTTTTAATTGTCAGCATTTTAGCATTACAATATCATAAGGGGAGACGAAAAAACCCAACAATTGCAAAAGATGGTAGAAGTTGCTACAAAATATACTTTTTTCATTAAATCTGTTCTTCCCATAGAAAATGTACTATAAGTAACAAAAAAAACTTTTTAATATTACAGAAAAGAGCAGAAAAGAAACTACATGTAACTAGCTGTGTGACCCTGAACACGTCATTTAATTTCTGTTTTTGTCATCTGTAAAACAGGGATCATAAAACCTATCTCCTAGGGTTGTTGGGAGACTAAAATGAGACACTATTTGTAAAGTACTTAGTAAACCTTGAAGGGGTACATAAATGCTAGACGGTTGTTGTTTCTGTTGTTGTTACCTCTAGCCAGTTCCATGAGTTTCGCCAGTGGTTGAGGATTCCTTTCTGAATCATACTGAATACTTGAAAGCAGAGGTGAATAAGGTTGAATACCAGGAAAACCAACTATTTTAAAAACAAACAAAAGAAGCAGAATGTTTTTAAGAGTTACAAGACGATTGAAATTTTTGGCACACTATTCTCCTACCCATGTTCAGACCATAGTATATTGCAACTCCTTGTTCATCTGAGAGTTCTGCACTGATACTTTCTTAGTTATGAATGAGAAGCAACACAGTACAAGGGATAGAGAGCTGGCTTCAAAGCCAGGAGAACTTGGGTTCATACCCCTCTGACAAACACTGAATGTGTGACCCTAGGCAAGGGATTAACCTCTCAGTGCTTCAGACAACTAAGACTAAAAACTGCAGAAAAGGTGCCTACTTGTCTTGTTAGATAGAGTTCCTCAGCAGGGGCTCCCAAATCATGGTATCAGCCATCTATTCTCTATCCTATTTTATTTAGACGTCAAGACCTGAAGCCTCCATAACTGAGTCCATCAGGCTGGGTTCCTCCCACAGAGCTTGCAATGTCTTGGACAGCTGAGTAGATGACCCTCAACCCCTGGGGCTCCTTTCTTGCATTGGTTAGTCTTCATTTTCAAAAGGGGTCCAGACCAGCCAACTTTCATTCATCTCTTGACTTTGCTTGTTATGTTCTGAACTTCACCATCAAGCTGCTCCCCCCTTACCCCCATACATTGTTTTCCATCATTAGAATGCAAGCTCCTTTCAGGCAGAGACTCTTTATTTCTGCTTATGTTTCTATCTCCAGCACTTAGCCCAGTACTTGGCACAAGATTAAACTTGGATAAATGCTTGTTGACTTTTTGAATACCCATGGCCAACAAATTTATCTGACATCAAAATGTGCTTTAGAGTAATGCATAGGGATTTCTATCACAAATGGCATGCATCTCTAACATTGCCTGGGGCTTGGCACTCTATCCACTAAGCCACCTAACTGTTTACTTTAAAGTTCAGCTTTAAAGGATAGTACCATAATACCAAGGGAATATTATCTTTAGAAAAAGTGATTCTATAGTTATCTTACCCAGCTCAGAAAGTTCTTACCAAGTCAAACTTTCCCTCCACAGCATGTCTTAGATATTTTTCATTGTTACTACTCACTATGACCATAGTATAGACCCTGATAACCACTTGCCTAGGCTATAGGCAATCCTTCCTAACAGACCTTTCTACTTCCTGCCTTCTCCCTCCAATTCATTCTCCATATTCCTGCCAGAATTGGGGTTTTTTTTGCATAGAACTATTGATATTTCCCTTCTGTTCAGAAAATCATAAATGGCTCCTTATTTATCTTAATGGCATCCCCAGATTGTCCAACTCAACTACTATTTTCTCCATGAAGTTGGTGATTTTCCTAGTTAGTTACCTTCAGAACTCATAGAACACTTCGTTTTGTAACTTTCTCAAGCACTTATCATATAATATTGTATGCTAGAATTACATGCATATTTCATGCCCATATTAGACTTTAAGCACCATGAAGGAAGGGACTGTCTTTTTTCTATATACCCTTTCTCAGTCATTTTATAAACTCTTATGGGTTAAATTATCATCTAAATGTAGATGCCTTCCAGAAATGCATGTGTAAGTAGTATAATTAGGATATTAAGGAATAGTGTTATTTGTCAGATTTATTGAGAATGGGAAATTTTTGACCAAAAAAGAGATAGAGAACATTATGAAGTGCAAAATAGATAATTTTGATTACATTAAATTGAAAAGTTTTTGCATAAACAAACCCAATGCAACCAAGATTAGGAGGGTAGCAGAAAACTGGGAAAAAAATTTTACAACTAGTGTCTGTGATAAAGACCTCATTTCTAAAATATATGGTTGATTGGTTGGTTGTTGTCCTTCCATTTTCGAAAATGACCAAAATGACATCACCATTGTAAGGTGAAATTTCAGTGTGTCCAACTGTGGCTGGTCAGACCAATAGGAGCTCAGAATGCTCTACCACAGGTTTGGCACAGATAGTCTGTGTGAATATTTGGGGTGGATAGCCTAAATTTGTGCATCCTGCGTTTACTTTGTGCTGTCTCCATTCTGCTTTGCTCAAAGAGCACAGCACCTTTTCTTATGTGGGCACACCATGCTGAGTGGTCCTGTGCCATTGTCTTCCATGTTGCACAGTCAAATCCAAAGTTCTTGAGAGAGATCTTGAGAGTGTCCTTGTATCATTTCTTTTAGCCACCATGTGATCACCTGCCCCATGTCAGTTCTCCATAAAATAGTCTTTTCGGCAAGTGTACATTTTGCATTTGAACAATGTGGTCGGCCCATCAGAGTTACACTCTTTGAAGTGTAGTTTGAATACTTGGCAGTTCAGCTCAAGCAAGGACTTCAGTGTAAGGGGCGCTGACCACCACAGCATCTGGGACGCCACACTCACGGACATCAGGTAAACTGAGTCCGGTGCAGGGAAGGGTGAACAAGATGGTGCTGGAAGGGACGGCTCCACCCCTGGTTTGTTTTTGTCACTATAGTTCCAGCTTGTGTTCATTACTATAGCAACTTGGGGCCCACCAACGTGGGGCCACAAGCAGGGGGAAGGAGCAGGAAGCTCAGCCAAGGGAAGTCAGGTCCCTTAAGAAACTCAGCCAAGGGAATCAGGTCCCTCAGTACCCCCCGAGTGAGTCAGGCTCTTCAGAAGCCTAGACAGTGTACAGGAGCTATCAGGACAGGGTCAAAGGCCGATACCTGAGCACGACAGGAAATGGTAGCCTGTCTGCCTCACCGAGTTCCTCTGGAAAGCGGATCCGAGAAGCGGATGCAGGAGAAGATGCGCGCATTCAGCTCAAGTGAGACGAGGTGTTTTAACTGTGAGTAAGATTGAAATGGGGCAAAGCTCACAAAAGTTGAGTCAGGGTCAGTACACATTCTTTCTATATAACATGCTGAAGAATGTGTTCATAGAAGACAGTGGCAAGGCAGTGCAAATGAGAACATTCATCACATCCTCACAGACAGCCCCATCAGAGTCAGAGAGTAGTACAAGGGACAATAGCCCAGAAAGGCAGCCAGCACCCATATATCTAAACTTAGAAGAGAGATGGAAGAACAGACAGATGGTGCAGAATTTGCAGGACAGTGTTAAAGAGCTAACTGATAAATTGAGAAACCTACTGAAGAAAAAGAAAAGACACCTCAGAGATAAGGCATTGAAACTCCCAGGTGAAAAGGAGGAGACTTGGTGCCACTGGACTTTGTTCCAGAGTCTCCTTCACTTCCACTTGCAGTTTCATAACTTTTTATTTCAAAAACAAACCAGGGGTGGGGCCATCCCATCCAGCGCCATCTTGTTCACCCTTCCCTACACTGGACTCAGTTTACCTGATGTCCGTCAGTGAGGCGTCCCAGATGGTGTGGCGGTCAGTGCCCCTTACACTTCAGTGTCTGGCACCTTATTCTGCAAGGTGATCCTCAGAATCTTCCTAAGACAGTTCAAATGGAAGCTATTCAGTTTCCTGGCATGGCACTAGTAGACTGCCCATGTTTCACAAGCATATAACAATGAGGTCAGCACAACGGCTCTGTAGACCTTCAGTTTGGTAATCAGTCTAATACCTCTTCTCTCCCAAACCTTTCTTCAGAGCCTCCCAAACATTGAGCTGGCTCTGGCAATGCATGTATCAACCTCATTGTCAATGTGTACATCTGGAAAGTACACTACCAAGGTACGTGAACTTATCCACAGCATTCAAAATTTCTCTATTCATTGTAACCAATGGTTCCAGGTATGGATGGTGTGGTGGTGGCTGATGGAGCACTTGTGTTTTTTTGCTGTTAATTATTAGGCCAAAATTAGCACAGGCAGCAGAGAACTGATCCATAGTTTGTCAGCTTCAGAGGCTGCATTGACTGCACAATCATCTGCAAACAGAAAATCATGCAGCAACACTCCCTACACTTTGGTTTTGGCTTGTAGCCTTTAAAAACTGAAGAACTTACCATCAGTACAGCAAATGACCTTGAAGCCATGTTCATTCTCATTGAAAGCATTTGTCAACATGGCTGAAAACATCATGCTAAAAAGCATGGGAGCAAGCATACAGCCCTGTTTCACTCCATTGGTGACTGGAAAGGCTCGAGAGCATTGTCCACTATCCAGAACCCACGCAAACATGCCATCATGAAATTAATGTACAATACTGATGAACTTCTCTGGGCAACCAAATTCTGACATAATTTTCCATAAGCCCTCACAACTAACAGTGTCAAAGGCCTTGGTCAGATCTAGAAATGTGTATAGGCCTCTGTTCTGCTCCTGGAATTTCTCCTGGAGTTGTCGGGGAGCAAACACCATATGGACTGTTCCTCAGCCCTTTCTGAAGCCACACTGGCTCTCAGGTATATGTCCATCTTCCAGGTGAAGGATCAGTCTATTAAGGAGGACTCTAGCAAGAATTTTACCATCAATGATTAAGAGAGAGATCCCCCTGTGATTGTCACAGGACAATCTATTCCCTTTACCTTTATAGAGACAGACAATGGAGGCATCCTTGAACTCCTAGAGGATAACCTCCTCTTGCCATACAACCTGGAAAATTTTAGTCAGCTTTTGTATGAGCAATGGTCCCCCTACCTTGTAAATCTCAGCTGGACTAGAATCAGTACCAGGTGCTTTGCCACATGAAAGGAGCCTAATGACCCTCAAAACCTGTTCTTCAATTGGAAGTTCAGTTAAGGAGGGACTGACTTCAACCTGAGGTAAACAGTAAATGGCCTCAGCATTGATTGATGATGGTCTGTTGAGAACAAATATTCAGCCCATCTCTCTAGGGTCATGTCCTTATCACTAATCAATGTGGCTCCATCAGCACTGAGTAGTTGTGATGCACCATAAGTTTTTGGTCCATAAATAGCTTTCAGGGAATCATAAAAGCATGTTGGATTATTACTATCAGCATAAAACTGAATTTCATCTGCCTTCTTACTAAGCCAGGAATCCTGCATCTCTCTAAGCTTTGCTTGTACTTTGCTTTTGATGGAATTAAATACTTCCTTCTTAGAGGTGGATGAACTATCCTGCTGGTAAATCCTATGGAGTTCATGTTTTTCATTTAGCAGCTTCTGAATTTCTCCATCATTTCATCAAACCACTCTTGGTATTTGCGGGTGTTTTGACCCAGATGAGCAAATGCAGTGCTGTACACCAAATCTCTGAGAGCTGCCCACTCCTTTTCTGCTCCACTGTTGCCAACTGTGTCTTGGCTCAACTTTCCCTCCAAGTCAGCAGCAAACTGTTCATGCTCAGAGAATAGCTCTAATTTGTTGACATTAATTCTTCTGGTAGTCATTTTGCCTTGGGGGTGGTGCTTTTGATGAATGAGAATATTTAGCTTGGAAAGGATAAATCTATGATCAGTCCAACACTCTGCACCACACATTGCCTTTGTCACTCTCACATTTTGTCTGTCTCTTCTCCTTACAATCACATAATCTATAAGATGCCAATGTTTGCTACGAGGATGCATCCATAAAGTTCTATTGCATTTAAGTAAATGGAAGACAATGTTGGCGATGAGAAGGTCATGCAATGCACAAGTTCTCAGCAGTAAGTGACCATTGCTGTTGCTGTTTCCAACTCCATTCCTCCCTAGGACTCCCTACCAAGTCTGGTAGTCTGATCCTATTCTAGCATCAAAGTCATCTAGAATTATAAACTTGTCCTCTTTTGGCACATTGACGATAAGGGTTTCTAGGTCTTCATAAAATTTTTCTTTGACTTCATCAGGGTTTGTCGTAGAGGGAGCATAGGCACTGATGATGGGGGCATGGTGCTTTCCTGTGAGTGGCAATTGCGTTGTCATGAGTCTGTTATTCACTCCTTTTGGCAGGCATACCAGCTTGCTGATTAGATTAGTTTTGATTGCAAAACCCACACCAGCTTCATGGCACTCCCCTTCACTGTGCCCACTCCAGAAAAAGGTGTATCCAGCTCCAACTTCAGTAAGCTGGCCTTCATTTGCCAACCTTGTTCACTCAGGACTGCTATTTGGACACGATACCTGTTGAGTTCTCTTGCAATAAGAGCAGTTCTTCTTTCAGGTCTACTGGATTTTGTGTTGTCTGTTAGTGTGGGCACGTTTCATGTGCCGTTGGTGAGTAGAATCATCCTTGCCGATGTTTTCATACATTTTTTTGTGTTTTGACCACGTAGTGGGATTCCCCACCTGCTGCAGTAATCAGGTCAGGGTTTAGGGCATCTTTTCTAGCCCCCTTCCTCCCACCAGGAGATGAGCAGTGCGATCCTTAAATGGCTGCTCAGACACCCAGGGGGCTGCCAAGTCCCACTGCTGCTTCTAGTGAGAAATGACCCTATGGCCTGGGGTGCCTGTGTGCAGGGTTGTAACTGCAGCTCCCAGTGTATCAGCACCTGCTGCTTCATCACTTGCCTGTTGCCACAGGACTTTGAGGCATAATTGTGAAATGGTATGGGTGATGTCTTTTGATTTGTGTGTAAATTGGATTTAAGTGAGGCAGAGTAGCACTAAATCGTCAGCCTCACTCTCCACTCCTGAGTCCTCACAGTCCAGTGGCAAGACAGAGTCAAGACAGCTGGAGATGGCTCAGGATGCAGTGGATGACCTTAGCGTCTTTGGTGTCTAACCCAGCTCTAAGCGCTCCACATTGCCTGCTTCATCTGGCTTCATGGCCGTTGGAACAAATTGTTCTCATCCACCTATTCCACTAGATGAAGCCTTCACATGTTTGGGGTACAGACCTCCCCTAACTCACCAATGGGTTTGAGAACCCTTGGTTACCCTCAACCTGGTTTGGCTTGTCTGTCAAAATGGTTTACTGGGGTGTGGCCGCTGGGCATGCTGCAGCTTTTTGGAGCCACAGGTGAGAGTTAGGCAGAACAGGTGGACATCAAAGGTAGAAAGAGCCCTGAAAAGGGCTTGGCAGTCATCACACCAAAGGTGCCAGTCCTCCCCGAACCCACCCTACACCCCAAAAATTATATGGAGAACTGAGTCAAATGTACAAGAATACAAGTCATTCCCCAATTGATAAATGGACAAAGGATATGAACAGGCAGTTTCCAGAGGAAGAAATTAAAGCTATCTATAGTCATATGAAAAAATGCTCTCAATCACTATTGATTAGAGATGCAAATCAAAACAACCCTGAGATATTATATCACACCTATCAGATTGGCTAACATGACAAAACAGGAAGATGATAAATGTTAGAGAAGATGTGGGAGAGTTGGAACACTAATTCATTGTTGGTGGAGCTGTGAGCTGAGCCAACCATTCTGGAGAGCCATTTGGAACTATGCCCACAGGGCTACAAAAATGTGCATACCCTTTGACCCAGCAATACCACTTCTAGGACTGTATCCCAAAGAGATCATAAAAATGGGAAAAGGACCCACATGCGCAAAAAATATTTATAGCAGCTCTGTTTGTGGTGGCCAAAAAGTGGAAATCAAGGGGATGCCCGTCAATTGGGGAATGGTTGAACAAGTTGTGATATATGAATATAATGGAATACTATTATGCTATAAGAAATGATGAACAGGAAGACTTCAGAGAGGCCTGGAAGGACTTATATGAACTGATGCTGAGTGAAAGGAGCAGAACCAGGAGAACTTTGTACACAGCAACAACCACAGTGTGCAAGGAATTTTTCTGGTAGACTTAGTCCACCATAGTAATGCAAGGACCTAAGAAATTCTGAACAGACTCTTGAGGCAAAATGCCTTCAACATCCAGAGAAAGAACTATGGAACTGAATTGCAAAATGAAGCAGACCATTTTCTCTTGTGTTTTGTTTGGTTTTATGGTTTCTCTCATTAATTTTAATTCTTCTATGCAACATGACTAAGGTGAAAATGTATTTAATAAGAATATAAGTGTAAAACCTATATAAGATTGCATCCCATCTTGGGGAGGGAATGAGGAGTGACGGGGAAAAAATCTAAGATATATGGAAGTGATTGTAAAAAACTGAAAACAAAATAATTATTTTAAAAAGGAAATGCATATGTATTCATTTTGCATTTACTTATTTGTGAACATACTGGATCCCCCAGTAGAATACAAATCCCTTGAGGGCAGAGATTGCTTCATTGCTTTGTCTTTTTTTCTCAACACCTAGTAGCACATAGCAGATACTTAAATGTGCATCTATCTAGAATTTGCACCTTTGTCAGCAGCTAGAACAGTGCCTTGTAATGGTAGGCATGCAGTAAATATTTATTTTACGAATAGATCCATTGTTGGATATCTGTTCAGAGTACATTCTTTTCTTTATGTTGACTAGGTGGTCTTCTCTACTGGCAAATATATGTTTACCAAGTATATTTGTGCCAATTCAATTTTTAAAAAAATGATTTTATTAAGCTCCTACTATATGCAGAGAGCACTGTGCCAGACACTGTGGGAGATAAAAAGTTTAAAGCAGGAATTTTCAGTCTTTTTGGTCTCAGGAGCCCATACCATTTAAAAATAATTGAGGACATCCACATGAGTTTTTATCTATGTGGGTTATATCTATCAATATTTATCATACTGTAAATTTAAAAGTCTTGGCATTATTATGAAAATAGTTTTGATGTCATGGGCCCCATGAAAGGGTCTCTTGTATTCCCGTAACAAATCTGACAACCACTAGTTTGGAGAATTGTCTTTGCACTTACTGATTTTGCTATTTCTCTTCTCCACTGACATGCAAAACTCCCCCCAAACCACTTAGCGTCTCCTAGACTTTTGTAACTTATTAACTCAAAGTAACTATTCAAACATGGATGTTGCAGGAGTAGAGTTACCCAAGTACATATGTACAACCCTCACTGTCATTGAGTGTCATATGTACAATGTGCCATGAGTCTGCAAAATGATGATATGAACATACATGCATAACTAACAGATATTATTTCATTTCTACTGGTTTAATAAAGAGGTGTTGAAAAATACAGATATATCCAAGCCAGCTGAGGCTACATTTCCCAGTCTCATCTCTCCACACTTAAAAAAAAAATTATAGGATCTGAACCCCCTAGGGGTATGTCTAGTCTGAAATCTCATGAACTACCACTCTCTTTGAGCTCTGCCTAAGATACATGGTTTTTTAATCACTGGCATATTGATGTACTTTTCTTTTTGTATTTCATTCAAATTTCACAATGCATTTTTTCTCCCCAAAAGAACAGCAGGGAAGGTTTAAAACTCCTCAAGGTATAATTATAGAGCAAGTGCACCTGAAAGCCAGGAAAGGGGCTAGAAAACAGAGAAACACCCCACATCCCATGCTAGTATTTTCATTATTTCACTGAAGACATTAATTATGTACTATTTAATGAGGGAGAACATGACCTGGAGAGGGGTGATAATATTCATTCCTAGTGATCATTCTGATAACATATTCACTTTATTACTTTTTTAGTGATTTGGGGTCAGGAAAGCAATCAAAGACTTAGTGGCCAGAACTGAATCCAAAGACTGAGAAGCGCACATGTTTGTAATGAATTAAGGACCTTACTAAGGTGTCTGAAAACTGGAGAAATATCCTGGAGGTGAAACGAAAGAACAGTTAACATTCCACTCACCTCGGAAAACATGATGCTGTAAGTCCTAGCAGAGTGGCTGTGATAGATGCTAAATGACTCCACAAGGGATGAGGTAATGAAGTCACCTGTGGGTAACACTTCTGCCAACAAGGACACACTGCTGAAAAGTTTGGTAGGAGGGTTGTAGAGGGAAAAATGCATAGAAATTTCCTTGGTGCTTTTATTTATCCATCCACTATTCCTTAGGTTGATCAGAACTGAGTAAGCTTTAGCCCTATAAAGTAAAAGAAATGAAAAGAGAACATATGTTAAATGAAAAATGAAACATTCAAGGTTTTTTTTTAAAATCCTAACCAACCCTTTGAACCTCATAGTAATGTGTAATAAACAGATAACATACTGGAAATGACTGAATCAGGTTTTCTTAAAGGGGAATAAAAGCTAAACAGCTGGAGTTCTCTTCCCTCCAATTCCTCCCCTAAGCACCAACCATTGGGACTCTACTAAAGGACCCATTGTTTGTTGTGTTTCCAACCTCCTTCCACTAAGTACCTAGGGCTGGATAGTATAAGGTGGAAAGGATGAGGGCAAGCTCTCAAGTAGTTAGTCATTATAAATGCCCCCTCAAATGCATGCCTGTTACTCTACAAGAGTTAATAAAAGTAACTTTCCCTTTCCCCAAGTATGATAGGCTAGATAATAATATTATTGTTAAAAAGAATGAGTAAGATATGTGTGTGTGTGTATCTCATATCTAAGTTTTCAAAGTACATCACATATATTATCTCATTTGATCCTGGATCTTCATGATATTATTAAGTCTATCCAAATTGGACAGGTTTAGATTGTATCAAATATGCCTTTGATGAGGGCCCTGTATCTAAGATTCATAGACAGCTCATAGAAATATAGAAGATTAAAAGTCATTCCTCAGTAGACAAGTGGTCTGAGGATATTAACCAAGATTTTACAAAAGAAAAATTTCAAATTATCAACAACCATATGAATCATTGTTCCAAATTACTACTAATATGAAAAATGCAAATCAAAATAATTCTGCAGTTTTACCTCCAACCCAGCAAACAGAAAAAGAGGACAAAGGATGGGATTAGTCAGTGCTGGAGGGATTAGGAAAAGATGACCACAAAAAAATGGACTGCTGATGGAATTATGAATTGGTCTAAGCATTCTGAATAGCAATTTGAAAATACACTAAAAAAAGTAACTAAACTGTCCATACTTTTTGACCTGGAGTTCCCACTGCTAGACATACCCCTAGGGGGTTAATGATAAACAAAGGCTCCAAACACACCAAAGTGTTTATGGGAGTCTTTTTATTTAGTAGCAAATGAAATGAGCAGATGATCATCAATTGGCAAATGACTAAAATAACTAAATAACAAGTTGATGCAATGTAATATTGCTGTGGGGGCTGTTGTGGTGGTGGGGTTTGTCCTTTGTTCTCGAAGAGGACCATGACATCAAGATGATGACCTGACTTGCAGTTGACTCTGATCTGAGTGAGGGGAGGCTGTACAAGGTTACTAGCCTCACTTTTTCCTCTGAGCCATCTGGGGCCTTGATATTCATCAGGATTGACTGGAGATGGCCCAGGACACACTGGGAGACCCCAGCCCTTTCAGGCTAAGGTCTTATCACAATCTCACTTTGAGTAAGATACACCCATTTAATGAATAGGCATCTTTAAGTTACTCAAGGGATGGCCCCTTTAATTAAAAAAAAAAATCACACTGGGAGGGGAAGACCCTTAGGGTTCCTGGGTAAAAGAGAAAGAATTACTATTTAGTTATTATCAAAAAAAAAACAAAAAAAACTAAATGTGGGGGAGGGGTGGTGGATCTTTAGTGGCTGCCCAGAGTCTCATCTGCCCAAGTAAATACTTCCAATGAATAAGCCTATAAGGTATACAGAGAAGTATGGGAAGACTTATGTGGCCTGATGTAAAATGGAATAAGTAGAGCAGTCACTACAGCAATGTAAATGGAAAGAACAATAAAATAATTCAAACTGAATGCTACAAAATCATGAGGAATAAGCTTGGTGCCAAAAAAAAGGAGAAGGCATGTCCCCCATTTCTTTGAAAAGGAGGATGAGTACAGATCATGATCATTGGATAGAATGTCAGAGTCAATGTGTTTAGTTTTTGCTGAACTTCTTTCCCCTCCCCTTTTTTTTTATTCTTGGCTATAAGGTATAATTCCATGGGAGGAAGAAGAAAGAAGAATATACCGGGAAATGTAGGTGATCTTAAGGAAAAGATTAAAAAAAAATTATTTTTAAAGAGAATACTTTCAAACAGTTCCCAGCAATACCTTACCTTTTTATCCTTACAGGTACTCAATTAATAATAATAACAACAACATTCTGTGATTTTATAGCATAGTAGATAGAATGCTAGGCCTTGAGTCAAGAGAACTGAGTTCAAATTCAATCTCAGACACTTCCTAGCTATGTGACCCTGAAAAAGTGACAACTTCTATCTTCCTCTGTTTCCTCAACTGTAAAATGGAGAAAATAATAGTATTTACCTTCCTAGTAGTGGGAGGATCTCTCAGATGAGATCATATAGGTAAAGAACTTAGCACTGTGCCTGGTATAGAGTAAGTACTTTATAAATGTTTACTTTCTTCCTCTTCTTTTTACATAAATTATCTCCTCTGAGCTTTACAACCCTGTAAGGCAGGTACTACAGCTATTATTATCTTCATTTTAAAGATGGGAAAAGAGAGACTTAGAATGACCAAGTGATTTTAATGCCCATATATATAGTCATATAACTTATAAGTATCAGAGGTAGGCTCAAACCCAAGTCTTCCTGATAAGTTCAGTAATATATCCCCTCTACTCCACTGTTTCCAAAAATATGGGCACCTCTATAGATTAGGACTATGCATAAGAACTCACAGAATAGCCTACCATTCTTCCTCCCCACCCAATCCCAAAAGAGTAGACCTTGTCCTGCCCAGGCTCACTACAGATACGTTTTCTTCCTCATTTTCCACTTGATCACAATGGAGGCATCTTTTCATCTGGGTCAGTTTTTCTGGGTCTGACTGAAAAATATTTTCATTATCTTGATTCTGGGGTTGATGTATAAAAGAAGAAGCTTCAACGGGAATTGAAAATTGTCCAGTGAACTGAAAAAGAAAGAAATCAGTAAGAAGGGGAAAACAAACCGAGTTTTTTTAAGAACCAAAATTTTATCTTGGAGATTAAAAATACTAGACTGACATAGGTATATCAAATACTATGAAACAGTATATGTCTCTATACATACATGGCATAAGTCTCAAAAAAGCTACATGTATTTGTGTACTATGATCTATACTGGAAATGGGTAACCTGCAGCCTTGAGGCCACATGTGACCCTCCACATCCTCAAGTACAACCCTTTGACATAATCCAAACTTCACAAAACAAATCCCCTTAATAAAAGGATTTGTTCTAAAACTTGAACTCCATCAAAAGGCTGCACCCAAGGACCTAGAATACCAAATGTGGCCTCAAAGCCCCAGGTTCCCCACCCCTGATATACCTATGCTTGCCTAGCAGATAGAGTGTCCTAGTGTAGTATGGACAAGAGTCCTTCGGGTTCCCCTCAAGAACTCTCCAAGGTAACAACCCAGAAGCTGCATACTTGATCCTCTAATAAGGGACACATTAACTGGCCTCAGCCTCAGGTTAGCAGTTGCACTCTCATCACAAACAGAAATCAAATGCTTAACTTTTAGTATTTTTAAATCTAGTATTGTGAATTTGCTTAAAGTGCTAGATTGACTCTTCCTGGATTTCACTTTCCTTCTCTACAAATTGTAGATAGTTAGACAAGATAGCTGACATTTATATGACATTTTATACATACATTCTTATTTGAACCTCTTAGTAACCTAGTGAGGTTGGTTCTAAAACTATTACATTTCCATCAAACATATAAGAAAACTGAGGCTTGGGAGAGTTAAATGACTTGCCCTAAGCCACCAGTGTCAAAGTCAGATTTTGAACTCAGGTCTTCCTGAATCCAGGTTGGGCACTCTATCCACCAAATAATGCTGCCTCCTATGCCTTATACCAATGGTTCTTCAAGTATGATTTGAGGACTCCTGGGAGTCTCTAAGGCTCTGTCAGGGGGTCTATGAGGTCAAAATTATTTTCATAGTTACACTATGATGTTTTAATTTTGATATTGCAAATGCTGATTGATACAACCTATATGAACAAGAGCTCTATGAGAGTTTTAGATAATATTCAAGATATCAAAAGGGTCCTGACACAAAAGCTCTGACAACTCCTGCCTTAAATAATCTCTAAGTTTTCATACAGTATTAGCACCCTATCATCTTTGTTCTATATTTTAAGAAATGTGAACTAAGAATCCAAGTGGAATTTTAAGATGACAAAGACACAGAAAGATGGTCAATCTCTCATAAATTTGTTAACTGTGTCAGTGATGGATTAACAAAAGCATTCTTTTCTTTTCAGCTAGATTCTTAGTTTGTCTCAGATTGTTTACCCAAAAGGTTAATCCTTTATTGGAGGAGTCATGTAGACACATCTAATTTAATTTAATTTTTTTCATGAAACAAAATAATAGCACATATAACATTACGACTAACCTTTAGCAGTCTAATTACCGAAGTACCTATCAGATGGCATTTCCCTCCGAGAGGTCCAGACTAAAAACAAATTCAGAAGAAATATTCTTAGTTTATTAAAATGATAGCCAGAAGTAACTGGTAGTGTAGAAAACAGAAGGTGAAGACCTCAGAACTATTGTAGAGATTGGAGATTCTGGATAATGTTTAGATTACAGGTCAGAATTTTATCAGGCTCACTCAGAATTCCAAAGAAAATGTCAACTCTCTCCCTTTCCCATTATACTTGAAAGGGGTGAGATCAGAGCAGTGATCTTCTAATGTGGACCAAGTGAGAGTGATTCCTTTTCATCTCTGACTTCAACTGTTTGTCAAAATGCTTTCATAAAAGGGGGGAAGAAAGATTAGAAGTGGAAAACAAGGGTACGTACAAAAGTAAATGTGTTATATCAGAAGAAGTTAGGGAAATTTCCAAAGTAAATCTGCTTTGTTTTGGAAATTTCATGACCACATAATAGCTGTACTATGACTGCTGTACATTTTGCTGAGAAGACAAGTATATCCATTAGGGTCCCACCATTTCTATAAGAATTAGCAGATGAGTTATTTTCTGGTAAGTTATATGATGTTTTTCTGGGACCATATTCTAAATGCAGGAATCACCGCTTAGACCATTTCTAATTTCTTATCAACATCTTATTTAGATTTAATAGCTTTGATTGATCCTCTCCCTAACTTCTCATACCCATTCAGTTACCAAGCTCTGTCAATTCTTCTTCCTCTGAAATATCTGTCACCTCTATACTCTTTTTTCCATCTCCATGGCTGCCAACATAGCTCAAACCCCTATTACCCAGCATTTAAACCCCTGCATCCCATTTCCCATCTCTCTCTCCTCCAACCCAACAATTCTGCCACAATAATTTTTACATTCATATCTATAGCAAATATTTAATAAATGATTGTAGAATGAATGAAAGATTGGCTGTTGGCATGAAAATTTCCAGAGTACATTTAATTTTTTAATTTCCCTGGCTTCACATATTGATAAGGAAGTGAACACCAGAATGTTCTCTGCTGAGACAAGGACTATTTATCAGTTCTGATACTTTAATGAATGTACCACTAGGAAAGCCCAAAGAGTATTGAGTTCATATTAATACAGAGAGGATCCTGGCTTTACATTATTAGTGGAAGAGCACTACAGGGTTGTTCCAACCATAAGTTTTGGTCAAGCTAGTAAATAATTACTAAGTGCCAACCATGTGGCCACTAAACGGATAGGGGCAAAAGACAAGCTTAAAGCTGAACTAAAATTTTGGGGAAAACATGCATTTTTTTTAAAACAGCCTGCTTCTGAGAAGTTTATAATCTTACTGGGGACACAAGACTTACACACATGAAACAAGTTAACAAAAATAAAAACCTCAATGTTGATTTCCACCTGTCTATGAGAGAATCTCCTAAGCTAAAAGAGGTTAAAAATGAATTACCCCAGGTCACATAGCTAATAAGTATCAAAGGCAGGATTTGAATTCAGGTCTCCCAAACTCCAAGTGCAATAATATATCCTTAGAGAACAAAATGGAGTATATCATTCCATGCTAAACTGTGTGGTACAGGTCACAAGTGCTATCATCAAATTAAATTCATTTCAGTAAGCAATAAGTAACTGCTATATACAAGGCATTGCTTTATGTACTGAGGTGACAACAAAATGAACAAAAAAATCCCTTTCCACAAGGAGCTCACATTTTCCGTGGGTACACATTGTCTAGATAAGTAATCATAAAGCAGAATGCAAAGAAGATGCAAAGAAATTTGAAGGGAAGCACTAGAATTGCTTTTTTTGTTTTGTTTTATTATTGATTTCTCATGTCCAACTCTCTGTGACCCCATCTGAGATTTTATTGGTAAAGATAGCAGAGTAGTTTGTCATTTCATTCTCCAGATCATTTTACAGACAAGAAGACTGAGGCTATTAAGTGACTTGCCCAAGTTCACACAACTACTAAGTGTCTGAGGACAGATTTGAACTTGGGTCCTCCTAACTCCAGGACTGCCACTCCATTCACTGTGCTACCTAACTGCCCCGCCTAGAAACTGATAGATGGTGCCCAAGGAGAGAGAGCCAATGTTTGGATACAAACGATCATTTATAATTATTGTCACTGTCATCATCATCAGATTCATCATAACTTTCATTTACATAATCCTCTAAGGTTTTTTAAACTCTTAAAATATATTAATGCATTTGATCTTGATTATAACCCTAAGAGGTGGGTGCTGTTATTCCATTTTACAGACGACAAGACCAATGCTCAGAGATGTGAAGTGACTTGTGGCAGTGGCAGATTTTCTTCCAATGTCTTCCTGACTCCAAGTCTAGGATGCTTTCTGTATCATAATACTACATCTGGATCTACATTTTGAAGTCACTGAGAGATATGCAGTACTAACTACCTGATTCTGTCTCATTCACATGGATAACAGATGATTCATTCAGGTGTTAGTTATGTTGCAAAGGGTACAGATACAGTTATAAATACTACCATTTGGGAAGGAGGGTTAATGAGGTAGCTGGCAGAAGTGGGGAAATCAAAACTATTGGTAGGAAAGAATCTTAAATGTCCACCAAAGATTCATACATATTTGTTATAGGGAGACAGTGACATAAAGCTATCATCAAGAATCAAATTTCATAGTTTCCATGTTCAATAAGTATGCTGAATTTGAAATAGTTCTGCCCAAAATAAATTATAATTATAATTAGAGGTGGCTTCTAAAAGAGTCTCTCTACCTGAGTCTTTGGTACGTCACTATTATTCTGTCTATCCCAGTATAAGCCATCCAATAAAGTTGTCAAACTCCAGTTCCACCAGTCATCAGCATTCTTCACTTCAATGAAAGAGTTTCTGGTATTTCTGTTTTTAAAAAAAGTAATTCAGCATAAATAATTACAATCAGAATAAAGAAAGATTACCTACACATATATAGATGCACACATTCCTTTTTTGGCTTGGTCATTCATAAATAGGACATTTTCCAGAATAAAGTTTGAATTAAGATTGCAGCCACCCCCTAGACGCTTGAACTGGATCCCATCTAATGGTCAATACCTATATTTAGTAGGTTTTTGTAACATCTTTTATACAAAGTGTTTACACAATGTGAGTGAATATTTTAACTTTTAAACTTTGGTAACTCTTGAAAATTATTTTTAAAATCCAAAAAGCAAAGATGAAAAGATAAAGGGGGAAGGAGACAAAAACAAAGCACCCAAATGTCAACGATTTGAGAAAAAATATAAGAATAAGAAAATGTAACAAATTTCCAGCCCTAGAAAATCATAAAATCTAATAATAATGTCTTGGGGAAGGAACTAACTATTGCACTAGAACAATGGGAATACTGAAGATTGTGACATTCAAGATTTGGGCTTAGAGGGCACAAAAGAGTTGTGAGGTAAGATTTTGAGATAAGGATCTACATTGTTCTTTAAATCTAGGGTAGCTTTTCTGGGGTCCCATGAAAGAAGAGACGACCTTACTGCACTCCTTTGTGAGGAAGAAATAATCCTAGTCCTAAAATCTCAGGAAAACATTGCCAGAATTTGGGATAATAATGCTCTCCTTTCCAAATTTTGAATAGAATTCTTGACTTTCCACTCTGAAAACTGTGGGGTGGCATCTTGTAGAAAAATATTTACCATCATAGCTTCTTTTGGTTCCAAAGCTGTGATCCTATGGAGTATCATAGACTTATAGGATATATTCCTGTTGTGTTTTTTGCAACTATGGGCAAAACTAATAATGGCTCTTGAATTTTATTTCTAAGTTAAGTGGTGCTATAAAGCAGAAATTTTGGCACTTTGGAAAATCTGTACAAATGTAGAGTATGATGATTATTAAAAATAAGAAGATAAACTTTGCTGAGGAAGTAAAGGGAGAGATTCTAGTATATGTCCCATCATAAGGAAAAAACAAAGAACAAAAGGCCACTGTCCTAGACAGGGCTAGGGTCACCTAGTGAGCTCATTGGGACTGTGTGCTTCCAAGGAGAAGTAGAGATCCAGCTGCTTTCCTCATGGGTCTATTTTTAACTTATTATTCTTGCCAACTAGGCATTTAAATTATTTTTATACCACTGAAACTATGTGCTATAAGATATGAATGTAACATATTTTTAAATTATACAATCTTTTAAAATTAGTATTCAAAATTTTGATTCCATTAATTTTCTGTGCCCTATGGTAAATCTCAAGTCATCACCATCACCATGCTCACTTAATTCTGAGTTCAGTGCAAGGTCCAGATCTGGCATAAGGCCCACAATTTCCCCACCCAAACCGTGTATTTGATGAATGTCTTAAATTTAGCTTCAGAGAGCAATCATCAAATTTTAGAGATCCTACAGTTCAAGGTCCTATATTTTATAGTTGGAGAAATTGAGGCCCAAAGACATTAAGTAATTTGTCCAAAGTTCCAGAGCTAGTTAGTGGCTCATTCTGGGAGAGGGAAATGTGTGGGGTAAGAGACATCAACAGACTTGAGTTCCAATCTCAGCTTTATTGCTTCACAGAAATGTGACCATGGACATGTGTCTGACCTCACCCCAAATTCCAACTTTCTTATTTATATAATAGGAAAAGACTATCTCATAGATATGTTATGAGGAAAAATACTTTGTAAGCCTTAAAGTGTTATATAAATGTAAGGAGTTATTGGCATGTTCTTTTACACTCTACCAAACACAGACTTAAAAGACTTTAATGAGAGGGACTGGACCTGTCATTTCACTGGCATAAGAAATTCCAGATAAGGAAACTCCTTCCTTCAACGCAGATCACCGCCTGTCTATATCTTCTAGTGGGTAATGAAACACTGGATAGAGCACTGGGCCTGAAGTCAGGAAATTTTTTTGTTATTCAGTTGTTTCAGTAATGTCCAGCTCTTTGTGACTCCATTCAGGGATTTCTTGGCAAAGATACTGCATTGGTTTGCTACTTCCTTCTCCAGCTCATTTTACAGATGAAGAAACTGATACAAGAGTTATGACTTGCCCAGGGTCACACAGCTAGTAATTGTGTGAGGCTGAATTTAAACTCAGGAAGATGACTCTTTCTTACTCCAGGCCCAGAACTCTATCCACAAATACAGCCTCAGATACTGTGTGAACTTGGGCAAGTCACTTAGCCTCAATTCCTTCAACTATAAAATGAAGAGAATAATAGGACCTACCTCCTAGGGATGTTGTGAGGATCAAATGAGATTTTTTAAAAAGTGGTTGGCAAATAACAGTTGCTATATAAGTGCTAGCTATTTATTACTACTACAACTACTATCACTACTACTACTACTACTACTATTATAACCATTACTATTTTAGTCTTATAGTAATTCCTAAAGAACTGAGAGACTGTGATTTACCCTAGGTCATACAGACATTGTATGTCAGATGCCAGGACTTGAACCCAGGTCTGCTCGACTTCAAAGCTAGCTCTGTCTCCACTATATGAGGTTGTCTTTCTTAATAAATTTATGGATTATTTATTGAAAGAGTAAAGCTAAAAGACCAAAGAATAGTCTGGTCATGACTATATTAACTAGATTCATCTAGAATGCTAAGCAATGCTAAGACTTGCAAAAAGTAATGGATGTTGATGTTTCAAGGAGATTATATACTTTCAGGAGGGAAAAAACCTAATGTAAACATTCCAGCTTAAGTTTTTGATATATAAATATCCCCACCTGAAGTCAGGCCCTTAGGGGCCTCTGGAGCCATTAAGATGGCTAGGACCAGACCTAGCTAAATCTTGGAGTCTCTGTGGGAAATCAGTCAGATACCAATCCACAACCCTCAAAGGAGGCTCGAGAATCTGAACCATTAATCTGAGAGCATTAGATATATGTACACGTTAGACATTTCACAAATATTATCTCAGCTGGGAAATTACTCATTTTAATATCAAAAGGCTACAATTCAGATTAAATATCTGTTCAGTGATGCTGATTTATGAAACATGAGATAAAAAATAAACTAGCAGGGCTCATTTTAAAAGTTTTTTTCCCCCTTTCCAGTTTGTTTTTAAATTTCTCTTCGATGACTTGAAATAAAAGTGTTTTCCTGGTCTACACACTAGTGCCATCTATTGGCACCAGCTGACTGAAGACTTCGAATAACCATTCCATTCTTCCAGTGCTCAAGTGCTAAAAGTTGATCATTGATGGAAAGTGTTGGTGTTTTTGGAAAGATGAAGGCAGATCTGCACAGCTAATTTCACTGGTGGAATGTTTATAAATAGCAAGCTTGATTTACAGGGTTACTTGATAGTCTCAAAGGACTGATTTAACCAGGACAGAAAAATTCACATTATTAGCTAGTCATAAAAGTGACAAGTATGTAGACTTGGGTTAGCCATTATTTGGCTACACATCAAATAGTGTTTGTCACTGTGGAATTAAAAATAAATATCTGACAAAATATTTGATTTAACTGATAAATTTTGCAAAAGAAAATTCTGCAACAATCATTTACTTTAAAAATTCAAAGTGAAAATCTCGATTAATGAAACTTCCAGAATCAGTCAGCAAAATGCTTAACTTGACTGAGGATGCCAGTAAGTCAGACTATCTGGGACTAAACAGTACTCTCTTCTCATGCCCAGTCATGTACGTAGAACTGATGTCTTCTGAGGCATCCCCATAGAATAAGAGTTCTTAATCTTGTTTTATGTCACATTCCAACCTGTGGACCCTTGCTCAGAATAATATTTTTAAGTATACAAAATAAAATTCATAGGATGACCATGGAAATTAATCATATAGAAAGTTATCAAATTTTTAAAAAATTTCACAGAAATAGAAGTCTCTGTGGTTTAGCTAGAAGAGGACTGAATTAGGCTACAGAACATGTGGGTCCCAATCCATGCACTGCCATTTACTGCCTCTATGTTATGGGCGAGTCATTTTATTTTGCTGTCTCTCATTTTCACCATCTGTTAAATGAGGGGCTTAGACTAGGTCATGAAGGTCTCTTCCAATTTTAATATTCCTCAAGTCTCTAAGTCTATGGTTCTTGTACTTTTGTTAGCTTGCTGGTTTAGTAGTCATCCTGGACGTTGGTCTATTCCACCCATGTTTAACCTTCCATAAGGAAAACTGGGTGCAAAGACTAGCACTGTCACTTAGTGACATGGATTTAGTCATGAAAGGAATCTTATAGGCCATTTAATCCAATCCCTTCATTTTACAAATATAATGGAGGTTTGAGATGAACTGGTATTCAAGGATTTGGAGAATAGAGAGAAAAACATTATGCACATAAGATATTTGTAAAGCACTCTCTGCACAGTGCCTGGTACATAGCAGCTACTTTCCTCTTCAGATACCCCTCCCCTTTTGCCCCAGACTGCTAATAGGGACTAGCAGGGTCTTTGAGACAAAAGGTAGACTTGAATCATGCCTGGGAAACTAATTCAATGTCTTCTTAAAAGAGACATACACAGTTGGTGAGAGAGAAGGAAGGAGTTTTCAAGAGCAGCAGCAGAAGTAGTAATGGGTGTCAGAGGTAAACTAAGGCAGAAAGAATCAGTGTCCTAGGAACAACAGGCAAAAAGAGAAACTGAGAGACTGAAAAGAGAACACAAAAGGAGAACTACAATGACATAGAAAAGGAGAGGACGAGGAGGGCCATCAGTCCCAATTGTCTGTGTCTTGACCTAAAACCACAAATGGTGTACGTCTCATTATGGACAAGGGGAAGAGTACAAAAAGTCTGCCCTTTCCCCAAGTTCTACAACTTTCTCTTCCCTTTTGCCTGTCCCACAACTCCACTAATATATTCTGTTGCTCCAAAAAAAAAAAATTACTGAATTTTGCCTCAAATATAAAGAAGGCAGAGGTTACCTAGAGATAAATTTGCAATAGGGGAGAGAACGAAGTCTCTGCCTAAATGTTAGGAATTTCCTAACTGGGTTCTTTGAGCAATTGTTATCAGATTCCCAACTTTCATCTAACAAAACTCCATAAAGTAGCAGAGGAGGCAATCACATGGACCTAAGGGATCATTACTTTGCTCCCTTGGTTTAAAAAAAAAAAAAGAGTTAATTGTTGTAACATGAGTGACTGAATAAATCTCCAGAGATAAGGGGAAGGGGAAGAAAAGAGTTCTAACGAATACCAGCTGGCCAACTGTACCTTCCACACCAACAGGCATAATCACAGTATTTATACAGTAAGGAAACTGAGGCCCTGAGAGCTTAAATGCAGGGCCACATAGGCAGTAACTGGAAGAGACAGGATTTTAACCCCATAGGTCTTCTGGCTTCAAATGCAATGTTTCATTTAATGTATCACTAGACATGTGACTCTCTGAACCTCACTTTTCTCATCTTCAAAATGTGTACAATAATGCCTGGAAATATTATATGAATATGAGCTATTATCCTTTCCCAGACTCATCCACTCCCAGGTGGAACCATCTTAGATACTTTTCCTTGTCTTATATACTTCAGCATTGATTATTTCACTTACCAGTAGCTGAGTTCCCATTCCCATACAAATAATTAGCATATTCCAACAGTGCTGAGAAGACTAAATGCTCCCATCACTTTACTTTAAAGTGTACTATATGTAATAGATAGTTTATATCCTTGGAATTCTGACAAAAGAAAGAGTATGGCTTAGATGATATGGACACAGAACTCTGGAAACAGAAATGGTTGGCCAAATCCAGGGTTTTAGAGATAACTTGAGAAGTCAAACTTCATTTTACAGATAAGGAAACTGAGTCTACTTCTCCCTCTCCCCCAAAAAGGAGTTAAGTGATTTGCTCAAGGTCACACAGCTAGTAAGTAGTAGAGTCTGGACTTGAACCCAGATCCCATGACTCTAATTCCAGTACTCCTTCCATGGAACTACAATATCTCTTTGTGTGAGATAAAAAAGTATTGTTTCATTATGATTTTGAGACTTCTACTATCTAGACAATGACTGTCCAAAGAAATTATATAGGCAATATTAAAAAAAATTAGTGGACATGTTTCTTTCTCTGACTCTCTTTTTTCCCAGATCATGATGCTGTAGTAGGGAGCTGGGTCACTACTGGACAAGAAAATAAAGGGAGAACTCCAGAAGACAGGCTTTCCTTTTGAATCTGACCCACTGGACTTTTCCTGAAGGGGATTTGGTGCAACAGTAATTATAAAAGGTAACAGTGCAGAAGGTCAAAGGCACAGATTGCTTAAGGTTCTGAGCTCAGAGTTTAAGGATAAGCTCATTTGGGGGAAAATGAAACAAAGAAAAGCAAAACAAAAAAAATCCCCAAGCATACACAGCAAAACTTCAGTTTAACACAATACGGGGGCATATTCAAAGTCCTTATAAATTATTTATCTCCAAGGTACTATTCTGACAACTCAGTAATTTTGCCCTCTCATTTGAGGGCAGATCTTAGAGATCTTTCAGGCAGCTTAGGTGACACAGTGGATTAAGAGCCAGGCCTGCAGTCAGGAAGACTCGTCTTCCTCAGTTCAAATATGGCCTCAGACACTGTAATGGCAAGTAAAGTAGGATCTTTTGCTGCTTTTATTTTAGTATAATCAAGAAGTATAATGCCTCTATTTAAATAATGTTATTAAAGAAGATCTTTCCCTCCCATTGATGGGTCTGCCCATTGCGGGAAGCTTGGCTAGGGGAGATGTTTTGTAGGAGGGTCCCAAGTACCTTTCGTTTTTTCTATTAAGGCACTGGGTCAAAGGGTTATGATGCTCTAAAAAAAGGTATAAATAATAATAAATAAAAGGTTGAGGTTTTATTTTGGGACTGTTTGTTTGTTTGGCCAGATGAAGACTCTGCTAAAAGGTCCTTACTAGGCTTTGAGAACCCAGATGCCATGCTTCCCTCTCTGGTAACGATGGTCAGACAGTTGGGGTCCAATTGTCTGTTGAATTCAGGCAGAGGAAGTCATGTCTGTTGACTTTTTGATTTCTCTGTATTTTCTTTGAAGTTCAGGGTTCTGACTCCCCTGAAATTGGATGAATGATATATGTGCCTGGTTAAAGGAATGATATATATGCTTGATGAAAGTTAACCTCTCAAAAGTTGCCTTTCCTTTTATGAATGCAAATCTAAGAACCTGTGATAGCAGGCCCCCCTGTGTATGTTGGGGTGCTTACTGAAACAGACACTTACTAGCTGGGTGGCCCTGGTCAAGTCACTTAGCTCCGTTTGCCTCAGTTTCTCGTCTGTAAGATGAACCAGAGAAGGAAATGGTAAACCACTCCAGTATCTTTGCCAAGAAAACCCTAAACAGGGTCATGAAGAGTTAGACACAACTAAAACAAATGAATGATGAACAAAGATATTTCAATAACCTGTTCTGGCATAACACTGAGGACCTTCAGGATCTTAAAGCTTCTTATGACAGCATTTATAAAGTAGGCAGTTCTTAGGCTACCTATGAAACAAGATGAAAAAACAAAATTCCTAAGTCCCAGGCTCACTCATGGAGGGGGATACTGGGAATGAGAGTCTCTGTGAGTCTCTTTGTAAGCATTATTCACAATTTAAAGAAGAGGCTATTAAAACACAATATCTGCTTTGCCAAGGTTTTACATAACCCAGAGGTTACAGAAGCACTTACACAGCTTCTCCTCCTGAGGGAAGAGGAAGAGAAAGGACAAGCATTTATTAAGTGTCTACTACACTGGGGACACAAAAAGAGGCAAAAGACAGTCCATGCAGGTTAATGGGGGAGGGGAGGCAACATGCAAACAAATATATACAAATAAGGTATATTTAGGATAAATAGGTAATAATACAGGAAAGACAATGAAATTAAGAGAAGCTGAGGAAGGCTTCCAGTAAAAGATGGGATTTTAGTAAGGGCTTAAAGAAAGCCAGGGAAGTGCTTAGGCAGAACTGAGGAGGGAGAGCATTCCAGAGATAGCCGGAAGAAATGCCTGGAGCTGAGAAATGGAGTATCTGCTTTATGGAACAGGTAGAAGACCATGGTAACTGGACAAAAAAGTATGTACTGGAGAGTAAGGTGTAAGAAGACCTGGAAAGGTAGATCATAAAGAATTTTGAATGCCAAATAGAGCATTTTTTATTTGATCCTTGAGGTAATAAGGAACCTATTATTGAGTAAGGGAACAGGGTGACATCAGACTTGTGTTTAGGAAAATCTCTTTAATGACTGAATGGAGAAGGGATTGGAATGTGGAAAGACTTGAGGTAAGCAGATTGCAATAGTCCAGGCATGACATGATAAGGGTCTACATGAGTGGTGAAAGTGTCAGAGGGCAGAAGGGCATTTATTCAAAAGATGTTGCAGAGGTGAAATCAGGTCTTGGAAACAGCCTTGATATGGGGGGTTTGAGGGATTGGTATGAGAGAGTGGGGAATCCAGGATCACTCCTAGATTGTGAGCTTGAGGGACTGGGAGGATATCATAGCCCTCTACAATAACAGCAAAGGTAGCAGAGTGGGGAGGGTTTAGGGGAAAAGATACTGAGTTCTCTTTTGTAAACATTGAGTTTGAAATCTCTACAAGACATTCACTTCAAGAAGTCTGAAAAGAAGTTGGAGATGTGAAATTGAAGCCCAGTAAAGAGTTCTCAGGATAATGTTTTTAAGCATACAACAGAAGCCTAACATGACAAAGTAAGAGAATTTGAATGAAATACAGTTATCAAAATATATTTTTAAAAACAAGTTCACAAACCTCATGTTTAAAACTTACCCACCTTGTGAATTCATTATGGATGGCTTGATTAAGACCATATTCATGATGAGAATTTTTTCCAAATATGATAAATAAAAGTAGAAACAACATTAGGACATATGTGAAAAATTTTCTGTGGAAAAACAAGAGTCATTATTTTGCTGAATTATAGTAACAGCTACAACAGCAATAATATTTTTTAACAAAAATAATAATGGCAAGCATTTCTACAGTCCTTTGAAGTGCATAAAGTACTTCACAAATCTCTCATTGGATCCTCACAACCACCTTATTATAGTTGCTATCATTATTCCATTTTGCAGATGAAGTTACTGAAGCAGAGGTTAAATAGTTACACTAGCTAAGTAGTGTGACTAACGAAACTGCACTACTAACCGTGCTAGTAAGAGCCTGAGGCTTGACTGGAGCTAAGGTGTAGTGCTATGCTACCGAACTCCCTCTCGTGCGTGATATGTATACAGCATTTTCAGTTTTGAAAAACACTTTACCAAGATTATCCCAATCTTGCAACAATTCTGCAAGGTAGGCATTATAGGTATGAATTATTGCTTTCTTTTACAGATGAGGTAACTGTGACTCCAAGGAATAATTTGTCCATGGTCACAGAGCTAGTAAGTATTAGAGATGGAATTTGAATTTCCTGACTCCAAGCTCACAACTATATTGAACCATATTGTCATAATTTCACGAAACTAAGGCATAGAAGGTTTAATATGCATTGGTGGAAGCTATACCCATATGGTTGAAATCATGGATCCTTGAAATATTAAACTATTAGACATATATTATTATTAAAATATTATTATTATTTAAATTATATAAATTAAAATATTATTAAAATATATTATTATTAAAATATTAGATATATAGTTATAAATGTTTTAGGAATATGCAAATAACTATTGAGCTGGTTTGCTTTTGGATGGACAATAGTTGCAACTTCTCCTTTAGGAAGACTTCTATGCTCTCTATAGACTCTTTTTAGGGGGAAAATCCCAAAAGCCTGTTGCTCAAAGCTTGCTGCTTTTCAGTCTCCTGCCACTATAACACAATAACAACAAACGATAACATTTACTTTGTCCTTTAAGACTGGAAAAATACTTTACATGTACTCATAGTAGAATGAAAAGAATACTTAGATTTGGATTCAGAAAAGTTGGGTTTAAATCGTACACCTGCCACTTATTACCTCTGTGATCCTAGACAAGTCACTTCACTGTCTGGGCCTCAGTTTCTTTACCAATCAAATAAGGAGGTTGGACTAAATGACCTCTGTGCTACATTTCATCCAACTTTAAATCTATGCTGCTATGGCAGTAAATAGAAAAGGTAGTGTTCCAGGTATAATCAGTGTCATCCTCATCATTAAGTATTAATTCACAGATTAAGAAATCGAAATTCAGAGACTAAGTGATTTGACCTCAATCAGACAAATATTACAGTAAGTCTGAGAGACAGGATTTAAGTCCAGGTCTCTCCTTATTGGACTATTTCTTTCAGTGTTTTCTAGAACACTATGCTGTCTTAAAGGTAGTTGGTAATTCCCACTTGAGGTACAGCTAGTCAGGGAACCAAAAGGCCTTGTATGTGACATCTTTCTCAGGGTTTAGTATTCAGATGCTATGAGGTATTAGCAAGCCTTTTAGCCAATGGAATGAAATGCTGATGACTGAAATTCAAGCATTATAGAATAGGGTGGGGAGAAATATTTGAGTTGTTCTTCACATGTTTGTGAAATCATAGAACAAGCTACTGTCTACTTGTGCCCTGCATAATGCCAGCCCAGAAAGTTCAATAGGATTTAGAACTAGGATCGACCTTAAAGATGATCCAGTCCAACCTTCTATTTTTTAAAGTTAAGGAAAGTGAGGATAATTTGGGAAATGTGATATTTAGAGGACTAAATTATAACACAGGTTGTTTGATTTTGGAAAAAGAACAGAATGTTACCTTATCACTGTTTGGGGTTCTATTTTGCCCTGACAAATTGGTCGAAATCACTGTTTTCAATTCATCTTTTTCTACAGACCAGTAATTCTCTACATTTGCCTCCTTACAAATGATCATGATGTATTTTAGATCTGACCTTTGAAGGGCTCTACAGAAATTCAGGAGGAGACAAAGACTAGCCTTGACCTTGACTTCCTTCCTCTACCCTTAATTTAGTGCCTGCTCTGTGAAGCAATCTTCAGGGTTCAGATAACAACTCTTCCTGAAAATTACAACACTGGATTGACTGGAATTTGGATCATTCTACTGAGACAGAGCATAAGTTCACATCATTCTATCTTCACATCACCTCCCAAATAATTTTTATCTGGATGACCTTGCCTAGTTTTTCATTTCTCTCAGTGCCCTTTGGATGTTTGGGATAAAGCTTTAAAGCAGCTTATCATGAGAATCAGAATTCCATCTGGGCCACTTGCTGACACACTTCCAATAAATGCTGTATACCAATAAAGCCATGACATTTCTCTTTGGAAAAATAACTACTTGGAGAATGTATTTCATATTAGAATGGAGAGAATGACATCCCACATTAGACAAGCCATTGTCACCCATTTCGATAGTACTTTATAAGGTTTATAATGCACAAAGATACAAGTATAATCTGCCTCTCATTCAGGAGAAAATCAGTAAAGTGAAGTGACCATGCCCATGGTTACACAGCTGCTAAGTGCCTAGGATTTGAATCCATGTCTCCTGATCTCCAGTCCAATGATCTTTGTGCTAAGCCACAACTGCCTCTCCAGAGTAAGCAATGTAATAGTTTTTAAAATAAAGATGATTAAAGTTGGTAACTACATGACATACTTCAAATGTTTTTTGTGGGGGCAACAACTGGTCATTGTCGATTCACAAGCCATGTTGGAGAGACTGACTTGAAAGTATGGTTGTTAAGATGAAAGGAAATGGCTTCAGGGAAATCAGCGTTGAATTTTTTTTTTTAAATAAGGCAGTAGTTCCAGGAGGGATGAAGTGAATATGGAAGGGGGAGGAAACAATTCTATTCTTGCACTTTAAAGTCAGAAATGAATTTGTCCCAGAACCCTGAATTAAGAAAACTGAAAAAAAGACATGTTTCTCCCACCTTAATGCTGTTTGTAAGAGGACCTCTTTTCTAATTCTCCCTCTGGCTTCTTTCAATTGGGCTGAAGTAGGTGGGTGAACCCGTTGCAAATAGCGTGCTCTTTGACGAGCCACCAGTATCTGTCAGAGAGAAACATACCATACATTAGTCATGCTAGAAGGAGAAAACGAAAGCGTTATCCAGAATTCTGTCCTAACCAAGGAATTGTCACCACAACATTGTATATTTCACCTTATAATTTAACAACAATATTCTCCCAGTGATTTTATATTGCCATGAATTATGGAACACCACCAACTTGAAAGAATCAAAATTATACGTAGGTGGCATGCTAAGGATTAAAATACTGGAGACTTCATTTTCTATGTGTGGGGTACAGAGGGAATTCCTTACTGGAGAACTTCCCTGAATTTCATTTCCCATGAGGCTATATGGATAGCTGTAGCCAAAGCATTGCCAAACATTACTAGGAAAGAACTTGATGGAGAGTCTTCTGGGTGGCAGAAGAGGTACTTTAAAAGTAGAGTTCAGAGCACAAGCACCGGTAAAGAGGGAAAGACAAGTATGGGAATAAAATTTAGAGTGAAGAGGAAGGAGAAGCACATGTACTATGATGTACTAAGTACTAAATGTACTAAGAGAAGCACCTCAAAATCCCAGCAGAATCCTAATGGCCTTGGAGCTGATGAGAGTCTTCATCAGATCCCCTGACTGTCCAAAGAGGCTTTAGTAAACCTCCAACCTGCTCTGAAAGGCTCCCACAGAGCTCCAAAAGGCAAATGGCATGGAAACATAAGTTTTTTAGCTCTTGGCAAATAATTTTGTAGGCAACCATCCTTTACCCAATAAAAAGCTTCACTTTATTCTATGTTTGCAAGATATGGCAGTTTGCATATGCCCAACTTATATTTTTCCATTATTTTTAGGTGATTTTTCCACTTTAATTTTTCTGAGGCTATATTGTTTCAGAACTTCCAGCCATACAACATCAGAAAAAAACCATTTTTGTATTTTAAAAGATTCTAAACACATTAAAAACTACAATGTCTAAATGGCCAACAAGTTGTGATATCTGAAACAAATAATTAAGTGACATTTGGGGGAAAACAAGCAAAGAACAACTTGTGTGTGTGTGATGGAGACGGGAGAAAAGTATAATGCAACTTAATGAACATAATATGCAATGTTCAATCTGTAAGCATCTTGAAGGCAGATTCCACATTTTCCTTTGTATTTAACATAATAATTGCTAAAGTGTTATGTACATTTCTTTTAAAAAATTCATTATTTCATTTGTATGAATATGACCTTCACTGAGGAAGCTGGTAACTCCTCCATGTCTTAGTAGATGATGGTTTCATTAGTTGCCTTGGTACTACGACCCCTCCTCCCTCCAGTAACTCTGTGGTGCAACAGACATCTAAGTGGCACAGTGGATAGAATCAAGGGCCTGGAGTCATGAAGACCTGAGTTCAAATCTGACATTACACACTTATTAGCTGTGTGACCCTGAGCAAATCATTTAATCTATTTGCCTCAGTTTTCCCACCTGTGAAAGGGGAATAATAACAGCACCTACCTCATAGGGTTCTTGTAAAGAGCAAATGAAATTATATTTATAAAATGCTTAACACAGTTCCTGACTCATACCGGGTACTATATAAATAATTATACAGCATCCCCTTTCCCATACCCTTCTTTCCCTCCAACCCCCCAAAAAATCAGTTGGTAGAAATTTTCAGTTAATGAGCATGTCAAACTTGGACAGGCAGATCTGCAGAAAAAGAACAGTTAGCACTGGACCCATCACACTCAATGCCTTTCTAGGTTGACAGGATGTGACACTTTCATTCCAAGGATGAGACATAGGAATGGGACTTTCCAAAGGATTAATGAATACCTGGACAGAATGAATGATTTCCTCATGTGTAAATTAGAACAGTACTAGTCTCAAAGAATATGGACTTCATGTAGTGCCACTTTTATGGCCAGGAAGTGGATCAGTCAGTTGTTCAGCTCATGACATTATATAATATGTGCACCTACTTGAATTCATTGTCTGTATTCTTTGGGAGAAATACATATTGATGAGTTTTCTGCATTTGTGCATAATTTATCTTTTATGTATTTGTGTTGGAAGAAGAAGACATCAATAAGTAGTTTATTATCTTCCAAAACAAAAATCTACATCTCTCTCAAAGAATAGTTTTGGATAAGGACCATGACAAGCAAAAATAGTCACATTTACTGCATAAAACCTAAAAATAACTCAACAGCAATAAAAAACCAAAAATTATCATTCTTATTGAGATAGTTCTTTAAGGTTTATAAAGCCTGAACAGAGTTAAATCTCTTACTTTTTCAAAGTCAGCTGCAGTGCTGGGAGTACAACAGTATGAAGGATACAGGGCATGATTCTTGGAAAGATGATGCAATTCATATTCAAGGTTCTTGGTTGCGTCATATAATGCCTCAATAAAGAAACCTTTGTGGTCTCTTTTTTTCCAAGCGAGGGCCAATGCCACAAAGAATATCTGGAAAGAAAATCACAATGTAACTTATAGCCAAGTCCATTTGGTTTGTTACCTTTCTCAACATAAAAACTCCTTTCTGTTCCCAGGCCAGAAATGGCATTTGAGTTTTAGGTTAACTAAGCAGTATGAGAACAGACACAAGAGTTGAACTCTCTTAATATATTATCCCTCTAATTGTCTTGGGGTTTCCAAAACTCCCGTCATCCTTTAATGTACAGGAATTGCATACATCATTCTCAATTTAGGACGAGGAGACCTATGGCAGTCCTAAGAAAGGTTTTACCAAAAATAAAATAAAATAAAAATAAGCCAAAACAAAACTCTATAGCCAATTTTTTAGGATTATATACCAAGCTTTGACTGAGAAATGGAGTTCGCTTGGAAATCATTGATCAGATGGATTCAGAGCTTCCACTGATCTTAAACATGCAAATTTACCAAAGACTCCCTCTCTGTGGGGGGAGTTTAGTTAAACCACATAAACACCAGTTGGGCATACAGAAGGGTCAGGCTCTATAGGTTTCCTTTCTTGGAAAAAAGCTGTACAGTATATTTAAAAAAAACCAAAAAACTCAAATACAGGGAAAACACTTTGGGACCTTGGACCACAGGAATCACACTGTTTCCTACTGCAAAGTTCCCACCAAACTCTTCCTCTTAACCCTCAAGCAGTTCATCTTTTGTTTTTTATAGGTATCACAAAGAAGATAATCTAAGCAAAATCTCAGCAATTTATTTTGTTTCTTCCATTTAAATAGCTGGTGACCCACAGCTATTTATTCCACTGGGTGGAAACATCAGGGCATGCAACTTGTGCAAACAGCTATACCTCTTCCCCTTCTGTCTTTTTTTTGTTGTACCTTTTTCTGTAGTAATAACATTTATGAATATAGCTCCAATCTTGGATTATCTCTGCTATAATGAGGATGATGTATAGCGGAAAAAAGAAACTTATAGATAATTCTAATATTTTAACCAATTCTTTCAAGCTCCTTTTAAAAAAAACCTTTTTTTTAAATTATAGCAATAAAATACTGACTCTCTTCCACCATGAAGCCTAAGATCCATAATTTCTAAGATGCTTTATATATTCAGCAGTAATCCCAATCAACGTTATACCTATGATATATGTGTAATGATTTTATCTATGTGTATTTTTTGGGCAGCTTGGTGACACAGTGGATAGAGTAGCAGACCTGAAGTCAGAAGATTTATCTTCCTGAGTTGAAATCTGGCCTCAGACACAGACCCTGTGCAGGTTATGTAACTTTTATTAGCCTCAGTTTCCTCATCTGTACAAATGAGCTGGAGAAGGAAATGGTAAACCACTCTGGTATTGATGCCAAGAAAACCTCAAATGAGGTCACAAAGAATCACAAACGACTGAACAAAGCATATTTGTTATTTTATAACACGTCAGGCTCCCCTCTTAGATAATAGGTCATGTGATCATAGATTTGGAGACAGAAGGGATCTCAAGAGTCATCTAGTTTAGCCCTTCATTTCACTGATAAGGAAACCAAGGCCTCGAATGAGGAAATGACACCAAAGACCATCGTTAGACAGTTGTAAGCTGTAGGAACTCAGTCAAGTCTTATGAATCAGCTGAAAACATTAAAATGCTTGGTTTGAATTTTCATTCTTCTAACTACTCTAATCCCCAAAGTTATTTGTTAGTATCTACAGACTTGAATTATATAAATTGATGATGGATCATGGTAATGATGAGAGTGAGTGTTCTATTAATGAAAGGAAATCACTACAGCAAATTTTAGGAGTAGGAAACGATACTCAACTGGAAAAGAAAATAACTTCTATTCAGCAGGGAAGTTGTCTATTTCCTGGTCATGCACAGTGCCTAGTACATAGTAGGTACTTAATAAATACTTATTGATTGATTGACTTTTGGCTTACTGATTATCGGGTCCATTTTCTTTTTTTAACAACAAACTTATAGTAATTAGAATGTTTCTTACCACAAGTGGCTGAGTAACAAAAGTACAGCCAATAACGGAAAAGAACACTGAATGAATCCACTGGATACACTTTGAAGGACCAAACCTGTACAAGGGGGTAAGAATGGAACTGTATTTGTCATCTTCTAAATCAATTTTTCTACTTCCATAGTTTAGCTAGTTTTTTATTGCTTCATGGTGGAAATTGAACAATGGTTCAGGGTCTCCATGACCCGCTTACATGTCCCCACTTACTCCATGAGTCTCTTCCCTGTGCTAAAAGTGACCTCCTTGATTTCAAATGAGTCAGAATATTTTTATAATTTGATCCCTAATTTTCCTGTTTCACACCTACAGATTCATTCTCAATACAAATCTCCCCAAGGACATGGATAGACAAACTCTGAATGGAAAGTTTCACTATAAAGTCTATGAGGGAGTAAGGCTCTGCCCTTATCTAAACTTTTTATTCTGCCTAGCATAGTACTTTGCACATAGTAAACACTTATTAGTATCTATTTAGTAAACTAGAATCAAACTCTATTGATGTTAATTAATAATTAATGCTAATGTGATAGAATTATAGAACTAGAAAGGCTCTTAGCTAGTAACTAGTTTGGACCCCTTATTTTATAGAAAAAGAAACTGAGCCAGATGGGTTAAATGATTAACCTTCTGTCAGTCAGCTAGTAATAGAATGGGAGACTACCTTAGTGCCAAAGACAGTCCTCTTTTTCCCTAAACAATGCTGCTCTCTTTAGGTGGATTTTGGTATGATAACTAGGGAACTACTGAGGGATGACCTCAGTATTTTAGTCAAACATATCCTCTCTCCCAAAAAAAAAAAAAAAAGTGAACAGAAAAGTCTTCTGCCTGAAAATTCAGCAAAGTAGTAACGCATTGTCTGTATTGCCTTTTGAGCAAATTATTTCATGATAAACACCCAAGAAGTAGATAATTGTTTCATAGGGTTATAGAGAAGGAGCTGGAAGGGAATTCCGAGATTATCTAGTCCTACCCCCTCATTTTGTCAATGAGGAAACTGAGACTAAACAAGTTACTTGCCCAAAGTGACAGAGTTCATGAGCATCAAAGGTGGGGATTTGAACCTAGACCCTTAACTCCAAAGATAGTGCTCTTCCCACACTGCCACTCTGGCTCAAAGTATTTATTATGATTTTAGAATTTCCACTGCATCCACCATTTGAATGTATTTCCTAATTTCTAGCTTTATCATTTTAGCTATTCAGTTAGAGAATAGTTTTATAGACTATTATTTACTTTTGAAAAAGAACCAAAAATTCAGATCCAAGAAATATCCACTGAAATGATGGGTAATCTATGTTATTTTTTCACTCCACCAATTCCCTTGGCCTACTGCTTACCTATAATTGTTATATCATTAGTAATGAAGAGTCATGCTGGAGCGTTAAATCTGGGATAAAGAGAAAGCGTAACAATCTGATCCAATCCCAGCCCAGACGATTGCTATCATTTAAATTTACAATCAGAAAGGTAAAATTATCAGGTTCCGTCTCAAGGTGGAAAGGGAAAGGACATGACTGAAATCTATTGTTGATCTGTTTAATTACCAGACAGTGTTCTTTTTACTTGGAACTGGCAGTAAATAAATCAGTTGTGTGTTCTGGGAAAAGGGCCAGTCTCTGATTCTGTGAAACTTGAGATATCCCTGCACGTCTTTCCACAATGAAGCGTAATGATGTTTGCACCAGTCTCCCGTCTCAAAAGATCTCCTCAGAGAATCGCATTTTGCAGACATTCACACAACCTTCTGCTGCTGCAACCTGTAAACTATGCAACTCAGCAACTTGAACACCTACTCCTAGAACTCCCTATGGGGTTACATGGTATATAACAATTGTTTTTTGTTATTTAAAAAGAGGGTGATTTATAGTGTTGAAAATGTCACTGGTTCACCATAAACTCTTTACATTCAAAGTCATTATCAATCTGGCTGCATTCCATCTTTCCAGTCTCATTTCATAGTACTTCGTGACACCAGGCTACCTTTCTGGGCTTATTACTCCCCTGTCTACATTTTACCATCGAGCCAAATTGGCCTTGAAGTTTCTCACACACAACCTTTCATCTCCTGTCTCGTGACTTTACGTAGTCCATTCTGGTTTCTCCTTCTTAGAATTTCTGTTTTCCTTCAAAACTCAATTCAAAGGTCATTTGCAACACTTTCTTGGTTTCTCCAATATGTGGTTCTTCCCCGACAAAAATCTTATCATTTTCATCTTGTATTTATATGTGCACATTTGGTCTCCCCCAACAATATTAAAGCACTTTTAAAGGGGTGGAGCTTGCTAAATTTTTGTCCTTATAGCTCTAGCACCTAGCTACAATGCTTGGCACATAGCAGTCACTGAATAAATTATCAATTGATTTATTTGCACACAATATGTTTTATAGGCAGTTGAGTGAGAAAGTGGCTAGAATGCTGGATCTGGAGGCAAGAAGACCTGAGTTTAAATCTGGCCTTTGAATTAAATGCTTCAACATGATTCTTCATTACTATTGATATAACAGTTACAGGTCAAAGGACTGGTGGAGTGAAAAATAATATAAATTACTCATCATTTAGGTAAATATTTCTTGGATTTGTGACTTTGAACTTACTAGCTGTGTGACTCTGAGGAAATCACTTAGTCTCTACCTCAGTTTCCTCTTGTATAAAATGGGATGAATAATAGCTCTTATCTCCCAGGACTGTTACAAGGATAAAATGAGATAATATTTAAAGTGCTTAGCAAACCTTAAAGTTCTATGTAAATACTAATTATTATTATAATTACAAGGACAATAACAAGAGGCCAGTGAATACTACTACTACTACTACTACAACTGTTACTACGACTACCACTAGTACTGCTATTACTTCAGCTGAATTGGATTATTTTTATTCACTGTGCTGCAGTCTCTTCTCACCATCTGACCCCCACCCCAATTTACAGAAATTGTCCTCTAAGCATCCTCCATGACATCTTCTCTAATCACATTCTATTGAAATCTCTCATGTCACACTTTTTGTCATCACCTATATACTTCATCATTTTTGAACTTGTATTATAGTTATTTTGTGAACACAACTAACCCTACCATAAGATTAAAAGTATGTTGAGGGCAGGAACTGTGTAATTCTCCATCTATTCATTCCTTGCATCCAGTGTTGAATAAATGTTTACTTGCATTTAAAATTATATGCATGTAATATAGAAAAACAAAGAGAACTAATGCAATTATTTATATATTTATATTCTAACATTTTATATAGTATTTTTTCTACAGGAAGCCATATAAGTCCTAAAGCTGCTCTAAAGAGAGCTTAGGACATAAACTCAGTAGGTCCAGAAGAACATGTGCTAAATCAGACGTGCAGTATTGGATTATGTTGCTTGGAGTGTACTTTGGATCTTACCTGTATCCTAGCAGTCCTGTCACCAACCCACAAGCCACAGAAATTAGCCCACAAGTGACCCAAGACACATAAGACAACCAAGGAGGAAAAACCATCAGTTTTTGTGGAGCAGATTCTTCTAACTCATTACAGGGCTCTAAGGAGAAGACCACAACAAAATACATTTTGAAAACAAAATACAATCTCTAACAGACCATTCTGAAAATATTTCAGACAGTAGGTAGACCTTTTAATTGGGGTATTGGGAGGCATAAATTGCTGGACCTGGGTAAGATCTGAGTTCAAATACTGCCTCAGAAACTTATTAGTTTTGTGACCCTGGGCTGTGCACTTCATGTCACTCAGTCTCAGTTTTCTTAACCGTAAAAAGGGGATTATAATAGTGCCTACCTCAAAGAAGATCAAATGAGATTATTTATAGGTATGCAAACCTTAAAGTGCCATATTAATGGCAGCTATTATGATTAATTATTATAATTCATCATTAGTTACTTTCCTACTAGGTCAATGATGCTTTAAAAATGGTACTCTCCATAGTGAGTTTAATTTATATTGAAACTGTTTTCACTTATGATTATAGCACCACAGATATAGCACCATAACTAAGAGAAATCTCAGAAGTTTTAGAGGCTATCAAGATATTTTGTCTATTGCTTAATTTGAGATCATTACGAAATGGTGCCCCTTCAACTATGCAGATGCTTGGTTGTCCCCTCTCATGACCATTTTCAGATAAGCAATCACGGTCTTGACACAAAAGTATCCAATTTTAGGTTATTCTTTCCTTGATTTGATTGGCAGTCTTTTAAAGATGGAGAAGACTACATATGTGTATGTATGTACAGAGTCTCCCAAAAGTCTTAGTGTAGTTTTAAGGTATTAAAGCTTAAAATTTGTTAAGATTAACTAAATTCAGGATATCATTCAGAAATTATTATTTACATTATTCAGATTATTATACTATATTCAGATATGCAGATTAACTACATTCGTAGGTACTGAAGGAACTAGTTGACAGTTATGAGTGATATTTGAGAATATGTGGGAAAAGAGTATAAATACTGGAAAAGAGTATAAATACTACAAAACTAGAGAAAATTTTGGTTGTAAAAGAGGAAAGACCATGAAAACTATAGACCAATGAGCTTGACTTCAATTCCTGGGGAAATTCTAGAATGGATAATTAAAGAGATGGATAGTGACCATTTAAAAGAAGCTGTGATAACAAACCACCAATAAGGCTTCATGAACAGGTGATAATGCCAAACTAACCTTATTTCCTTTTTTTAATGGGGTAATTAAGCTGTCAGTTGAAGGGCAATATGGTAGATATAGTTTGCCTTGATTTTAGCAAAACATTTAATAAAGTATTTCAATCTATTCTTGTAGAAAAGCTGGAGAGAAGTGAATTAGAACATAATACAATGAACCAAGTTCAGAACTGGTTGAATGGTCACATTCAAAGAGTAGTCTCTAATGGTTCAATGTTGGCTTGGTAGGGTTTTCTAATGGAATGTCCTAGGAATCTATGCTTGACCCCGTGTTGTTCAATATTTTTATCAATAACCTGAGTAAAAGCATAAATGTCATGCTGGTCATATTTACAAATGACATCAAGCTTGAAGGGATCACTAATATACTGAAAAAGTCAGGATCCTGCCTTGAGTTGAATCTAATAAGATAAAATTCAATCCAGATAAATATAAAGTCTTACACTTGGGTTGAAAAAAATCAATTTTACCTGTATATTAGGGGAGGTAGGATTACACAAGCAGTTTGTCTGGGAAAGTGTTAGTGTGCTATAGGTTACAAAATAAAACAAAAGTTAATGTGATCTTGCACTGCATTAAGAGTGGCATCACTTCCAGGAAGATGAGATGATAGACCTGTACTCTAGTCAGGCTACATCTGGAGTACTATGTTGAGTTCTAGGCACCACTATTTTAAAAGGGTGTTCATAGACTGGAGAAGATTCGGAGGAAGGCAACCAGGATGGTGGAAGGTTTTAAGTCTGTCATTTGAAAATCAGCTGAGGAATTGAGGATATGATAGCTATCTTCAGGTATCTGAAAGACTATCACTTAGAAAAAGGCGACTAGATGTGTTCTGTTTGACCCCATGGCATAGAATCAGGAGCAACAGGTAGAAATTTTCAAAGAAGCAACTTTGTTTGATGTCGGAAAAACATACCCTAAAAATTATAGATGTGTGAGTGCAATGGGCTGCCTCCAGGGGTGGTAGGATCCCCCTCACCAAAGGCCTTCAAGCAGAGGCTGAGTAACCACTTGTCAGACATAGATTGGGCTAGTGTAGACTGTCACTGATACAGGGATGTACTAGAACCAACTCTAATTGGCTAGTGAGATTGTAATATGTTTGGTGTGAGCAATGACACCTCAGAGATGTTCAAAAGCTAAAAATCTGGACTTGATTTATTGTTTTACTAATTGTGTAGACTTTAAAAAGTGATGAAGGAAATGTTCATAATGCAGATTAAATTTAAAAAATGTGGTGTGCTTATAGTTTTGTCTTATTTCTTGGAGAGCTGGGTATTAAAATATTTATAAGCACACCTCCACTGAGGACCCTTCCAATTCTAAATTCTGTGCTGTGATAAGCAAATCATACAGGTTTTCCTTAATCATTGCAACATATGACTATTCAATTTTATAGACTTTCTAGGGCCTCTTATTATATATAATAAACCATAATCAAAAATGCCAACCATCTTATTTTAACAAAAGAGGCAACTCCAAAGAAGTCTAAACATTTTTGTAGTTGCTGATTTAAAACTGTTTTCAGTCACTGAACATAAACATTTTTAGTAAAAATTGCTCCCCTTTTCTAAAGGAGGGTTTGGACCTATGATTTCATTCATGTATATAGAGCATCTGACAAAGAAAATTTTTCCTGCCAATAAAAATGTTCTTCAATTTCTAATTTTAGTGAATTGCTGTGGTCAATAAAAAGTAAAATGACTTATTCAGCATTTACCACTGATTAGTGGTAGAACTTGAACCTAGGTCCCCCTGTCTCTCAGACTGACTCTCTATCTCATACATTCAGCTGCCTCTGTTTGCAAATTTTCAGTTCTTAAAAACTTATAATTCATAGAACATTTTGTACATTTCTATTAATTGTCTAGATGTGCCCACATCTGACTAGGCTATATTCTAGACATGACCACATCTTGTTGAGCTTACATCTAATGGAAATAAACACATATTTGTCTTATTAAAGTATTACTTGGGGGGGGGGGCAGAGCCAAGATGGTGGAATACAAGCAGAGACCAGCAACAGCTCTCCCCCAAAACTCCTCAAAAAACCTGTAAAAAATGACTAAACAAATTGTAGAGCAGCAGAAGCCACAAATTGACAGACTGAAGTAAATTTCCAACCCAAGACAATCTAGAAAGTTGACAGGAAGGGTCTGTCACACCAGGCTTGAAGCTGAGTACAGTTTGGTGTGGACTGAGTGAGAACAGGCCTTAGGGGATTGAATCGCTGGCAGCTGCTGTGGATTCCTGACTTCTCAACCCACAAATGTTAAGGACAGCTTCAAAGGTCAGTGGGAAAGGTCTCTCACCTGACTGAGAGAGCAGCGTGGTCCAAGCCCAGACTCAGCCCAGTCCCAGGGCTGCTGCAGCCACTGCTGAAGCTGAGGCTGCTTCTAGAGTTCTCCACTTAACAACACTCAAAAGCCAAGTAATTGACTGGGAAAATTAGTAAACAGGGAAAAAGAAACAGACTACACAGTTTTACTTCTTCAGTGAAGAGGTTTCTTATGTCACTGGTGATGAGGAAGATCAAAACACACAGCCAGAAGAAGACAACAAAGTCAAAGACCCTACATCCAAAGTCTATAAGAAAAATATGAATTTGTCTCAGGCCATGAAAGAACTCAAAAAGGATTCTGAAAATCAAATCAAAGAACTAGAAGGAAAATTGGGAAGGAAAATGAGGGTGATGCAAGAAAATCATGAAAAATGAGTCAACAGCTTGCTAAAGGAAACCCAAAAAATGCTGAAGAAAATAACACCTTTAAAATTAGACTAACCCAAATGGCAAAAGAGGTCCAAAAAGCTAATGAGGAGAAGAATGCCTTAAAAAGCAGAATGAGTCAAATGGAAAAAGAGGTCCAAAAGCTCACTGAAGAAAATAATGCTTTAAAAATTAGAATGAGCACATAGAGGCTAATGACTTTATGAGAAATCAAGAAATTATAAAACAAAATCAAAAGAATGAAAAAACAGAAGAGAATGTGAAGTATCTCACTGGAAAACAGATCCAGAAGAGACAATTTAAAAATTATTGGACTACCTGAAAGACATCATCAAAATAAAGAGCCTATACATCATCTTTCAAGAAACTATCAAGAAAAACTGCCCTGGTATTCTAGAACCAGAGGGTAAAATAGAAATGGAAAGAATCCACTGATCACCTCCTGAAAGAGATCCCAAAAGGAAAATTCCTAGGAATATTGTAGCCAAATTCCAAAGTTCCCAGGTCAAGGAGAAAATATTACAAGCAGCCAGAAAGAAACAATTCGAGTACTGTGGAAACACAATCAGGATAACACAAGATCTAGCAGCTTCTACACTACGTTAAGGGTGGAGGGCTTGGAATATGATATTCCAAAGGTAAAAGGAACTAGGATTAAAACCAAGTATCACCTACCAAGCAAAACTGAGGATAATACTTCAGGGGAAAAAATGGAACTTCAATTAAATAGAGAACTTTCAAGCATTCTTGTTGAAAAGACCAGAGCTGAACAGAAAATTTGATTTTCAAATATAAGAATTAAGAGAAGCATGAAAAGGTAAACAGGAAAGAGATACTAAAACGTACTTATTAAAGCTGAACTGTCTATATTCCTACATGGAAAGATGATATTTGTAACTCATGAGACCTTTCTCAGTATTAGGATAGTTGGAGAGAATATGTGTGTGTGTGTGTGTGTGTGTGTGTGTGTGTGTGTGCGTGTGTGTGTGCGTGTATAGAGACAGAGACAGAGGGTACAGGGTGAGCTGAATATGAAGGGATGATATCTAAGAAAGAAAATTCAGAGCGGAGAGGAATGTACTAGGAGAAAAAGAAAGGGAGAGATAGAAGGTAGTAAATCACTTCACATAAAAGAGGCAAGAAAATGCTTTTACAATGGAGGGGGAAAAGGAGAAGGTGAGAGGGAATAAGTGATCCTTCCTTTCATTGGGATTTGACTTCAGGAGGGAATAACACACACACTCAGTTGGCATGGAAGTTTATCTCATCCTACAGGAAAGCAGGGGGGAAGGGAATAAGAAAGGGGTAATAATAAAAGAGATGGCAGCTTGTGGGAAGGGATAATTAGAAGCAATTACTTTGGTAGAGGGACAGGTCAAAGGAAAGAATAGAATAAATAGAGGGCGGGACAGGATAGAGGGAAATATAGTTAGTCTTTCACAGCATCACTGTTATGGAGGTCTTTTGCATGCCCACATGTATATAACCTTTATTGAACTACTTGCCTTCTCCATGAGGGTGAGTGGGGAGGGAGGAAGGGAGAGGATGAGGAACTCAGAGCTTTAAAAATGAATGTTAGAGATTGTTTTTACACGCAACTAGGAAATATGATATATAAGCAATGTGGTAGGGGTAGGGGGTAGTGATAGAAGGGAGGGTCAATTGGAGTAAAGGGCAATCAGAATAAATGCTTTCCTGAGGTAGTTTTGGGGGGAGATGGGGAAAAAAAATCTGAAATTCAAAATTTTGTAGAAATGAATGTTGAAAACTGAAAATAAATAAATTTATACGAATTTCAAGAAAAATAAAGCATTACTTGGATTTAAACCTTAATTTGGCTAAATGTGTTCATTTGTCTTATTTCTCAATTGGCCTGTAACAGCTTTCTAATTTTTAAAAAAAAAGATTATTATTTATGAATCTTTTCCAGCATTTCTTGGAACTATTCTAGGCATGTGATCTTTAACATGGATGACAGGTACATATTTTATATTGTCCTACACTGAATTTGACCTGAGGAGCAGTTATAATGAGCACGGGATCCTTTTGGAATAGGTCTATCAGGGTCAATGTCATGGTCCCCAAAATGCCCAGAGTATCTGATAGAGGCAGCACAACTTCCTTCTTCCTTCTCATTCTCATTTCCAGGGGAAGCCTCCGGAGTAAATTCTTCCAATGTGTTTTGCTATGGAGAATGAGAGAGAGAAAAAGAATAATGCTTATTAATATTTTGGGATCAATGGAAATGCAAAAAGCAAGACTGCTCAGAAAGATTCACAAAACAAATTCTTTGGATAAATTCTGAAAGAGTAAAATTATGAGAAAGAAAAGCGATAGGCCACAATGATTCAGACTTGTTAGAAACTATGGAGCAATGGTAGTATATAAAAGACAGAATCAAAGGGATATTTATGCAAGAAATTAAGAAACTATATAGTATGACACTTTAAGATAGGTCCAGTGCTATCTGAATACTCTATTCAAGAGATTTTTTAAAAAGCTGATTTTTGAAATTCTTTGGCTTGAGAATTCAACTGAAGAAAAATCAAAAGTAGAAATCATGGAATTAACTACTAAACTATTTACCTCATATTTATTCTGTGAATTCTGCATCCACTGATAAAAATCATGACCTGATGAAAACAAATTAAAAGCAAGATGTTGAGCTGAGGGACCTAATTAAAGAGGAATAGACAGAGTGTTTTCCTCATGTACATCCTTTCTATAAGCAGAATAACTCTTCTTTGAGAACCAAAAAGTAGCTACAGGAAAGACTTTGTGACACTAATGCCATTATGTAGACATACCTCTAACAATCATTATGCCCTGAACAAACATTACTTTGATGAAAAAGTTTAACCCCTCAAAAAATAAAGAAGAAGGCTTTTTTTTTCTATTTAGGGGCTTAAAGTCTTTTTATTTCCCAAAGTACCATATATACATATATCTGGTTTCTGCATTTAGACTGTGGAGATCTGAAGCTAGATGGGGTTGTAGGTCAATTAGTCCAATTCCCTTATTTTTCCATGGGACATTCAGTCCCAAAGAGGTCCAGGGACTTATCCAAAGACATATACATACAGTAAGTGGCAGAGTCAATACTCATATCTGGGTCATCTGACCTTAAATCCAGCTTCTTCATTTCTTTCTCAAAATACTACTGATTAAGAAACAAATATCAATTCAGATGGCTGTATTTATTCTTAGAAATTAACAATTCTTTCTTTTTCTTCCTCCTCCTCTTCCTCCTTCCTTCTTAAAGGCTGGGTCTCCTTATCTCATTCAGGCCAGAAGTACAGAACCTACTCACAAGCCCACTACTAATCAGTACAAAATCTTTGACTTATTCCATTTCCTTTTGGGGCTGATTTACCCCCTCCTTAAGCAATATGGCAGCTTTCCATTTCTGGGGATTTCACCATACAAACGCTGAACTTATTTTGGGTGTCTGAATGGCATAGCCCACTGTGGCTCGGAACTCCCAAGCTCAGACGATCCACCAGCCTCAGCTTCCCCAGTAACTGGGGTTATAGACATGTACCACTGTTCCTAACTCTATTTTCTTATGAAAAAATATAGCAAAGGAACTTTCTCTTTTTTTTTTGCCAAATGTTACCTATGACAGGAAAAATAACTTAAAATTGTCCAACTGTGTTCTATTTTAAAATTTATTTTTATTGATACTTTTTTTACATCATATTTCTGAATAAACCCCCTCATCTTAATTAGGAAGCCATCTCTTTTGACAGTCTTAAAAACAGAATAAACTAATATTGGCCATGCATGACAGTATGTGCAATATTACATACCTATAGTTCCCCATTTCTGTAATGATGGGAGGTAGGCACCTTTTCTTAATTCTTTCCCAACATAGGTCCAGTTTTCTCCAGTTTAAATCAACATGCTATTATTTCCCTGACATGGTTTTTAGGCTTTGGCATGTACAAATAAACATATAATCATCCCTTAATATGTGTATGTGATATTGATACTAGTATATACTCTTTACCTTTTGCTGAATATATTGGAGATCCTCTTTGGGATTTATATTGGTCTTCAACAGGATTCCTGGTGGTCCTCTGTGGAGGTAAAGAAGAGACTTTATTAAGCATTTTCTTTCCAGTACAACAGCTACTATAAAATGAACAGGTCAATCCAACAACCCAAACCATTCCATTTTTACCTTACTGAGCCTGAATAGCAGAGACAACAATAATGCCACTGGGGAGATGATGAAAATTGAGAGCATGCCATTCATTAATGAGACTACAGAGACATCTGGAAGGCCAACTTCAGGAAAGTGCTTTAAAAAAATTACATAACGCTATGAAAAAGTGGTACCAATTTCAAAATATCAATAATTCTTACTATAGAAACATAACTTACTTTGAAGCAGAACACATACAACATGAATGTACAGTATTTTGATTCTATAAAATTTTCCTTTACTTTGATTTTCCTTCTTGTCCTATTCCACTGAGATTCCCCCTTTACCACTAGGAAATTAGAAGGCAGATGTTTAGTGGAAATACATATGTTTGTATGTATGTAGGTAGGTTGGAGTGGGTATATATGTGCACATATGCACATATACATATATGTGGGGGGGTTTCCTATAGAAACCTTTAAAAATTTTTGAGTTCCAGTTCTTAGCTTACAAGTTACACTGAGAAAAACTGAATAAGGCTTTTTAAAAAAAATTTCACATCCATGGCCCTTCATATTACATTACAGTTCCAACTGAAAGCCTTTCCTATATGTAGTACACAACCAGATATCCAATAACTGTTTCAAAATCTTCAACATATGGAAACAGGATATTTCATAGACAGCTGTTGTTTTAGCATGCTTAAGCACATTCTCTAACTACCCAGAGGTCATGAGAAAGTTAGTAGTTTCATAGTATGATAAGGGAGTATATATTTAAAGTGTTTTTCCTTTCATCAAAAGTCATTATATGATTTCTCTCATGAATCAACATATTCAGTCAAAGATAAGAACTTAATTTTCATCCTTCATAATTATTTTAATGACATTAGCTCAGTGCTTTCAAAAGTGTGTCACTTCTACTACAGATTTACTTAGTCCATTCTGACCACTTTCCCTTACTTGATTTTATTAAGTGACATTTCTACTTTCCTGATGTGAGGAAAGGTAAAAACATGGAATTTAAGCTAGAAGGAACCTTTAGATGCGCTGAAAGGAACCATAGAGTATATCTGGTTCATCTCCTTCATTTTGCAGGTGAAGAAACAAAGTCCCAATAAGGTTAGGTGACTTGCTCAAGGTCACATAGGTAGTCAGTACCTCAGGACTCACCAAGGCTTCCTAATTTCAAACTGAGGATTCTGTCATCAATGATGAGACTCAACTGTTAAAAGAAATCTGTGCCCCTCTTTGGTCCATTTATTGTCCTTTTCCAGTTTCTTAAGTATATTTCATTCAAAATTTTTTTCAGTCTTCCTCCCTCACATCTACCCACTGCTGCTTAGATTGTTGTGAGGCAATTACTATTATCCTTCCACCATCCTCCTCTGTACTGTTGTCCCGATTTACACGTAGCCTAAACCATATTGCTCTTGTTTTCCAAGTCTTCTCACTTGGAAATAATTTTGGTCAATGAACCTCCAATTACCATTATCAAGCAAGGTATAAAAGAAGACTATATGTTTGCCATTATTATCAAGGACATCCTCCTGCAAAGTCCAAACAGAAGAGGGACTGCTATGGATTGAGAGGTCTTCCAGGTGCTACCATCTGCGAAAGACATTGTGCTGATCGCATAATGCTCCTGAGTACTGCAAGGCCTCCTCAATGAGATTAAATTTTCTTCTGCTTAACAGCCCACATGAGAAAAGCTAAAGGGATCAAGAAGACCTGTTGTCCAGATCATGACATACATTTATAAGGGCACACGGGCATGCATATCTATTAAAGTATATCTATAAAGTACAGGTATTGCTTATGAATAATTACCTGAGCCCAGAATTGAGCAAAAGGAAGAGAGCTATTTAACCCAATTTCAGAAATGAAGTGCACTTGTAATGAACCCAAGCTCCTCCCATACATGAAAACTGATCACCTTTTTCTTAAACCCCAACAGACTATCTTAGTGATGTTACAGCTGCAAAACTTGGGACACCACAATCTCTAAAGACTCAAAATTGAGGTGGTCCAAAGGGCACAAGTAGGTTATATTCAGTTACTAATAATGACTTACATGCAGGAACAGTATAAATTATATCAACCAGGAAACATCTAATTACAAATCAGATACATTGGTCATAGAACAAGAGTGAGAGATAATACATGTACAATCCAAATAATTAACTGCTATCCATAAAATGTTAGTAGACCTAGAAGAAAGACTTCTAGTACATTAAATAGAGCCTCAGTGGAGAATTCCTTGGAAGATAGGGGTAAGAACTTCACAAAATGAGGAATAGTTATTATTGTAATCTGCATCAGTGGATCAAAAACCACATCAACAAGATCATGAGTCCATTGAAGTATTGAAGTTATTGATAAATAACAATCAAGACTCTTCAGACCTTACTGATCTTCTAAAATTTTTCTTTAAAAAAAGATGCTAAAATATAGGTTTAATTCCAAGACCACTTTAAAGATAATATAGTCTCACCTACCTCTTCATGTTCCATGGTAATTAATACAGCATTGATAGACATATAGCCTAATGTCAAGAAAAGGCACACTATGAGCCTCTCAGTATGAGTGAAGCAACTATAGGATGGACGGCTATATACTGATATCCACATGTGAAAATCTTCTAGGTATTCAGTGAATATGGAGTACAAAAGCTAAAACAAAGACAGACAAAAGCACTATTATTGATATAACATACAAACTGGAAATTTGTGAATATACTAAAATCTATGTTGATATAAGAAACACAGTAACTTACTGATATTCAATGGTTTTACAAAGCAATATAATTCATGAATATTATCTCTTACAATTTCTTATATAGTTCAATTAAGCTGTTCTTAAATCACTTTTAAATATACTGCATGGTTTAATATCAATACAATGAAGATTTACTAAGATATCTCCCCTGTTAATTCTATACTAGAAAAAGCAGAGTAGGAATTGAAAATAATCTGAGGAGATAATATGTTTCACCTGTTCACTTAACAATTATTTGTTAAGTGTTTGCTATGGGCTAAGCCCTGGGAATATAAAACCAAAACCAAAACCAAAAAGTTCTTTGGTTCTTGCCCTCAAGAACTTTATGTTTGGTGCAGGGTAGGGGCAAGAAGGTGGTAGCGCAGAGATATTTTGTATGGAAGTTAGATTTAACAAAGAAAAGAGCATAGAAACAGGGAAAACAAGTAGGAATCTATTACAATTGTCTTGGTGAGAGGTGATGAGGGCCTGAACTGAAGTGGTAGATTTTTGTGGAGGCTGGATCTGTGAAACTTGGCAACAGAATGGATATGAGAGCTGCATAAGAGGGGAAGACTTGAGGATTGTGAACCTGAGAGGCTGGAAAGATGGTAATGTCCTCAGAAGAAGAAAGGTTGGGAGGTAGGGGTAAGGTGGGGAGCAATGTGTTGTCTTTTACATCTATTGAGTATAAGACTTTTGTGACACTTCCACATGAAAATGTCTTCAGAAACCTAAATCAGTGTTCTTTCCACTATACCACACTACCTTTCTTCCCCATAGAGTGAAATATGTTTAATAGGCTCATAAAAATATAATGTCAGATAAATGGAAATAATTCACTGCATTGATAGATAGTAGAACATAATGCTGTTCTACTTCATGCTGGTCACTGATGATTTTAAATGATAATATCTTCATTAGTTCAAAGAAAATGTTCCTACCATTAGAAAATTAGAGATTTATCTCTAATTTCCACAAGTAAACCATAGATTTTAAGATGGAAAGAATGTTAGAAGACATCTAATTCAATTGCCTCCTTTCCTCTTTTCATAGTTTAGGAAATTGAAAATGAGAGAGGTTAAATAAATGAGAGAGGTCACACTTTGGCAGTCAAGACTTAAACCCAAGAGCTCTGACTCTAAATCCATGGCACTTTCTACCATACCATGCAGAGGTATAGCCAAGAAAGGCAGTATGTTGTGGATAGAGGATTGGCTTTGGAGGCAGAAAGACCTGGGATCAAATTCTACCTCAGAAACATACTGACTATGTGATCTTGTTTGGGAAGAATATCGGATTTACCATTAGAAGATCTGGATTCAAATTGTAACTGTGCCACTTACTAACTGTAACCTTGGATAGGTTACTTAAGCGTTCTGGACCTCAGTTTCATTATTTTTAAAATAAAAGGCTTAGAATAGATGAACTTTAAGGTCCTTTCCATTCTAAACCTTATGAACCTCTTAGTGACCCCAGGTAACTCTGAGATTCAGCTGCCAAATAAAGAGCTTTCCAAACTGATAAAACCACACAACCAGACTTCGTTTACTCCCCTACCAAAAAAAAAAATTACAGCCGAAAGAAGAGCTCAAAACATTAGCTTGGAATCTAAGTGTGACCTCAATTTTAACTTACTTTTCTAAAACCAAGTCCATTTTTGAGAGGCATGAGCTCTCGATCAACTTTCCCTTCCCACTTGTTCACAGCTAACCAGCACTCAGCAGGAAAGAACCAGCTTGCTCCAGTGATCAGATCTTTCACAATCACATGGCTGATGTACCAACTTGGAGAACATCCGCTGTTATCATGCCAGAGGTGGATTTTCCAAAGTGGGCCTAGATTATTTGGAATACTAATCATATAAACACACATACACACACACAAAAAAAAGGATCAGTAATCCTATCTTGTCTTTTTCTCTCTTCATACATTGATCAACTATTTTTATGGTAAACATCTCATCAACTAAACTCTACTAATATGAAATTCTTGTTAATTTGGCTGAATGGGACTGAACTTTATCCTAGTCCTAGCTATGAAAGAAAGGTTTGCTTGTCATCCTTTGTTATGACACACAAAGAGGGAAGCAATTACAAGATCTTTTTAGCTAAAGTGAACTTAGAGGAAGAGTAGGGTTGGCTATACACAGTCAAACATAAAATCACACACACCAGGACAGGTGAAAATGGCAAAAAGAGAATTCTTTGTTGAGTTCATTATTTAGTTGAAAGAAGGTTGGACTTGGAGTTAGGAAAGCCATGGCTTCAAATCATTTACTAATTGTCTGATGGTATACAAAGTTTCCTCATTCATAAAAGAAGCAATACCTACTTCACAGAGTTGTTTGGAGGGAATTACTTTGTAAATTTTTAAGTGTTAAACCCTCTAATTGTTGTTTAAAGACTTATTTTTGTCTTGTTTTTCCATTACAATCCCTTCCCCTTAACCTCATCTCCTCACTTCCAATCACTGACCTCCTATTTTAGCAATAATAATAATAATAATGCTACCTAACACACTGACCGTATCTGCCCCGCCTTGACTCTCTTGATAGAAAGTAGTCTTTCTAAGCCCCTTGTAACCAAGACTGTTCATTACAATGCATCAAAATCTCCTTATTTGTGTCATTTACATTATTATAGTCTTTGGGCACCTTATTCTACAGTTGGGCCTTTTTCACTTTCCATCATTTCATACAAGTCTTACCATATTATTAAGTTCTTACTACTCTAACACTCATCATTTCTTACTACAATATAATATTCTATTACAGTCATTCCAATTGATTGGCACTCATTTTTTTTCTCTTTTTACTACTACAAAGAGTGCTGCTATGAATGTTATATATACTGTTATTGTTGTTAGTTAATTTTATGTAGCATTTTAAGGTTTGCAAATGCTTTATCATATTTATTACCTCAACTGTTCTTCCACAATAACCTTGTGAAATAATACTGACTGTCTCCATTAACAGATGAGGAAATTGACCCTGTGAGAGATTAAATGATTTGCACAGGACCTCCCAGACAATAAGTATCTGAGGCAGGACTCAAACTCAGATAAACCTCACTCAAAATCCAGTTCTCTATCCAATGTGCCAATGACTTTTCTTTTTTGAAATTGCATGCATTTTGAACTTAAATACAAAAAGACAAAAGAAAGAGAACATTTTCATGTACATAGTACAACGTAGAAAGAGGATTCAATATAAAACCATGAATTTCCATTTCATGCTGTTACTTTTTTCCTAAACTTTGTAATAAATTCTACAACTCATTTTCAAAGCTACTCTGCTTTTCTGTCCTTCCTTCTCAAAAACTCAAATGATTTCCAGAATGGTTGTACCAACTCAGCCCCATTAAGAATGTGTTTGTGAGCTTACTTCCCCTTCAATACTGATGGTTTCTACTTTTCAAATCATCTTTGCTAATTTTGTGGGTATGAGGTTAAAACTCAGTATAGTTTTCAAATCTTCAACGGCAAATCATTAATACGTAATTTGAAGAAATATTTCATATGTTTGCTCATCATCTGCATTTCTCCTTAACTAGCATTGGGCTATATTCTTTGACTCTTCATCTGTTGGAGACAGGACTATGCTAGCAAATTTTTAACAACTGCCTATCCAGGGAAAAAGAAAGTCTACACAAGATCTTTAAGTTTAATCTGAATCATTCACAGTTTTTCCATCACTTTTTTAAGTCTAGAAAATCAACAAAATAATACATCAAGCCCTGATATGTAATGTTTTCTGATTTCCCAGGTATAAACATTCATGATCAAAATTTAGCAATCATCTTTCATGAGTCAGTACAAGCTGGCTTCACACCCTGGAACAGAGACTTTTTTGCACCCATGATGCTGTTATGATCCTACTTTTGACCCTGTTTCCATGACACAGATCATTTATCACTCCTATCCCTTTAGCTCTGTATATCCCCATAGGCATGGATCTTGTCTTGAATCATATGTGATTCTTTCCAGACATACATACACACACACACACACACACACACACACACACACACACACACATGAACTTCTCACTGTAATGTCTCTTCACTATTTCTATCAGTCCCCCCCACACAATGGTTCCAATCCAGAAAATCATCAATCAATGCCATGGGACCCATCAGTAAAATAGCTTGTAAAATTTCTATCCCAAACCCCACTTCAGGTAGGCTCAAGGAGAATAATAATATATTGCTAAGCAAATCAACAGCATTAAAATATTTGAAGAGGGTAGAAGAAAATGTGATCAACTTAGGAACACAAGTTTTTAACAGTTTGGGAGGAATTCAATATATTTATAGATATTTTCCAATGCAAATATGTAACTGATTTATATTTACTTTAAAATATTTGCTAATTCAGATAGGTCTTATCTTCCAGTATGTCTGAATGAGTAAAATTTAGCTGTATTTCAAAGTACCTTACTATAAAGGTATGTCTGGAGTTCCTTTCAAACAGGGACTTCTCTGGGCAATAAAGCTCTCTGGTCTCTGAAAATCCATATTCTCCATAGAAAACAATGTGAACCTTCCCATGCAAAGAGATAGGAAAACAGGAATCCATTAAATATGGGTACAATGAGAATTAAGATCAATTAAGTTAAAAAAATGTGATACACTTTCATGTAAGTGCATTATAAGGTCAATATGTAAGTTCCACTGTTTTCTATATGTAACCATTAATCTTTTAGAGTGCTATACCTTTAGTTTCAAGGTGTATCCTAAATAACTTCCTGGATAGCATAGAAACATAGGGGCTGAACCCACAGTTAGCTAACAGTCAAAAATAGCTATTTAACACTCATTGCATGTCTTCTTCTGTGCCAGGCTCATTCTTTTGTTGAGAATACAAAAAAGCATCTTTGTCTTCAAGAAATTTGTTGAGTATTGACAAATTAAGGTGAATTTTATTTGCTCCATATGCAGTTATAATATTTCTCTTTTTTCAGTATTTCTTAGTTAATTTAAATTTTAGTTTTCTGTTATACATAAAATGGAATAAGGTCCTTTTCAATATCCTCAGTTCTTAGGATCTACTATAAAATGTATAAAGTAGCTATCTAGAAAGGTACTTGGGTAGAGTCAACAATCACTAGTAGTTTCTTAGTTTACTTCAACAAAATCACTGGCAAATACAAAGAAAAATTACAATTATCTTGTTAAACCATAGTTATAGAGGTTGAGTAGATAATAAAGGCACGGGGGATTTGTTACCAAGTCACTCCACATACATCTCTGAGGGAACTGCCTCCAGAGGTATCCTGAATACCAGACATAGAAAGATGAACATATAGGCATTTTAGAGGCAGCAGTTATCTATAAAGCACCTAGTGTGCTCAATAAACCATTAGGCAATGTGGCACATGCAGAGGAAGTAGAAAACAATCTTTATTTCAAGGAGTTTAAAATATAGTTTAGGAAACAAGAATGATATCCATGAAGGGCTCTCAGAGTAAAAGATTACTGTTTTTTTCAGTCTGGACTTGTGATTTCATGGGGATAGTCCTTCTTCTGACAGAGTAGCCACTGTCAGTCTTCGAGTGTTAGTGCACTGGGGCACTAAAGGGCTAAGTGGTTTGTCCAAGTTTTTGACATATGGCCAGCATATGTGAAAGGTAGGATTTGGATCCAGGTCCTCCTGCCAGCAAGATCAGCTCTCTACCCACTCCTCCATACTGCCTCTAATAAACAACATCAGAAGATGGTGGTACATAATCAATGGAATGAGTGAATTCTATGGTATGGCTAGAGAACTTCAAATAAAAACAAAATCAGGAAAGATTCCATGGAGGAGGTGGTATTGAACCTTGAAGGGAATATGCCACAAGTCCCCAAGCATACTTTAAACTAAAGGCATACTTCGCAAAAAAAAAAAAAAAAAATGACTACATAGCAATCTGTCTGTAAAAGATGTTGGCATTTTGGTATACTGAGAATTTAATATGAGTCAATAAGGTAATATAGCAACCATCAAGGCTAATATCATCATAGGCTATGTTGAGTAGCATAGCATCTAGGAAAAAGGAGGCCTTGCTGCGCTCTACCCTGGTTAGACTACATAGAGAATACAATGTTCAGTGCTAAGCAACACATTTTAGAAAAGACATTGATCTACTGGAGAGTATCCAGAAGAGGCCAGATTAAGAATGCTGTGTTCATTCCATATAAAGGTCTGTTGAAGAATCTCTAGATGTAAAAATATGAAGAAAAGAAGGCATACTGGGGAGAAAGGCAGGGAACATGATCATGGCTGTCTTCATTGGTTTGAATAGCTATCTCTTTCCTGACTAGTTTCACATTCTTCTGCCTTATGTACTCCACAACATTGTTTTCAAACTCAAATAGAAATGGGGCCACTAAACTAGATATAAGGATCCCTGTGGGTTCTATATTAATTTAGAAAACCACATATTAAAATCATGTTCTATTGGACTTTGATTTATTCTGTTCAGTGTTTTCCAACTGCATTTTAATCTGGTTCAGGGGGCACTCAGAAATGTTGAGGCTGTAATGTACCTTCTATGTTTGGCACTTCTGCTCTCCATCACAACCAAATTGGTCTACTTGAGAGAGGAACTATGCTGGTCTTATTTGGTCTCAGAGGACAGAGTGGAGAAAAGTAGCAAAGAAGCAAGTTAGGCTTGTCTGATGTTAGGAAAACCTTCCTAACAATAAGAACTAATCAAAAGGAGAATGGCAACTTTGAAAAGTAATATATTCCCCTTCACTTGCAGTCTTCAAGCACAGATTGGATGACTATGTGTTAAGTGTAATAGAGTGTATACTTTTACAGGTTTATGTAAGGCTAGATGGCCCTTAATTCAATAAGTAAGAATGGCAATTCTCAATTATTATACTGTAGTTGGGAAATCTCTAGCTTGGGGGCCCCGCAGGAATTCTGACTATTGTCAGCAATCCATTTATAGATGATGATTGGTGATAAAGCTATAGGACTGTAGTGGATATAAGCTAATAATAATGCTCTTTTATTCATATTAACTAATATCTCTAAATACAATTCCATTCCAGAATTGTATCGGTTCTCCAATTACCTTTGCAGTCAGCTGTGCTGGAGCTCTAAAACCTGTGTCAATAATGACTACATAGACCTGCTCGTCTCTAGCCTGGGAGTTTTCTTGTAAGAAAATGTATCCATCCTTCTTTTGTTCATGTAGGTCTCTGCGTTTGCTTGCAATGGCCAGAAAAGCAAAAAAAAGCATGAAAAACACAACAAGAATACTGGGGAAGAGGTTGTGTGGGATGCTGTTGATAAAAGGAAAAAATACAAAATGATCAGTGATTGAAGTCAACATTTAAATAGTAACATTCATAGAGAAGCAGCATGCTCTAATAGTTACATAACTTAGAGAACATGGATTTTCAACCTCAGCTTCAAGTGATTAATGAGGCTGTTAGCAAAACAACATCACATCTTTGTACCTCTGGAAGAGAAGTCACTTACTACAAATACTGCATGTGATAAGACCAATATTTTGTTCATTATATCATGCTCTGCTTTTATCTACAAAGGAGTCATGAAAAGTCACAAAACCTCTCTTTCACTAAAAAGTTGATCTCAGAGCCAACGTCCCTGATATGAATAATATTGAAAATGGAAGACATTCAGCAAGATATAATGTAGTACTTTATGTGGCAAAGTCTATATCTAACACATTTTTTTCTGGATATAGTATTTGCCTTTTAAAACCTGGTCAGTACATTAACTTATTTCATTTAGATAAAGAATTCAATTCAAGAAAATTTCATTAATCATTTAATATATTGAAATGGATTGTACAAACATATTGATTACCTATGATATGTGTTGAGCTAACTAGCAAAGTGAGAAAGAATGTCAGGATAAGAAATTTGGCCTTTAAGAGGCAAGGTGGAGAAGGAGAGTGGTATATCAGATTTGTACATTAAAAAGGCAAACCTAGCATTAGTGTGCAAGAGAACACAGAGATTGGTCATTGAAAAACAAGTAAAGATGCTACTGTAGTAGTCTAGTTAAGAGGCAATGAGGATCTGACTAGGAAGGAGCCTGCAAGATTAGAGAGTAAGAAGCTGAAAGGAATGAAGATGTGAAGGCAATATTAATAGGAAATAGCAATTGACTGGATCTGTAGGACTGGGATGGAGTGTGGGGCCTCAAAGACTTGAGTGTTATATGGATGGATCATTAGAAGAATGGTGGTATCATTAACAATGGAAGTAAAGTTAAGGCGAGTATCTAGTTTTGAGGGAAAGATGAATTCAGTTTGATATATGTTGAAAATGCACACCAGGCAGTTGGAAATGAAAATCAAGAGCCTAAGAGAGGTATTTTACAGGGCTTACGGAGGCTTTACATATAGACTCAGGAGGCATCTGCAGACTTGACAGCTGAAGTTGTGGGCATGAAATTGCAAAGAGAGATGAAAATATAGAAGAGAAGAAGGTTAAGGATAAAACATTGAGGATCAGCAATCTTAAGGAATGAGAGAAGGAAGAAAACTTAACAAAGGAGAAAGAATGACTTAAAGGATTTCTTGAAGGATTAAATATTTCTTCACTTAGTGAAACTTGCTTACCTCTTTAACAGAGATACATCATTCATTTCAAAGCTGACATTCAGTTTTCTTCTGACAACAGTGAATGTCGTTAAATGATTGTAACTAAAAGAACAATATCAATTAGGACAAACCATCTAAAAGTAAAAAGCTATTTTTGACAAAATGATAAAATTTTTATGTCATCATTACAGCAGTTTCTAGAGCATGTGCTCCACATTCTAGAATTTTACTTTGAGATAGCTATTAGAAGTATGATAGGGGAAAAACCTTCTAATAACTATAGTTGCTATATTTACCAAAATGAAAATATTTAATTGAAATCTTTAAAAACTCTTTTTAAGTTACCATCTAAATAGGCTATGAAGTTTAAGGTAAGTGCTGTTGTTTTCTGTTTTGTCCCTAAATGTGGTATTAGTTGCATTTTTAAAATTACACTGAGGTATATAAAATTTTTCAGGCTTTCAGTATTCAAAATGATATTTGGTTTGCTCTGGACAAATTGAACCTCCAGAAGATAATTACAAAAATGAAGTTTCATAAAGAAGCAGCTCATCTTAAGGGCCTAAAGCAAAATTTATGACTGGAACAGGAGGCAGGGGTGGTAGTGCCCAGAGAGTACATGATAAGTATTTATTTGGGGAAACACTACACCACTATATGTAAAATGTAAAAAGAGTCAGAGGAAGTGTCCTCTCCCTACAATAGATGTTATTAGTGTAATCTGTGAATGATCATGAACAGCAGTCACACTGGATAAGAAAGCATGTCTAGGATAATCATCAATACCAAAAGAAGGAAAACTCCTATCAATAAGGTCCTGAGTTCAATGAAAGACTGAAGTATTAATGGCCATCTACAAGGGGAGATGCATTCCTAACTTAAAACAGATACAATTACTAATACATCAGGGCAGCCAAGTAGAGCAGTGGACAGAGTGCCCGGCCTGAAGTCAGTCAGACTCATCTTCCTGAGTTCAAATCTGGTCTCAAGACACTTACGAGCTGTGTGACCCTGGGCAAGTCATTGAACTCTGTTTGTCTCAGTTGCTCACCTGTAAAAAATGAGCAAACCATTCTAGCATCTTTGCCAAGAAAACCCCAAATGGGACTATGAAAAGTCAAACACAACTGAATAACAACAAAAACTAGTCCATTGTTTATGTTCACAAAGAGCAAAGTAAATAATAAAACAATTGTCTGCAGTAATAAAAATGCTAGTTTTGTAGCTACACAGGAATGTTATGAAAAAAATCAACAAATAATGAATGGTGTGACAAAAACATCACCAAGGAAAGCAGTGGTTTTTACACAGAGGTGGTACTATATGTATTTATGTGGATTTCTATTAATGGTTTTCAAAGCTTCTCAATACTGAAAATGTAAATAACAAGTGTTTACTGAGAACTCACTCTACATATTCATACATTCTAATCTATAACCCAGAATTGTAGGGGAGAGGGATGCATTCATTTAGAAAAGGTACTTGAGAAACCCTGGATCCTTTCCCAGAACAGTGCTAATACCTGCAGTTAATGGTTTGGGGAGTAATTCCCTGCTGTGGATAAGAACCCTCTGACATCCATCCTCTGTTCTCATCCCAAAACAGGCACCGAATCCATTGGAAACTGACAGTGTAGTTCACAATGTTAGCTAGGTATTTGTTTGTAGGCTTTTGGTCATAATCAGCATCTAACAAGGCTAAATAACCAGATGATGCATCTAAAATTAAAAAAAAAAACATACAGTCAATGTTCAAAAAGGAATAACGATTCCCTTCAAAAAAATCAAATAAGGCATGACACACAATAGGCTAGAAATTACTGTAGCATTCAGTTATAAGTGATTCCTTTTATACCCAAGGCTGATAGGATGATATGCAGCTATAAAAGACCCAAGACGGGCCAGTCCAAATCTCTCATTTTAGAGCTGAGGAAACAGCTTAGAGCCCAGATAGAGGGTGGTCTCAAAACTACAGATAAGTCATACATATAATCAAAAGTAGAGTGGTTATTTGAACTCATATATTCTGACTTTAAATGCGCTTTTTTTTTTTACAAATGTCAGAGGCTTGTGTAAGTACATAACTACATGTATGTATATAATTTTAAAAATATATATACTTCATATATTTAAATATATATATATATATGCTGTTTTATGTACTAACAAAAGCCTCACATACACATATTCACCCAGAAGGGTTTTCAATTACATAAGATTCAGGGAATTCATTATTTAACAGATAACAGACTTTCTTGGTTCCTAGGTCCAGATGATTATAACTAAAATTTATATCCAAAGCTCTTTGTCTTTGATATAGCATCTTTCTCAATATAATAGTATAATTTGTAAGTGACAAAATAGGAAAGGAAATCACACTATTATATGGATTATCTGAAATAGCATAAATCGCAGTTGATACTACTGAGATCATAACCCCAGCTGAACAAGTAGAAAAGTTCCCATCTTTTAGGGAAGTTACTTTTTTTTGTTGTTTTAAAGATTGGGTGTCCCTCTCTTGCCCAACTGGAAGTATAGAGGTTCTCAAATCCAATCCCACCAGTCAGCACGGGAGCTTCCACCTGCTCTGCTTCCAGCCTTAGGCCAGTGTAGCTGCCTGGTGGCCACCCAGTTTCCAGAATCTCATTCTATTGGGACTGACACCCAGTCAGCAGAGCCCACTTCAGAAATCCTGAGCTCAAAAGATCCACCAGCCTTGGCCTTGCTAGTAGATGGGATTACAGGTATACACTCCCACTTCTTGAAGGGAAACCTCTTAGGCTACATTTATACAAGATGAGCGGGCTGAATTGGACCCAAAGTTCTGTTCTGTTTCAAAAGGAAGTAAATTTTTTAGCAGTCTAAAAAGGCTACCAATTGCAACCTTCAAATTTACATAGAGGTCAAATACAATATGGTGTCACTGAATTAAAAAAGCCCTGAAAGCAGTCTCATGAACATATTTCATATTACAGAATTTCAGATTAGGGTTTCTGCATGAATTTGGTAACAATAAATATATGTGTATCTATACATACGCACATATGTATGTGTATATATACATATAAACTACCATCTATATAACGTATTAGGGTTTACAAAGCTCTTTATAAATATGACGCTATTTATCTTCACAACAACCTTGGCAAATAGGATCTATTATTGTTCTCATTTTGCAGATCATGAAACTGAATATTAAGTGCCTTGTCAAAGGTTACACAACTGTCTAAGGCTGGATTTGAACTCAGGTCTTCCAAAACTATCCACTTTGCCACCTCCCTGCTCCAACTGGAATACTAGAAATTAAGTAAAAATCTATTCTAAAGTGCATCACTATACCATGTAATTGCATTTTACATGTTTAATTAAATAATTCTAGGTAGCAGCAGAGTTTCTTTTATTAGGTAGGAGTTTGGACTAGATGCTGTTGGGGGTGTAAGCTCAGTTCCATGTGGACAGTCTCGGGCAGGTAAAGGTGAAGACTTCTAAACCTTAGAGTTCTCATGAGGCCCCCCAGGGAACAGCAGGGAATTGAGGTGTGAGACCAGGCTATCTCGTGCATTTCAGCCTCTTCCCGCGGGGAAACGTGCTGGGAGAGAGCATCCCCGCCCCCGAGATTGGCCCGGGGTCTGAGCACACCTATTGTTGTCTAACAGGCACAGTATTCAGGTGCAAACTATGCGGCAGGAGAGCTTAAGTAGGGTCAGGAAAGCCTGAAGGCGCTCTTAGCGCTGAGGGGCCCTTAGAGGACAGAAGGCCCCTCTTCCCTCTCTCGTCTCTTCTTTCTTCCCTCTCCCCTCTCCCCTCTTCCACTTCCATTCTCTTACTGTAAGATCTTTGCCTCCTTGGGAGATTCCTCTCTCCTCAGGAAGAATTCCCCCTGCACATGTAACCAAGACTCTGAATAAAGCCTAACCCTTGTTCGACTCCGGAAAGTCTCTTCTCTCATACGTTTATCCGGTTTGGCCAGCCGAAGAGCTGCGATAGGTAAGGTAAGACTCGGGTAGCCCTCAGGCCTCTAGGCCTGACAAGATGCCTTCCAAGTTTCCATCTAGCCCTGAAAGTCCACGTAATCAAGTCAGAAAAAAATTATAAAATGAATTTAATTAACTAATTTATTTATTTATCTAATATTTATTATGTATCTATTATGTACAAAACTCAGTGGAAGATACAAAAGGAGCATAAGAGAGAAGCCCCTTCCTTTATCATCTGCCTAAAGATGTATCTTAAGTTATCTGTGTGTATATATTCAAAGAATACAGAAGAACAGAATCTTAAAAGTTGGAAGAAACCTCTGAGGTTCTCTATCTCTTTCAAATTGTAGCTGAATAACAGTCCCCTTGTATCAAGTAAAGGAATAGTAGACAAAATGATACAAGGTAATGTAATATTAATTGTCAACAAAGGTAGCACAATGGATCCTATACTGGGCCTATAGCACGGAAAACCTGAGTTCAAATCCAGTCTGAGACGCTTGCTGTGTGACCCTTGTTTGCCTCACTTTCTTCAAGTATAAATGGTGATAGTAAACAGCTCTTACATCTTAGGGTTGTGAGATAAAGTGCTTAGCACAATGCCTGGCATGTAATAAGTACTGTGTTTGTTCTTCATTTTCAAAGAGGATCATGACATCAGGGAAGTGATGACATGACATGCAGTTGACTCTGATTTGAGTGAGGAAAGGCTGTGCAAGGTTGCCAGCCTCACTTTTTCCTCCAGAGTCATCTGGGTGCAGTGGTCAGCTATTCATCAGGATGACTGAAGATGCCCCAGGATGCAATGGGAGACTCTGACCCTTTAGGCTAAGGCTTTTTCAGGTTCTCAGTTTGAGTGAGGTAACACCTATTCAGTGAATAGGCTTTTTAAGAAATGAGTGAAGGGATAGCCCCTTTAATTAGAAAGAAAAAAGAAAAAAAATCAATGTGGGAGGGGAAGACCTTCATGGTTTGTGTTCCAAAGAGAAACAGTTACCAATGACATTCAGTGTAAGCTAGAAGGGCCCAAAATAGTCATTAAGTGGAGCTTGGGAAGGAAGGAAGGAAGGAAGGAAGGAAGGAAGGAAGGAAGGAAGGAAGGAAGGAAGGAAGGAAGGAAGGAAGGAAGGAGGGAAGGAGGGAAGGAAGGAAGGAAGGAGGAAACCTAGCCAGTAGACCCCAAGTTAATTGGACAGCTTATTCAGGAAGAGGTCCACAGCATTAGGGAAATGGTACCTCACTCAAAGTGAGAAGTTGAAAAGGTCTTAGCCTAAAAAGGCCAGGGTCTCCCATTGCATCCTGGGTCATCTCCAGTCATCTTGATGAATATCTGACCACTGGACCCAGATGGCTCTGGAGGAGAAAGTGAGGCTGGTGACCTGCACAGCCCTCCCTCACTCAAATCAAAGTCAACTGCAAGTAATAGGTACCTATAGAAATTCTTGTTCCCTTCCCTTCCTTTTCTTCCCTTTCCATTCCCTTCCCCTCTCTTTTCTTTCAAACATATTTGGAGATAGTGAAACAAGTCCTATACTGGAAATAAGACCCCCTGAATTCTAGTTCTGTCTTAAACAATTTCTAACTTCACTAGGCCTCAGTTTTCCTATAAGTTAAAGTATTTGGACTAGGTGATTTATAGTCTTTCCAGTTGTCATTATATGTTAATTAATTATCTTTTATGAGTAGTATAGAGCAGCAGTTTTGAAATTTTTTGAAAAGCTTACCTCATTATTAAAATATCTTGAGTACATGCTATGTGTATATTGGTTTATTTTTAAAATGTACACATGTGTGGGAGGATCAGGAGGTGAGGTGGGTGTGAGGAAAATATTCAGAGGTCAAGTCACTGGCTGGGAAAATGCCCAGAAAAGGGAAAAGAAATAAGACTATAGAAGGTTACTTTCTTGGTGAACAGACATTTCCTCCCTTCCTTTCTGATGAGGAAGAACAATGCTTACCATCAGGCAAAGACACAGAAATCAAGGCTTCTGTGTCCCAGCCCACTCAATGGGCTCAGGCCATGGAAGAACTCAAAAAGAATTTTGAAAATCAAGTTAGAGAGGTGGAGGAAAAGCTGGGAAGAGAAATGAGAGACATGAAGTCAAAGCATGAACAGCAAATCAGCTCCCTGCTAAAGGAGACCCAAAAAAATGTTGAAGAAAATAACACCTTGAAAACTAGCCTAACTCAATTGGCAAAAGAGGTTCAAAAAGCCAATGAGGAGAAGAATGCTTTCAAAAGCAGAATTAGCCAAATGGAAAAGGAGATTCAAAAGCTCACTGAAGAAAATAGTTCTTTCAAAATTAGAATGGCACAGATGGAGGCTAAGGACTGTATGAGAAAGCAAGAAATCACAGAACAAAGCCAGAGGAATGGAAAAATGGAAGAGAATGTGAAATATCTCATTGGAAAAACAACTGACCTTGAAAATAGATCCAGGAGAGACAATTTAAAAATTATGGGACTACCTGAAAGCCATGATCAAAAGAAGAGCCTAGACATCATCTTTCATGAAATTATCAATGAAAACTGCCCTGAGATTCTAGAACCAGAGGGCAAAATAAATATTCAAGGAATCCACAGAACACCGCATGAAAGAGATCCAAAAAGAGAAACTCCTAGGAACATTGTGGCCAAATTCCAGAACTCCCAGGTGAAAGAGAAAATATTGCAAGCAGCTAGAAAGAAACAATTCAAGTATTGTGGAAATACAATCAGGATAACACAAGATCTAGCAGCTTCTACATTAAGGGATCGAAGGGCATGGAATAGGATATTCCAGAAGTCAAAGGAACTAGGACTAAAACCAAGAATCACCTACCCAGCAAAACTGAGTATAATACTTCAGGGGAAAAATTGGTCTTTCAATGAAATAGAGGATTTTCAAGCATTCTTGATGAAAAGACCAGAGCTGAAAAGACAATTTGACTTCCAAACACAAGAATGAAGAGAACCATGAAAAAGTGAACAGCAAAGAGAAGTCATAAAGGACTTACTAAAGTTGAACTGTTTACATTCCTACATGGAAAGACAATATTTGTAACTCTTGAAACATTTCAGTATCTGGGTACTGGGTGGGATTACACACACACACATGCACACACGCACACACACATAGAGACATAGTGCACAGAGTGAATTGAAGAGGATGGGATCATATCTTAAAAAAAATGAAATCAAGCAGTGAGAGAGAAAGATATTGGGAGGAGAAAGGGAGAATTGAATGGGGCAAATTATCTCTCATAAAAGAGGCAAGCAAAAGACTCATTAGTGGAGGGATAAAGAGGGGAGGTGAGAGAAAAACATGAAGTCTACTCTCATCACATTCCACTAAAGGAAAGAATAAAATGCCTACTCATTTTGGTATGAAAACCTATCTTACAACACAGGAAAGTGGAGGATAAGGGGATAAGCAGAGTGGGGGGGGATGATAGAAGGGAGGGCATGGGGAGGAGAGTGCAATTTGAGGTCAACACTCATGGGGAGGGATAGGATCAAAAGAGAATAGAAGTAATGCGGGACAGGATAGGATGGAGGGAAATATAGTTAGTCCTATACAACACAACTATTATGGAAGTCATTTGCAAAACTACACAGATTTGGCCTATATTGAATTGCTTGCCTTCCAAAGGGAAGGGGTGGAGAGGGAGGGAGCTAAAGAAGTGGGAACTCAAAGTGTTAGGATCAACTGTAATGTTCTTACCACTAGGAAATAAGAAATACAGGTAAAGGGGTATAGAAAGCTATCTGGCCCTACAGGACAAAAGAGAAGACAGAGACAAGGGCAGAGAGGGATGATAGAAGAGAGAGCAGATTGGTCATAGGGGCAATTAGAATGCTTGGCGTTTGGGGGGGGAGGGGAGAAAAGGGGAGAAAATTTGTAACCCAAAATTTTGTGAAAATGAATGTTAAAAGCTAAATAAAAAAAAATAATAAAAAATAAAAATAAAAAAAAAATAAAAAAATAAAATAAAAAAAATAAAATGTACACATGTATTGCTCTACTATGACTGCACAAACTGCAAGACTTCCACAAAAATAGAAATTACAAAGGATGAGATAATGAGGCGATATTTTGATCCTTGGTTTTAATTGTTATACAAACTGAAAAAGATACTTCATAAGGACATGTAGACCCAAATGGTAGATCCAATGACAATCACTGACTGTCTAAGAAAAGAAGATATTAACTTTTCATTTCCACCCAAAAATTATGCAAAGATATTTTCTGAAATTAGACTGGTAAACATCCCTCTTCCTTGATTTTAATTACTTGTTCTTGCAAACTAATTGAAAGGTATTTCATGTTTTAATTTCTACCAAATGGATTCAAAACCCACAGAGTCTTCATTTCAAAGGTTTTTACACAGGTTAAAAAATTCTGTTTCCAATTTTTCAAAATATGAGGATATCCAAGTTTTTATAGGTGTCACATTAATATATTGTTTTAAGAATACAAAGAAGAAGGAATAAATATCCAGGGGGAGAGAATGGTTACCAGTGTGAGATGCTAAGAAAAGATCAAAAAGTGAGAAAGATCCTTCTGGCAGATCTGGCACTTAAGAAATCATTGCTAACTTTGAAGAAAACAATTTTAGTTGAGTCAAGATTAAGGAGGAGCTGAGGACCTAGGAGACTAGGAAGATGGTGACGTCCCTCATGAAGTCAAATCAAATCAACAAGAATTTATTAATCATCTATTATGTGCCAGGCACGGTACTAAAAGCTGGAGCTTTTTGTTTGTTTTGAAAAAACAAAACAAGCTATCAAAGAACTCATAGTGTAAAGGAAACAAAAAATGTTCAAAGTCTAGAAGATGTGTGGCTTTGGGAAAAAGATACTTTAATGCGATTTACAGTACACCCCAGCCATGTCTGCTAATTATTTCTCACAGAGAAAATGAAAAATTTGTGTGGAGGGGGTAGTCTTAGTCACATGCCACTGCCCTAGAGCAGACAGCTGGCTCACTGAGTGGTGCTTCCAGAAGCCAATAACCTAGGAGGCAATGGGAAGATGCTGGGGAGTGGGGTGGAGGGCTACTTCTGCTTGCTGAGCTGCAATGTGTGTCTGGGTCTAGGTTATGTTATAACTACTTTGAGGAGTCAAAGGTAGCCATGAGAAGCCAATGTAAGAAGGGGGTGGATAGAATGATGAACTCTAATTGGTGAAGGGGTGGTTTTGTTGTGTTGGAAATGAGCCTGCATGTGGGGAAGGAGATGTGACTGACTCGTCTTCCCACTACCCTCCAACTAATTTATTACACACCCCTTGGGTGCGGCCATGGTGCCCAATTTGGAGACCAGTAGTATAAATAATAGTAGTTGCAGGATTTTCAGAGAAGTAGGCAGCATCAAATGGAAGAAATGGGGCTTGATCTAGAACATAAAGGATGAGTAGGATTTGGATAGGCATAGAGGAAATATATGGACTTTTAAGTTAGGGAGCACAACCTAGGGGAAAGCAGAATGAGCATTTTCTGGGGAGCAATAAGGAGACCAGATTGGATAGAACAGGTGACAGGATATATGGAAAAGTAAATTTGGTTCATATTATAGAAATATTCCTGGCAACTGAACTGTATACTCTAAGCAACAGGGAGTCATTGAGTATTTTCAACAAAGGGGTGATATGATGAGAGCAGTGTTTTAGGATGATTAATTTGTCAGTAGTGTGCAGGATGAATTGGAAGAGGAGAACCTGCAGATAGGAAGACCATTTAAAAGGCAACTACAATCAATCATTCATTCAAATATTTGTTGAGTATATACCATGTATTCTGTATTCTATCAATTGGACAGCCTATTAATCATTCTTATGTGTTAATATCATGCTATCCTGGGATTCTTCTCTATCATATTATATTTTTACAACTCTATTCAATTTAAAATAAAATACACATTTTAAAGGCAACTTTTTGCAGGTTTTTTACATTAATGCTCCCTGAGGAACAGTCAACACATTATTCTAGGAATGACACTTCCCGTGCTATATAAATGAGACTAAAATTCTAAATCATAAGTACCTTTCACTGACCTTTCAGGGAAACAGCAGGTATATAAATCTGAACAACATGTTCATCCCAGGAGCAAATCTGTTTCATATTAAAAGTAGACACAGTAGGTTTTTCAGAGAACCTAGGAAAAAATGACAAAGCAATGGTGATTCTACTCCTGCTAGGTTACCTTACAAGTTGTTATGTTCCAATAGAAACCATTTCACTGCAAGAAAGTCTGAATGGAAAGAAAACATTGCTGTGACCCTGCTAGGAACACTTCAGATTTTCAACACATTTGTCTTTTGCTTTCTAAATTATCCATACTAACTGTTAAAAAAAAAAAAAAAGGCTAGACAATAAGGGAATAGATCCTACAGAGAAGAGACAGCTGGGTAGTTCAGTGGATGGAGCTGTACATGGGCATCAGGAAGACTTGAGTTCAAGCTCTGCCTCAAACACTAGTTGTACAATCCTGAACAAGTCACTTGGGCTTTCTCAACTTCAGCTTTCTTATCGTCTGTAATATGAAACTAATAAAATCTACTTCAAATGGATGTTGGGAGCATCAAATAAGAAAAATTTTAATGTCTTTTGCAAACCTTAAAGAGCTATATAAATGTCAGCTATTATTGGAAATTATCTACATTGTAAATCTGAGACCCACCTGACAAGCAGCATTACAGGGAAAGTTCTTATGTTGATTTTAGAAAATTCCACTACTATCTGTAGGGATTCTTGGGAGGCCTCAGGAAACCCAGAGAAATAATGGAAGTTCACTTTGTCACGATATAATGAAAATATTGTCTTATTTTGCCCATCATCCTGTCAATACAAAAAGAAATAAAAATCCAGCTAACATTTTTCTTTGAAAGTACAAGTGGTACTTTAAACAAAAGTACTGTGCTGCAACCTGAAAGGAAGGTATGTGGTTCAGAAAAGCTCTCCTTACCTGAGCACTGCTGTTCTCAAACACTACTCCCAGTGGACTCTCCAGTCTTTGTATGTTGATCTTCCTTTTACTAGTGCAGTTATAGAGGCTCAGGGCAACCACAGCCCCATGGATCTTAGAAAACAACACATTCCATCTTAATTACAAAATATAAGGCCATAGTTAAGTCTTTTATTGTTCAGTTAGGTTGTAAAGTATTTATTAAATAACCTCTTTGTGACAGACACTATGCTAAACAATGGGAATACAACTGCCAAAAAAAAAAAAAAAGAATAAGACAGTCCCTACCTCAAGCTGCTAATGGAGGAAGACAACATATATAAAACAGAACTGAAAAACAGGAGGACTGGGAGTAAGTATAAAAGAACAGGGAATCAGGACCAATCCTTCCTCAAAAGGAAGCTCTTGGCAGGAACTTGCCAATCAGAAGTGTTCTTCTATGTCTTTTTACCATTGATACATAGTCATGGGATTCCATTGCCATTGGTGATCATTCATAAATAGGATCTTAGAATATGAAGTGATAATTATCATGCACTACCTCAACAGGAAGTCTCTGCTCCAAATATGGATGTTCCTTGAAGTATATTAGCTGACTGATGTAGCACTGGCTGTGCAATCCCATGCTACCAGAGAAGTGCTCATCAAGGGTATCTGGTAACTGGACCTCAACAGAGCCAACACGTTCAACAGAGCTGTGAAAAGTGAAATGTAAACTGGTCTGGAATTCCAGCTGTCCAGTGCTAATATTAAATTGAAGTTCTTTACTTGAAAAGACATAGTTCTGAAACAAAGCACAAAGGCATGTCAAAAAGTCTTAACTCATCATCTGGGACAAGTCATCTATCCCTGAAGAATGCAGAATTATGGATCTCTCATGACCCTAAGACAATGCAGAAGACCTTTAGCAAGTCACAGGACTCTGTTCCCCAAACTGCATTTTTCTTAGAAGTTTCTGAAAATGCAGTTTGAAATGTAATCTGAGAATAAAAAAATACAACACAAATAAGAAGAGATAACTGAAAAGACTATAGAAATTATTCTCACTTTCATCCCACCACCAGATTTTCATTTAAGCAAATTATATTTACTCAAGGGGAAGAAAGAGAGAGTGAGAAGGGAGGATAGAAGGGTGAGGAAAGAGAGAGATGATTGGGGGAGAACTAAAGGAAGGGAGGAGTCAAGGAGGAGGAAGAGGAAAAGAGGAGTGAAGGAGAACAGTAGGGAAGGGAGGGAAGGGAAGGGAAGGATGGAGAAAGGAAAAGAAAGAAAGGAGAAAAGAGGGAAGGGGAAGAAGGCAGAGAAGGTAAAAGAGAAGAGGACAGAGAAAGGGAGATGTATAGTTTAGTTGCAATGAAAATAATTGTGGGAAACCTGTCTACTGAATGAGAAGATAGAGGAGAAAAAAATGCTAAACAGTTGATGGACTCATATTTGTTTGGTTTCCTTGCCTTGTGGTCAGCATCAAATCTTGATGTCTTAATTTGTTTCATGAGAGAATGATCCACCATGGCTACTGTCAACAAGCAATTTAGCATATTATGCCTTTACTGATACTTTTACTCTCAAACTAATGATTCATTTATTCAACGACAATGTCTGTTCTCATTAAGGCTTTTAGAACACCAAAAGAGAATTAACTAAAATAGGAAAATATAGGAATAATGCATGGGAGGAAGTGCATAGGAGACTTCAAGGAAGGACCTCAAGACCACTAAGAGGAAAGAACTCATCTTGAATATTGAAGGCTCTAAGGATCCCACCTCCAGCACACAGTACTATGTCACAGACAATTTCTGTGTGAGTCACTTGTGTTCAAGTACACTCAAGGAGGGAGAAGGGTGACTTGTCCCTGAGAAAGCATGGTCTTCCTCTTTTCAGTAGAGCAAGTGATTCCAATCCTTCAACTACAGGAGGACAGGTTATATAGATGTGGAGGTTGGGCAAGTTGTGAAGAGAAAATTCTATTATGATTGTCTTCTTTAGCTGTTGGAAAAATATAATAGATACAGTAGTAGGCCATCAGATCTACTGCTATTAAGACTAGTGGTCTATGTCAGGAAGCAGAGATCTTCATGCTAAGGATATAGGGATCATGGCATAGGGCCAGCAGAGGAGCATGAGTCTTGGGGACAGAAAGTCAAAGGACCACTGAGAAAGAAGCATGTCACTTTAAATGTCAGCACTTTGGGAAAAGTTCCATTTACCCTCAACCTAGTTACAACTCTGGACACAAATGACTTCATTAAGTTGCATTAACATATTCTAATGAATACAGCAGCTATCTTTTTTTGATTGGGTCAATAGAAAAGGAATAATTAGAAATATTATCATCCAGTTAATGGTGAACATTAACCAGGTCAAAATGACATATGACATGGAACACTCAATGACGTTACTGAGACATGGTCCTAGGGCCACTGCAGCAGAAAATAATACCATTCTAGAATTGTCTTGCAAAAACAATGAATGCCACATTTCATTATTTTGACATCCTGCCTCTGTCACATATTGTCTGTGTGACCCTGGGCACTCCCCTTAAGCTCTCAATACTGTAGACCATTCTTTAAGACTCCAAATTGCAGAATAGTTGCCAAACTGCATTGGCAGTGGGAGTTTTCTTAAATTAATGAAAACATAGATTCATTCTAGTCCAATCCAGGTGCTCAGTATCCTTAGGGTATATGGCATTGCTGAAACATTACAGAAATAATTCATCACACTTGTTTTGTAGGAAGTAGTCATTCTTCAGAGGTACCTTTACATCATATATCAGAAAATCCTTTAAGAATTTAAACCTGAGAAATAATGGCATTAGGGAAAGGCTCATGCACTGGGAGGCAGGGGACCAGGGTTCAAATGCCAGCTCTGGCATTTAATAGACATAGAACCCTGGGAAAATCATTTTGTCTCTTGAAAACTCAGCTTCTTATTTTATAAAATGAGATCAGACTAGCTGACCTCTAAATTCCCTAACCGCTCTAAAACATTATAATTCTAGATAATCTATAGTGAACCACATACACATAGATATGCAAACATGAAGAAATAGAAAGATGCAAATAATCTAATATTCACTGAGAAAAATTTAACATATTGAGAACTATTATAAATTTATTTATGGTATGACTTCTTGCACATCAAATCATTACCCATAATAATGAAGGAAAAGACATCAGAAATCAGTCCTATCTGTTCTCTGAAAAAGAAATAAACCTAGAACGGAGAATCAATGAATTTTTTTTTCTACAAGGAAACAAATGACTTACCAGTAGCAAGTGTATAATGTTTTTAATGCCTACTTCTCTGAAATGATTTGCATTCCTGGATTTTTCCTTTTCTTTCACCTCCATTACCCTTGATGCAAGAAAGACCAGCTTGGACATCAGCTCCTTATTCATCATAAATTGGCCAGATAAGTTGTGATCAATTAATTTTCTGATATATTTAATTATCAGAACTGCACTATCAAATGTTACCTTCATGAAATGAAAAAGAGAATTGAATAGCACACTTCATGTCACCCTCTAAATGATCATTTTTATCATCTCCCACATCATCATTAGGAAATACACACTAGTGAAATGAAAAATTACAACAGAAAATATGAGCTCTATCCTTGACACTGACATTTAGGAGGTGTGTGATTTTGGGCACATAGCTTCTCTGGAACTTGATTTCCTTATCTATAACAGGAAAGGGTTGGACTAAATAATCTCTAAAACATAAAATGTTCTTCTATCCTAAATGTATCATTGTGTTTTTTCCTCTAATTAATATAAGGAATTGATTGAGGTTCTAGCTTTTGATAGTTATTTTTGTTCAACATAAATGGAGCTCTATAATGGTCTCAAGGATTAAACTCCTAATTCATACCCATCAGAAGATTCTAAGCCGTAAGCAAAAGGTGGTCCTATCACAAACTACATCTGAACATTTTACATCAGAAAATACTTTCAAAAGCCTACAGCTAGTAAAGAAGATTATTCTCTTTCTTGTCATGTCAGCTAAGAGAGTCTGGCCACATTCATTCCTTCATTAGACAAGCATTTGGTAAATACCTATTACATTCAAAGAATGGTGTCAGCGCTACAAATAAAAGTGCTAGAAATAAAAGTAGTTAAGATTTGGGCCCCGATCTTGAAGGACTTCTAATCTTTCATTTCTCTAGGCTCTTTGGGGACTTAGTCTACATAACAGCAATTTCTAGATGACTGAAGTTTAATCATGTTTAAACACCAAAATTTTTCATCATAATTTTATCTGCTTTGATTGGTAATTTTTCCAAAATGTACTCACTTCCTTTCTTCCTCCTTCCCTCCCTTCTTAAAGAAACTAAACAATAAAACATCTTCACTTTTTCTTGATGATATGGAATCATAGTTGGGAACATCCTCCCCTCCTTCCTACACTACACAATATACTTCTATATCTATTTTTGAATTTTTCTATCTCTTCCCCATCAGGATTTCACACCATCCATTCTTCTAATTGTCATTGCATCGCGAAATGACATTCCCAGGCCACAGCTCCCAGCTGTAATGGTTTAATTTCTAATCTTCTGAAGTCTGGGAAATAGGATAATCAAAACTGTTAGCAAATGAATGTTAAGGAAGAGTCCCAAAGGCTCTGAGTGAGAACATAACCTACTTTTAGTGAAAAGTCTCTCTGACCACTAAATTCAAGTGCTTCAGGCTAATTTTCTCTAATTTTTGGTCATAGGGCTATGGTCTGAAGATTGAGTTTCCCACAAGTCTGACTTTCATATAACTTACTATATTAAAAGAAAAATGCACTTAAAGCATTTTGTAAACTTTGTCATAAGACTGTTTGCCATTGTCATGCAAATTATCTTTAAATATAATCTCAAAATCATATCTCAAGAATTAGAAGATTAATTTTAAAATGAGCTTTGACATGGAAGAAATTGACTTAAAATAAGAGTCATGTTCATCTCCTTAGATAAACTACTGGAATCTCTAAATGGATAATAGCACTTCAAAGATAAAAATGCAACTGTACTTCTCCTGTTAATAAAAACTAAGGAGTAATATTTATACCAAAATAAGTCAGTGTAGAGATATCACACAAGATTATAGTATTAACAGCTAGGAAGGATGTAAAAGAGTTCAGGGTTTCTTAATTTGAGTTCAATTACCTTCTTTTAATAAGAAAAACATTTTGATAACTGTATTTCAGTACAGTTGGTTTCCTGATAATCCTAACTATTTTATTCATTGGAAAGCATTATTCTGAAATGGAGCCATAAGACTACAGCAGACTACCAAAGAGGTCCAAACTAAAATGATTTAGAATCCTTAAGGTCAACTCACTAAATTTTTACAGATGAGGAAATTCAAGTCCAAAGATGTTAAACCACCTACCAGTTGCCCTGCAGGTAATACGTATGGAAGTCAGGTCTCAAATTCTTTTCCTCTGACCCCAAATGCAACACTCTTCTGATTATACTTGATTGTGTCTAGTAGAATTCTTAATGTCTCACCCTATACACATATTTTAAATCCATTTCTTCTCTAGGTTTTGAATTTATTTTCTACTGAATAAGACTTCTCACCAGTTATTTTAGAAATTACAATATCATGAGATTACAGAACCACAAGATTTTAAAGTTAGAATGCAGCTAAGAGTTACTAGGGAACCCCCATAAAAGTAGATAAATTTTCTACTCTAATTTATATTGTATAGTACTTAGTATGGTTTATTCCTTATGAATACTTATTGACCTGAACAGGAACCTTTAAAATTATGCAATTAAGAAGAAAACTGTACCTTGAAATGAATTACATTGAGAATTACCTGCTTGGAGATATTTATTAGCTCATTCAACATTAGAATAGAATCAGCCATTTCTTCCTGGGGCAAGAAAATCAGCCAAAAATAAAGGAAAATTAGGATAAACCAGTGAAGTGCATTGTATTTCCTCTTCATGCAAACTTACCAAGGAAAAATAGCTTTTGCTTTTCAGATTAAAATAATAACTTTAGGTTAAACAGAACTATCAGAGATCATTTTTATTTGAGAACACATTGACAATACACTTTGTATTCTGGACTGCCAAGAGGCAAGTGAGTGTGTGTGAGCATGTGTGTAATTTTGAGTTTGGTTTCCTACATCTTTGTTAATTACATAAGTAGACTATAAGCTCCTGGAGGGCAGACATTATCTTCTTTGCTCATATCAGACACTTACTAAATGTTGAGTTTGTTTTACTGAAATTATCTTTGTATCACAAACCCCTGAAAGGGTCTTACATACAGTAGGCATTCCATAAATGTTTGTTGAATGAATATTCACAGTCTCGTATATTAAGAGTTGACAAGGTTTTCCAAAGCCCAGTAGCTGTATTTTGTGTAATACATTACCCAGCAATGCAGGTAAGTAGCAAAATTCCATAATACCATTCAACTCTATATTAAAATTTTTCCCAATCTTGAAAATAACTTATTAAATAAAGCTTTCATTTATGTATTGTTTTATATAATACAGCATATAGCATAACATAATATGTGATATTTATGTAATATGTAAATTATTCACATTAATTTTTACTAAATTTATTAAAAGAATTTAATTCTTTTACTACTAAAGAAACTTCCAAAATAAAACAAGGCTTTCATTTTAACCATGACACAATAACAGCCATGAGAACTTTGAGTAATAAATGACATTACAAAATATTCAAGGAGGTCACATTTTTGCATGCCTCTATAAGATTTTCCACAGTATTTTGGCAAGGGAACTCACTTCCCCTCTCGTCTATAAAGGAAGGAAACTGTCCTCTTTGTAAGATCTTCTAAGGAAGCTCTCTTCCAGCTCTAAATCTAACATACTGTGATACACAGCTAGAAAGTGTCAGAATCAAGTTTTGAACCCAAAACTTCCTGATTCAGAGATTCAACTATTCTCAAGGCTCCTCTTTCTAAGACTAAAAGCATGTGATTATCAGACAGCTGGTTGGTCCTCAGAGGGAAACAGCCATCCCTTTAAAATTAAAACCAATTTTTTTTGTCATCTACTATATCATTAGATAGTTTTTGATCACGTATTCCCAATAAGTGTATATTTAGTTCTTTTTCAATTATGTATATGTGCTACTATACCAAGTAGGTACATTATACAATTTACACAAAAAATTAAAAGGATGAGATCAAAATAAAATAATATTTGATCCTTGAGATGATAGAGACTCAAGTTTATTGAGTAAGAGGGTAACATTATCAGCACTTCACTTTAGGATGATCATTTTGGTAGCTATATCCAAGACAGATAGGAGTAGAGAGACACTCAAGGCAAGAAGATCAGATAGGAGGACTCTGCAATAATTCTAGCAATAGGTGTTGTGATGGCTGTGTGAATAGAGAGATGGGAACACATGGAAGTGTAATGGCAATTAAAATAGGATATTTGCTATTTTTGTTTTAGTAGAATCAAGTATCTGATTGAATCTTGCCTTTATCAAACAAGAATCTTTGCTAGGAGTAAAGTGTAGCAACAAGAGTTTATTTAACTATAAACAATATACGTATTTGTATTGTTAATGTGATTAAAGATCTTCCCCATCCATTAATGGGCCTGCCCATTAGGGGGAATTTGATTAGGGAAGATTTGTAGGAAGATCCATCACCTTTTGTTAATGAGGCACTGGTTCTCAAGGGTTGGGATGCCCTCTGGATCTGAAAAAGGTATAAATACTCTGAAGGTAAGGTTTTATTTTGGGGCTTAGTTTTTGCAAGAAGGTTTGGGTGCTACATGAGAATTCTGGAAAGCTGCTAAGGAGCCCCTGGCTTTGAGAATCCAGATGTAGTCCTTCTCTCTCTGGTAATTATGATCAGACAGCTATACCTGTCTGGTCAGGAAAAGGAAGCCATGTCTGTTGATTACTTTGGGGCTTAATGATTGGAAGTGTTTGTTAGGCCAGAAGCTGCTAAGGAGCCTCCCAGCTTTGAGAACCCAGATGTCATGCTTCCCTCTCTGGTAACTATGGTCAGGCAGTTGGGGTTCAGTTGTCTATTGAATTCAGGCAGAAGAAGCCATGTCTGTTGATCTTTTGATTTCTCTGTATTTTCTTTGAAATTCAGGGTGCTAACTCCCCTGAACTAACTGAATAATATATGTGCTTGGTTAAAGGAATGATATATATACTTGATTAAAGTGATTGCTAATCCCTTGAAAATTGCTTTCCTTTTATGAATGCAGATCTAAGAATCTGTGATAGCAGGCCCCCCTGTATGTTGGGTGTATGTTGGGGTGCTTACTGATATAGGAAGAAATATTGTTGAGGTAAGAAAATGAGATTTGGCAACAGATCAGATATGGAGAATGAGAGACAGTGAAAAGTTGAAGATGACATTACAGTTGCAAATGTGAATTCTTAGAAGCATGAAGAGCGCCTCAATAGTAATATGGAAGTTGAAAGCAGGGTGAGGTTGAGCAGAAAGATAATTCAGTGAGATCTCCGATGCGGATTTTAACACATCTGTGGCTGTTCATCCTATGTTGCTAATTTCCCACTCCAAAAGAGAAAGTGAATTGGGAGTGGGAGGGGCTAGAGAGAAGAGGCCAGTTCTCACCTGCTATACTCATTTTGCTATGATTTATACCTGAGGCTACCAGAATGACCACCTGGTTGGGAAGAAAGCTGCTATCTTTCCTCTCCCCCCACTTATTCCAGTAAAACCCTGAAATTCTTACTAGACTGAATCATAGTCAAGAAATCCCAATGAGAAACTAAAATAAATGACCCCTTTCGCCCCACAGCACATAAGTCAACCATATGCTATAGGAAAGCAAAGAGCCCTAGAGACCAAAGACTTGTATAGCCAGCAGGATTCTGTGTCTAGAAGTAGCAGGAGAGGAGGATTCCCCAGAAAATCTCAGGGTAGGAACCTTGGTAACCCCAAGGAACAAGAGCAGGTCTCAGTACTTTGACCAGAACAATCCAAACCCAGGAGCTCTGAGGTTCCTAACCCTGTTTGAGATGCCAGAAAAGATTCTTGAAGATCTAGCACTCTAAACCTCAAAAAACCCAGGGACCTAGGAAACAGAGAAGTAGGCAGAGTTGAGGTTAACAGTAACAAGCAAAATAAACCTCCTGATTCTGAAGTGAGCATTGAAGTGGATACAAAACAAAACAAAGAACTAAAATCTAAGAACATTACTTAGATTAACACTTAGATAACTGTGGAATAGCAGAACGAATTATGATGTGTGAATGTAATGTTATATTATTGCACTGTAGGAAATGACAAAATGGACAGTTTCAGAGAGAACTTGGAAGATCTCTAGGAGCTGATGCAGGGTGAAGTGAGCAAGATCTAGGAGAAAAATTTCTACAACATTAACACTACCAAAAAACCCAACTTGTGAAGATTTGAGAACTCTGATCTCAAGAGACATGGCGGGGGCATCTCAGCTGCGTCCCCACAGAGGCAGCTGACACCAGATGTAGAGGCCTTTTTTGAATGTGGACACCAGATGGACTCACTTCACTTGACTCAAACTTGCTGTTTGCTGCAAGGGTTTGCACTTGTTTGCTCTTTTACTCTTTCACTGAGTTAATAAGGCTAGGGTTGGGGGGTTAGCAACATGACACCCCCAAAAGAAAGCCATTTAAAAATGCATAGAAGAGAACAGATGAAAGTTCAGAAGGAAACACAAATAAGCAAGACAGCTTTGAAAGTAACATGTCTTCTAATTTACTTTTTTTAAAAAACCTAAACAGTGTAAAATGAAGATTCATAGTTTCATAAAGATTCCTCTTTTGTGTTCTTCTCTGTGTATAGAAATGCTCTTTATTTTTGATGTTTAAGCTCATAATAAGAATAAAACAAAGGGAGACAAGAAAACACACACACACGGACACGCATATAAACATACCTGATCCTGGAAAGATAAGTTGCACACTGAAGAAATCAATAAATTCCTCAATTGTGACTGTAGGCCAAAGGTAGAACTTTGGTCTTCTGTATAGAAACGATTCAGGATTCTAGTTAGCATTATGATGTAATTTCTAATTTCTCCATAGTTCCCCATAAGTAGGAGGGTGGTTAGGTTTTTTAGACTTGAATTATACCTAAAGAAAAAGAAAAGGTTTTCATGATGGATACTACAGCATAATTTAACCTATATATCAACAATAACAACATATCTACTTAAAAAAAAAAAAACACCTCTTCTCCCAGGCGGATTTTTAACGCAAAAATATACACATGTATAAATACATGCATATATGTGTGTATATGAGCACACACCAACATTTATGTATGTATGTGTGTCCGCATACATGAATATGTATGTGCAGTTAGGTGGCATAATGTATAGAGTCCTGGATATGGAGACAGGAAGACCCGACTTCAAAATCCAATTCATTCAATTGTTATCCATGTGACCTGAGGCAAATCAAAACGTTGGTGTGCTTCAATCTCTTCATCTATGAAATAGAAATAATGATTGTACCTATCTCCCAGGGCTGATATGAGGATAAAAGGATATATATGTAAAGTATTTTTCAAATCTTAAAGAGCTATATAAATGATTTATAAATTATGTTATAAATTATAAACAAATTATTTATGTTATAATTATTTCATATAAATATATATACATATATGTATATAAACACACACACACACACACTGTATGAGCATATTCTGGAACATATTATAGAAGACTGAGGCTCAAGTCTTGGGTCCATTATCACTAGCTCTATGACCACAGGCAAACCATTTAACTAATCCCTGCAAGCCTCCATTTCCTCATCTATAAAATAGGAATTATGTTATGTTAGGTTACTTCAAAGAAACATTTTATAAACTGTAAACTATGTCATAAAATAGATTATAACTTTGATATTATTATAACAGAGTAATAAAAATAAGAACCTATGTTGTATGTGAGAAATAATCGCAGAGATAGAAAAACCTATAAAATGGGAATGAGAATACAGACTTTTGAAGTCAAAAAAAGTAAAAATAGAATCTACAAGACTTAGTAATTGATCAGATGTAGAGGTTGAGGGAAAAGGACAAGTCAAGAATGACTTAAAGGTTGTGAAACTAAGTAAGAGTGGTGCTCTTGACAGAAATAAGAACATTAGAAAGGGGTAGGTTAGGGGTTAGTAGTGGGTGTGGGGGGTGTGTGGGTGTGGGGGTGTGTATGGGGGGTGTGAGTGTGAGTGGTGGGGTGTGGGGGGGGTGTAGGTGTGTGGGTGGGTGGGTGTGTTTGTGGGTGTTTGTGGGTGTGGGTATGGGTGTGTAGGTGGGGGTGTTGGTGTGTGTGGGGTTGTGTGTGGGTGTGTGTGGGTGTGGGTGTGTGTGGGTATGGGTGTGTGGGGGGGTGGGTGTGGGGGGGTGTAGGTGTGGGGGGGTGTTGGCGTGTTTGTGTGTGTGTGTGTGTGTGTGTGTGTGTGTGTGTGTGTGTGTGTTGGGGAGTACAGATGAGTTTTGTTTTAGATACACTGAGTTTGAGATTCTAGCTCCCATTGAGAGACTTACAATGACAAGTGCAGTGATAATGAGCAGGCCCGCAAGCCCCCAGAAGAGATTTAGGATATCACAAGGATCAGCACTGATGAGGATAAAGGCCTCTCCATCCTCACAGACTGGAATAATAGAGGAGAAAATGAGTAATAATGTTAATGGAGAAATGGTGAATCTGGAGGTATGGAGTGAGAAGAGGGAGCTCGTTACAAATATCCTCCATTTTCTCAGTAAGGTTAAGGAAGCAAACTCCTCCATTATAAGGGAGATGGAGGGGTGGTTTTATTGGACACAACATGACAAGGCTTGGAATAGTTGCTCTGATGTGCATATCAGGATCAATCAGGTAATAATGGAATTTGTTTTGGATGCATCTTATGCCCTACTGGATTACAGCTCCAGGAATTAAATCTAATGCATCTGTGCGTCTCCTCTATTGTCCAGCATAGGACCAACTAGTTTTGTTTGAACTTAAAAGCACAGAACAAGGTAAAGTAGGTAGAAGTTGCAGAGGAAAATTTAGATCGAATATACTACAACAGCTGCCTCACAATGAGAACTATCCCAAAGTGAAATGGGCTACTATGGGAGGTAGTGGTTTCCCCCTCATTTGGGGTCTATAAGCAAAGACTGGATGATGACTTGTCAGGGATGTTATAGAAGAAATCCTTTCTCTGGTACCAGTGGGAGTAGATGGCCTTCCAAGGTTCCTTCCAACTCTGAAATTATGATTATATGAAATTTATTGTAGGGTATGAAATCACTAGCAGAAACACATATTCCAGTGACAGTATAAGCTATCCTAATCCTCCCAACTCTGAGAATGTGACACCCAACTATTTCTTTTTCCAAATCCCTCATCCAGTTGGACTTCATCCCCATTGTCAACCTGATCCAAGTATGACCTCTCAGAAACATAAATGCTTTCTTGGGGCCTTTTCATTGCAAATGCTACTTACAGATCTTCTTCTGGCCTGTAATTCAAATATGATATGTTCCTATGGAAACTTGGCAGTACTGTCACATTCACAGCACAGGGATGAGATTTAGAGCCATATCTGTTTGTGATCTCAGTAAAGACAGTTACTACAACAGAAGAAAAAAGAGAAATGTGAATGTGTACATATGGAATGCATCAAAAGCCTCCTCTTATCCCAGGATTCAATGCAGGCTTACTGTCTTGACATTTCATATATTAATAGTCAATTAGTGGCAGGTGAAGACAAGTTTTATCCTTGAAAAGCTCATTGTGAAATGAAATGGCAAACTATCTTACCTCCCAAGTCAGAAATATAAGACACAGACTTTAAACTTTTTACATAATAGTTAACATTAAATCAACAACCTGTTTGTTGAGTGCCTAGTAGATATATGGAGAGCATTTTGTGAGGCACCGGAGGGACAGAAAGAAGATATGACAATGCTACTACCCTATCAAGAAGGTGACTGTTTCATTCACATAGACAAATACACACAGACACACACACACACACAGACACACACACACAGAAAAACAAATGGTAAACAAATGTTACAGGAGAGAGAGTCCTGAATTTGAAGTCAGAGGATCTGAGTTTTAATCCTGACTCTCCACTTACTTGAGTGATCTCAGGTAAATCACTTACCCTCTATAGGCCTTAGTTGCCTCATCTGTACAATGAGAGGATTAGACTAAATGACCTCTAAGGTCTCTTCTAAATCTAAATTAATGATAGTTCCTAATTCTATAATGTTCTGTGGTCTATATAACACTTTTTTCACAATCATCCTATAAGGTAGATGGTGCAAGTATTATTTGCATTTTACACATAAGAAGATTAAGGGTTCAACATCAAGGTAACTTAGCTAGCAAGCAGTAGACCTTTTACTCAAACACGTCTCTTGACTCCTAATCCAGTCTCATTCCACAATGCCACACTGAACCAAGGCAATTTATAATTAATCCCAACTGACAGTAAGTGCTGCAGGAGTTCAAAAGAAGAGAAACCATTTCAGGCTTGTATTGCTGGGAAAGAGGCACAACAATCTATTTCGCAACTAAAATATGGTGAAAATTCTTCCATGGTTCACTCATTTTGAGTTCAAAAATCTCAAATATTCACAGGTATTGATAACATTGACATCTTACATTATAAGTCAAATAACTCACTCTGCATTTAGTTGAGAAACATTATTGACTCTTGAGGTTTATATATCTCTGAGAATGGTGAACTCTTATTTCTACCTGAACACACCCAAAGAACCAGTGAACTACATGGCTCTCATATTTGGGATTCTTCCTTGGTCTGGATGCTGGACATATAGTCAAGGACTGGAGCTATAATATCCTGATAAGCCCCACGGCTATGAGGAAAATTGTTCAATAAATCTTACCCCTTCTGTGAAGCCAAATTGAACTCTGTCCTATCTGTAGAGTTTAAGCAGATAACTAACAATATACTGCGAGAGTGGGAAGGAATCTATGTCTGTCTGGAGCACACTGGAAAGAGAATTTCCTCTTTAGAAAATTAGAGGGAGAGGAGGAGGAGAGAGAAAGGAGAAAGGGAAGAAGAGGGAGGGAAAAAAGCTAGTTTGGGGATAATTTAAGAGTTGAAGTAAGATTTAGAGAAAGTGTAAAACGACTCTGGAAACCCCAGACTAAAGCAGCCTATCCTGTCTTCCTCAGGCACAAACAGACTTCTCATAACCCTCCTAGCTTCTTACATTTCTTTAACTATTAGAATTCTGAGGACATAACAGATACTAGGAACTGGAACTGAACAGGATTGACTGTGGGACATCAGATTCACCTTAACTTAAGCATCATGGCAGTCAACTAGTGATTCAATCCATCAGTCAGTCAATCAAAAAACAAACTATGTTCAAAACACTGTGCTAAGAGAGCTATAGAAAAGAAAGAGGATATTGTCCCTACATTCATGGAACTTATACTCTAGTAGATGGCTACATCACATAAAGAACTATAACAAAATAAAAAATGGCAAGTATGCATAATATCTTCAAACTAAGAGCTACGTAAATTCAAAGTAGGAAAAACCTTTTTTTCCCTTTAGAGTGATAGGAAACAGTGATAATCATAACTGGCATTTAAGCTTTACAAAGCACTCTACACGTTGTCTCATTTAGATCTCCTAACAACCCTCTCACTCAGATGTCATTCTGTTCTTAATTTTACAGACAAGATGACTGAGGCTAGGAGAGGCAGCTAGGAGGCACAATGGCTGATGCCCTGGACTCACAGTCATAAATATCTGCATACCTTAAAACTGTATAATAAACGAATAATAAGCTTTAAAGCTATATAACAAAGAAATTAAAAGTAAATAAAACTTACATTATATGAATGTTGTTGTTCTTACTGTTGCTATTGTAACTGTTGTTGGTTGTTAGTTAAGTCACTTGTTGGGGTTGCACAATTAATAAGGCGAGAAGATTCAAATTCAGGCTTTCCTTATTCCAAGACCAAATCTATCCACTGAACTATATAGCTGTCCCAAGCAAGCATACTTTGAGCTGAGCCCTTAAAGAATTTCAACATAGAGATTTGGGAAGTAGAGGTTTGGCCATCTAAAGAGAGGAACCATCCAAGGAAAAGAGAAGAAAAATGAGTCCAAGCTTTAAAAACAAAAGAGACTGAGTAAATGAAATGTGTAAGAGTGAATGAGATTACTAATGGTGAGAATATAGAGAGAGAAGGCGGCAGATGACAGAGGACCTTTCAGAGGGATGAGGGAAGTAGGAACGTATGTCATGGAAGCCAAAGGTCTGGACATAATTTACAAGGAGGTGATCAACAGTATGGAATTCTGATGGAAGGGCAAGGAAAGCAAGAACTGAGAACTATAATTGGATTTGGTGAGATGGCAGTGATTGCAGATCTTTGAGAGTGTATTTTCACTCGAATTATACGGACAGAGAACAGATGGAAAAATTGGTTAGTAGTATGTAAAGGCAGTAGGCATAGGGATTTGTAACACATCTCCCCTCATCACTGTTTTTCCAAAGTCTTTTCCAGCACTTAGTTTATCCCTATTTCTCTTTTTGACCAGAGGAACACATGTGACTCAAGTCATGCATGACAAATACCTCATATTCACCTTAGCCCATTTATCTAACACTTGGCACACACTAAGCACTCAATAAATGCTTTGTCTAATGCTCTATCATCCATTTATTATTTCATTAATAATTAAAATATTTGGTCTCATTTTTATTTGCTTTTCCAAAAGGTATCATTTTACTGTTTTTTTCCATGTCTTAAGAACAAATGATGCTTTTTTGAAATATTCCAAATTTTCATTCTTATAAAAAAAAAAATCCACCCAAAACCCTAAGGCATTACACTTACCATGAAAAATACTCTCCCACTCAATAAATCAACCTATTAATGTCATTACTCAAAGCTTCTTTCAGACACATAAATGCCTATTCGAAAACTATGTGGAAAAATTATGGAACTAAGACATCACAGTTAATGAACGAAATACAACAGTAAGACTTACCTTTATATCTGTCCACAGCTTCACCAGCTGGCAAAGTAAAGTAATACTGTATATCTCTCCCTCTATACAAAGGTATTTTGGAGGATTCTCCTATTTGGTAACTGAATTCATACTGGTAGTCCTATATTCAATTTCATAGGAAACAAAACAAAAACATCAACAAACCATGAAATTTACAATGGCCAATTCTTTATATTCTAACAGTTTTTACATAAGAGAAAGTCAGCAAAATGTAGATAATGGAAAACCTAATCAAGAATCTAAAGTCTTGGGTATGAATTTCCCCTCAAACACTTAGTCAATTAGCTAATAAGCTTTTATGCATTCCCTACTGTACCCTAGACACTGTGCCAAAAATAGGTCACATTTTCAAAAAGTTAAAAGTCTAATGGGGAAAACAAGATGCAAACAGCTATGCACAAACAAGATATTTACAGGATAAATAGGAGATAATGCACAGAGGGAAGGCAGTAGCATTAAGGGGGACCAGGAGAGGCTTCATGCAGAAGGTGAGGTCTTGGGTGGGGCATGAAGGAGGCCAGGGAATCCAGGATGCAGAGATAAGGGGGGGAAGTATTCTAGTGAAAACATTCAGTGAAAATGTATAATTGGGAGATGGAGAGTCTCAAGGTGTTCGATATCACTGGATTATACAATACACAGTGATAAAGAGTGAGAAGACTGGAAAGGTAGAAGGCCAGTTTATAAAAAGGTTAGAACATCAAACAGAGGAATTCATATTTAATCCTGAAAGTGATAGGGAATAACTGGGGTTTATTGAATAGGAGGATGACACTATACTTTAAACTTTCACTTTAGAAAGATTAACTGACAGCTAAGTGGAGAGTGGATTAGAGTGGGCAAAGACATAGAAAGAGGGAGACCAACCAGCAGACTATAACAAAAGTCCAGGCAAGAGGGGATAAGAGCCTATGCCAGGCTGGTAGCAGCTTTGTGATTATGGCAAAGATCTTACCCTTTCACTTTCCTCATGTTTATAGTGGAGATAATGATATTTGTACTACCTACTTCCTGGTGTTCTTCTAAATAAAGTCCTCTACAGATATCATTAAAGGACTGTGAAATGCTTACCACTTTCCCAGACATGCAGAAAACACTGAAGACTGTATAAGCCTCATAACCATGAATTGGCTGTACTTGGCATGCCATCTCCTTTGGAACGTCATTGACAGTAAAATATAATTGTGCTTTGCCTAATGGGCTGTGGCTTGATTCTGCAGAGAAAAATAAAAACCAATTGAAACAAATATGTAACACCTAGGCTTATCTTGAGAGACATAATAAGTAAAAGAAGTTTGAGAAGAGAACCCAAACCTGATTCAACAAAGGATCTTGTTGAAACAGAAGCCAAATGCTGAATGTATTATTAATGGCATTTTAGGATTAAAACCCTGTGTTCAACTGGAGTAGTGAAAAGAATGGGAAAGAGAATTAACAGAGATCAGAACGAAAAGGGTATAAGGCAAGAAAACTCAGCGTCTTTGGAGAATTATGCTGCCCACATTTAGGAAAAGTTTATACTTAGACCCTTCCTTCTCAAACCATAAAATATTCTCAGTCAGGTGGTCAATCAGTGCTGCTCCAAATCAACTCCTTAGCTATTTAACCAAGGGAAAAAGAATTCTCAACAAATATCAGAATATGGTCAAGTAGGAAGAATATGAAACTGAAAGTAAGGTCACTTGGGTTCTGCACCATCCAGCCTTCTCGTATGCATAGAGAAAAATATGCACAGAGAGATGGAAGCAAGTGATAAAATTACAAGTTCAGGAAATGGTAAGCAGGCTAGTTTCATTAGAACATAGTGTGACGGAGAGTAATATAAGTTGGAGTCAGACGGAGATGGGCATTAAATATGATTGTAAGGAGTTTGTATTTTTACCTAGAGATAAAAGAAAGCCACTGAAGATCCTTGAGCATGCTCAGATCTGTGTTTCAGGAACACTTTCTGCAGCTTTGTGGAGATTGTAAGTAAAGACACCTATTAGGAAGCCTAATACAATATACTACAGCAATAAATTCACAAATGGTTAGTTGGCTATAATTTCTAGGAAAAAGAATTAAGAAAATCACCAAAGTTTTCATTCTTCCTAACAACTCAGGAATGTTCATTTGAAAACACCACTTACCTACAGAAGCTTGTATCACATATGTCTCTCCACCTCTCAGGAAAAATGGCTTAAATGTAATAGTTTTTGATGTGATACCTGACAGAAAAGAGACCCACATGACTCTAACTACTAGATGAAATCACTTCCTGGGACAGATACATCTAAAGTAAACTGGCCACATTCCTATGGTTCTGGGATACTAAGCAGAGTTTTCAGGGATTGTTTCTACACCGAATCTTTATTCATGCAACCAAAATTTTAAAAGCACAGATATGCCACAGGCCATTGGGAAAAAGCTTTTGTGTGAATGTTTTTAACCACTTAACAAAATACGTTCTTATTTTGTAGGCGATGAGGAGCAAGTATCACCTTAAATTTCTTAAGGTATTTGACCTAGATCTCTCCTTTTAAGTTATCTCATTCCATCCCCTCATATCATAGCTACTTGGGGACAGTATCTTCATCTCTCCCACAGCACTTTTTAACTTTCTCTTGTGTATTGCATTACCCCACTGGAAAATAAGCTCTGTGAGGGCAGAGACTGTCTGTCTACATGTATTTGAATTCCTAGCACTTGTCAAAGTTCTTGGCATACACTAAGCAGTTGACAAAGGCTAGTTGACTGATGGGTATATTTTTCCTCATTTAATAGACCACAGGTTCTTTGAAAGTAAGGCCTGTGTGTCATATCTATCCTTTGATATCCAAAATAAAATATATTGGTAGCTTAAAAATTTTTTGGGAAATAATAACATCCAGAATGGCACAGAAATGCTCTAATGCCAAGTCTACTGCTTTTTCTATTACATCATCATGCTTCTTCCCACTTTACTCAGAAAGGAAAGGGGTACAATCACATGGAAGAGATATAAATGATAAAACCATATGATCACTTTTTTAAAGTACATTAAAACTAAGTACTTGTCTATTAAACCAAATAACTCTGGAAGAAAATTAGCAAATGATATCTAAGACTTTCTTATATAAACTGTGACAAGTCTGCAGGTAAGCAGAAAACACATACCTGAAGATGTGGAGCTTTGAAAAATAGCCCTACTAATTAATGATTTGGACCAATCCACCATAAGCAATGGTGCAGTATTTTCAGTGGAGTAGGATAAATCAATTAGGTTGTAACCATCCTCATTGTCAGACATAGTATCTATTTCTTCATTTTCCCTTTCTTCTGTAATACTGATACTCCCCCCTAAGAAAACAAACCATGCCAATGTGTATTAAAGAAAAAAAATCATAACAATTCTCTTATAAAGCCTTAGAGATTAAAAATACCATTTCCAAAAACTCCCTGCTCCCCTTTCTATATGGTATAAAGTATATCTGGTAAATATGGGAGGATTCATATGAACTGAGGCAGAGTAAAGATGTCAGAGGCAAGAGAACAGCATACATAGCAACAACAATAATAGAAACGAAAGCAGCACTTAAAAACCACTAAACTCAGATTCAAATCAAGGGTCCCCCTTAACTCCTGAACACAAATTTATGAAGCACACTTTCCTACTTTCAATAAAGATGTGGGATGAGTGATGGGGATGGAACATGGGTGTAGAACTTTTCATATATACTGAGATGTGACTATTGTGTTTGTTTTTGCTTCAATGATTTTCTTTGTTACAGGGGAGATTTCTACGTGGGAAAGACGTATATTAGAAATGACTATGGTATGTAAATCAAAAGACATCAATAAAGCTTAAAATAACATCTTTAAAACTTTATCACAATTCAAGAATTTGCTTTTTGAGATTACAATATTGTCATCTCAATTTCAGTAATATAGCTGCATAGGCCAATAGTGCTTGTTAAAAAAAAGTTTGAAAAATGACTTAATGAATGGAGATATAATTGGTTCAAGAAGAAATAGTGAATGGTGCCTCTATTGGTAATTAATAGTAACTGTAAGTTGAGAATGGAAAAGTATATTGACACTTCTAATAAGAAACAGAGACATCTGGAACAAAAGGTATAAAGCTTGAAGAATCAGATCAAGATTACGTAAAAACACTATAAAACTGAAGGAAAGCCCTGTGAGAATGTCTGAGAAAATGTTCCAGCCTATCACACAAATGACAAAATTTAATACATTAAAATTCATTCATAGTCATAGGATATATTAACCTGGTTGTCTTCCTCTTCCTGGTTCTATTGCCTCCTTGATATTGCTATAATAAGCTTCAAAATCTAAGGAAAGAACAAAAATATCATGGGAAACGCGATTTTGGGTACTATTGTATGTATTTAAATCAAGATCTTTCCAAATTCAGCTTAGAATGAATGTTAAAATTTAGCAAAATCTCTGGCATTAACTATGATTCTCTTTAACTGACATATCTATATTTTTAATGATTTATTTTCAGAATGATAGCCCTGAGGCATCTAAAAATCCCAAAGTGCTCCTGAATTATCAAAGAAAAAAATGAATATTGATAAAGAGCACTGGCCTTGAAAAATTTATGATATTGTGCTATCTCAAAACTGGAAGAAACTTCACAGGCAATCTAATCCAACTGCCACTTGAAGCATAATTTTGAGTAAGAAAATTTCTGTCTGAATCCTGAGGGAAAGGTGTAGGAGGAATGCAAAACAAGAAAAATGTGAATCATTCAAAATACTGCTATTGTTATAATAATTACAACTCCAACATAAGGTTGAAAAGGGACACCAAAAAAAGATTGCATCTTTATAATTTTAATAAATTTGTTCCTTTATGTGAAATATTCCTACATAATCTAAAATTATAATCTCAAATTGGTTGCAATATAATCTGATATATAAAGACTATTCTCTGAAATATTTTCTTTGATGGCTGCAGAATCCCTTCAATGTGGATACTCCCTTCACCAGTGCCTTAATATCCTTGTTCCTGATTATGTCCTCCCATAAATTCTCCATTGAAGGCATACTCAATATAATACACGATTCTAGATACTTAAAATTTTTTGGATACCATTACAGTATTTAGAATGTTCAACTCTTATTCTCATTAAATGACCAAAAAGACTCCTTTCAAGAGTGTACATTTCTACTATTTTTGTCTTTGGTCAGCCCTTCTTGGCTCCAAATTAACTTCCATTTCAAGAATAAAGCTCTAAATTCAACAGACTTTTGGTTCACTTCCCCAGGGTCACTCAAGGTACTAAATTCTCACTTTTCTAGTGGGTTTATTTCCCTTCTTACTCTGAAATCTATCATCCTCTAAATACCTGTCTGCTGAGGACATTAAGCCTACCCATTCCCAGATTGCTTGGAGGACTTTCCTTTCCCTGTGCTTCTGCTTTAATTCATCTTCCTATTCTGTCCCAGGGCAGTCCAGGGGCTTGCTCCCCTTCCTCCCACTCTACCACTGGCATGTGGACCCTGTAAAGCTACACAGATAGAAACATGGGGTAAATGAGTCAAATGGTGACCTAGAAAAAAGTATGGAAATGTTTTCACTTGAAATAGAAGAAATTAGATCTAGTGTATTTTTTTTTCAAAATTTAATCATGCTTCTCTTTCATCCACTTTAACAATTAGTATGTACATCCATTTTATTTCACTTAAAAGCTGTCTAAAGTTTCATAGCAATCAATTTTGGCTCTTAGTGACACATTATGATTTATGAATTGATGGATTCCCTCATGTTTAATCTGCTTAGACAACAAGGATTAGATAGTCGGTGAACCAAAAAACTAAATAAGTGTCATTAGTAAACTATTTCCTGGATCTACTAGGCTTAAGCACAAGTTAATATTTTTTGTAATTTAAAACTTGTTAACCTAACTTGAGGAACTTGATACAGTGACAGAATTAAAAAGTTTTAAAAAATCATGTCCAAATGGTTAGCATTCACAAATGCCTAGTCCCTAGTCTCTTAGTTGAGTAGAAGCAAATAAAAAAGGTATAACATATTTGCCATTGCTATTATCTTAATGTTCAAAAACTATGATTGACAGTAATCTACTAAAGAAGATATTTTTCTTAAAAATTAGGAGATCTGAAGAACAGAAAGAAAGAAAGGTCTTCTTTCTACAAAAAAGTCTCCGTTACCCCAGACTCTACTCCCAAGAGGGCTAGGAATACATATTTACTTCTCAATCCCACCAAGAGAACTAGATACCTCAACTTTAGGGTAAAGTAGTGGTGGGTGATAAGACAAAGAGAGTATTCTTTGACCATAATCTGAAATTCAAAACAGCCACTGAGTTGGAGTTGATAAGGAAGTCAACTATTGGTGCTAAATTTCTGGTATGCAAAGTTTACTTCCCCTCCTATTTTTAGATGACTAAAACTGGTTCTTTTTCAAACCGACATAAAATTAGTTCACTTATTAGCTTTGGAATGAAGCAATGTATCCTGCAAGACAACTTATTTTAAAAAACAGTTTTAAGAAAGTCAATCAAAAAAAGGTTTCCCAATTCCCAAAAGATAACACTGCAAATTTCAGTACTTATCTAGAGGGACTGGCGTCAAACATATATGATTTCACTCCTCAAAAGGCTGGATTTCTTCCCTCAAAGGAAACTAAAGGAAGAAATGCAAAGAAACAAAAGGGAAGAAATAGAAAGAAAATGTAATTACCAGAAATGTAAGAAGAATTTTGTGGTAGCTCAGTGCTTGGTAACTTTTCTCTCTGGGTGGATCTTATGACAGATTTTTTTTGTAGTAAGTCTTGCATTGGATAAAGTAGCCCTTCCTGAACAGGATCCTCCAGACCTGAGGGACTGCTGCTCTCCCTGTGACTGGTATCATTTGCATGATGAAATCCAATTGTAATGTTTATGGATGTTGCAGAAATGGAGGTTTCCACTGGAGCTGAAAGGGCCAGCTGCCTGATAGCCTGCCCAGAAGCATCTCTTGGGAAGGGTGTGGTTGTTAGGGCAGGAATACTCATTTGTTTCACTGTGGAGGGTGGACTTGACTTTGGAATTGTCAACATGGCACCAGTGAGGCTTGATGAACCTAGCAGATCTGGAGCTCTACAAAAGGAAACTTATACGTACATTTGAGACAATTACAACATTGTGCAAAAAATAAATGTGGTTGTTATAATACAATGACAATGCAAGTGTGGTTTGATATTTTCACATATACTAATAAATTTGATTATTTGTCTAACAAAAAGATCTATCATAATAATGACAGTAATAACAATAGTTAACATTTTATTCATTCTCAAACGCTCAGATTTTAGAAGTTTTCTTAAAATGCCACAAGAAGTTATTTATTTCATTTCTACACTTCAGAAGTTCAAAGGCAAAGTGATTCCTACCTTCTATGCCATTTGTTTCTGTTGCATTGATTAAAAAAAGATCCCAAGAATAAGAAACATTAAGCATGTTGGTGCATTCTTCACACTTCACTTGGAGAGAAAATTCTTCATTCCAGTTCACAGAATTGTCTTTAAAGTTGACCCAAGAAATGTGGAGTGGCCTATAAAATAAAATCTGTTTTTAGACTTTACAGCCCAACTTTTATTTGAAAAACTTTTTGAAGGCTTTTTAATCCATATTCTTATTGGAATAATCTTCTCAATCTTTATTATATAATTTCAATTATATAAAGGATTTAGTTTTTTGAACTTTTAAAATTTTGAGTTCCAAATTCTCTGTCCTTCCAGTCCCTCCACATTGAGAAGGCAAGTCATATGATTCCTTTTATACATGTGAAGTCATATAAAACATTTCCATATTAGCCATGTTGGAAAAAAAGCAAGAAAAACAAAGAGAAAAAATATTATTTGATCTGCATTCAGAATTCATTCACTCTTTCTCTGGAAGTGGATAGCATTTTTCATCATAAGAAGAACTTATTTTTAAAAAGACTGTATAACAGAATCATGAATGTTTGTCCATATGGGCAATTACAGATATATTAGACCTATTTGCATACCTAGCATCAATGGAAAATATATGTAAAATATTTATACTAAATTTGATCCTGCCTAAAAGCCCAATAAAACAATGTTGCCAAGTCATTAAACTCTTTCCTCTGCCTTCACCTCAATTCCATATTCAAAATAATTGATTACCAAGTCCTAACAATATTTCTGCAACATAACCTCTTTCTCTACTCTTACCACTCTGGCCCATGCTCTAATTACCCCTAACCCAGATAATGTGATAATTTTCCAACTGAATTCAATGTGTGTGGTGGAATAATGGTGTCTCTAGTGTTTCTATCCTCCATTCTACCCTTTATGCTACTACTTCTAGATTAATGTTCCTAAACCCTAAATTAATGTTTCTAAAAATCATCTACCTGCTTTTATAATCTCAAACCTCTTCTATAGATTTCTCACTGACTCAATTAACATCTAAGCTGACTAGGTTAGTATTAATGACTGTCCACATACATATCCATATTTTTTACATACCTAACCTTATGTCCCACTATATCTTAGCAGAATTCCCCCATCCTCATCAGGGAGGTATCCTCACCTTTCCTTCCACCTTCCTCACTAGCATGGAATGTTCATAGGTTCAGAGAATTACAAGCTAGAAGGAACTTTAGAGATAATTTAGTCTAACCCATTTATGTTGCAGAACTGATAACTGAAGACCTAAGGTGAAGTAATTTTCCTAAGATCAAAACAGTAATAAGCAGCAGAGCAGAGTTTACTACCTAAGTCCTTTGGCTCCAAATACAATATTTTCTCCAGTGTTCTTTTTTATATTGTACTGTCCACATTCATGCTTACTTCTGTATTTATGCTGTTCTGCTATTGTTGGCCATTTGCCTAAGATGCATTTCTCCTCCTTCATCTATAAAAGGCCTCCTATTATAGTGGAAAGACAACTAGACTTGGAGTTGAGAAGGCCTCAGCTCAAATCCCAAATCTGACACTTATTAGCTGAGTATTTTGCCTCCCTGAGACTCAGTTTCCCCTACTGTAAAGGGTGGATTGTAATACTTGCAAAATCCACATCCTTGTGAGAAAAATATTTACAAGTTTTAAAGTACTATATAGATAAATGGGAATTATCTTTATTACAATTATTACTATATATATCCTTCAAAATTTAGTTCAAGTTTATTTCCTTGATAATGCCCTCTCCAACTAATCCAGGCCATATTTCATTCTACCTTCTCTGACCTCTTTATTGTCTTTACAACAAAGTATGTACCTGTACGTTTGTAGACATATGTATATAGACACACACAGCATATATACATATATATACATATGTGCATATATGTGTGTGTGTATATATAAACTCATTCTGGCATGCTAACTTCTTTCATCTACTTAATGTCTTTTTAACTCACTCTGGTATATACTTTATTACATATTATATACTTACATTATCTACTTGTCCTATGTATGTATCTCTTCTTTCCCAATGAAACATAAATGAACTTCTCAAGGACTGTAACATAAACCTCTCTGGCACCCCCCCTGAACTCTGGCTTAGTGCTGAGGAGACAGTAGCTGCTTAATATATGTTGAATTAAATTGAAAAGAATACCTGAATGTAGAGCCTGATTGAACTGACAGGAATATTTGTGCTTCAGAAGAGTTTCGGTTTCCACTGGACACCATTAATGTCACTAAAAATTGGTCATAGGAGTCATGAAGAAGTGATGCTGGGAAAGAGATGACTGACGCACTGCTGTTGAATAGACTGTGTCTGGGAAGGTTGAAACATGGGTGTTTTTGTTTATTTGCTGGGACACATTTCCAGTAATACCTATTTGGAAAAGCCAGTGAAGATGTGCATAAACATATGCTTTCTATCTGAAGCAAATCAAGGTTACTTTTTTTTTTCATTTTTAGTAGATTATTTGCTTTCCAACTAAGATGTCTGCACTGGAAGCCAGGTTTTGTTTGCCTGTTTGTTTTTAGTCTGGAATTAAAACCCAGCTACCAAGTCTCTAGAAGAAAGACTAAAATTGGCAGAGCAATTCACTTCTTAGTGCTGAATTTTTGGTTTGCATTGGTAGAGGGAATTTTCAAACAGAAGTTCCTTCTATCCTGATGAAACCATAGGTCAAAGCAAAAAAAAAAAAAATGGGTAAAGCCTGTTTGCCTCCATCCTCTCTTGTTCTCAAGTCCATTGTACCAATCACAAATAACCCTACTGGCTTGCACCACTATTACATTTCTGTCTTACCAACTCCATGAAGATTTTTGATTTGATCACTGTCTTCTGAAATGACTAGAGCTTTCTCATGACCTCCATGGCACTTTCTTGTATCATTCATTCATTACTTAGCATAAAATGCTTTAGTTTGTAATTCATCTTTTTACTCATTCAAAAAGAAACAAGTCAAGACCTTAGAGACATTCTACCTCAACCTTGTCATTTTACAGATAATAAAACCAAGGCTGAGAGAGTTGATGTGACTTGCCCAACGTCATTCCAACACCCAGAATTGGTGCCAGAGGCAGGACTAGAGTCCAGATGTTTCCTCCAACTAGATTATAAGTCCTCTGAGATCAAGGACCATGTCATGCATTTCCTTGTGTCCTCTAGTTGAGACACCACAATATTTTGTAGATAGCAGGCACTCAGTCTTTGTTAATGATTCCTCTGATTGGATTTATAGTGTCTGAAGTGATTATGTATGTTCTCTCTCCCACTAAAATGTGACTTCCTTGAGGACATGACCTTTTTTTCTCTTTTTATTTCTGAGGCTTAGCCCAGTACCTGGCATATAGTAAATGATTTTTTTATTTAATTGATCATAGAGGAGAACTTCCCTGTTGTAGCCTTTTGGGGCTGTATCTAAAGCAACATTTATTTCTGGGGAAACAAATGTCACTCAAAAATTGTAGGAAAGACCCAAAAAGGGGACTCTAGGACAAAGTCTCTCTTTGTTATCCAAAGTCCTGCTTCCACCTTCCCAGGCTTAGAAGGGAGAGTTCAACTCAAACCCAGAAGTTGTCAATATATGATCACTTGCTATAACCATGCAAAGTAGTTTCTCAAAAATTTGAATAATCTAATGTTTACACATCCAATATCCCAAAAGAAATTATTCATGAAAGGATAACTTTTAGAGGTACCAGTATTTAGGTTTGAACGTTCCCCTAACCTACCCTATGTTTCAATCTTGAAAAGATAACTTGGAATACTATTTCAGTTCAATTGCTCAGAAAGTTCACATTACTTTTTTAAAAAATTAATTATTTTGAGCTTTCAGAATGAAAACAAATCCTCTCACTTCTTACTTTGGAAATATCAAGAGCAAATAAGATGAATTCATGATATGTAATAAAGGAAGCTAATGTAATCAAATTCACCCTTACTTTAAATGAGCTCCAGGATCATCAGGATCAAAGGACTGTGAGCCATTAAGTATAACCATGGAAAAAGGGATCTTAGAGATGAACAGGTGCGTTCCCTCTGAAATCACACTGATAGGTGGCTGGGAAACCACCTCGATAACCACTGAATAATTACTATACACCACGCTGTCTTCTATTTTAACCTATAAAAAAAATTTTTAAAAAGGAAAAGCATAATGAAAAATCCAAATCCTTGAAGAATTGTGATGTTTCTGAAAATTAGAAATAAAAATACTAAATATTTTGTTGTGTTAAACCAAGATTTAAAAATTGTTACATACATATAGATTAGTTTTGCTGCTTAGCAAAATTTAATTTTTTTCAAATGATTAACAAGTTAAGTCATTTTTTAATCAGAGGAGTCAGACTGATTTGTGCATATGGACACAGTCTAAGAAAAATAACTAAGTTCCTTGAGTATTTTAATAAAATGAACATTTTCTTGATATATTATACAAAGCTAAACTCTACTGGATTGCAAATACAATAAAACAATATCTTAAATTTCTACAGTGTTCTATAGTTTTAAAAATACCTTCTCATATATTTGGGTTTTTTTTTTCTTCCAGGAAATAATAACCTTGTAAGATAAACAGGGCAAATATCATTATACCTATTTTATAGATGAGGAAGCTGAGACCTAAAGTGATTTGACTAAGACTGGATGGCTTTCCACCACTAGAATCAGGAATAAAATCCAAGTCTTCCTATCAGAGCCAAGACAAAGCATTTGTATTCCCTATTTAAGGTTCAAAAATTGTGCCCCACTATGTGTTGATTCATTTAAACATTTTAACTAATTTATCAAGTGCCAACTAGATACCAGGTATTATGCTCCATGTTAAGAATACAAAGAGAAAAACAATCCTTAACATTAAAGAACTTACATTACACTAAGGGGGAAGGGTGTGTGTGTATATGTGTGTGTGTATATATATATATATATATATGGATAAATAAACATCATACATGTGTATGTAATATGATGTATACGTGTATCCACATACATATGTGTATATAAATTATTAAGTAGTTTGAAGGAGCACTAACAACCAATGAATGAATCATGTAGAAGATGGCACCTGAGTTAGTTGGGGGTTGAAGAAAGGTAGGATTCCAAGTGGTTGAAATAAAGAAGGAAAGCATTTCAGAGCATTCCATGTTACTATCCACTGGATACTTAGGGCATACATTATATGAAACATGCAGCTTTACTTCCCACAAATTAGATGGGTGCAAAGATTTTTACAAAGTGATACTAAAATTTGTCTTTCATTACTACTCCCTTCATGCTGATCCCTAGGAAACTGTCTCTACTTCTCTAGTCCTAGTCCCACCTATACTTCTGATTCAGTCAGGTAGTTTTGACCAAATAAATCATCAATTTAAACGTTTACACGTTAAAGAATATGGGAATACATTGAACTGGACCTCTCTGGGAAGCCCCAAATGGTGGTACATCAATGATTTTGCATATTGTTTTAAATTGGTGACTAAAGATCCAAAAAGTCAGGGAAATTTTCAATTTATTATTTAGAACAGTTAATTCTTATTAGCATATTATTTGACAGGTTCCTGTGGCCTCTGACTGAACACTCTCTCAACTTCTGACACAAATATGCCAAGGGAAAAGGAAATGTATAAGCGCCAAATCCCTTTTGTATTCTCTGTACACAAGAGCACGGGAACTTTGGCGAGTAGTAAATGATGGCACCAAAATTTGGACCGAAAATTTCTTATTCCAAGTCCGGCGCTCTTTAAAGTACCATGAGGCTGGTACTTCCAGCCTTGTCCTCATCATGACACTCCGTGGAATTCAAAGATCATGAAAGAGTCAGACCAGGGCTACAACTGTTTTCTCTCAAAACTCTACTTCAACTGGTACTATAGATATCTCCATGGAATTCTTGAGCTAATCCCCCATATCTGCAAGTACATAAGAACAAACATAAGAACCAAGCTTATCTATAATTGCTACACGATATATTTTATGTTCCCATGAAAATTTTTGAGGAATGTCATCTTTAACACTGAGTATCTTTCCTCTGTCTATTATTGTCTTTGACTTCCCTATTTCTGGCAATCTGTTCTTCTAATTATTCATCCTTTTAATTCAGCCATCTTTGGTTTCTCCCTCTCTTTTGCTTCAAACATCCAATTGGTTGCCAGTTTCTATGGATTTTATTTCCATATGAAATTATCACACATCCTTTCCTCATATTTCTGAAAGTCAGCATTGCCACCACCTATATTCAGGACCCTATTATTTCTCTACTAGAACACTGCAATATCCTCCCAGCAAGTCTCCCTAACCCCAATCTCTCCCCACTTCAAATCAATATACATTGATTTGCCAGATTAATCCTTCTAATGAACATGTTACTCCACTGTCAAAAATCTCAATGACTTACCATTGCCTAAAGCTTATAACCCTCCATGGTCCCTTCAATATCTAGCCTAAATTCCACCTCCTCTAATAAACCTTCCCTGATTCCAAGAAGAAAACTTTGCTTCATCTGATATCACAGTATTTAATTAACTGTACATTATAATTTGTGTTTTAGCAAGCATTACACACACACACACACACACACACACACACACACACACTCTCCTTGAAAGTAGAAAATGATAAACATTGCTTCCTTATTGTCTTCCATTCTTCAGGACATAGTACAATATTTTCCACAGAGTAAGCACTTAAAATGCTTGTTGAAATAAAAGCAATTGTCTACCTCTATATCTCCCTCATACCCCAGTTCCCACAATGCAAAGCAAGGATTTAATAAATGTTGGATAAATAAATGAATGCTATGGGAGTTCAAGTCTCAGCACATAAAACTCTTTCAATATCCTGTTAATGCTTCTAATTCACAATCCTGTTGGTTTGATTTTCACTGCAGAACTACAGAACTTGCTCAAAGAGTCTTAAAAAAGGAGTATTTTTGTAGCCCAGATTAGACACTTCCTTTAGGAAAACCAGAAGTCACCTCCCAAGTTGAACTGGCAGAAAAGCTTAGGATTTCCTTATCAAAGTTATGTCATGTTTACTAAAATATCACAAATTACAACTGTTTAGATAAAGTTAATACTGAAAAAGTGAAAATATGAGTTTTAGAATATTCCTAAACAATGCTTTTTTATTTACATAAAACATATATACAAAAAATCAAAATATTACCAAATAGAAATCCTGTGGGATCTGTTATAATTATTAAATAAAAAAATTTGTAATTAGCATAGCAATTGTTTTATGTAAATGTAGTGCTTGAAAATAATTTCTTCTCTTAAGTAAATTAAGTACTTTCCTTGAAGCATTGCTTACACTATTAATTTTCCTAGCAAACCTTTTTTTCTCTAGATGGTACAAATTAATGGAGTAAGAAATAATGAGTTTTTACTGTATAGCCAGTCACCCATGAAACACTGGTAAATAGCAATTTCATTATGCAAGCTTGAATGTAAAGTTAATTTATTTCTCCTCAGAAGATCAGGCTTTTAAAAATACCATCATTCTTAGTTAGCAAGCAAACCTTTGCAAGTGCAGTATAGTTTCCATATTCCAGAAAGTAGCTGGGAAGAAGAATGGCTTGTCTGTGATTGTCCAGAGCAGTTGGAAACAACACTTGTGAGCCATCAGACTTTATTATGGACCAACTATAGTTAAGACCTTGGGAAATGTCACACTGAATGGGAGCTTCAAAAGTAACTCCAAGCTTAAGAGGATGATGTCGCCATATCTAAACATCAAAAGAAAAGAATTTTCGTTAAAGTTTCCTTGGAATCTGAAATTACATAAATACATAAAGGAATTGTGATTTAGGCTGTGCAGGGAACTCCCACTGTGGGACCTGTCTCCACCCATGTATTTAGCAGCTCCTCTATGATTTAGAAGATAAGTCCTATGGTGTTGCATGAGTAATTAAAGAGGCTACATGACTTCCTCAGGCTCATACAGCTGGTAAGTAACTGAACCACGGTAGTCCTGGATCTGAATCTACTCCTTACGTAGGAGTATACATCATTGTATCTGAAATCATAAATCACAATAACACTAAGTCTTCCTGCCATGCTGCTGCCTCCAGCGAAGTACTCCAGCTATCCCCTTCTCCACCCAATCCAATTGGTAAGTTCACTGTATATAGCTGATAAATAGCAATGTACCACAACTAAAATGGTGCAGACCTACCACACTGTACTTTAGCCTTCTTCCTACAATGCTACTGTATGCATAGCTGCCCTCCCACCCAACTACCCCACTTTTCCTCTGGAAACATTAATCAAATCACCACTATCCTAGCTGGAAAAGTACATCAATAATGTAGTCATATGACTCCAAGATTCACCATTCCTGTGACTTCCCCAAATAAAATATTCTCCCTGGGTCCACAACTCTGTTTTGTAAGTTGTCTCCCCTTACTAGTACATAAACTCCTTGAATTCTTGCTTTTCATATTTTATCCCTAGAGCTTAATACAGTACCTGACATACTGCATGTGCTTAAGAAATTTTTTTATTTATTCAATAAAATTGAGTTTCTACATTAATTTTTCTTCAGAAATAGGCAAACAAAAATGTGAAGCAGTGTGTCATAGGGGATAAAGAGTTTGCCTCAGAATCAGGAAGAGTTGGTGCAAATCTAGTTTCTGACCTATACTAGTTATGCAATCCTGAGCATCTGTTCACTCTCCCACTCTCAACTTGCAAAGTTCCTAATCTTTCAAACAACTAAAAATCAGATTACCTAATGTATTTTTTCCCTTCAATTAATTGGTCTTATTTGATTAATTATTTTTAATTTAATTATTTTAATGTATAAAACTCATCTCCTGTATTTGGGGTAAGCCCTAAGCTGAGAAGAAGGTCTAGTCTCAATCTGCAAGGCAATTAGCACATATTGCTTAATAAAGCATTATGTTTGAAAGCTCAAACCTTTGTTTCCTCAGTCATTTCATCTTTTCACAACTCCTTGAAGAAGGTGAGGGGAAGAGGGAAGCACAAATTTGTTTATGGGATAGAAGCGATTTACGTAATGATTTGTGATTATGAAATTATACCTAGAATAATTTATACTGAAGTTACATCTTGAATCAACTTAGTGCTAACAGGCTCCCATCTTAGAGACTTAGGTTTGCTTTAAGGGATTAATATACAATACCTTAAGAGGCAGATATTTGTTAGTGTGGAAATTTACAACAATTAGTCAGTGTTTTCTGGGTTTTTTGAATGAACTACCATATATTAACTAATTATGTGGAATTCTAAAATGTAACTATTTTCTTGATTTCAGAAGAAGAGGAAAAAAAGGAGAAGGAGGAAGAAGAGGAAGGAAGAAGGGAGAAGAAGGAAAGAAGAAGAAAAGAAGATGAACAAGGAGGAGGAGAAAGAAAAAAAGAAAAAAAATTTTGAAAGGCTTAGTAAACTTTTATTGTAAACTGTTAATACAACAATATGAGAGAAATTATAAATACATCTAACCTTAAAGTGTGATTAGTTAAACTTCCTATTACAAGTAAAACTTTTTGGGACTGCAATTTGATAGCATTCTGAGTTTTTTTAGGTATAGTTATCTGAAGGATCATTAAGTCAGTAAGTCACTATTGAAGGGAAACACCATGAGCTACTCAAAGGGGGTGTGACCTGGGAACTGTTACACACACACGGGAAAAGTGGAGGGGACAACTTTGGCATAGCTAAAAGTAAGATCCTCTTGATTCAGTATCCCCATTGTATTATTTCCATTTTGAATAAGATTGTTTCCTACTTGGTTAGTTCTAAGACTGGCTACGATACTCTGTGAATAAGGTGGAATCTTGCCATATGACTGGCTGTTCTAAATACTACTATGATTCTTACCTGAAATCAAAAAGAAATAAGGATACTTTATCTTATTATACTTATGTTGAGTCATTCTGTGACCTTGGACTTAGGCTTAGAAAACCAATCTTGATGCAGTTACAACTATGTCTCTGCTTCTTCCTTTCATGGCAAATCTCTCTAACCATGGCAGGTAAAGCTGCATTTTTTTTTAATATAATGAATCTTGTTGTAGCAATACTCTAAAACCTTTGCTCTACTATAATAGGATGCAAATATGAAGTATGCCAATTCCCTAGATAGTAGTTATTATATAAGTATAATATCCTCCCCACCCCACCCCTTGTGGGTAGGGGTGGCGGACTGGGCAAAGTATTTGTAGACAAAGTTGTAATGTAGAAGAGTTTTTTAAAAAATATTTAAAGTAGCAAACTTCAAGAAAGCAATAGGATCAGACTTTTCTCTAAGAACTCAAATATATAAATGTATGTAATTGGCTTCCAAATGTTTCTAATGAGATAATAAGTTTTTAAAAATCGGATTAAGGATTTGCATCTAAAATTGCATTGATAATTGTGAACAAAATTATTTTGCCATTTGAAGTGTTTTTTGATCATTTTAAGAGACAGAAGGACCCATTTAATAAGCCAAGCCCCAATAAATTCTTCTTAAAATTCTTCCTTTAGCCTGTTGATATCAGTTGCCATATCAGATATAAGGGTTAGGTAAAGGTAGAAATAGCGCACAGTATATAACAACCAAAATTCTCTGAGGTTTTCAGGGGAGTTATGGGTTCTTAATTTGATGTTCTACTTATAGTTCTATTGTTAAAAAGATCAGAACCATAAGGCTGGAGTTGGTTTTCACCACACAAGCTAGCTATCAGAAAAGTAAATTTAGGAGATTGTATTAAATTGCACTGAATCTTGTTAGATTTTAGCAGATTTTAGCAAATTACCAAAGGTTCTCTGCAAGTGATTTGTAACCAGAGAAGCAAAAATATTTAAGAGGAGCCCCCTTCAGAGTTTCCCAGAGGACAGGGTCTACTCTGGAATGTACAAGAGAAAATACTTTCAGGGATTAGATGACTATATGGGACATCTGGGATCTAAGATGAAATGTGTTGATTAAAAAGAAATTGGAAGTGGGTTACTAGGATACAAGGAAATTTGATATTAGTTAATATTGATGATGATTACTGTATTAATTAGTCTTTTTGTTTCATGGTGTTTATGCTTGCTTAGTTTTCTTAGTTACATTGGTGTCATACAAAGCTTCCCTCTTAAATTAGCCTTGGTGAGTTCTCCGATTAATTTGAATCTCTGACTTGAAATTGAGAAGTTGTCTCAGGTTAAAAGTAAGTGCATTTCCTCCCTCTAGATTAGGCCTGCACAACCTGCAGCCTGCAGGCTGCTTATGAACAACATCTTCTACATTTTTCATGGGCTGTCCAAAATCCTTTGGCAGGCCACAGGTTATGCAAACCTGCTCTAGACTGAGGCAGGTTCTGCAGTTCAAAAGTCCTTACAAAATTATTTATTTTAGTTATTCTTATTGTATCTCAGGGAAGGGCTTGTGCTCTAGATAATTAATCTAACTTGTTGTTCTTATACTAACCAATCAGGAAAAACTGTGACAAACTTAAGATATACTGAGTTATACAGAAACATAAATAGCTCTCCCAGATGACCTCTGGTGGAATCCTTCTTCTTGGTTCACTTGGCTGCAAGGAAAGCCACCCTCAATAAATAGGCTCTTATTGAACTCTGTCTTATTATTATTTTTAGGCTATTAGTGACTGTGTTAAAGCCTGTTCCTGTATCAAAAAAGTTTATGTTAGTGTACAACTAACCATGCTAAAAATCTTACAGAATTAGCATATGGATAGCATGCTAATTATAATAATATGCTAATTTTCGATCCATGGAAAACATATTTCCCATTGATCAAAGGGGGGAATTGAGAAAATCAAATTGATTCTGTTGTGTAATTTATTCTATTCTGCATCAACCACTTACATCGTGTATAACTGCTTAAGTCATGTTTCATTGTCTCTGGGATAAGTTTGGAAGTTCGGTTTTTGTGTTAATCTCTTTGATTCAAGGAAATCTGGTCAATTATATCCACACCACTAACCAGACTAGCAGGTATACTGGATCAACCAAAATTTGCTAGTGAGAAGCTGTTGCTAGCCCCACATATTCCATTTCCAGCTAATCATATTGTCCCCCATGCCTATGACACTTCAGACTATGTAACTACATTTTTTTCATATATGATGTTTCCTTCTATTTTTGGATGTTCTTCATTTTGTCTTTTCTGTCATCACATTCAGGGTCTTAGCCTGCTGAGGAGGCTGAAGCACTACTTACTGCCAAATTAGCACTTTGCAGATAAATTGATCATGCTTGGAATTTAGTGCCTCAGTTTTATTTTAATTTCAATCATCACACAGGGGAAGGGAAAATGGTGAGTGGAGGAAAGGTGGGGGCAGGCAATGTTTAAACCTCATTGGTTTCTCTGATAAAGGCTTCATTTGTCAAATATATAAGGAAATGACCCAAATTTATAAAAATAAGTGCCATTTCTCAGTTGACAAACAAACAATATGAACTGATAGTTTTCAGAAGAAGAAATCAAAGCTATCAACAGTACCATGAAAAAAAGTTCTAAATCACTACTGAAATGAAAATCAAAATAAAACCACACATCTGTCAGACTGGCTAACAGGACAGAAAAGAAAAATGATAAATGCTGGAGGGAATGTATAAAAATGCACTATTGATGGAATTGTAAACTGAAAAACTTTGAAACTATGCCCAAAGTGCTATAAAAACTGTGCACACCCCTTGACCCAGCAACACCATCACTAAATTTATATTCCAAAAGAGCGAAGAGGAAAGAAAAATTTATATAAAATATTTATTTATATTTATAATATTTACATATATTATTTATATAATAATATAATATATAATATTATATATATATTTATATAAAAATATTTATAGGAGCTCTTTTTGTGGTGGCAAAGAATGGGAAATTGAAGGGACGCCTATCAACTGTGAAATGGTAGAATAGAAAGAGAATTTGATGATCTTCTCTGCCCCTTAACAGGCCCATGTGACCTGCTTTGAATTTTGACATGGCCCACAGCTTGAGTCATATGAAGCCCACAGTGGGAGAAGCTTGCCGAATGAGGGGAAGAGGAAGGACAGAGCTAAGAGAGAGTGAGGCAGTTAAGCAGAGTAGGCAGAGCACAGCTGAGAGTGTGAGTGAGAGAGGGAGTGATTTTGCCTAAGGGAGGGAGCTTGTTTGTGGGGAGGCCTGAGAGAGGGAAAGCGTTGGGGATGATCGTGCTCCCTGTGTTGATAACGTATACAGATTTCCTTGTTACTATGATGGATTTGGCTCTCTGTTGTTTGAATAAATATCTTGGTTTCATCTTTGAGAAAGAGAGTTTATATTTTGCAAAAATATAAATGGAAATACACATGCATGTCCATAGTGGCTGCTGTGGGTATCACATTGGCATTACAAATGGCTGAACAATTTGTGGTATGTAATTGTGATGAAATACTATTGTGCCATAAGAAATGACAAGCAAGATGGTTTCAGAAAAACTTGAGAAGACTGAACTCATGCACAGTGAAGTGAGCAGAACCGGGAGAACACTGTACACTGTAACAACAATTGAAAGGATGATCAACTATTAAAGACTTAGCTACTCTGATCAAGAGCAGAATCCAAGATAATTCCAAAGGACTCATGATGAAAAATGCTATCCATCTCTGAAAGAGAACTAATGAACTCTGAATGCAGATTAAACCATGCCTTCTTAAAAAAAAAAACTTCAATTTTTCTTGTTTTATTGTTTTATCTATGTTTTCTTCTGCAACATGGCTAATATGGAAATATGCTTTGCATGACTTCACATGTATAATTAATATCAAAGTGCTTGCCTTCTCAAGGAGGGGGGAGGGGTAGAAGGAAGAAAAAGAAATTGGAACTCAATTTTCTAAATGATTACAAAAATTTGTTGTACATATAATAGGGAAATATTTAATAAAATAAATATTAAAAATAAAATACAATATAGATACTGTTACAATGTGATTTTCTAAGTCAATATGCAGCCTCAAGGGAACTAATTAATTTTCTAATTAAAGCACAAAATTCCAGTTTTATTCTGTCTTACATTATAAGAAATAATTAAAGACAAAAGAAAAATAGATAGTACATCCTATTTGTACTTACAAAAACAACAGTACTTCCATGCCTTATTTATGTTCTGAAGTGATGATCCTACAAAAATCTGAGTTCAGATCTGGCGAAGCAGACGTTGCCAAATTTGACCCCCATGGTGGCTACTGAGTAAATATCCTGACCTAATTGATAAAGCAGCCAAAGACCATTTGATCACAAAAGTACTTATATACTCCATCCAACACCAGAGAGTACTTTCAGAGTAGTTGCAAATTCTCTGTGACTATCAGAAAGCTATCTACCTCTTACTTCTTACTTTGTTCCACTTACAGAAGGCAATATTAGTCTTATTAGTTTAGGGATTTATGCATTTATCCAATCACAATCTAGCTCAGCTCTCAGAAAAGGAAAAAAAAAACATATCCATTTATTCTATGTTTCAAAGGGTAATGGTCTGTTGTCTGACCAACAGCCTACATAATTTGGAAAAGGTTTGTCACCAGAAGGCAGACCACAAGGCAATGAAATTTTTGGCATAGCAACTCAAGAAGAATCACTCCTAAGAGAAAAAAGGGCCTTCATTTGCACTCGTTGAGAGTGCCCCACAATGAAGAAATCATGGACCTATGAAGCACTGAAAATGTATTATTGACAACAAATTTTATAGGAATGGTAAAACTAATGCAGAAAATCTACACATGGGTGGGGCTAAATTTTCTCTGGGGATCTGACTTTTCACTTGATCAACTTTACAATCTCAAAGTAATTGCCCTAAATCAGAGAACTAAATTAACAGAGTACTGACAAAACAATATGATCGTTCCCTTTTCTAGGGCATTGTTTTGAACATAGTTAAGTGTCCATTAAATGCTTATGGGATTTATTAGATTTATTTTTTCATCCTAGCTCAAAAAATTCCTTCCTTCCCCAAAAGTTCTATGACTTTCCCTGTACTACTGAAAAAATTCTTTTTCTCCCCAAATCAAGCTCTGCTGAAGACAAAGTATAATATACATGAAGAAAGGGTCTATTCATTTGTCAGAAAAATAATACTTTTCCATTTACATCTGAGGCTGATAGAAATTTCTTCCAGCTCACATGACACTGCTGACCTACAGACCAGATGCCCCATTCACAAACCCTCCTATTGTATAAGCTGAAACAGGATGAAAATACAAAGCATCATTTCATAACTCAAAGCTTTCCCTATGTTAAATGCCAATTCCAATTCAGGGGCTATGCTGAAGATTTCCAAAATATTTGACAAAGCTTCAACTGTACCTGTACTCTCCCAGGCCCCATGTTTTTCACTAAAGGTGGCTGGCAGGGTTGGGGCACGATGAAAACTTGCTTTTTTAGAGTTGCAAAGCTGACACTATTAAAGATAAGAACCTCCACTGTAAATTCTCCTTCCCTAAAAAATTAAATACAAACATACACAGAAATGAAGACACTGGTTAGCAAAACAACAATCACATTAATTCTTCATAATTACTGTGGAACATTAAAATGTAGCTGTTATTATTAATGTCACCTTTAGGGTTAGGGTCATTATCATATATGAAAAACAACATGAAAAAAGCACTGATTTGAGAATCAGAAGACGTGCTCCTGTGTTAGCTCAGAAAATAATAGTTCTGTGACCCTGCATAAGTCACTTAAAACTCTCTGTGCCGTCGTTTCTTTGTCTGTTATTTGGGGATAATAATCCTTGGAAATACCTGTACCTGGTCAGTTAAGTCAGGAAGACATCTTCCTGAATTCAAGTTTGGCCTCAAACACTTACTAGTTATGTGACTCTGTGCAAGTCACTTCACCCTGTTTGCCTCAGTTACCTCATCGGTAAATTGAACTGGAGAAGAAATGGGAAATCACTTCAGTATCTTTGCCAAGAAAACCCCAAATGCAGTCACAAAGAGTTAAATATGATTGAAAAACCACTAAACAACAACAACAAATACCTGTACCTAACAAGGTTGTTATAAGGAAAGTAATTGGTTAACATTAAAATACCATATCTATATTTTTCTTATTAGCAGTAATAATAATACATGACCAGTTACTTCGGGTCATTAGAGCATATCAGAGAGGCATTCTGGTATAGTGTGGACAGAATGACAGCCTTGGGGTCAGAAATTCATGAGTTCATGCCCTTCCTCTAACATATATTAGCTGGTCACTTAATATCTTGCTGTCTCAAGAATAAGTAAAAAACTATTTTTGTCTATATCAGTAAAGAAAATTTTGAGAAATTCACTATTCAGTGAACTCTGAATGTCAGAAATACAATTTAAATTTTGGTTTCATGGTCATAGACTTCTCTCTAATACTGGATAATTGTCTTCCAAATATATTTCACTGTTAGGCTGTGGTGAAGCTAAAAAAAAGGGATGCTCATTACAACATAGCTACACAATTAGAAAAACTGAGATATTAGAGATGTTACACTGTCTTCTGCTCTGCCCCTCCCTTTCTGTTGTGCCCTCTGTAATTCCAAGACTATGATTAACAAATTCCCCTTTATGTCATGCTCTTTTCTTCCTCTGGTACTCAATTCAAACCTGGCTTCTTTAGGAAGCCAACCCAGCCCTGACCACCCTCTCCCACACAGGTTGTTCCTTCTCTCATGATTTCCCCATCTCCAACACACATACACGCAGACCAAACTCAGACGGTATCTCTTCTAGGACACCTTCTCTGGACACCTCTCTCCCAAAAGCAATTTCTTTCATCAATATTTTTCTAATCTTTGAAAAGATGTCCTTGACTTTTATCACATTCCACCTATCCTTCTCTCTTATATCCTTATCTCTTATATCCCTATCTCTTTTATTTTCCATCTCCCCATTAGACTACAAATTTCTTCATAGCAAGAACTGTACCATTTTTCATCTTGGTATCCCAATAGCCTAGCACAATTCCTTATACATAACAAGCATTTAATACACATTTATTAAAATGAAATTAATATTTATGCTTGCCTATGCCACAGAATTGCTGTATCAAATAAGATAACATATATACTTTGTAACACCAAAGCTCTACATTAATATTAATTATTTCTTTTTTTGGTCTTAAGCATGTGGCACACAGTTTAGTAATTTGCCAGTATTAAATTGTATTGAAGTATAATGCTTACATGTAGTTAACACTGATTTTTTCATTGTCTTATGCACTCTTGATTTTCCAAACAGACTGTGAGTTAACTATGGGCAGGAACCATGACTAGTATTTAATTTTTTGTAGTTTGAGGCCCCCAGAATAAGACTGGACATACAGAAGGTGCTCAGAAGATATTTCATGAGTGACTGAATAACATCGGATGTCTAATAACATGGGAGTCAATTCTGTTTGTACAAAGTTTTGCTAACTCAGTAATTATCATCAACCTACCTCTTATATATGTGGCTCTCAGTCCACTTTCCAGGATGGATAGTATCATCCCCAAAGTTCCACAAATAAGTAACATTTGTACCAAAGTTGATTCTGCACTCAAAATTCACAGTGGAATTTATCAGAGCTGATGAGCTGGACACAAGCCGATTTGGAACAATTTTCCTCTCTATATTGACAGTGTGAATGTCAGAGTCAACAGAGCTGATCTGATTGGCAGCATTAACTATCACATGATACCTGAGGGTTGAAAAAGCCACAGAGAGAAGAATCAAGTGACTAGAATAGAAACATGTATAAAATTTGGTATAACCTTGCAAGGTCTGAATTACAGAGGATTTCCAATCCTAAGATACTTAAAGATAAATGACAATTTTGGAGTTGAATTTGTGTGTTCTTTAACAGGATGCTGCAGTAAGGCAAAAGATCTTTTGTTGTTATGGAGAGATGGAATGAACCCCAAAGAACCTGAATCTATACTTAAGACTAAGGCAGCCAAAACACTCCATGTCAGTTTGGCAAATGATTAAAATTTAATGGGTTCCACTGGCCAGTTCCCTCCCTCATTATACCGTATTAACACAAAGCATCTTGATACAAAAACTGGATTTTTATCACCAATATTCTTCTGGTGATACTACAGTGAATGACTTAAAGGGTAACAGAGAGGTGCATGTTGTATGTAAGTAGGACACAGCTTAATACCAATGAGGAATTACTCACAAGGAGTGATATAAAATATGTTGAGCAGGAAATATGTAATTGGAAAATCCGATTGACTCGTCACATAGTAAGAAATAGAGGGTGATAGATGGATGCCTCAATTACTGTACTGGTTTCTCAAAGAACGATATAAGATCCAGAGGAAAGCCTTAAGAATATTAGGTAGATCCTTGATGGAAGATTTACTGAAGAACATAGACAAAAATAACCCATGATAAGAAGGCATGGATGTGTTGTGATTAACACTGTTGGAAGGATCACTCACCTCACTGAGGTCATAGCCATTGAAGAAGTGAAGTATGGTTAATAGCATCATAATAATCCAAACGATCTCCAAACTGAATAAAAGCTACCTCAACACACTACAAACTAAAAATGACAACTGTGCTGAAACCCCATATGAGCAATTTTACATACCTCTTGGGAATACTGTATCTTTTTTTAACACTTCTTGAAGTTGTTCTCTCCCATGAACCATCCCCAAAATGCCAAACAAATTCAAGAGGACTTGTTTCATTTGTAAGAACAAAAAATGTGACCTCAGAATCAGTGGCAAACATGGTGCCATTTGTAAAAATAGAAACAGCTGTAGGAAAAAGAATCAGGGTTACAAATGTTTGAGAAAAAAGAGAAACAAGGACAAAAATAAGTTGTCAGGAATTGTTACTACCAACTTTTTTTTTTTTATGTGCATCAAATGAACGACTCCTTTAAACTGAAGATGAGAGTATAAGAAAAGAAGCAACAGTATATGTTAATAACAATGTATGTAAGTAGGCAACAATATTATATGACCCTTGATTGAATCAAACACATATCACAATCATAAACAACGAAATGGTATGGCCAATCCTTTTTCATTTGGGACCTTTTATCTAAAGAAAGCTTAAAGGGAAGAGTTAAATAATTATTCTGCATGACCTGTAATCTATGGTTAAGCTCTTGTAGTAGCCCCCTCCAGTCAATTCAACAAATATAGTCATTACCTAATACACACAAAGCACTGTGCTATGCTCCAGGGATTAAAAAAAAAAATCAAAAGAAAAGAGTCTCTGCCAAGTCAAGAAGATTAAATACTAATGAGCAGGAAGGGCAAAAATTATAATATGCAGAGGTAAAGTAAGCACAAAGTGTATACAAATTCAAAATAACTTAAAGGTTAAAAAAGCACTAACAACTGTGGAGACCAAAAAAAGTCTTCATATGAGTCGGCATATGGTCCTAAGGCATGGAAGTAAGAAGGGAGTGCATTCCGAACATGGAATAAAAACTATGCCATGTTTAAAGACAATATTCATTTAGCCTATAGAGGAGGCTATTTATGCTACGAGGAGGGATGGCAATGGTAAAGGGAAAATGGAGGAATGGAACAGTCCCATTACCAAGGCAGACTGACTTTTTTGTTCAATTTGTCTCATTCTTCTGACAAACAACATGCATTGTGGACCAGTATGCACATGTCTAAAAAAGAGGCAGAATATAAACCCATTTTTCAAGAGATAAAGATAAATGAAATCAATGAATAGGTAACAAACTTGAAGAAATGCTGAGAGAAGACCTGTGTTTTTCTAAGATCTGCACTGCCTGAGTAAACTATGCAGAAAAGATTTTGTGAAGTAAAGGATTGCAGACATCACTCACCTTGCATTTGATACTGAACATTCACACTGGCCCAATCTTGGCAACCACTTGCTCTGTCTGGGACCATTAGGAACACACTATATGAAGAATCAGATGAAAATCTATGCATAACAATGGGTCCTAAATATGGAAAATAAAATATCATATATTATGTAAAAGAAAACATAATTACAACCTTAGTTCTCTAGTCTTGGGGAACACATTATCAAAGACTTACACTTATCCACTTGGTTCCCTTAATATTTAGAAAAAAATCCAAAAAGGAAGATGGAATATGCAGAAATTCAGGAACAGAAGCCTGAATTTAGTCACAGATTTTCTCTTAGTTAAATTTTCATTACATCTCTTGTCCTTTGAGGCAACATTTTTTCATTCTGGTCAATGTTGGTCAATTGGTTAATGTTGGTTAATGATGAAAATGATTTTAAAATATAGTATCACTATTTAGTTCTAATACTTTGGTTTTAAAATTCCTACTCTATGCACCATATCACACATTCTCTTTTTATATTGATTATCAAGGGTCACCCTTAATTGTGTTTTTTTTTTCATTTTCTCAAAAACACACATTAATTTAATGGTAATAAAACTGCTCATGGTATATTATGTCAATGTACCTAGAATCTGTGATTTCATCTTTGTGAGAACTCATCAGCTGTCTATAATTTTGTCTCAGAGCTTTGCCTGAGGTGCATAGAGGTTGTGACTCACCCATGGTCACGCAGTTATTAAGTACTGGTGATGAACTGAACACACGTCTCCCTGACCTCAGGTGTAACAGTTTATCTACTGTATCTGTTTCCTTCTCTCCCAGGTATAGTAGGACTTATTTATCTTCAGGTGAATAAATGTGAAACTGATCTATTTCTTTATAAGAAGAACTATCGCATGAATACAAATGAGGTCCTATTGTTAAGTCGTTTTTCAATCATGTCCAACTCTTGGTGACCCATTTGAAATTTTCTTAACAAGGATCCTGGAGAGGTTGCCACTCTCTTCTCCACTTCATTTTATAGATGAGGAAACTGAGGCAAACAGGCGTAAGTGACTTGCCCAGGTTCATACAGCTAGTTAAGCGTAAGAGGCCAGATTTGAACTCAAGCCTTCCTGACTCCAGGCCCGGCCCTCTATCCATTCTGCCTCCTAGCTGCCCTATTGACGAGGCAGTTACTCATTAACAAAACAGTATTTAGGTTTCTCTCTTGAATTTGTGAACAAGATTTAAATTCTTGGAGTGAGGATTATAGTTTTAATTTGAAGATAATTCTATTTTTCAGAAGTTAAAGTCAATAAACTACTAATAAGCAAATAATTGGAAAGTATTTTTCTTTCACCAGGTTGTGATGATCATTAAAAGACGTCCATCCCACCCATTTGCTAATGCCATGAACTGCAACTTTCAGACAGGTTGGATAAATTCTAAGCAGCACTTAATGGGACAGGAGCTGATTTGCTATCAAAAGCCTGGTTCAGATCTTGACTGTGCTGCTTCAAGTGCAACCCTGGACAACTCAGTTCGTTGAGCCTCAGTTTCTTCATCTGTGAAAGGAACTTGGACTAATGGATCTCTAAGTTTCCTTCATTTCTGTGTCTTATGATTGGTCTATCTCTGCATCTATAGTCAGCACATTTTGAAAGTATAATGGGAATAGGCTAAGAATAAATGCTATGATGCAATTCACATATGGAAGTAGGTACCCAAAATATAATAATCTACATTTATGAAAAGAAATTCCACTTAAGGTTTTGAATACCACTTATAGAATTTGAATGGTATAAATTAACATCAAATGAGGTACTTGCCTTTATTTATGGAGGTAATATAATCACTCATACTTCTGGCATACATTCCTGTTGTCCTTCTTGGGAAGGAGCTGGCAAAAAGTAGAACTTCATCCTTATGGACACTGCTAGAATTCATGAATGCCCCCAAATCTCCTTGAGATATTTCTACATAATATGGCCCTAATTCCTTTTCATTTCCATGAAGCTCACTGAAAATAATCACTTTGATCATATATATGCCCTCTGAGGAAAAAGAATAACATTAGATATATATTTTATTAAATATCAGTTAAATATATTAAAATATGAGCCTAACTTTAAAATACATGTAAATACTTAAAGTTGAAATAGCTTTTATAGTACTATGATTAGATATTGATAAATAGGAGAATCTACAATAAAATGCCTTCCACAGGATAATATCATTTTTAATAAAACATTTTTAAAAGATTAAAGAAAATATTTTACATTCCATTTATACAGAGAAGGATTTGGGAAAGCCACCAAGCTGAACTCAGCCATGTCTTTAGCATTAAGTAAATTTGCCTTCTCTCAGTCTTTGACCTCATCAGGATGAGATAGAAGGTATGTGATCATAGCACAGGTTGTGAGGGAATAAAATGGAGAAGTGCATAGGTACTCTGAAGGGCTAAAAATGCTTGTGCATGCATGCGCATATGAGAAAGTAGTGAATGTGAATGTTTTACATGAGGATTTAGGCAAGCATATAGTGAGCAAAAGAGTGAAAAAAAATCTGTCCTAACAGTGTGGATGCATATATGATTTCACGTACTGGTCGGGGGCAAATGATGATGCAAGCTACATATAGTTTTCTTCAGAACTGCATTGTTGTTGGGCTGGGAGGATTAAACACTGCTGTACCATTTAAATTGTGAATATCATCATTCCAACTTTTCCCTAAAGTTATTTCTTATCCTAACTTCAAAGTGGACTTTACAAAATGTAATAAATTCATAACACATCAAGGGAAACAAACAACTAGATATTACTGTAGGACAACTTATTTTTAACATGATAGATATTTAAGTGAGTCTTGTTTTAAACGTACTACAGAATGAAGAAACAAATCATGAATTAGCATTTAAAGTCATTCAGGCAGTCAACAGCATTTAATAAGTATTAAATATATGTCAGGCACTGTGCTAAGCCCTGGAGACAAATACATTCCTGACCTAAAAGAGCTCATATCCTAATGGGGAAGACAATATGTCAGCAACTAGATAGACAGAAGATAATCCGTCAGGGCTGGGGGAGAAGTAAAGAGGTAAAGGTACCCTGCAAAAGTTGTGAAGAGAGTTGTCTTAAAGGCAGTAAGGGAAACCCCAAAGTGGAGGAGAGAGCAAGGACTATCTTTTGCCTCTATTTGTATCCCTGGCACTTAACACAGTGCTTGGCACATAGTAGGTACTTAATATTTATTGACTGGTGGTAAATGGAGAGAAGGGGTTGTATACTAGAGATGTTTTGAAGGTAAAAACTCCAAGATTTGGCAACAGATTGGATCTATAGGGTGAATGAGAATGAGGAGTCTAGGATGGTACCAAAATTGTGAGATTAAGTAACTGAATAGATAGCATTGCCCTTAAGAATAATGAAGTTATGAAGAGAGGAGAATTTGAAGGAAAAGATGAGTTTTGTCTTGAACATGCTGAATTTGAGATCTAGTTTTAGATCTCCAAGAAACAGTTGGTAACGTGTCTGACTATACAGCTCAAGAGAGAGACTAGGCCTGGATATTCAGCTACTGGAATCATCCGTATAGAGAAGATATGGAACCCATGGAAGCTGAGATTACCAAGTGAGATAATAGGGAAAAGAAAAGCGGGTCTAAGACAGTCTCCCATATTCTATCAGGAAATGAGGGCTCTCTAACAAGGAGGCAAAGCCTGAGAAATATAAATGTTGGAAAAGGAACACATAAAGAATTCCGTTCTCCTTGCTTTGCTATATGCTCTATATTCAAGCATCAGCAATTCTATGTGCTATAAACTTATTCTCCTTCCATTTTCTGAAGGTTATAAAGTTGCATGATACCTTTTCTATATTGGTGATAAGCAATGATTTCTACTTCATCGGATCTTTCTTTGATGCTGACTTGAACTACTGTGCCATCCCCAAAATCAAACACTAGAGAAGTGATATTGTCTGAAGAAGTATGAATTCCAAATCCCAGCTCCTGAGAGGAGTATCTTTTGTTCTCAGGCAACCAATGGCTAATGGGGCTCATTTTACATGAAAAAGCAGGTTTCATATTTGAACCTCCAACTCTGATGTGCCCAGGAAGACATTGAATGAAGAGGATATGGTTGTGGGGATTGGATACTGACACAGAGAGATCACATATTCCAGGAACACTAAATGTGGTATTGATAGACCTATGGAAAAAGAAAAAGAAAGGAAAGAATAAAATTTCTCACCACCAGGTAAAACAAGACATATCACTAATAGCTTAAACAATTACCCACTTCTCATAAATTCCAACCCAAAGCTTGAATCTGATCTAGAGTCTCTGACAGACCCTTCCAAGCAAGAGAGACTGTGAGGACAGCTCCAGTGTTAGGCTGGATATCTGACCTCCAAAGACTAGCCTACCCAGTTCCAGAGGCTCACTGCCAGAACACTAACCACAAAACGATGTATTGTTTTTCAGCCCCAGCAGTTCACTAAGATCATCTCCTAAGGTATGGAAGCATTGTGATCCATGCCAATAGAGGGAATTTCCATGCTGATGAAATCATGACTGCTTGAAATACTGAATGTAAATATAATCATCAAGATGTTTTAAGCATTGAAAAATTCTCCATAAGCCAATAGCCTTACAGAAAAATTTGGAAGTAATGATCAATAATGAGAGAGCTATTGTGTCAAATGTACATTTGAAAATGAAAATTCAACTTTGTTTGAGAATAATGATTGATTGACTATATTCTTACATTGTGAATAATAGGAAATCAAGGGTGATGTCTATGTGGAGCCATTGAGTCATTATCTTCATAAAATTTTTTTGTGTGTCCATCCCTTAACATGACTAAAGCAAAGCTATTTTAAAGGATATGAAAACAGTTTTAGAAGCAGACCCATCTCTCTACTACACAAAGTACTTAGCTGCCCTACCTCCTATTATAAAGAGAAGTTAGGTGGTACTGGAGTGATAGTTTTGGATTTGGAGGCAGCCCAAGTTCAAATCCTGTCTCAAACACTTACTAGCTGTGGGCAACTGGACAAATCATTTTACCTCTCAACCTCAATTTCTTCATCTGTAAAATAAGGATAACAGCACCTACTACACCGAGTTGTTATTAGGAACATATAAATATATATAATATGTATATGCATAATACATATTATATATATACACTTACATACACATATACATATATAGTGCTTTGCAAACTTTAAACTGTATATAAATACTAGGTATAATTATAACTGGAAGGAAATGAAACATTGACTATAAGCATAAATTATCAATTGCATTTATTTTTTAAAAATGCAATGACTCCCAAGATGTGCCTTGTCCCCAAAGATCCAGCTGTGTAAGAAACATGAAATTCCTGATAAGAATGATAGAATAGTCTTCACAATTTCAGGTATCTAAATACTGAATAAATAGGTGACTAAATTACTGGCTGTTTTCAAGGTCAAGGTGGAATGAATTCTAGAGACCTGCCACTCAACAATAACTAAACTAATGGTAGTAGTCTACTAACACATGTAGAAACCAATGTTCTTGAGTTATAGTGTGCTTTTGCAAAGAAACTAAGGCTGAAATGGAAGAAAATTGAGCCTAAAAGAAAAAGCTCAAATTCAAAATTATGTAACAGCCTTGATGAGGATAAGCTCTTATGGTAACATGGCACCAATTGGTCTTCCAGGCAATCTAAGTGAAATGGAGAATAGGATATTTAAAACTTGCTATCTTACTGACAGATGGTTACTGAATTGGATTTCTCCCCTTAATAATACAGTTAAATTGATTGGAATTCTAATCTTCAACGTTATCCTAAAGAGAATGGATCTATTTTAATCAGAGTTTCTGGTGTGATGACTATCAGAAGTTTATATTACTTGATTCTATGTCCCACTGCTTCAAATGAAAACTAAACTACAAACTGTAAACTTTCCACTGTAATTGGAGGCTACCTTCTAAGAGATAGATTTTTTTTAAGACATCAAAAATGTAAAGCAAAATTTCTTCCACTGTGGTCAAGTTTTGTTGCTGTTTACTGCATTCCATAGTCATAAATGTTCAGAACTGATAAGGAGAGTAAAATATTAGTAGACAAATAATTATGGGTTGGATAGCCTTCCAGATACCTCCTGGAAACATTCTATCAGAATCTAGCTGAATATGTATGATGCCAAACTCTGGCAGATCAAAGATTTGATTTCCCATCAGTCTGCCTCTACTGGTAAGTGAAGCTGGTACTACTTATTGGTTCCAAGTATTCCAAGTTATAAAAGAAGGTTGATGTGTTCTTCCAAATGCTAAGAAAAAAGAAATGTCTGAGAGTACACAGAGTACTAGACTACCAATGTCAAACCCTTCATTTGGGAGGCATCAAATGACTCATGTAATCCCTCTTGCGTCTGGGGAATTCTTGAACTCTCATTGAAACACTAGTCACTCTGACAGAGCAAAATGTAATGAGATGTAATGTACTTAGGAGGCAGGGGAGATGAGGCTACAGCTGGAGTATGTATCTTAATCACAAATTTATAGATAGGATGGAGGATATTTAGCAAAGTTTATTGAAGTCCATGCCCAAGACAGACATCGATTATGATGATTAAACAAAATAAGCTAATTGCCATTCTGCAGTTGCTCCTGTGGCGCCATTTACTCATAATGAGAGTTTCTAGTTACATTCCCTTTGATCCTGAGTGAGCACGAGAATTAGAAATGAATTCCATTGGATCGTAAGTTGATAGAATGACTAAACTGATTATTAATCCATTTGCAGATAATTCTGTTCCAACATATAACAGGAGTACAGAATTATTTCTCTCCTATGTTAACTTAGGAAAAAACTTATTTGTGGTATTTTCAAATACCACCCAGAAAAAGGAATATTTTGGAAAGTTAGCACTAATTGACGCTGACTTAGGGTTTTAGGGGTCACAGAATGCTTTAAACATTTTCTCTCATTTGATAGTCTCCCAACCTTGTAAACTGGGAATTACAAGCACTATTATCGACATTTTACAGGTGAAGAAACTGAGGTTCAAAGAGTTTCATAGGATCAAAGATTCAAAGAATTAGAGCCTTGGAACTGTAGAGGTCATCTAGTTCAATCCACTTATTTTGAAGATCAGGAAACTGAAGCTCAGAGATTAAGTGAACTGCCCAGTGTTACACAGCTCATTGTCAGAGGTAAGATTTGGACTTCTTCCCACTCAATCTTCCCTTATTCAGGAGGTAGTGCCCCACACCATGCTGTCTCTTTTGATGGTTCATTTAATCATGAACTCCATAGTCATGGCTGAACAGGATGGGCACTTAGTATGGTACTATTGCCTTAATTTAACATATGCAACAGGACTAATTTGTCTAGCTTGTTACTATATGCCACAGTGATGAACATGAACAGTATGGCATAGTGGATAGAATAGTAAATTTGGAGTCAGGAAGACCAATTTGGAATCTTTTCTTGGATACTTAATAGCTATGTGACCCTGACCAAATAATTTGATCCCTTTGAGTTTATTTCCTCATCTTTAAGATTAAGAGAATTAATAACACTTAACTCATAGAACCAAGTCACATTGTCAGAACCAAGTGAGATAATGTACATAAAGTGTTAGCAAACTTTAAATTACTATATGTGTTAGCTTTTATTATGCTTAATGAACCAAACAAAAATTATTCTCTTACCCAATACATACAAATCAGTTTCCAAATCTTATCTATACTACTTCCTCACTGTCAAATCTGTTCCCTTTTATCTAATATTACTCTAGTTCATGTAAGTCTCTAATCACCTCTTACCTATATTATTGAAAAAAACCTCCTAATTAGCTTCTCTGCATCAAGTCTCTTCCTACTCCATTTTATCCTCTACATAGCTCCCAAAATGATTTTCCAAAAATCCCAGTCTCACCATGTTGCATTCCTACTTGATAAACTCCAGTGACACCCTATTAAATTTAGGAACAACATCCAATTCCTCTGTTAAACACTGAATGACTTTCACAACCTAGAAATCAGCTGAATTCAGAAGTCAGCCTTTCAGAAATCCAGAGGGAGATCCTTCAGTGGCTTACATGACCTTAGGGTAATGCATCTGCCTCCTCCTAGAGTAACTCCTGAAGAGTTTTCTCCTCTTTGCTGCCACAGGTAGGATGCCATTCCACGTTAGGGGGGAGTGGAACAAATGGAGAAAGTGAAAAGTGAAAAATCCTGTTGAGAAGGAATTTGTATAGATGTCCTTCCACCATTTTCATTTCCTAATTTAAAAAAAAAATATAAAAAGGTGCCTTACAGCTATCTAAGGAACTGGAACTGATGACTATCCAGGGAGATAAACCCTTCTCACAATATGCGAGCTGGCCACGACATTTAGAAAATATGGGCTAAACTGAGTGAATATTCACTATGCATCTGCTTTGTGCAAAGCTCTATTCAAGGCACTGGGCAAGTTAAAAAAAATTGAACTCAGGTTCAATTTTGCTTTCATGCTAACGTCTAGCAAACTAAAGAAGACCATTGCTCTCACTGCTCTTGACAGGATATTATGAATAACAGTTGAATTTTTACATCTTCACCTGCAACTTTTCATTTCTCTGCTACACCTGCAGTTCTGTTCAAATAGTACATCAGTCAGCTAGAAAGGATCCTGACATGGACCATCTTGTTTAAAACAACTCACAAAGACTATGGTGAGCATCACTTCAGTTAGGCTCTAAAGACTGACAGAAAAGGGAACGCAGCCATACAGTGATGGAATAATGAATATAACTATAAGGATGAGCAACAAAGAAACAGGTGCATTTTCCCCCATCTGCTTTACCTGAATAGAATGAGAAATGCATTGGAGCCATATATGCTCAAACTGTTCAGTGATTCTTGAATGAAAAGGTCTAAGGTTTGGTGCTGTTGTTTAGAAATAAGGCAAATTCATAGATTTCAACACATGCACGACTATGATTAATAGTTATATGAAATTAGAAACCAAAGTGGATGTAGAATTCATTTTGAGATTCTCATATGATACTGTTTCAAATCTATTTACAATGAAACTGAAAAAAATTAATTCTACTCTGAAAACATAAAGCTCTTTGGGACTTGGGTTTGTCTTTCTTTAATAATATAAACCCCAAAGCACCTGCAATAGACACAATAAATTCTGTGTATTGTGAATGAGAATATTTAGAGCAGCATTTGCTATCTTTCAAAATATACAATATCTGTGATGTGGAGTAGTGAAGGTCAGAAATTCTTGGTTTAAATTCTTTGTCTGACACTTAATAGCCATGGGACCAGGGGCAAATCATTTGAATTCTATGAACTTCTCTTTTCTTTTCTGCATAATACTTGGTTGTGACAAGGTGTAAGTGTTTTCCCCTTTGTTTTTCTTAGGTGATAATGGAACAGACGAAGAGGTGGGAAAAGTTGCACACTGTAAACAAACAATGGAGAGAGGGTTGTAACAGTGCATGAAGCTGTGGTAAGAATTCAAGAAGGATGACATAGCACTTTGAGCCCATCTTCCCTTCCTTCATCCCCTTTCCTTTTCCCTTTCTTTCTTTTATGTGTTCTTAGGTCTGAATTGGCAGTATTCAAACTGTTATAAAGCCATGACCATCTGGATTTGGGGAAAACATGCCAAAATATATAATTATAGCTTAACTTCATGGGGACCTCTGAACTTAATCTAGAGTTGGCACATGTTGGTGTTGGTGATGTTGGAGAAATGATCTCAGTTACCACCAGACTCCAGGTTTTGCCTAATCACTGGCAAGAAATCAAGTTCTAACCCCGCAGGAGTAAAGGTGAGGTATCTCTATCTACTTCATAGTGAGGCTTTTTCCTTTCTTTTCTCAGTGCCTTTAAGACTGGGGCAAGGCTTGATGGCCTCCCTTTATAAACATGTTTAGACTACATCTGCTTCCTTTGTAAAAATAAAGTGGAGAACTTATAATATGAGTGGCCATAAACATCAGGGACTTGAGAAGACTTTTAGACTCAGAAGATGATAGGATCACAGATTTAGAATGAAAGAGGAACCAGAGGCCAATGAATAAAATCCCCTCATTTTTATGGCTAAAGAAACTAAGGTTCCAAGAGGTTAATGATTTTTCCAGAGTCATACAGCTAGTGTCTGAGGCACAATAAGCACCCATAAGTTTCTGGCTATAAATCCAGCATTCTATCCATTTTAAAACCTAACCTTCTCTAAAAGAAGAGGATTGCCAACCACTTGGGGCATTTGGTGTTGTTGATTTGTTTTCATGATTTTCATTCAATAAATGTACTATAATCTACAAAGTAAACATGTGGTCCTTGGGTCACACGCAAAACTGAAAAGGTACTAAGAATCTTGATGGGATTGGGATTGAGTCATTTTGACAAATTTGTGAATTATTAATGACAATATATAAACCTGAATTATTAATGACAATATTTAAACCTTTCACCTTAGATTAAATGAGATAAGATAAAATCTGAGTTGATGCATAAAGCACTCAGAGTCTAGGATCTGAAATTAATACAAATAAGTCTGTTTCTGCTTAAACAGAGCCTCTGCATAAGGCAAAGCCTACTAAAGAGGGCCTGGGTGCTTGAGCTCCAACTGCCACCTGGTGGTATATAGAGAGACTGTATGCTGGGTAATTATTTCTGCCCATTTACCTGCCTTTCCATGTAAGGTAGATGTTACTGTAGAGAGTATCTGGAAAATGGAGATAATAACCATACCAACAGATACTTTTAAGGTGCTTTAAAATTAACAAATTGAATTACATACATTATCTCATTTGAGCCTCTCTCTAGTCCTATAAAGTACTGCTACAGGCATCATTATCTCCACTGTAAAGATAAAAAAAGTGAAGCTCAGAGAAATTAAATAAGCTTGTGAAGGTTTACACAGTAAGTAGGTGCTAAAAGTTAGGATTTGAACCCAGGACTCCTTAACTTTTAATTTGGCACTCTAGATGTAGCACCACATTACATCTAGAAAGGTGGTAGTTTCCTGCCCTGCATGTTCACTTCTGGATAACAGATTTTAGGAAGGTCATTAATATATTCTGCAACCTATCCAGGGAAAGAAAATCAGGATATGAAACATCTTTGAGATTATGGTATATGAAGACTGGTTGAAGGGTCTGTGAATTCATTAGCAAAAACTAGGGGATACATAATATTTATCTTCAAGTATTTAATGGATTTTCATTTGCAAAAAGGATTAGACTTGTTCTGCTTGGCTACAGAGGGCACAACTAGAAACAAGGGGCAGAAGAATAAAAGTTGCAGAAAGGGAAATCTTTCAAGTAACTATGGTTACTTAAAAGTCTAATAGGCTGCCTCAGAAGGTGATGTTTCCCAGTCAGAAGAGTTCTTTGAAGTACAGATTGGATAAACATCCATCAGGTATGTTGAAGGGGGGGTTTCTTCTGGTATGGGTTGGTCTAGTTGGTTCTTTCAAGCTGAATCTTCTCCCAAGATTCTTTCCTACTTGGAGGTTCTATGAACAAAAACTCAACATATCCAGAATAGAACTTAAAAGTATTTCCTCTTTCAATACATTCTCCCTCTAAAATGTCTTATTTCTTTTAAGAGTACCACTATCCTTTCAATCACCCAAGGTTCATAAACTCAAAGACTTCCTTAACTCTTCCTCCCTTGACCTCCATATATTCATTCAGTGATTGTCATTAATTCTACCTCCACAATACCTTTCATACCTGCCCCTTTCTCTCCCCTCACACAAACATCACCAGGTCAGACCCTCAGTACATCTTTCCTAGAGCACTATTACAGTCTTTTAATTCAGCTCCCTGCCTCAAGGCTCTCTCTTCTTCCAGGCTTTCTCCACAAATCTGCCGATGTAACAGTTCATAGATAACAGTTCTGGCCACACCACTCTTCCACTTAAAAACCTTCACTGGCACTCCATGGCTACAGGAAAAATACAAATAACCTATCCTGGCATTTAAAATACTCTACAATCCAACTGCCAGTCAACTTTAGAGTCTTATTTCATACGACTCCTCTTGTCAAACTCTAAATTCTAGCCACACTCAATGATGAGCCTTTCCCCAAACTTAATATTCTCTCTCTCCCTTCCATCCTTCACACAAGTTAATTTTCATTCACACCTAAAACGCATTTCATCTTCATATCCATCACTTCAGAAACCTTATCTTACTTCAAAGCTCAACTAAGGCCCCACCACTCTGTGAAGCCTTCCATGATCCCTCAGTTGTTAGAGCTTTCTCTCTAGTCAGTTTTCTGGTTGTTGGGTTTTTTTTTAAACAGTTTTTACTGTATTCATATACATGCTGTAGCCTCCTAGTAGAACATAAGCTCATTGGGATGGGAGTGGGGGGATGATTCATTTTTGTTTTTGTATTGCCAGCACCTACCACAGTGCCTCGACTTAGTAGGTATTAAATAAACATTTCTTGAATTGAATCAAATAGAGTAATATTTCTACTGTCTGCCTCATGTGGTTAATATGAAGGAGGAATTTTGTAAAATAAAGTGCTACAGCTAAGATTTGTTGTTCTTTTTTAATTTGTGGAATAAAACAAGCATTTCCATAACATAGTATAATAAAAAAGAGGATTGCACATGAAACTACAAATCTACTACACACAACTTACTATTCCTTTCAAATATACACAAAATTATTGTGTAAATTTCTTTTTTTCTTCCCTCCTTCCCCTGCCCTATTAGATATAAATAGGGGTGTGTATGTATGTGTGTATGTGTGTATATGTAAAATTATTCCATACATACTTAAAATGATAGGAAACATCTGGACTTGGAGTTGGGAGGCCTGACTTTAAATCTTGACTTTGACACTTCCAACTGCAGGACCACAAACATGCCACCGATCTCTTCAGAGTCCCTGTCTTCTTATTTGTAAAATGAGGATACATTGAACTACTTGTCTCACAGAGTTATAGGAAAGTGCTTTATAAATCTTAAGATAATACTAAAATTTAGAAATTACATAGAAGTATAGAATGCTGATCTGTTAAATATGATGCCAAGTCTCAATATTTTAGCCTTTAGTTTGGTGTTTTATGCAGGTAATATTATATGCTTCCAGAATAAGAAGTAAAAGAGTTTAAAGGCTTATAAATTAACCCTCAATCAATAAGGATTTATTAAGTACTTACTATGTGTCAGGTACTATGCTAAGTGCTGGATTATATGGAAAACTCAAAGACATCTACCTATACATATACATATATGTGTGAATGCATATATACATATTGTAAAAGAAATTCAAGAAGAGAATTAGAAGATAAACACCAGGTAACATCATGAAACATGATTATATTATACATTATATTTATGAAACATGAAACATGACTGATTGCCAGTGTGGTAACTTTTGAATTAGCTTTCTATGTACAATCAGATACTCGACTTGCAGTAGCAAAGATCAAAATCAATATCAAATAAAAAGAAAGTCTAAAATGAGAAAATGGTAATGTAATTCTAGCCTTAACTATTTAAAAACACTTAAAAGTGAGATTTAAAAGTGAGAACTGAATGAAAAAACAGATATCAACATAGATAATAATTTCCTAAAGAGGTTTTACTTTTATCAAATAACTTCTCACACAAGTAGAGAGAAAAAATGAAGAAACACCTTATTAAGCAATCGTTTGTTCTCCTTAAATTGGCAATCAAGGACAAGAACATTAAAATAAATTATAAATTCAATTGTAGAGCCTTACAGAGAAGAATGGTGGAAGATTACTAACATTGTTGCCTCAAGAAATAGTGGTGGAAAAATAAATTTACAGGAAGTTGGAAAAGAGACTCAATCTAAATTATCTTGAGTGAATTTAAGGATAAAATTGAAAGGACCATAAATATCATCCCAAAATGAAAAGATCTGCCAAAATTTATATAATTCTTATCTCTTAATGACATCTGTGCATCCACATTTTGACTCTGAGATCACAGTTCTTGGTACGCAGAATGAGGAAGTAGAAATGACACTTTATTTTTTTTAATAGGAAGAGCATTTGGATTGAATGAAGTGTAAATAGAATAGGTCAATGTTTGAGGCAACAAAATTTTGAGACTGTTGAGGGATGAAATTTTCAAAAGGGGAGACAACCAAATGTTTGAAAAAAGCATGGACACTATCATCATCATTTTTTTAAAAAGGCAATTAAAATGCATCATTTACTATAGAAGAACCACATACCTACTTTTCTATCTTTCCAGAAGCCTTATGAGAATGGCCTACACAGGTATAAAGTGTCTATTTATATTTCGTTCAATCCAAATGCTCTTTCTATTTAAAAATGTGTCATTTCTACTTCCTCATGCAGCATACCAAGGATTGTGACCTCAGAGTCCAAACATGGATAATGTTTTCATGAATGACGTCTGTAACAGACCACATTTTTATTGTCATATAATTGACTGAAAGGTACAGAGAATACAAGAATTCCATTATGGTTATTCTCTGTTGTCCACTTAAAACATTTTTTTCAAACCCCTACTATTCAGGAAACTCCAATGATTCCCTATTACCTCAAGGATCATATATAAAATCTTCTATGTGGTATTCAAAACACTCTACCTACTTCCCCTCCCATCTGGTGCAGTGACATTGGCCTCTGCTCTTCCCTGAACAAGAAATTTCATCTCCCAATTCCAGGCATTTCTACTGACTCTCCCTCCTCATCTCTACACTTCCTAGTTTTCTTGACTTCTTTCAATCTCAAGTTAATATCCCCCTTCCACAGGAAGCTTTTATCAATCTTCCTTAATTCTAGTGCCTTCCCTCTGTTAATTATTCCCAATTTGTCCTGTATATAGCTTCCTTGTGTGTAGATTGTCTCCCCAATTAGACTGTGAGCACTTGGAGAATAGAGATTGTCTTTTGAATTCTTTGTATCCCTGGTATTTAGCACCATGCCTGGAACATGGCAGGTACTTAGTAAATATTTATTGACAGAAAGATTTATGAGAGTGAAATGTTTCCTTCCGGGTTTTCCTCCAAAAAGATGCCCCTCATTCATAAATTAAAATCATACAAAATTCCTTCTGAAATAAAACAACAATAACCTGAACCCTTTTGATAATAAATACCAAGCAAGTGGGGAGGAAGAAAGAGAGAGGAAAAAAAGACAGATTGGCTTGTCAATTGTATTTGTCATTCTCATGAAGGATATTCAGCACAGAATCCAAATCAAAGTAAGATTCCCCATAGATACTCTCGTTTACGTATGTCATTGTGCTAAATGAATATGTCATGGAACATTGCCACCTGCCTGCCTTAACTGGAAGAGATTTTAAGTATCATCTGAGTCCAGTCTTATTCTAACACCCATTCATCTTACAGGGAAAAAAAGGACTGAGGCCCAGAGAGATGAAATGATTTGTCCAAAGCCAATCTACCAACTCTGGTAAAGACAGGAATGGAATCTAGGTCTCTTGATTCTGACGTCAGCACTCTTTCACGATGGAGGACTGCCTCTTTAGACACACATCAAAAGATGCATGACATTATTATCATACCATTACCTGTTATTACTGCTGCCCCACACTGGAAGAGTTTGCATTTTTTCATCACCAAAACTTAAAATCAGGGTTCTAACTGTTTCTGAAATATGCTGTTAGGGGAAAAAAAAACTAATTAAATAAGAGTTAAAAAAATTCAAGCTGGGAAAACCATGATTTCAAAGATCAGTTCTATCTTCTAATATCCTAATTATGACTATAAACTATTATCTGAATAAATCACACATGTGCAAAATTGATCCTTAGCATTAAACAGAATGAAAGTTTCTTATTTTATTTTTGATTCTTGACTCACTTTTCAAATAAAATAGAAAAGCAATTTCAAGTACTTATCCTTTTTTAAAAAAAATTCAAACTAAAACAAAAATATGGTGGAATTAAAACTATGTCATTTCTCTCATGGAGAAATAAATATATACTGCTAAAATGTCTGGGAAGGTATTTGTTTTACAAGTCGTATTATAAAACATCAACCTTGGGTTACCAGATGTTTTTTGACAGCCACAGAAAGAAACATTAGACCAGTCAGATCCAGTATGAAAAAACACAGATGCCTAGATACTGACTTGAAGTCCAAAAACCTCTTTCCATCATACACTCAGTCTATTTAGCAGCATTCCAAGTCTAAGTAATAACAGGAAATATAGTGGGGGGGAGAAAAAGAGGGAGGAGAATAGCTATGCTCTGTCTTTAATCTCAGTATCTCATATCACAGCTTAAATCAAGCAAAGTGGTCTATGTCACTATCCTTCATTTTGCACATGGGGAAACTGAGGCTCAAAGAAATTAATTATTTTAAATCACAGAGTAAGGAAATTTTCTCAGAGAAGTGAATATGAGTTCATACCTTTAATGGTAACAGAATAAGCACTTCTGGAGATGAACTGTCAAGTTCAAGAAGTCCAATATCTGCTTTTTCCAGTGTCACATTAAACAGACTCTGAGTTGGTACAGTGGATGTTACATCAGAAACTGTCAAACCAATTATATGCAATCCCATCTCCAAGCATCTGCAGACTATTATAGGAATCCCAGAAGTGAGTGCTAAATCATTGTCTAAGGTCCAATTACAGATGGAATTTTTAGGTATACACAGATGTCCTACAAACAAAGAAAAGATAGCATGTTAGGAAAATAAAATAATTATAATTCAGCATTAAACTAAAAGCTTGAGATAACCCTAATGAAAAGCAGAGAATTGATAATCTGATAAAATTAGCTTCTACTGATCACCCACAATACAAGGACTGAGAATTAAGAAAGAATATGTGACTATTCATTTTCAAGCCCTGAAGATCTAAAATTTAAATAGTTGCAAAGAATAACTGTGTAAAAAAACAAAAGTAGTAGCAATGTTGAAGTGCTAGATGGTTTTTATCAACACACCAAATTCTTTTGAATAATTTGACAATAAATGCCTATTATGCACAAGGTACTGTCCAAGGTGCTAGAGATTTGTTGTTAAGTTGTTTCAGTATTATCTGAATCTTAGTAACTCCATTTGAAGTTTTCTTGGCAAAGATACCCATTTGCCATTTCCAGTTCATTTTAGAGATGTGGAAACAAAGGCAAACAGAGTTGAGTGACTTGCCCAGGGTCATACAGCTAATGAATGTCTGAAACCAGATTTGAACTCAGGAAGATGAGTCTTCCTGACTCCAGCCTGGCACTCTATCCCCTGTGCCACCTAATTGCCCATGATGGGAATACCAAAGAAAAAATAAAATAATCCCTCTCTTCCATGGTTGAGATACACCAGGATAAGGATAACGAGAGAGGGAGAGAAATGGGGAGAGAAAGGAGAGAAGGAAGGAATGAGTGAGAGAGGAAAAGAGAGACAGATAAGAGAGAGACAGAGGCAGAGACAGAGACAGAGAGAGTATGCGTGTGCGTGTGTGCGTGTGCGTGCGCGTGCGTGTGCATGTGTGTGTGTGTGTGTGTGTTTTGAAGGAAGCCCTTTGTAGATCTTTTACTACCTCAGGTAATTAGGGAACTAGGATATGTCACAGCACTCAAAACTACCTCAGCATAGTCCAGGAAGGCCAAAATAATAATTTCTCTAACTACCTCAATGAAAATATGAAAGTCTGATTCCTATGTGCAAAGAAACTGGAGTTAACTGCTGGGTAAATTATCATTCCCCACAATATATAGCTAGATCTCACAAATAATTTAACATCTGCAATTTTTAAAGAGTTGTTTACATTCTTGGGAGAGCTGTGAGAAGGCATCAAAGGCCTAAGACACAAAAAACAATAGCTCTTGATTATAAGGTAAATTTAAATCTGGGAAAAGGAAGACCTTTCTGACAAGAGGACACTGTTAAACGCTAGAATCAGTTATTGAGGGAAGTTGCCTTGAGGGGAAAGAAAAAGGAAGTGGAGGTGAGCATGAAAATAGGTATAAATATTCTTTGTGAAAAAAGCAATGGTGTATCATATAAATATGTAAAATAACATGTCAGGAGAATGAAAATACTAAAACACACTGTGGAAAAGAAAAGAGATTAATAAGATTAGAAAAAATAAAAATCTGAGTTTACAGTGAGACTTGAGGAAAATTTTAATTTATAGGCAGGAAAATAATAGTAAATATGCAGTTTTATCTTTCTGTAAATATTAATAATCTCTAATACCTTTAATAATAATAATATACTTTTTAATCCCTGAAGACTCTACCTCTATAGGTGTCTTTAAAACCAGGATAAATTCTTATTTCTCAGGTAGCTACCTGAGGCCCAAATCATATTGTCAAAGAGATTACTGGGCATTTGCCCTGTAGCTAGTGTGGTAACCTGAACTTTTTATCTTCTTGGAAGGTATGTAAGAGAAGAGATCATCAGTAGCGAGATACTTCTACTTCTACATATATGAAGGCCTGGAATCAAAGGACTTTGCCCAGATTGGTTTTGGGATACCATCCCAGTCTGTCTGTGACAGTGTAGTCTTTCTAAAGGCAGGAAGATAGATAAGATACCTCTTTTAGATTTGTTATTCATTGGCACCCAAGTTATTTTCAGTATGGTAGTTTGTTTCACACAAAATTATGTACCACAGAATTTCAGATCTAAGAAACCTCAGACATCATTTATTGCCATATTTCACCAAGAATTCTTTCTACTACTAACTAATAAGTGGTTATCATGGCTTCATTCAAAGAATTCAAGGGAAAACAAAACCATTACCTTCCAAGGAGCCTCATTGAACTTTTCAGTAGATTTAGTTACTAGGAAATTTTCTTCACATCAAGGTTAGATTGATTAATTACCTCTACTTTTTGGCAAATTACACCTGGTTGTGCTCTCTAGGATCAAGAAAAGCAGATTAAAACCCTTTTCCATTTGATAGCCTTTCTAATACTAGAAAACAACTGTTGCTCCCTAAGTCTTGCCACTGGATGACTCCGGAGGAGAGAGTGAGGCTGATGACTTTGACCAGTTCATGTGAAAGTCAAGACATCACTTCCATCATATCATTGATTCTCTATGGGAGGACAAATAACTCTCCTCAGACTAGTCACCCTCCTGCAGAGGAATTTTTGTTCAGTCATTTCAGTTGTGTCTGACTCTTCAAGATCCTATTTGGGGTTTTCTTGGCAAAGATACTGGAGTGGTTTTCCATTTCTTTCTCCAGTTCAATGTCCTTCTCACTGAATGACTAGTTAGCCTCTGGGACCAAACAAAACAGATCTAAGTCCTCTTCTATGTGATAGCTCTTCAAACACTTGAAGATAAACTAGCAGGTCCTCCCTTCCTTGGGTTAAATATCTCTAGTTTCTTTATATGTCCAGTCCCTTCATCATACAGGTCAACTTCTTTTGTATCTTTTCCAGCTTCTCAATGTCCATCTTAAAATGTGGCCTCTAAAATCAAACATTACACCCCTCCCAATGAGACTTCACCAGGAAAAATCTGAGAACCAGTCATAAGGCTGGCCTGGTGAGTTGTACATTTGATTCTTCAATAAGACCAGTTCAAATGGTTCATTAAGTTGTGAAGGTAAACTTGGTCTCATGGAGGCAATACCAGTGGAATATAAGTTCTGGTAGGTTCTACCATGCTAGGAAGGCTTCAAATATGGACCTGATAATAGAGGTTGCATCCATCTTCTGAAGACTAGTCCCTCACCAGGTTGACAGCAAGGTGATGAAATTGTAAACTCTCAAAGATCATAAACTAGTGAGAGTGGTTGTAATCTGTCTGGTAGAATTAAAGAATTAATTAAATTAGGAATTAAAAGGAATTAATTAAAAGCCATTTATTAAGCATATGCTTATATGCAAAACACTATGCCTCTCAAGGGTTCACATTCTGAAAGGGGTGGACAACATACAGATTTTATTTATGAGTCAGATGGAAAGACTGAGTGGCAACAACTTCTGTAGAATGAACTTTGTTTTCCAGATCTTCAGTTATCAAACCAACATAAGTCACATAACCTTCAAGTATATGAATATTCAAGTATAATGAATTACTATCTTTGAGGAAACATCTTAAAATCCAGTATACTACTTAATACAGCATAGAGCGGTAGACCCAAGAAGACCTTGGTACAAGGCCTATCATTCAACCCTCTCAGTGCCCCAGGCAACTTGCTATAAGAACTATAAGTTGCAAAGCAGGTGCCAACTTGGCTTGATAAAAGGAGTTTCTTCATTAAGAATTCCCTATAACAATGAATCACTGGTCTGGTCCTGATGATGATGATGAAGATGATACTCCTAAAATAACATTATTCCAGTTCAGGTTGGAAGTATGACACTTGTAACTCAGCCCCAAACAAGTCTTCTTTGATAATACATTGTTAGCTAGGGCCTGGTGCTGTGGCACATAGTTATGGCTTCTCAACAAAACTTCTTCTATTTGGCCCTTCTTGTTGGAACTATGAGATGCTTGCAGAGACTATCTGGGCCAGCAGGCACTAACTCTGAAAGTTCATGTGCCACTGAAGAATAACTCTATAGAGACATTTGTTCCAGAAGTACACTGATAGAAACAGCTACAAGGTGTTTACTTATAGCAGTGTAAGAAAGGTTGAAAATTACTCTAATTCAGGCTTTCTGAATACCTGCTATCTTTGCCTTTCTAGTTTGCATGCTAACAGTGAGCACTCTAAGGATGGCGTTACAAAGCAAGGTGTGATGTTCCCTCAATCATCTTGATAAACAGGCAATCTTAGGACATCTGAAAATGGGTAGAAAATGAAAATGAGAAGAGAAACAAATCAGGGGCAAGTCTTCCCTCCACTACTCATCTCCAATACACACACAGATTCACATATTACCTCCTTTGGCAAAAAGCATCAAAATGAAAGTCAGAAGGTTTGGGTTCAAATCTCCACTCTGCCACTGGCTAGCTATGTGATCTTAGACAAGTCACTTAACTTTGGGTGGCCCAGTGGATAGCGACAGGTCTGGAGTCAGGAAGATTCATCTTCCTGAGTTCAAATATAGTTTCAGACACTTTTTGGCTGTGTGATCGAGGGCAAGTCTCTTGACCTTTTTGTCTTAGTTTCCTCATCTATAAAATGAGCTGGAAAAGGAAATGGCAAGTGTGAAAAATAATTTTTCTTAGAATCAGTATCTTGGAGACTCAGAGCTACGCCCCCCAAACCCCTTCTCTAAAAAGTCCTTTAGGAGGACATTATTGATAATGAAATTGCATTGGAAGATGATCAGACTTCGGTGGAGACAAAGTCTTCTGTCTAGTTAACCTAAGGCTGGCAGTCATCTGGTGTGGTTGAAGGGTGGTCTGATAGAACAGGTATTTCCTCTACCTGAAGGTAAATGATAATGGATGATTCAGCCCTTGCTGAAAAGGTACATAAACTCAGCATTCCAACCCCCAAATTGAACCAGGTCTAGACTGGCCCCTTTAGGGGGACCCAGTTCTGGACTGTAACTCCCATGCAATGCATGCTGCCAGCTTGTGAGAGAAATAAAAACGTGGACACACAACCTATTTTGCTTGTCTCTTTCTTAGAACAAACTCTGTAGAAGGCTGACAGGAGTCACTCCAGTATCTTTGATGGGGTAGAGGCTCTGGGAACCCCCTTGAACTGTCCTTGAATTTTCCCACTCAATCTTGCATTCGCCTGAGGCCACAAGCCTTCCATTCTCTGTTACCCTTCACCTAGCTTAGCCCTCCATAGTCAGTTATCTCCAGGTAGCCTTCAGCTACTTCCCACCTTTAATTCCACTCCCTTGGTTCCAGGAGTCTGACCTCAAGTCACCTCAGTCCCATCAAGATCCTCCTTAGACTCTTCCTCAAGACCCTCCCTAAAACCCCTCCTCCAGTCACCCCAGACTACTTGACCATCCTCAGATCTCTCACATAGTCTTTCTGTATATAAGATCTATCTTGCCTCCATGAAGGTGCTCAGATTCAATCTAGCCCACTTATCAATACAAGCACTGCAAATGTTCAGATTCCTTAAGAGTCTAACCAATATGGCAGATCTTAAATAAGCTTTGTTTTTCTTTGGCTGAAAGAAGGCTTGAGTCGAATTCATTTGGGTAGGACTCTGTGTGTTGGTATTTTGGGATCCTGAGCACCCCTAAACCTAAACATCTTTGCCAAGAAATCCCCAAAAGGGGTCACAAAGAGCAGCACTTGACTAAAAAAATGATACAACAAAACAGCTCACATTTACATTAAGGCTCATAAAATGCTTTTCTCACCACAACCCTGTGAGGTAAACAATATAAATATTATTATTCCCATTTTACAGATGAGTAATCTGAGGTTCTGAGAGATTAAGGGACTTATATACAAGCACAAAGCAAATGTCAACCAATCTACAACAGTCTCCTAACTCCAAATACAACAGTTCATTATGCTTACCCCTATACCAATTAATCTCTGTCTTAGTTTCTTCATCATCTGCAAAATGGTGGGAATAACATTTGGATGATATCCTGAACAAGGCTATTGTGAGAAAATTACTTTATAAACTTTAAACTGCTAATAAAAAAATGTAAATTGCTAATACAAAATATGAGCTATACCAACATGTGTCTTTCAAGAACCATTTTGGTACCTATCTAAGTAGATGATGCTTCTTAATTTAAGAAACCGGGGCTTTTTATTTTATTTTTTGCTTGTTTGCTTCATGACCATTTTAAAAACTAGTGGTAACATTACTAACCATTACCTACTCTTTTCCTTCCCCATTTACTTTTAAATTTTTAAAATGCATTTAGCGCTGGGGTGCTACTATATATTAACTTTCTAGAAAAAAATGATGGATAACCCTTTTGAAGAAAGTTTTCACACCATAAGAGGGATATTGATTAGTTAGAAGTTGTCCAGAGGAGGGAAATCTGGAAGGTAAAAAGTCTTGTGACCAATCCATATGAGGTTCAGTCATGGAACAGAGTATTTATTCTCAAGAAGAGAGTTCAGGGGAAGGTAATGGTGATTCTTCAAGTACATGGAGGGCTGTCATGTAGAAGAGTAATTAGATTCATTCTCTTTGGTCCCAGAAGGTAGAATTAGGAATCATGAGTTGAAGTTGCAAAAGTATGCATTTAGGTTTGATGTTAAAAAAAAACAATTTCTAACAGAGTTGTCCAAAATTAGAATGGAGGCAATAGGTTCCAATGGCTATCATTAAATATAGGTGGAATGACCACTCATCAAGTTTGTTGCAGAGAGAATTCTTTTGTGGGGCCAGAATGGATTAGGTCACTGAGGTCCCATTCAGCTCTAAAATTCCATAAACCTGTCATTTCCTTGCTGCCTGGATTAGTGTCTTTATCATGGCTATTTTCAAAACATGGAAATTGATGTAAGAACCAAGATACTACCACCAGATGGCAGACAAGGACAGTTCTTAGAAGAAATTCTCAACAAGCTCATTTAGTTTGTTCAGGAGACTTAGTACTTTGAATAGAAAATAAAGAGGTCATTGTGTTCACTGCCATGAAGTGGCTACTAATTCACAAGTGGAGAATAAGATGGACTCCAAGGACCAAATCACAGATATCCAATTGATGCACCAAACTTAAGAGCTGTGAAGTATCCTTAAGAAATCATCCAGCTCTTTCCTCTGCACTTAATTCATCAGATGGTTGTTTTCTCTATTTGAAAATATCCCCAGGGGAGAATTTTCTATATTTTCTCCTTTATAACTCATGTCAGGGATTAGCATATTTCTCACTGGGAGAGTTCTTCCTCATACCTAATCTAAACTTTTCACATGATAGTTTACAGAAGCAACATAGGATTTGGGATAAGAGTAGAACTGGTGCCCCAGGAAGAGAAATTATTTTCCCCAAGGTCACACAGAAGGTAGAAGTAGGGCTGAAGTTGAACATCATAAATCTAGAATAAATAAAAGAGGTAATTGTAGAAAGGGTTACCTTTCTGCCTTGGAATGCTGTTGATTGGCTATATACTATAAGCTGGCCTATAAAACCATAAAAACCCAAGTTATACTCTAAGAAACTAAAGCTGCTCCCAAGCTGCTCCCAGTTGAAAGAATTTTCCTTAGTGAACTAATGAATTTTCCTTTCAGTCAAGTTATTTATTTTTTGACCACAAGTCTTGAAGTCTTCATGGTTGATGAGATTCTTCCTGGAGTCTCACGGAACCCAGGCTAGGAAACTCAGAAAAATTAAGATCATTGTTCCTTTTAAAAGTATTGAGACCATAAACAAGCTCCAGGGACCAAGGCTATTGACATCACTACCTGGTCATTTGAGCACGAAACATCCTTGAGGAGGAGCTTCAGGCATTCTCCTGATGCCTGACAGAAAATAATAGGCAAGGAAGCTATACTCAGCTCCCTTCTCTGCTCCCTATTCACTCTGTAAAATGAGGCAAGGTGTGCGAAATGTTTTGTAAACCGTTTCGGTCATTTCAATCATGTCATTTTGGAGTTTTCTTGACAAAGGTACTGGAGAGGTTTGCCATTTCCTTTTCTACCTCATTGAGAATACTGAGGAAAAGAGAGGTAAGTGACTTGCACAGGGTCACAGAATTGCTGAGTGTCTCAGGCTAGACTTGAACTCAGGAAGCTAAATCTTTGTAATTCCAGGCCTGGCACTCTATGTGTCACCTAACTGCCTCTAGAAGAATACCATATAGTTAAAATAATATATTATTATATTAATTATAATATATTCAATATTAATATATAATATAATTAATATAGCATATTAATTATAAAATTATTAAAATACTTTTTAAAAAAACATTTAGCCTAGAGATGTTGTGACTTTCTCAAGGTTACACCTTAGCAAGTAGCTAAGCTGGTATCTGACCTAAGGCTAACTCCAAACCAGTTCTAAGTGTCCTCCATACCTATCATTGTCAAACTTCTTTTTCCTGCAATTCTTTTGTTAATTGTTGAATGACCTATAAGTGTCTGATTTTGTTCCAGTATTGAATCTGTATTACCAGGAGGTTGGCCTGAGGAAGACCCATCCGCAAACAATTGGGGAAGTAACCTATAGGAACAGAACATGGTGATCTCCTTAAAGTTTACAATGGAAAACACAGAGGAGTGTGAGCAAAGAGGAAGAGGACAGGACTTCATGCTGTCTTTGGTGCCTTTGTCAGTGCCTCTAGATTGAGATAAAGTGATTGCTGATTAGGAGGGGCCTCCAAGAATAAACTGCCAGTGGCCATTCAGCTGATGTATGCTCCTTGTACTTAATAAGTATACCTTGAAATTGCAGTAAATTCTTTTAGACCTTCCAAATGCACTGTCCCAAAGACTTCTTGTCTAGTAATTCAAATATCTTCTATACTCTACTAGATTTCCTCAGAATTCAGTATACCTTCAAAACAGTCTAGAGGGATTAGACTTCTGGGGACTGAAACAGGTTTCTCTCTCATTAGAAAAGTACAAATTACAGGAGAGCTAAGATGGCAGAGTTGAGAAGTACTGAGTCAAACTCTCCCAAACTGCCATCCAAACAACTCTAAAGTGTCTCAAATTGAATTCTGGAGTGGCAGAACCACAAAAGGTCAGGTGAAACAACTTTCCAGTCCAAGACAACTTGGGCAGTCAGTAGGAAAGGTCTGTCTCACCAGGGTGGTGATGAAGCCTGGAGTGCAGTGCAGACCATGCAAACCACACAGACCATGCAACCCAGGCTTTGGAAGAGGCTGCATTGGTGCTGGCAGTAGCTTCAATTTCAGGAGCTCTCAGCCCATGGACAGTGAGGGTGAGGACAGGGGATAGGAAAACTGGTTGGAAGGAGATTGCAGGACAACCTTTTCTGACCCCAGGTTCAGGACCCTGTTGCACTACCCATACGGGTCACAGTCCAAGAGCCAAAAGAAGTGACAGCACTTGCAGGGTGGAAGAGAACTGCTTGTGGTCACAGGAGGACTAGGGACACTGATCTCAATTCTAAGACAGAGGGAAGCATTAGTAATTGTGGCTACTGGAGAATGAGGGACATGTTCACATTCCCAGGGCCAGGAACAGTGCTAGAATTGGTGGCTACAGGGGAATAAGATCCCTTCCTGGGTGAAGACCACAGCACAGGTCAGGAGAACAGTGGGTGCACCTCTTCTTATATCATACTACCTTAGAAGTACTGAAAACCTACATACCCCCAAAGTCAGCTCTGAAAATAACTACATGAAAGAACTAAAGCTTCAGTGCCTTCTCCAACCTGGAAGCAGAGTGCAACTTTAACATAAAGTTAAAAATCAAGAAATAGGCTGGAAAAATAAGCAAAAAACAAACAAAAAGAATGTGATCATAATAAGTTACTATGCTGACAGGGAAAGTCAAGATCCAAACCCATTAGACAACAAAGTCAAAGCAGTTACAAGCAAAGCCTCAAATTTTAAAAATATGTATTGGACATAAGCCCAACAAGAATTCCTAGAAGAGCTCAAAAAGGATTTAAAAAATAAAATCAGAGATAGAGAAAAAAACTGGAAAATGAGAGTGAAGCAGGAAAATAATGAAAAGAGAATCAACAATTTAGTAAAAGATGCACAAAAAATAATGAAGAAAATGACAACTTAAAAACATAATTGGTCAAATGGAAAAAGACATACAACTGAAGAAAAAAATTCCCTAAAAAAGTAGAATTGGTCAAATGGAAAAAGAGGCACAAATGCTCACTGAAGAAAATAATTCCTTAAACATCAGAATTGGACAAGTAGAAGCTAATGAATCTATGAGACATCAAAAAACAATAAATCAAATTCAAAAGAATGAAAAAATAGAAGAAAATATAAAATATCTCATTAGAAAAACAACTGACCTGGAAAAAAGCATGAGAACAGAGAATTTAAAAATTATTGGACTATCTGAAAGCTATGATTTTAAAAAAGGTGGGGGCCTAGATACCATATTTCAAGAAATTGTTAAGGAAAACTACCCTGATTTCCTAGAACCAGAGAGTAAAACAGAAATGAAAAAAAATCTACCACTCACCTCCTGAAAGAGTTTCCAAAATGAAAACTACTAGAAATGTTAGAGTCAATCTCAGAGCACTTGGGGCAAGGAGAAAATATTATAAGCAGCCAATTCAAAAGGCAATTTACATATTATGGAGCCACAGTCAGGATCACACAAGATTGAACAGTTTCTACACGAATGGGATCAGAACGGTTAGAATATGATACTCTAGAAGGCAAAGGAGTTAGGATTACAACCAAGAATAACCTATCCAGAAAAACTAAGCATAATTCTTCAGGAGAAAACATGGATATTTAATGACATAGAGGACTTTCAAGCATTCCTGATGAAAAGACCAGAGCTGAATAGAAAATTTGACTTTAAAATACAAGACTCAAGAGAAGCACAGAAGGACAAACATGAAAGAGAAATCATAAGAGAATCAATAAGGTTAAAATGTTTGCATTCCTTTATGGGAAAATGAAAGAACTGTATCATTATTAGGGCAGTTGGAAAGAGTATACATAGACAGAGGGTATGAATGTGAGTTGATTAAGATGAGATGATTTCAAAAAATTAAATTAAGGGCAGAGAAAGAGGGACTCACTGGGAGAAAGGGTAAAGCAAAGGAAAAATGGGAGAATTATCTTACATAGGAGGTACAAAAGGAAGAGTTTTTATAATAGAGGAGAAGATGGGTGGGGCTGCCAGAAGTGCTTGAATCATTTAACAGAATTGGTTCAAAGTCAGGGAATGTCACACAAACTCATTTGGGGTAAAGGAATCTCTCATCCTATAGAGAAGTAAGAAGGGAAGTAAAGTGGAATAAGAGAAGAGTGGGGTGCTGAGAGAAGGGTAGGAACATTAAAGGAGGTGGTGGTTATAAGTGAAACAAGCTTTTGATGAGGGATAGAGTAAAAAGAGAGAAGAATAAACAGGGAAAAAACAGGATGAAGGGAAATACACAGTAATCATAACTGTGAAAGTGAATGATATTAACTCACCCATAAAATGGAAGTGGATAGCAGAATGGATTAAAGACCAGAATATAGCAATAGGTTGTTTACAAGAAATACACTGTACAACAAAGTGACACCAACAGTTTTTACTGTTTTTATCAGGGACTGGAGAAGAATCTATTATGCTTCAGCTGAAATAAAGAAGGTAGGGGTAGCAATCATGCTCTCAGACAAAGCAAAAGCCAAAAAGAGATTTAATTAAAAGAGATAAGCAGGGAAACTACATTTTGTTGAAATGTAGTAATATCCATGAATAAAATTATCAAGGAGGGGGCAACTACCCTTACTTCTTGATGGGCGCAATTGAGACAGGCACTTTCCCAAATTCCCTCAAGCCTCAATGGGGGCCAGATAGGGGCCAGATGAGGCAGATACATGCATTCCTCTATGCATTACCTGTGGTTTTCCCCTCACTGACCAATGCCTACTTGCTATACAGGACAACAGACAAAGAAGGCATTTTGACAACACTAAGCTCACAGGTTAACTTTAGCAATGTTGTCATTTGCACAGGTGTAGTAAATATCAATTATTGTCACCCCTTACCTCACAGCACACCCTCAGTAGGATAGTCTGTCATTATGATTCTAAGAACTACTATCTAGAATCCTTGGGGCTATTCTGGGAGTTACTATCTTAATACCTGGAAACTAGATATTGCCCTGGCCATGGATCCTGAGAAACTCAACTCTAAAAAGGATAACAAAATTCTCATTACATACATTACTGTAAGAAATTGTCCTGAAGTTGTCACAGGATCATAGAGTTGGAACTGGAAAGGACTTTAACAGTCAACACATCCTTCCCCAATGTTGTGCAGTAGAAGAAACAAGGCAAAAGCTATTTTTGAAATAAGACATTTTAACTTCTAATATAGTAAGTAATAGACATACCCACATGAGCAAAAACTCTTGAGGTGGGTGGGGGGGGGGTCTCAATAAATTTTATATTGACATAATGTTAATATTTATTGATAAAATGCATTAAGGTTTGCAAAGCACATTATTTCATTTGATCTTCATAATCATAACAGGTAACATTTATATAGTGCTTATTATATTCCAGGAACTGTGATAAGCACCTTACAAAGATCTCATTTGGTCCTCACAACAATCTTTGGAGGTATTATTTTTATTCCCATTTTACAGTTGGGAAAACTGAGGTAGAGAGAGGTTAAGTGTCTTGTCCAGGGTCACACAGCTAGCAAGTGTCTGTAACAGGATTAAAGCTCAGATCTTCCTGATTCAAAGTCCTATATTCCACTTTACACCATCACCTCGCTGTCTTCATGGTGTGTTGCTTTTCTATTAGTGTTATCTGTTGTATAATATGCAGCATGATACAAGAGATAGCACTGCAAAAATCTTTTCTCAGGAATCTTTTTTATTTTCTGATACTTCCTAATACTTTTAGACTTTTTTCTTCTATCCAAACAATTTAAGCATCTAAGGTCTTTTTCCAACTTTAAAATGTTTGGTAGAGCATTTAAAAGTCTTGGGAGACCTGTGGAAAGGTTCACTTTGTGATACAGCTGATTTAAAACTGAATCTGGGAATGACAAGCTATAGCTTCTGACAACACCATTACGCACAATATTGGGGTCAGTATTACAGAGCATAACTTAAAAGAGATGAAATCAAAACTGAAAAGAAGATACCAAATTCTCAGCTTAGGGTATATCCTATAACTATTCTCCTTACATCCTTCTTCTACTAGCTGTGTGACCTTGGGGAAATTACAGCTTCTCTAGGCCTCAATTTCCTCATATATAAAATATGGGGGTTTAATGAAGTAATCTCTAAGGACCTTCTCAGTTTAAGAAAGAGACAAGAGACAGAGAGACAAGGAGAGACAAAGACAGAGACAGAGACACAGAGAGAGAAAGAAATCTTGCTCCTTGAGCATATAACGGATCATGCAATCACACAACCTCCCAACTCTAAGGGTGGTCCCACAGTACAACTCCTTCTCAATGCATAAACATAAGTGGTTTGAAAAGTCTGGAAAAAAAAATGGTTTGAAAAAGATTCTTGAAGGTGTGTGTGTGTGTGTGTGTGTGTGTGTGTGTGTGTGTGTAGTGAGGATTAACTATATAAACGTTAGCTATTATGATTATGAGTTTCAAATGCAGTAATATATGTAAAGTGCTTTGCAAACCCTAAAGCATTCTGTCAGTCAGCCTATCAATAAATAATCAGTCACTGCTGAAACACCTTTACTGAAAGGGCTCAATATGTTGCACTGTTAAATGAATAATTATTAGGACAGTCTTCCTGGTATTGAACAGAAATGTTTCCCTGTAACTTCTACCTACTCATCCTAGTTTTTTCCTCATGGTGTTAAAATGAAAAGGTCTAATCCCTCTTCCATGTAGATCATAATACCACAGATTTAGTGCTGGACAAGATCTTAAAAGACCATCAAGGTAGCCCAAGCGGCTCACTTTACTTATGCAAAATTTGAAGCACAAAGATGCTAACTGACTTGGCCAGGATCACCCAGCTAGTAGATGTCTATGATGGGATTTGTGATCTTACTGACCCCAAATCCAGGGCCTTAATTCAACATACCAGGCTGCCTTGGCAGCTTTTAAACATTTGAAGAAAGAAATCACCCTCCACCCCCACCCCAAATTACATCTTTTAAAATAACTAAATATTAAACTATGCTTGGTATGTATCATTTATAAAATTAAGGGAAAACTCTATTATAAAATATAGCATGGATCACTTAAAGGTAAGGAGAAAGGAAAAGATATTAGCAGAAAGGGAGGAAAAAAGAATGGATGTATCAACAAGAAAAATTCATCCTTAAATATATGCTATTAGGCATTTACACATGTGCATATGACAGAAGACAGCCATAGGTCTCCACTAATTTGTCTAAATATACTTCTAGCTACAGTTACCTATTGTGTACCTGAAACTTGTAGTTAAGAAATACTATTTTAACTGACTTTTGTTTTACTATTGCTGTAGCTACAAAGAGACAGGTGAATAAACAACTGGTTGCAAGCTAAGGGATGTGTTTGTACTTATCTACAAGTTTGACCTAACAAGCAGGTGCCAAAACAGATTTAATCCTTTTCTTAAACTGTGATCATCTGCTAACTAGTCTTCTAATCCTAGCTGTAAAATGCCTTTGATCTAGGTTGCCCCTTGTGGGTGGCAAAAAGTGAGATGTGAAAAGGAACAAAAGCTAGCAATTGAGGAAATGCATTATTTTCAAGCTTCAAGTGAGACATTTTAAAATGCTCCACTCAACTTTGTAGAGAGATCAAATGCAGTTCTAGGAGTGTGGAGTAGGGAGAGAAACCCACAGCAAAATAAAATTAAATCTTTTAGAGACAAACAGATAAGATAGATTTGAGGGTCTCCTGTTAAAAGATACGACATCAAAAGCTGATAACCTATCATGAGATAAGGAAACCCAGCTCAAAGAAAATATATTTCCAGTTAAAATTATATTTATATGCATAACCGCAAAATGGTAAGGTACCAATGGAAGTCTTTTTTTTCCTCTCTCCCCCTCCTTTCTTGGGTCCTTGAAGTATCAAAGATAGCAGTTCATATTCAATGCACTCCTCACAACTATCTTATGTAGATAGTACAACTATTATTGTCACTTTACAGAAGAAAAAATTGAGGCACAAAGTAGTGAAATTACTTACCTAAGAATACATAAGTGGTAGGACTAGGACTAAATACTAGTCTCCTGATTCCAAATCTAAGCTACTATGTGGGGATTTTTTTTTCCTAAGTAAAAAAATGTGGATAGGAAGACTTTCAAAAGTCGGTCCTACTAATAACATTACTAGTATTCATATTATTTAGAAGTTCATTTTATGTCATGATCTATCAGAAGGCAGACCCACAGTATTTACAGTTAGTTGTTGGTCTTTTCCTGATTGGTGGACATGTTAACTAAGGGCATGACCAAGAGAGAAGTCAAAGAATCAGTTTCTAAACTAAGTTGGCTTTACTTTTAATACAAAGTTTCAGAGGACCATCTCTTTATATGACAGAATTTTTTATTTTCAGAGCTGAAAGGGATGCAGGGAACATCTATTCCAAGCACTTTTTTTTATAGGCAAAGAAATAAAAGTCTAAGTTAGTGCGGTTGTATGAATTGTCCATGGTCAAATCAAGATGCATATATTAAATGTCTACGTGAAACTGGCACCGTGCTAAGCACTAGAGATTCAAAGAAAGGGGGGAAAAACAGTACCTCCCTTCAAGCTCAGAATCTAATTGTGGAGACTACATGCAAACAACAGTGTATAAACAAAATATATACAGGATAAATTAGAAGTAATCAATAGTGACAAAATATTGGCATTAATGGGGGACCAGCAAAGATTTCTTGTAGAAAGCTGGATTTTAGCTGATACTTGAAGGAGGCCAGGAGATAAGATGAAGGAGGAGAAAGCCGTAGGCATATGGAATAGCTAAAGAATATTCCAAGAGTTGGTAGATGGAGTGTCACATGAGAGGAATACAACTAGTCATACAATTATTAAGTGACAGAGACAAAGACTGAATTCAGGTCTTTTGATTTCAAGTTCACAATATCTTAGTTGGATGTAAAGCTTTCAAAGCTATAGCAGTTATTACATGGTAAAATATATACCAATAATTAACATTCAATTAAAGTGAAGGAGTACTTATTACACTTCTGCTATGGGTAAGGTTGCTGTTGTTGAGCAACTGTGCTAGATGTTGGGGATACAGAAACAAAAATGAAAAACGGTCCCTCCCCTCAAGGTTATGTTCTACTGGGACGTTAAGGGTAAGAGACATTCTCTTCACATAACAGATGTAACACATAGTAGGTGTTTAATCAATGTTTATTGAATTCGATTATTACATATTGTTATATTGTATATATAATAAGTTGCCATACATACATTTTTCCAAGAAGGGAAAACAAATTGTTCTATTGCAAGAATGCCAGACCAGCCAAAGGCCAGTACTTCTAGAAGGCAGAATCTGTTATTTACAAGTAAACCGATCCAATGAAGAACTTTTGGCCTTACTTAGTTCCTCTATTCAAACAACGTTTATTTGTCTACGCAATGAGTTAGTTCGTGCAGCTGCTCATTTGCCCAGCCACGTTAGAAACTGCCACCTTTATGTTATTTGCCTTTATTTTTGCATTTTAAACCAATCAACCAGAAACAGCTGGTCAAAGAGAAGGCGGATACCAGCTGTGATCTAGAATTTATAAGGAAAGAGAAAGGTAGGGAAGAAGGAAGATATCTTCTAAATAACCAGTGTAATCAAATAAATACTATATATATGTATATATATACACCAATTATGTAGTGTCACATAAAGTGTAATATAGCATAATTTAATTCATTTTACAGAGATTATCAGTTGCCATAAAAATCAAAAAGCAAAATTCCAGGTACACTTAACACCTGTGTAATCCTGCTAAGCCTAGGTGGCAGGTCAAATACTTTTATTATACATGTTGGAAAAATAACCAAACCTTTCACAGAAAACGAAGTCAGTCCTAAAACACTTGCTATCTGGCAAGTACTAACTCACAGCAACAGATAAGAATAAGGAACTAGAAAAGATCAACTTGCTTACTATTATCAATTGCTCTAGACTCTATCCCTACCTAAAGACCAAAAATAATAGCTTTAGGAGTAGCCTCTTAAATCAAGTGGAAAAGGGAAGATTTAATCTTCTCAGATCAATAAGAACCAAGGGCAGGACTCAAACAACTGAATGGATTTTTTTTCATCCCACTCAAGGTACTCACCTTCTCAAGTCAACCACTCCTTGTCAACAGATTATTGAGGGTATAACTCAACTCGAATTTATTTCTAGTTTTTAAAAGATGAATTTTTATTTGAACTAGTCTTTAAAAAATGTGCAGATAAAATTTCTTCCCAATAGTGGCATAGATTTTACTGAACAGGGAGATTTCATTTACACAGAAATGGGAAAGGGAAGGCGGGGCTCTAACAATGCCCCAATACAAAGAGATAACACATTCTACATCTGGAGGTGCACAAACTGCTACTGGATCACAATTCACAGGTTAGTAATTTTGTTGCCTCCTGAGCCCCCTCCCCTAAAATAATAACAATCATCATCATCTAGATTGCAGAATGTGGTCCTTCTGTAGAGAAGGGCTTCCTTGAGGAAAATAACATCCTGTAACAATTATACAATAACAAATGCATAACAGAACTAATTTCTAGATCCCGATGTGACTTTACTGCTCTTTCAGTTACTCAGTGATCTCTTTACTTGCACTGTCTGTCATGATTGTGGGTACTGTTCTGATTCTGCTCGTGTCACTTATCAGTTCATACACATTTTTCCTGTTTCTGTGAATTCCTTGTATTTGTCATACATGTCATTTTCAAGAGGCTTTCACTGAAAACAACAGGATTTTCTGGAGCTGGAAGTTATACCATATATACACCTAATGGAGCAAAGTTCCAGTGTTTTCTTTCTTTTCAACTCAAAGTTATAATTTTTGCCATTCCAATTGTTTTTTGTGATTGCTGTCACAGTAAATTCATTAAAAATCCTAAAACCCAAACTTCAAAAAAATTTCTTTCACTTAGAATTTTTTTCAGTGAACCTGGCATTCTGACTTTAGAGTGCAGAATTTCACAATGGCTTTTAATAAATTCAACTTATATTTTATTACAGGAAGAGTTCAGGATTGTCACATCTTAAAATTTTCTTCCAAAGTCATGATCTAAAATAAAATAAGTCTATATGGAGGAAGGAAGCAAGAAAAAAAAGCCAAAATATATATTTCAAAAGTCTTCTATTTCCAGTATTGTCTAGGTTTTACAAGCATCTTCTTTTTTTATAATCATCAACAGTAAAAAGTACAGGAAAAAACATGCATTCCAGAAACTCAAGCAACAAATAGTTTAACAAGGTTGTTCAAACCTATAGTTTATTCTGATCAATGAGGGAAAGTAGAGAAAAGAGCACTGCATTACAAAATTGATTGCTCCATTGCCAGGTTTTTATTCTAAAGATAATATGAAAAGTCAAAAGGGGGTAAGGGGAAGAAAGGACCCAATCATACAAAAATATTAACAGCTACTTTATTTGAAATAACAAAAAAAATGGAAACATCTGTCTAACAATTGGAACATGGATGAGTAAATTCATGTAATGGAGAGCCCTACAATGCTGTAAAATGGTAAATGCAAAGGATATAAGTAAATAAGTAAAAGCACATATAAAATCAAGTAAAGTGAAAAGAATAACCTACACCTTGACTACAATTTTTTAAAATATAAAAGTAATCAATTGTTAATGGTTATTAAGTTCATAATTTAAATTTTTAAAAAAACTGAACTTGAAAATGAGGAGACCTAGCTGCTAAGCCTAGCTTTCCTACTAACTGAATGAATATCTTAGGGCAAATAACTTAGTTCCTTTGGGTTTCACTTTCTTCATGTATAAAATATGAATCAGTGGGAAAAAAATCACTAAGATACCTTCCAACTCTAAAATTTTTCTGTATTCAAAAAATTTAGTATTCTTCATCTTCCCCCAAACAACATTCTTGAACAACTGTACAATGTTGCATTATTCTATACTTTGAACAATAATTTTCAAGGAGTAAAGGCTTTTCTTGACAGAATAAATTCACTAAAACTTAAAATATCCACTTAAAAGCCCACAGGACTTACTTTAGTTCTGAGCAGAATGGCGGACTGACTTGTTAAAGTGTAAAGGATATAGAAAAACACTTAGGGAAGAAAACAGGAATAAATTCATTTAGCCTTTGCAAAGTTGCAAACTTACCATCCTCTAAGTCAAACTTTGAGGTTTTCCCAGAAGCTGCCAAAAGGATCCAGGGAAACACTGCTTGGATTAGTGATCTCCACCCTGCAGCTCTTTCCATGGTGCCACTGCTCCTGCACTCAATATGGAATGAGCCTGGGGAATCAGGTGCAGAAGAGAAAATCCCCACCCCCTTGTTCTGTTTAAGGGCTGAACCACCAAGCAAAAGCTTCCCCCTTCCTCTGCCCAAAATGGGGATAATAGTAAATGTGGCTGTCATCCCCATTCTTTTCTTTTTTTTAATTAATGTATTTATAGATTTCAACATTCACTTCCACAAGATTTTGAGTTCCAAATTTTCTCCCCATCTTTCCCTTCTGCCCACCCCAAGCCATTATGCATTCTGATTACCCTTTCACCCAATCTACCCTCTTTTCTATCACATCCCTCCTTTCTCTTATCCCCTTAACCTCTATTTTCTTGTAGGGCAGGATAAATTTCTATATCTGACTGCCTGTATGTCTGATTTCCCAGCTGTATGTAAAAACAATTTTTAACATTTGTTTTTAAAACTTTTGAGTTCCAACTTCAATCCCTTCCTCCCTCCCCACCCATCCCCACTGAAAATGCAAGCAATTCAATAAAGGTTATACATGTGTGGTCGTGCAAAACACTTCTATTAACAGTCATGTTGTGAAAGACAAACTATATTTCCCTCCATCCTACCCACCCCCCCATTTATTCTATTCTCTTTTGACCCTGTCCCTCCTCAAAAGTGCTTACTTCTAATTACCCCATCCTCCTCTCATCTGCCTTCCCTTCTGTCATCTCCCCATTTCCCACTTATCCCCTTCCCTCCTACTTTCCTGTAGAGTAAAATGGATTTTCATACCAAACTGAGTGTGTGTTATTCCCTTCTTAAGCCAAATCTGTTGAATAAGGTTCACACTTTCCCTCTCAACTTCCCCTCTATTGAAAAAGCTTTTTCTTGCCTCTTTTGTGTGAGATAATTTACCCCATTCTATTTCTTCCTTTCTCCTCCCAATATATTCCTCTCACCCCTTAATTTTATTTTTCAAGATATCATCCCTTCATATTCAACTCACCCTGTACCCTGTCTATACACACACATATATATAAATAAATAATCCCTCCATCTACCTTAATACTGAGAAAAGTCTCAAGAGTTATAAATATGATCTTTCCATGTAGGAATGTAAAAAGTTCAATTTTAGTCAGTCCCCTATGATTTCTATTTCCTGTTTACCTTTTCTCTTAACTTTTGTGTTTGAAAGTCAAATTTTCTATTTGGCTCTAGTCTTTTCATCAAGAACACTTGAAAGGCCGATATTTCATTGAATAACCATTTTTTTTCCCCTGAAGTATTATACTCAGTTTTGCTCAGCAGGTGATTCTTGGTTTTAATCCTAGCTCCTTTGCCCTCTGGAATATCATATTTTAAGCCCTCCAATCCTTTAATATAGAAGCTGCTAGATCCTGTGTTTTTCTGATTGTATTTCCACAATATCTGAATTATTTCTGGCTGCTTGCAATATTTTGTCCTTGACCTGGGAGCTCTGGAATTTGGCTACAATATTCCTAGGAGTTTTCCTTTTAGGATCTCTTTCAGGAGGTGATAAATGGATTCTTTCCATTTCTATTTTACTCTCTTGTTCTAAAATATCAGGGCAGTTTTCCTTGATAATTTCTTGAAAGATGATGTCTAGGCTCTTTTTATTTATCATGGCTGGCAGGTAGTCCAATAATTTTTAAATTGTTTCTCCTGGATCTATTTTCCAGACCAGTTGTTTTTGCAATGAGATATTTCACATTGTCTGCTATTTTTTCATTCCTTTGGCTTTGTTTCATAATTTCCTGATTTTTCATAAAGTCATTAGCTTCCATCTGCTCCATTCTAATCTTTAAGGAATTATTTTCTTCTGTGAGCTTTTGGACCTCCTTTTCCATCTGATCAATTCTGCTTTTTAAGACATTCTTCTCCTCATTGGCATCCTTTTGCCATTTGGGTTAGTCTCTTAAGGTGCTAGTTTCTTCAGCATTTTTTTGGGTTCCCTTTAGCAAGCAGTTCACTCGTTTTTCATGACTTTCTTGCATCACTCTGATTTCCCTTCCCAATTTTTCCTCTACTTTTCTTATTTGATTTTCAAAATCCTTTCTGAGACCTTCCATGGCCTAAAACCAATTGAGATGTAGGAGCTTTCACTTTGTTGTCTTTGTATATTTTGGTCTTCCTTGTCACCAAAGTAAGATTCTGTAGCCAGATGCTTTTTCCAGTTTTTGCTCATTTCCCCAGCCATTTACTTGACTTTTGAGCTCTTTGTCAAGGTACTTCTCTGCTTCAAGGAGGGATGAGGAGTTGTACTGTCAGCCACTCGATGCCCCCACAATCTGTGAGCCTAGAGCTCCAGAAACAGCTGCTGCCCCTGCTGCTGCTGTGGGCTCCTCCACCCCCCCTTCTACCCTGGGACCAGGGCCAGATCACTCTATCCTCTCATACAAGTCCAATAAGTTTTTTCCACTGACCTTCCAATTTGTCCTCTGTGTTTTGGGTTACAAAGTCTGGAAATCACCACAGGTGCCAGAGATTCAGTACCACCACCACCCGTCCTCCCAGGCCTGCTCAGGTCCCATCTGTGTTGGCATGGCCCACATTGGACTATGCTGTGCTCCCAGCAAGGGCCCAGAGATGTTGCCTGTCAACCTCCCAGGCTGTCTTGGGCTAGAGATTTGCTTCACACTGTCATTCTGTGGGTTCTGCAGCTCCAGAATTTGTTTACAGTAATTTACAGTAAATTTTTACAGCTATTTGGCTTAGGGGGAAAGCTCTAGCAAGTCTACTCTGCCATTTTAGCTCTGCCCTCCAGCTGATTTCTTCCCTCCCTTATCTTCTTAAAGGACCTTGCAATAGCCAGTCACTTCTGGGACAATAACATCTACCTGAAGAACTTCAAGATCTAAAATACATACCAACCTTACTTGCTATCATGGTATCTCTAAGAGATGTTGTAGTAAGTGGTTTATTTGTGGAAGAAAAGAGATGAACATTGGACCTTCACATAACGCATGGTTTCTTGAATGAGTTTAAGGACAGAAGTCCATTTTTAAAAAAAGTTTTTGTGGCTCATATGGTATTTCCATCAGATTCATTTTTAGAACATACATCATTTGAGGGCAGACCACAGGTGTTTTGCTTCCTTCACTTTTAATTTTATAAAGGAAACCCAAGACCAGAACAGTTAGGACTATTTCCTATTTGTCACTGAATTCCCCAGCACCTAGCTAGCACAGGAATGCTGATACACAGTAGGCTTGCTGATGAAATAACTCACATTAATGTACTGCATAAAAGTTTGCAAAGCACTTTCCTCCCAGCAGCCCTTGCTTTTATAGTCACACTGATAGATAATATGAGGGAATTGATTTAAACCCAGTCCAATCCCAAATTGTTAAACCCCAAGTCCAACACTCTAGTCAACACCATCTCTCAAGGCCACAAAGCCAATAAGCAGAGTATTGTGAAAAGAGTACTGGATGATCGGGAGTCTGAACACAGATTCAAAGCCTGGGGGCTGCCCTTTATTAGCTATCACTTCACCTTAAGCTTCAGTTTCCTGATCTGTGAAAAGGAGGGGGTTGGATTGTGTGACTGCTCTAATTCTGAGTGGCAGACCTGGAACTAGAACTCAGATTCTTCTTTCCATTATCTGGCTGCTGCATTTGATAATAAAAGCTAGGAAAGATGGGTATTATCTAACATGGTATATATAGAATTAGCAGAAAAATAACTTTTGTTGTTTACACATCTAAATCATATAGAGCCTAGAGCTGAAAGGCATTTCATCCAACTCAAATCATCCTACTCAAGCCACCTGATTAAAGGGAGGTGATGTATTATTTCCAGTTTATATTAGCATGGAAAAGTATATAAATGGCATCTGGAGTCTGTAAAGTAAGGACTATAGGAAGAGAAAACTAATTATGGGCTTACTATGTACTAGGCACTATACTAAGTGATTTACAAATATCTTGCTTAAGATAACATAGTGGATAAAGTCCTAGACTTGGTAACAAGAAGACCTGGGTTCAAATATCAGTTCAGATACTCATTAATGTGAGCCTGGTTAAAACAATGAGCCTCAAGCATCATTATCTGTTAAATGGGAATAATAACCCCTACCTAAAAGAGTTACTGTGAAGATCAGATGAAATAATTTAAGGCATTCTGAAAACCTTGAAGCACTACGTAATTGTGAGCTGCTGCTATTAACACTAACCAAAATTCTGGAGATAAGCACAACCTTAAATCACTTTACAAGGGTCCTCTTTATCTCAGTAACAAAGTATTCAAACTGACTCAACTCTTTACTGACTCACAATGCTATTCCACTAAGTGCAAAACACATCATAGCTTTCAGAAATGATTTAACAATGATCCCTTTCCTATTGTTGACTATAAAAAGTGACAAGCAATATTTTAGAAAATTTACATTTCTACATTATATCTTAGTCAAATACAGTAATGTTTATAGAAGTACCACAATTTATATGTTGCCACTTAAAATAGACAAAATTGGGTGTTTCTTTAGGGAAGGAGACTTTAGTTAATTTTATCTATTTCATTTCTATGGAGGTCAGGTACAGAAAAGTACTTCTAGCAAGTCAAGGTAACACAGCTAATGACTAACCAAAAGAAAACCTGAAGATGCTCTGGTTAATTCTTAAATGGTACTTAAGAAACAATAAAACAATTAAATTCAATATTTACTAACTATTTACAAGTGAGAGGTTGTGGACGAGAAGTATCGGCAACATTTTGCATAATGCTAGCTTTGGAAGTAGGAAGCTGTAACCTATATCAAAGGGCATAATAAACTCTCTTCCTCAAAGGCAAAATCAAAATATTTATTTGGAACATCATTAGAATTAGAAGTTAAGATTTAACAGGATACTTATCACTATTCCAGGGAGCATGGACATCTTAAACATTCTGTCAGTACTCCCCACAAAAACAAGTTCTCCTAGACAAATCCCTCACTAGGCCCACTCACAGCTTGCTTCTCTCTCTGCTTGTGCTCTCCCTCTCTTCTCCTTGGGCAAGCTCCTCCCAGTCTGAGCTCCATGTGACTGCAGGCTCCAAGTGTAGGCCTATTAATGGGAGGGGAAGATCTTCCTATTCTATTAATATTACAGAAGCTCTAGTTTAAAGTTTCATTTCTGACACTGGCTATATGACCGTGGAGTCATTTAACTTTTCATTGATCATCTAGGGCATTTCCTCACCACACGGATGAAATCAGGGATTAGGACAAAATAAGTAAGCCACTAACCTAGATGATGAAAACAGAAAAACATATTTACTTATGTCTTCAATGTTGCAACCCTTCAGTAGAATGATGCTAGGTCCTGGTTTGTTTTTGCTATTCCTAGTTCCTAGGTCTGTGCAGCTGCTTGTCCAATTTAATTATAAAATAATCTTTGCCTTAAGTAACATGTGCAATTTTATAAGGTAGTATGATAGGGGCAAAGGAGTGACCCAGACACTGTACTATAGGAAAATCTAAGGAGGGGTGGAGGAAGAAATCAGAAGGATTCATATAAGAGTTGATATCTAAGCAGCAAAGCAGAAATGAAGAAAATTCCTGGAGGTATGGCAAATGCTTGTTGAGTTCTGGAAACTAGTTCACAGAACAGCTAGTTAACAGAACTCCCCAGTGTGGGAAGAGAAATATATGAAACAGGTGTGGAACCATGCTGGAGCTAGATTGTGAAGGGCCACAAATGGCAGAGTAAGGAGTTTAAGTCTTAGGGAATCCAATGGAATCTTTTCAGATGGGAAGTAATATAGTGAGGTAACTTAAGATTATTGTGCCACTGAAAATTCCAAAGGACTCCTGATGAAAAATGCTATGCATCTCCAGAGAGAGAAGTGATAAAACTCTTCAGTACAGATTGAAGCATATTTTTCCACTTTATTTTTGTTTGCTTTTCAAGAGGGTTATTATGGAAAGGCTTTCCATGATTTCATATGCATAACAGGTATCATACTGCTCGCTATCTCAATGGGTGGGCCAGGGAGGGCCTAGAGGGAGGAAGGAAATTTGGAACTCAAAATTTTTTAACAAATGAACGTCTAACGGATGCAAAATACTTACCTGAAGATAACTGGTCTGGTCCCATCAAAATCTACTCTTGAAGACTAGTTAATTTTTTTTTTTTCTGTTTTGGGGATTTTTTTCAGAAAGGACATTCATTTCACTTCCAGGTGCAAAAGTAAATGCTAGGACATCTAGATCATCTTTTTTTTAATTCTTTAGCATTTTTATTTAAAGTTTTGAGTTCAAATTCTATTCCTCTCTCCCATACTCCCTCCCTGAGATGGTAAACAATCAGATGTAGGTTACATACGTGCAATCACATAAAACATTTCCATATTAGTCATTTTGTACAAGACTCAAATAAAGGAAAAAAAATGAAAAAGTGGAAAATAGCATGCTTCGGTCTGTATTCAATCAAAATCAGTCCTTTCTCTGGAGGCAGATAATATGCTTCACCATTAGTCCTTTAGGATTGTCTTGAATCACTGTATTGCTGAGAATTAGCAAATTGTTTTTAAGGTGGACATCCCTGAAGTAGAAAAAAAAAAACCCCACCTCAAACCATGGTAAACATGAACCTCTACAATTCAGTCAAATAATTATATAAGGCAGTAAGTTTATAAGCAAATACTTAAGAGATACAGTCACTGCACATTGGAAGACCCAGATTCTAGTCTCAGCTCTATTTCAACTAACAAGTGGAGTAACTATGGTCAAGCTACTTTGACCCTCTGGGTTTGTAAATTCATACTGAAATAAGGAGGGATCAGACTAAACATGAATGAAGTTCTTTCAAACTCTAAAATTCTATGATCTATAAAGCCTCTTCCTACTTAATATTTCCATTCCAGACCTGTCACATGATGTTTCAAAATTTCACTTTTCAGTTCAAAATTTTTATGTCTAAAGGGGAAGGAAGGTATATTTGAAGCAATACTAACCAGAAAAATCCAATCTGTTATAAGTGGAAAATTTTATTTTAAAAAAATAAAGCTTTATAAACATCTTTTACATTTAAAACTTTTCTGAGATGGATAAAATCTATAAACACAATTCTTGATAAAAGCCAACAACTCTGAAAAGTCTTTCAGATATATTTTTATAGTGTAATTTTAGATTTCCATATATAACCAGACAACTGCAAGAAAAAAATCTGAGTAAATAGATCTTTTTTCTTTCAAGGTGTTAAACAGAATATCAAGTACTATAAAATTTTAACAGGTACTGTTGAGATTTGGTGAAATATGAAAAAAATAAGCATGGAATATTTTAATTTTCTGCTGAAATCTCAATTTACATATTGCATTTGATAGCTGAAACCATTTTTTTTTCTTATTCTTCAAGTTGGTGTGAAAGATAAACATAAGCAGGTAATGTTCTATCTATTGCTTAAATCCTCCACAACTCTAGTACCGAGACCCTGAAGTAAAAGTGCAATGGGAAATTTAATAATGATGTTTGAGTAAAAATGAGAAAAGCTTACCTATCAGCACTATTTGTTATGTAAAAAGAAACTTAAATGTGTAAATTTAAGAACCATTTTGAAGTTATTTTTTTCATCTGGATAGATCTCCAAAGAAAAATAATGAATAAAAAAAATTCATGCCACAAACTGCATATTCATTCCTGAAGTCTTGCAACTTGTATAAGATTCAAGGGGCCTTTGTGGTATTTACTTTAGAAAAATATTTAAAACCTAAATGTAAAATTGGTTCCCATGCTCAAGCCATCAAACACAAGAGGAAACCTCAAGTAAAAATCCTAGATTAGAGAATTAACTTCACCAGCTTCAGGTTCAGGAGTACTTTGATGATTAACTCTACTACTTATTTATGGTAACCCAGAGAATCATTCCTAGCAACAGTTTCCTTATTCCAGGCACAGGACAAAAATACGGAAGTACTTTTTCTCCCTTCTATTCAACAATTCCCACCAAGAGACAGCTACATACCCAGATTTGAATCTTCTGAATGTCTGCTTCAGGAAGTGACAAATGTCTTACAGAAAGATCGCTCTCCTCATCAGAAAGTGCCTCCGTAGGTAATACTGAAAAGACACTGTTCTTCTAAACCTCTGACATACACGTATCCATGTTAAAGTTTTCATTCATCAGCAATCAGAAAATGGCTAAATTCAATATTCAACATTATAATTTTCCTTTTCAGTTTCTTAAAGGAAAAATACAGAAACCACAAGAAAACAAAGACACAAAGCTTATACAACTGCGGTTCACTAATGCCCATTCTATGAACATATTATAAAAGAAAAAAAGGATAAGTTTCTTCTACATGATATATATACCACAGGGAAGATACAGCCCAAAGATTTATAACACACCAGCCTATCATATTTTTTCAGTTTTGAAATAAAAGGTCTTTGGACTGTCAAAAACTCTTGAACAACTGAATTCTTATGACAATGCAGGAATGAAATACTGAAGGGAAACATCTTCATGTAGCAAAATAAAGTGAACAATCCGGTTATGCACAATATCTAGAAAGAAAAAAAAGCAGTATTTTAAAGAACTGTTCGAGTACACACACTAATTTCCCTGTATATTACAGCACCTGGCTCCCAAATGAAGCATTACTTTTAAATAGAAATTCTTTCTCTAGGGTACAATCATCTTTCTTTCAAATATAGGTGATATTTAGTAATGTCCTGCAGCAAAAACACTCATCAATAGTATCTACTTCCAGATGCCACACTAAAAGCGCACCAATCACAAGGAAGTTTGGAATGTTATGGTAAACATTCCCACAAAAGTAAATAATTCCTAAGGGCCTAGCCATATACAGATAGTACAATAATAGATGTTTATAATAAATCTGAATTATCATAAAGTATACTTTTTTTTAATAAATTAGTCTTGATTAGTCATAAAATACTAACAGAAGGGCAAAAATATAGGGACATTGATCTGATCAGATTCTGGATACTACCAGTGTTACAATGATAAATTCATATACTAAGTTCTAGGGCAAATGAATATAAATTAAAAACCTACCTGTCAGTGAAGCAATAGACTAATTTCTAAACTATGAACAATGACAAAGCTATCCAAGAAGAATGAAGAACCAAAGATTATATCCAATACACCTTAACTGGGTGGTTAACAGAACAGAAAGAAACAATCACTCTCATGGGGTGTCAATAGTTATAAAAACTCAATAAAAAAAAGTCAATAGTATGAAAGAAGAGGCTCCTAATTACAGGACAGTTCTTCAATCTGGGAAAACAAACAATCATCTAGGTTTAATAACTCCTAAGGGGATGACTGTGCCACAATAACAGCACACAAACCACAAGACAGTTCTACAATGTCCAACTGTGTAAGTATAGTGGGGGTTGGGAGGAGGACTGGTAATAATGCAACAGACCTAACTGTGGTTCTTCAGTCATTTCAGTGCTGTCCCACTCTTTGTTTGTGACTCTAGGCCTAGCACGCTACCCACTGCACCACCTGGCTACCACAGACCCAGTAGACCACTTTATTAAAGCAAAGTATAATGACTGACGCTTATACCCAAGTCATCTATGAAAAACTCACTTGTCTATGGTAACACAAGGTAACATTTGTCAGAAACAGGTCATGAATCCAGATTTTCCTGGCTCCATGGCCAACTCTATACATTATATGCTATGCAGAGTTGCATTTGTAACATGCTCTATTAAAAACAAAAACTTTAAATATGTAAAGAACTCAACTCACAATAGTATTATACTAAGCAGAGACAACAGAAAACAATGAGAAATGTAGTCAAGAGAAATTAATTACTTTGTCACCAAGTTTCTTTAATGATGAGTAAAGATTATATATGTTTCCAATCGTAGACAAGTCAACTATTTATGAGAGTATTTGGGACTGATATATACATCTGATTTCTAGCTATTATGGAATTCAAACTGCTGCCTTCATCTAGCTGAAACATAGCAAAACTTCAGCTAAGCTGAACTCCCAGGAAATGAGCTATTTTTTAAAGCCATTTTCTTGACACCTATAATTACCCTTATGCTAGAAGGACATGGGGCTAAATGAGTATGGAATCGAGCAGGGGCCTTGAACCGTGCTTTTCTAAAAAAGTTTCTAAAACCAGGCTGTTTTTTTGGTTATTTACTTCTTTCTCGTAAAGATGGAAACTTCCCATGGCTCCCAGTACCCTCAACCTCTCAGCTGAGAACCCTGCCTCATATTTTACTGAAAAACTTCAGGCCATTCACCCTTTCTCTTCTCCTTTCAATTACCTAGATACTTCTGCCACTATCTACTATTTGGCTCCTGTCTCACATAACGAGGTCTTCTTTCTTCTTGCCAAGGCAAACTCCTCTCATATGCACAAGGGATCCAATTCTACTCCTTCTATTATCCCCACTCTCACCTTATCTTCAGTCTTTCCCTGACAACTGGCTGGTTCCCTACTGCCTACATTCTCAAAAAAACTCTCACTTCATTTATCCATTCCACTTATTCTACTCTGTCTCTCCTCCCTTTCTTGACTAAACTCGAGAAGACCATCTACAATTAACGCCTCCACTTCTCTCACTTTTTACTCTACAATGTGGTTTCCAAACTCATTATTCAACTGAAATTGCTTTATTCAGTTACTAACAATATCCTAATTGCCAAATCTTAGGGCCCTTTCTCAGTCCTCATTCTTCCTGACTTCTCAATAGCCTTGGACACTGTCAGCCAGATTTTTCTTGATACCCTCCTTCTCTCCTTTTCCTGACACTACTCTCACTTGGGTTCTTCTCCAACCTATCTGACCACACCTCAGCCTCCTTCAATGTATCTTCTTCCAGGTCATGCTCTCTAACCACGAGGGTCCATTCTGAGTCCTATTCTCTTCTCCCTTTATGCTATTTCACTATACTGACGATCTTGTCAGTTCCCACGGGTTCAATTATCATGTCTATGCTGATTATCTAGCCCTAACCTCTCTGCTGACTTCAATCTCACATCTCCAACTGCCTATTAGACATCGCAAACTGGATGACCTACAGACATCTTGAATTCAATATATCCAAAAGTGAACTCATCTTTCCCCCTAAACCCTCCCTTCTTCATAAGTTCCATATTACTGTTGAGGAAGCAACCATCCTCCTAATGAGCCAGGCTCACAATCTAGGTGTGACCCTTGATTCCTCACTTTCTCACTCCCTAGATTCAATCTGTTGCCAAAGTTTATCAATTTTACCTTTTTATCTCTCCTGAGCAATTATGTAGCGCCAACAGAGAACTGGGCCTGGAGTCAGTACAAGTTACTTAACCCTGCAGAGAAGGTACAGAAGAGGGCACATTGGAGAAAGACTGTTGTCAATGAGTCAATTTTCAGTTGTGTCCAACTTTTCATGACCTCATTTGGATTTTTCTTGGTAAAGGCACTACAGTGGTTTGTCATTTTTTTTCTACAGCTCATTTCACAGATGAGAAAACTGTGGAAAATAGGGTTAAGTAATTTGTCCAAGGTTATACAGCTTAGTAAGTGTCCGAGGCCAAATTTGAACTCGGGAAGACATCTTCCTGACTCCAGGTCCCATGCTCTATACACTTAGCTGTCTAGGAGAGAGATTACAAAGGTAAAATTAATAATCAAATAACAATTATTAAATACCTACTATGTGCCAGGCACTGTAATAAATGCAGGAAATAAAAGAAGCAAAACACAGTCTTTGTTCTCAAGGAGCTGACAATCTAATGGGGGAGACAACATACAATATACAACATACAATATACAAAGCAAGTTATACGCAGCATAAACAGGAAATAATTAAAGGAGGGGAAGCACTGCAACTAAGAAGGGTTGAGAAAGGCCTCCTACAGAAGGTGGAATTTAGATAGGATTTAAAAGAAACCAGGGAGGTCAATAGTTTGGAGTAGAAGAGGGAGAGCTTTCTAGGCATGGGAGACAGACAGAGAAAATGCCCAGACCCAAGAGTCAGAACCTGGCACAGCAACAAGACCACTGTCACTGGATTAGAGAGTATGCGTTAGGGAGTAAGATTTAAGAAGACTAGAAAGGTAGGAGGGGCCCAGAATATGAAGGACTTTGAAGGTCAGTAACATGGTCTGACTTGCATTTTAGTACAATCACTTTAGTGGCTAAATGGAGAATAGGCTGGAGTGGGAAGAGACTTGAGACAGGCAGATTCACTAGCAGGTTATTGCAATAACCAAGGCACAAAGTGATGAGGCCTGACCTAGAGTGGTGACAGAGTCAGAGGAAAGAAGGGGGTATATTTGAGAGGTGCTACAAAGGTGAAATCAGTAGGCACTGGCAACAGCTTGGATATGGTGGTTGGAGGTGGGGAAAGAGGGATGAGATAGTGAGGAATCCAGGATGATTCTTAAATTGCAAGCCTGAGGGACTAAGAAGCAAGTGTTGCTCTCTACAATAAAAAGGAGGGTAGGAGGAGGGAGAGTTTACAGGGAGAGATAATGAGTTGTTTTGAAAATAATGAGTTTAAGATATCTACTGGACACCCAGTTTGAGAAGCATAAAAATGTAGTAGGAGACTCAAGATGAGAGGTCAGCAGATAGCCTGGGGCAAGACAGGTAGATTTGAGAATCATCAGGAACTACACATGTGTGACACAGTGCCTACCTACCTTCACTACTTTAAAAATCTGTGCCAGGAGAACTTGTTCTGAGATTTACAAATGCATCATCAACAACATGAATACCATGCCACAATTTTCTTCACTCTCTCCTTAATATCTGACTGAGCAGAATTCTAGGTAGACATGGCATTAAAAATAAGATCTTTAAGAAAGAATTATGGAATCTCAATGCAGATCGAGGCATACTACTTGCTAACTCTTTTGTTTTGTTTCTTCTTGCTCACGGTTCATTCCACTGATTATAATTCTTCTTTATAACATGACTAATGTGACAATATGTTTAATATGAATATATTTATAGAGCCTATATCAGATTCCACACAACCTTGGGGAAGGGGGAGATAATTTAAAACTCAAAAGCTTGTGGAACTGAATATTGTAAACTAAAAATAAATAAATTTTTAAAAAAAGAAAAGATCTTTAGTTATAAGACTGAAGTACTTGCAAAGTCTATCAATTTTAATGAGGAATCTCTTCTTTAATAACATTCCATTTTCTTAATGCTGATTCACAATTTCAGTCAATATATTCTGTTCTTTTTGGGGGGGGGGCTGGGGGAAAGTAACAGTAGCATGATTCCTCAGGTAAAGAAAATAAAAATATTCCTAGGGGCTGTATCTTTAGGAAAAATAATGCAACTTATAGGCAAGAAAATCATATCTGTTATTCAAAGCTAAGACTACAGTTCTGAAAGTATCTTCCACTGAAAGCATGGAATTTTACTTCATTTTTTTAAAAAAAATAAATACTTAAAAAAAACTACTCCTGCATTAACTTGTGCTACATAAGCAATATGCAAATGTGCAAAAAACAATCTTTCAGGGAGAAAATCCACGAACTTGGATGGGGATAAAAAATTAAACCTTTATTTTCATTAACCTTAAACTGAAATTTCATATTTCCTTTAATTATTTAAATTGTGAAAAGGGCATCTACAGGTATCTCCAGATTACCACAGGGATCCATGACAGAATTCAGAACCTCTGCCCCAAAAGACAGAACAATGATATTTTTAAAATAATTTGTTATATGGAAAACTGAAGATCTTGAGAACATTCATAGTCTGCCTAAACTCAAGGTAGGGGTGGAAAACCAAGAAGGGGTCAATGTAGAAGTTGGCAAGTATTGAAAAAAAGTTTCATTAGTGTTCAGTACAAAATCAGTTCCCTAAAAAATGTTACTTTTAATAATCTTTGTAGACCCCAAAGATTTACCTTTCAAAATCAAAAGCAGCTTCATGAAACTTTTTAACACTCTCATTTTCAAACAACAAAACTTTTCTAAAAAATACTTAGTTCATTCATACTGTTTTTGCTCATAAAACTTTTTGTCTTTTCAGTGAGCCCTAGGACAAAAATAGGACTACCTTCATATTTTTTCACTATGATCCAATTTTTTAACTACTATCCAATTATTAAAAAATACAATCTGGGTACATCAATTTAGCTATGCATAGCACATGGTGCTATTCCAGTTAACTTAGACTCCTTAATCAAGTGGAATACAAGCACTGAGTCTTGATACTTTGTAGATGAGATGACAAATTACATATTGATTCACCAACATTTTCTTGCACTAAATTCTTTTGAGTTAGGGACAAACAACCACTATCTAAGACTAGCACAACCTTTTAGCATTTCTGTCCCTTGTTTTTCAACGAAACAAAAAAGCTAGAATCCATATTACAATTTAGCTTTTGGACATCTAGTCCTGTTTCACTATTTTTATGTATACTACCATAAAGATTTTAGTACTCTACTATGGTTAGTTGCTCACTGTCTTTTACAACAATAATCTTTACAGTGGAAGTCTGCCTAGACTCATACATATACCTCTAAAGATGGTGTGTCTTTAGTAGGGCACATTTGATACCTTCAAGGGAAATGCAGGGGACCACTCTTCTTCTTTCCTACTATAGCTGCTCCAGCAGAACAGTTCTAGAACAGTTCTATGGCATCAGGAATGGTTAATAATGCCATTCCTCCTATTCTCCATGCTACCCTACCCCAATTCCCTGGCCTAGTTCAATTGTTTGTGTTCTTATCACTGGTTCCCCTTCCCCATGGTGATGAGGGCCAGTAGGATGCCCAGCTCTCCTGTGCTCTTTCTTCCATATTACTCAGTTCTCGTGCAGAAATGTGATCCTTTACAGGCAAGGCAAGACAGCTAATGCTTCTGTCTTTCAATGTTCTCTCCCATTGCAACAGCAGCACCTTCCATGATTCCTCTCTCCTACAGCCACCTACTGCTGCTAGATGCTCACTCCTTCATTCAACAAATATTAAATGTCTACTATGCGTAGGTGTATCAGGCCCAATGAGTTTTTTGCTGCCAAAAAGATCCTCCTCCATTCTTTACCCCAAATTCTTAAATCATAGCTGTTCCAGAAAGCTAAGAGCTCTGTATTATTGAGATTTTGCTGAATTTTTTTAGAAAATTGCTCTGGACTTGTGTTGTTTAAAGTATATTACACATAGAAATGGAATAACAAAGCAAACTCACTACATAACGCTTTTGTTGGGTTTACTTGCTGTCCTGCAAGAAACTGCAGAAGCTTCTTAATATCTATTCGTGCTTCGGCCATGTTGTCTGCATCTCTATCTTGAGAAGAATCTTCAGAGGCTACAATGACAGAAAAGGCCTTTAAACAAAATTATTACTATTATTACTATTACAAGACAGTCTAGGCTAAATATGTTCAAAGGTACAGGGACTAGATCTATGATTCCACTAGTACAGGGAACTCTCTTGTTGAGAAAACTCCCGCTAGCAATGCAAGTCAGTAACTTAAGAGTCTTAAAAAGTTCCCTAGAATACTGGATGGTTAAGTGACTTACCCAGGGTCACAAAGCTAGGATGTATCACATAAAGAGTCTGAACCCAAATCATCCCAGCTCCAAGGTTCCTCTATGTACTATACCTTGGTGTCTTTCAAATTCAAAAGGGATACTTTTTATGTGGTTAAGTGGAATAACTACTATTCTTTTGGGTGTCATGTGTATTTGTGTCTATTCATTCTTGTCACAAAAGCAACTTGAAAATGCATTCCTTCATCCAATCAACAAACATTTATAGAGTCTCAACTGTATGCAAAAAAATACAGTAAGATCAAGGGATAAATAATAAAGAGTGATCCATATTTAATGGAGAATATAATCTGAATGAATGAATTCATGCTATCTCCTTCAACAAATACCTTTTGAGATAAGGAAAAAAATGACTGACCTTTAGATTCAACCACTGAGTACTACAATGAGTACCTTGTTGATACATACATACATACATACATATGTATATATATGTGATTAAGTCCTACGTAACTTGAGCAAATCACTTAGTTTCTTAATATCCCCAGACAACTTTCTAAGACTACAAGTTGCACAGGAGGTGGCAACCTGCACTGGCAAAGGGAGTTTCCACAGGAGAAGTTTTCTGCACTAATGATATCACAGATCTGGTTCAAAATAAACGTACATATCTTACAACAAGACTATCATTCTGAACAAGCAGGATGAAAAGAAAACAATTTTTCAAATCCATTCTACATTTTTTCCTAACATTTGTTTCAAAATATCCCTTATTATTTACCTGGTTAAATCATTAAGATAAAAAAATGTATAATTCAATGTGGTTTTTTTTTCCTCAAACTGGAATGATTATACAAATTATTCCACTCCCCCTCCCTCTTTACAAGTAAAAAATGTACTCAACCAGATTCCCAATTTAACATTTAAAGATCTCAATGAGATATGTCATTTGTAAGTTTAACAAAAGCAAAGTAAAAGAAAAACCAGAAATCTTACCCCATGAAGGATTTCCAAGATCTTTAAAATGTGTTGTAATACATACTAAATCAGTTTCTATTTTCAAGTTCATTTCTCCTTTTAGATTCGCTTCAATAACCTATGAATTACAGTTTGAATATACGATTTAAATCCTAATTAATTACTGAGTATACAAAAAACAATTTTAGATACCTGGTAACAGTAAGTTTTTAAGATGATAAATAAAAGTGGCATTTAAAAGCAAGTTTCTGCTACTGATCAGGAAACTTTGCTGTGGGTGGCAGAATGATTTAGTAGGATACAGAATTGCATATTGAGCCAGAGGATCAGAGTTCCCCAGCTCTGTAATTAACCTCTCTGGGCCCAAGTTTCCTCCTTTCTAAAAGGTGGTTGGATTGCATGATCATTAAGGTCCTTTCTAGCTCTAAATTCTATGATTTATTCATCACCCAAAGAAATCTGTCAATTCTAAAGGAGAACTGAGATTCAGAGAATAATTTATGACTGAAAAGATTACATGGCTATTTCTTTCAGCAGTTGATCTTGAATGATTTTACAACATCGCTGAAAAACTATGAACAGCTGACCTATTGTTTTGCATTGGAATGAAGGAACTTTCAACTGCTCAACAAAAATAATGCAGATTGCTTTATAAGTGGTATCGATTATAGGCATAGCTAGAAACCAATCAATATCCCAATCAACACCTTTGAAAGTTCAAAGTAAATCGTTGACACTTAGGCTATTCTTTTACACATGCAAAACAAACAAACAAACAAAAACCAACTACACAACCAAACACATTTGTTGAACAGGGTAAAAGATTCAGAAATAAAAGTCAACCTTAGAGTCTAGTCAAACTGTCTTTTTTACAGATCAAGAAAAACTGAGGCTCAAAGAAATTAAATTACTTGCCCAACATCATAACAATAAGAAACAGAACCAGGATGTGAAACCAGGCTCTCTGAAGATAATGTCAGTTTTTTAAAACTATAACACACTGCCTGTCCCTGCAGGTGGCTATAAGACATGGTACTGACTCTCAGGAAGACATGGTAGTGACTCTCAGGAAGCTTACCACAGAGTTGACAAGAGTGAAAAACAATGACAAAAAATGACCTAAATTTTGTTGTTTTGTTTTCTTTCCTTGACCTTTTCATTTAATAATGAAATCGATAATTCTGCCAGGAATCTTAAGTCAAGTTTAGCTATCCGCAATTTGCCTCTTTATGAAAAATAAGGATATTTGTGCATCTCTAATTCCCAGAATTCCTTCCTCATTCTTTATAGCTTTTCAAAATCTGTAGCAGTGGCTCCCTAGTTCCATCCTCAAGTTCTTGCAGTACAAGACTGTGTCTGTCTGCTTACTTAGTTACCTGGAACTAACTGAGGGAAGCCAGGTCTTCTCTTACTATCTCTCTAATCTTGAGTTTCAATTCCTTACTAGCCAATCGTGTATTATACTTCTTAGTCTGAAGGTTCTCTTGGCAAGAAAAACAAAAACATAATAAAAGATCACTCACCTGTCTGCTCCTTTTTCCATCACCTCTATTCCCTCTACCCAAAGCAGAGCTTCCTATTCCCACTACTTTGATCCACTTTTCCCCAATGTAACTAAAATATGTCTTCACAGCATTCACTGTAAGCTCTAAGTTATGCTGGTCTTCAGATTCCTAACACTTGTATAAAACCATTCCATTCTTTTGCATTCATTCTTACTCTTCTGTTTCCATTTTCTGTATGTCTCTTTTTAAGTAGAAGTTGTGTTTGCAGAGGTGAGGGCCTCTGGGTGTGTTACTGCATGTAGGTGTCACACTGAGTTAATGAGTAACCGGATAATGCTGAACTGATTTTTTCCCCCTTTCTTTGTCCCTTTTGCTTCAAGGGATGGTCACTGGGTAAGGGATATTAAAAGATATCAATAAAAACAGACAAAAAAATATATAAGTTGGTCTATGTAATGCATATTCCCAGTAGTCATATAAATCTCTATAGAAATCGTCCTCCTACCTGAATGGAAAAATTTGTATTTGTAATTAGACTTCACCCTTGAAAGTATCTCATCTTCTTGAAATGACTTTCCCTACAGAATTTTAGGCCACAGAAGCCTGCCTATGCTTTCTCTGAACTCTTTAAAATCTTGAAATATTCTCTCCCAAAATCAAGGGTGCTCTCCTCTATTACACTGGAAACTCTAAGCACTATGGACTCTTCCACTCAAGATTCTTAGCACTTCTTCTCTGGCTACCAATTCCTTCTTATTGGTCAGAAATTCCCCTCATCCTGACTTTTAGAATCCCTAACATCCTATAAAGCTCTTAAGTGCCGTCTTCTACAGTAGGCCCTTCCTGATCTCTTCCATGAAATTACTTGGTATTTAGCTTGATTTTACTTCTATGTGTACATGTTGATTCACCTGATAAAATCAAGAAACAGGACAAAAAATGTCTTAAATGTAACCACTGTGAGGGCAGTCTATGTATCCTTAGCACCTAGCATAATGCCTGGCACAAAGCAGGTACTCAATAAATGCTTTTTAATTACTTTCCAACTTAAAGACAATTATCTAAAAGAGAAATCAAGAATTAATCAACTGCTCAGCTTTTAGCAGAAAGAGTTCAGACAAATATCCAGGCAGTTAAATTCCTCCATCACAAATAGATTTTACTCTGATGGGGACTTTGTGATTGGCTTCTGGAGTGAATCCACTTCCTCCTTCTAGCTAGAAGGTCTGGAATAGACTACTATCATTACTACTGTCTCTGTTTTTCTATCATTAATACTAACTCAACTACTTTACCTTTCAGTTAAAGAAATTTCTCACACAATACCTACTACTCCATAGTCTTTTAGATATTCTATTCTTTCCTTGAGCAGCTAGGTGGTACAGTGGACAGAGCACTACACCTGGAGTCAGAAAGAATTGAGTCCAAATTTGGCTTTAGACATTAACAAACTGTAAAACCTTGGACAAGTCACTTAATCATGTTTGCCTCAGTTTCTTCATCTGTAAAATGAGCTGGGGAAGGAAATGGCAAAATACTTCAGTATCTTTGCCAAGAAAATCCCAAATGGGGTTACAAAGAGAGAATCAGACACAATTCCTTCCTTGCTATGTTCTAGTTACACTACATTTTGCCAAGTCTCAGTAATACCTATCAAGTCAAATTTACTTCTTTTATGTTAAGCTCTCTAGTTCGCTTTATTACATTCTACACATGTACACAGAAATCAAAGGGCAAATTACCATGCTACTTCCTTGACAATGCCTCCTGTGAATTGCTTAGCTTTTCCACTGCTATCCTTCTGTAATGACTGATATTTTCTGAATCAGCAGATGTACAAGACTGCATTTTCAGTTTTAAAGTCCCCTTGAGCCAGATCCACAAGTCCACAGGAAAATATATTCTTTCCAACATCTGTTATATGTCCTCAGTCCCTTGTCATCTTTGTTTTATAAAATGGGTACAGAAATTTAACTTCATTCTTTAACACCACCTTCTTAATCAATTACTTACTACAAAGTCAAATTATTCCATTTCAAAACTTCATTTATTCCAAGTAAAAGCACCAGTAAGAAGTAACTAAGGACAGCTGGGAAATATCTCAGTCTTAAGCACAGGCTTTTATTGGGTCTGGAATACTCTATGTACTGTGTTTCATCTTTAAACATGTAGAACCATGAGATAAACTGCATGTTTATAAACATACATATACATAAATACATTTTAATAGGAAATGTCAATTGTCTCTTAAAAGGTCATCAAAAAAAGTATCTTAAATATTTCTCTGGATGAATTATAACTTACAACATGATTGCTGATGTTTTTCATTCTTTCCACTACACTCTTCATCGTCTTCAATACAGGTAAATATATACTAACCTACAAAAATCAATGGAATAAGCAAAAATAATTAAAACATAAAAGCTGCGATAAATGATAATACCATATGGAGATTTTAGACTTGGTTCATACTTCAATTTCCTTCAAAAGGCACCCAGTGTAATTTTCTTTTCTTATATTATCTTCCATGTAAACTGTCCATATCTTGTAGTCAACAAGAACTTATTAAGCATCTACTATGTGCCAAACACTGTGTTAGTCCCTGCTCTAAAGAAGCTCAATCTAATGGAACAACCAACATGCAAACAATTTTGCAAAAAGAAGACATATTCAGAATAAATTGGAGATAATCAACAGAAGGAAGGCGGGGACAGGGAAAGGTTTCTTGGAGAAGGTGGGACTTTAGCTGACACCAGAAAGAAGCAAGGGAAGCCAAGAGATGGGGATGAGAGGAGAAAGAATTCCAGGTTTTGAGATCAGCCAGCAAAAATAAACAAAATAGAGATATGGAGTATTTCAAGCAAGAAACACCAAGGAAGTCAGTAAGAAGACTGGAAAAGTAGGAAGGGACCAGGTAATGAAAGACTTTAAAAGCCAGAGAGGATTATATATTTGCTCATGGAATTAACAGGGAAGCACTAGTGCTTAGTGAATAGGGGAGTCACCCTGCACATAAAAAAAATCCTTTAGACAAATGAGTGAAGAATGGATTGGTGTGGGAAGAGACTTGAGGTGGGGAGACCAACCAGCAAGCTATTATAATAGTTCAGATGAAGTGATGTGGGCCTGTACCAGGGTAGTAGCAGCATCAGAAGAGAAAAGGGAGAATATGTGACATTACTAAGGTAGAACTGACAATACTTGGCAACTAAGGGGATATGCAGGGTAGGAAAGACTTAGCAGTTAAGGCTGAAATAAAGGTTTTGAGCCTGGGTACCTCAGAGGATAGTGGTACCTTAGCCTGTCATTAGGAAAGTAAAACAGGGGAGGACTTGGAGAGAAAAGATAATGAGTTCAGTTTTAGACCTGTTGAATTTAAGATTATCCAAAGGATACCCAGTCTGAGATGTCCAACAGACAATTGGAGAAATGAGACTGGAGGTCAGGAGAGAGGTTAGGGCTTGATAAATAAATCTGAGAATCATTAGCATAGCAATGACAATTGAATCCATGGAAACCAATGAGATCACCAAGCAAAACTGTATAGCAGGAGAAAAAAAAGACCCTGGACAGACCCTTGGGGGACACTCATCATTGACGGGCATGAATATACAAAGATCCAGCAAAGAAGACTGAGGAAAAGGGTCCACGAGGTACAGCCAGGTAAAACACAGTGTCACAAAAATTTAGAGCAAAGAGAATATCAAGAGTAAGAAAATGAGAGACAATGTCAAAGGTTGCTGAGAGGTTGAGGACTAAAAGAAGTTTGAGGATTGAAAGAAAAAAGCCATTATATTTGGCAATACCAAGATCAGGATAACTTTGAAGACAGTTATTTCAGTTGAATGATGAGGTCAGAAGCCAGACTGCAAAAAGTTAAGAGAATGAAATGAAAGGAAGAAAAGCCATCAATTGTAGATGCCCTTCTCAAGTTTAGTCACATGTGGGGATGGAGGGAAGAGAGAAAAAAGGACAACAGCTATTGAGGATGGGCTGATCAAGTGCAGAATTTTTTGAGGGGTATGTGTCATGGACATATCCATAGGCAGTAAGCAAACAGCCAGCGCACAAGGAGACTGAAGATTAGTGAGAATGAAGATGACAGGGGGAGTAATCTGCTGAAGAAGACAGGATGGAATGGGATTGCTGTGCATGTAGAGGAGCTTGCTTTGGTAAGAAGGGTCATGTGAGACAGAAGAGGAGGGGGAAATTGTGGGAAAAACCTTCTTAGTGATTTGAGATAGTTATATGCATACTGTCTTCCAAATTAGAAGGTGAGCTCCTTAAAGAAACACGTTTTTGACTTTTTTTTGTATACACAGTACATGGCACAATATCTGACACATGGTAAGCATTTACTAAATGCTTGTTGACTATATCCGTGTTTGGCATATAGAAGAAATCTAATAATTGCTTGATTGACTGTTAAGAATCGCCAAATCCTTGAGCTTAGAAATAATCTACTCCAATTATTTTAACATTTTATAAGGAGACTCTCTAGTCATGTCCAATTTCTGTAATTCTATAATTATAATTATATATAATTATAAATTCTAAACTGTCATTATCATCTGTCTAGAACTATTTTAGACAGAATTATCTCAAGGTCTAAAGAACTCCAACATGTTTTGTGTTTTTGTCCTACTGTACATTACATATTTTTATCTAAGTGATTTTGAAATATCAACAAAAGAAAAACTCATATAAGCTTTTAAGCTTAACGAAAAGTCCCTAGGGAACTTCAAATCAGAAAAGCTTTAGAAATAACAAAGATACCAAAAGAAGAAATTTATTTCCATGTTTTCACCTAATTTAGTCATAAGCACACTAGAAAGGAACTAAACCTAATTTGAAATTCTGTTCTAATACTGACACTCAAAACATTCATGAATCATTAGATGTCTAATAAATGTTTATGAATCACAATTCTCAGAAATGTAAACCCCTTTACTGTTATTGATAAACATACTTTTAAAAGTTGATGTGCTATACATAAACTACCTAATGCTTTAGCAAAGGTTAATATTTTCTTAACTTGAAAAAAATTACAACCTTAAGTGGAGATTTACCTGTCAAACATAAGAGTCAGACAGCATCCATACACCTCAAATTTTGGCAGAATAAAATTAGCACTCTAACAATTGACAAATTTCACAATATACTTTAAACAATTATAGTCAATCAATTCAGTGTCTGTAAAAATAGTCAAAAATAAAAATGTAGTCATAATTACCAAAGAAAAAAGAAAGCCAAAGTTCTAAAGTCTGATTGTTCTGCCTGGGGTAGCCCTCAAAGGAAAGAGTTAAGAGAGAAATGAATTATTATTCTTCTCAATGTTTTCCATGTGATTGTTTTCTAACAAAATTAACAACAATCGAAACACTATTTTCTTGTTTTTGTCAAAATCTATAAGAAAAAAACCTTTAGAGGGGGCAGAGCCAAGATGGCAGAGTGGAAAGACACACAAATGCTAGCTCCGAACCCAGAGCTCATAAAATATCTGTAAAAAAGAACTCCCAACAAATTCTGGAGCAGCAGAAGCCACAGAACAACGGAGAGGACGAGATTTCTGTTCCAGAGAGCCTAAAAACTTCTAGGAAAAGGTCCTTCGCGCTGCAGACCCGGAGCCGAGCCCAGCCCCGGCCTTGGCTGCTCCAGCGGCCCCACAGGTACCTCCACCCACAGGTGACAAGGGTCGGTGAGAGGGTCTCTTTGGCGGGTCGAGAGGGGAGTGGGGTGCCACCATAACTCAGGCCCCCTCAGGAGGTAGCAGGGGAGGCTGCGGAAGACAGGGGCTCCCCAAGCAGGCAGGAGCCAGGATCCATTGTTGAAGGTCTCTGCATAAACCACCTGAGGGAACAAAGCCCCCTGAGATGGTCCTGACCCCACCTGAGCACCTAAACTTAATCCCACACTGAACAGCAGCCCCAGCCCCACCCCCGCCCGAAGCCCTGAGGCTGGGAAGCAGCATTTGAATCTCAGTCCCCAAGTGCTGGCTGGGCCGATCTGGAGGCAAAGTGGGTGTGAAGAGAATACTCAGAAGTCAAGTCAGTGGCTGGGAAAATGCCCAGAAAAGGGAAAAAAAATAAGACTATACAAGGTTACTTTCTTGGTGAACAGGTATTTCCTCCCTTCCTTTCTGATGAGGAAGAACAAGGCTTACCATCAGGGAAAGACATAAAAGTCAAGGCTTCTGTATCCCAGCCCACCCAATGAGCTCAGGCCATGGAAGAGCTCAAACAGGATTTTGAAAATCAAGTTAGAGAGGTGGAGGAAAAACTGGGAAGAGAAATGAGAGACATGCAAGCAAAGCATGAAAAACAAGTAAACACCCTGCTAAAGGAGACCCAAAAAAATGCTGAAGAAAATAACACCTTGAAAAATAGGCTAACTCAATTGGCAAAAGAGGTTCAAAAAGCCAATGAGGAGAAGAATGCTTTCAACAGCAGAATTAGCCAAATGGAAAAGGAGGTTCAAAAGCTCACTGAAGAAAATAGTTCTTTCAAAAACAGAATGGAACAGATAGAGGCTAATGACTTTATGAGAAACCAAGAAATCACAAAACAAAACCAAAAGAATGAAAAAATGGAAGATAATGTGAAATATCTCATTGGAAAAACAACTGACTTGGAAAATAGATCCAGGAGAGACAATTTAAAAATTATGGGACTACCTGAAAGCCATGAGGAGAAAAAGAGCCTAGACATCATCTTTCATGAAATTATCAAGGAAAACTGCCCTGAGATTCTAGAACCAGAGGGCAAAATAAGTATTCAAGGAATCCACAGAACACTGCCTGAAAGAGATCCAAAAAGAGAAACTCCTAGGAACATTGTGGCCAAATTCCAGAGTTCCCAGGTCAAGGAGAAAATATTGCAAGCAGCTAGAAAGAAACAATTGAAGTATTGTGGAAATACAATCAGGATAACACAAGATCTAGCAGCTTTTACATTAAGGGACTGAAGGGCGTGGAATAGGATATTCCAGAAGTCAAAGGAACCAGGACTAAAACCAAGAATCACCTACCCAGTAAACCTGAGTATAATACTTCAGGGGAAAAATTGGTCTTTCAATGAAATAGAGGACTTTCAAGCATTCTTGATGAAAAGGCCAGAGCTGAAAAGAAAATTTGACTTTCAAACACAAGAATGAAGAGAAGCATGAAAAGGTAAACAGCAAAGAGAAGTCATAAGGGACTTACTAAAGCTGAGCTGTTTACATTCCTACATGGAAAGACAATATTTGTAACTCTTGAAACTATTCAGTATCTGGGTACTGGGTGGGATTGCACACACACACACATGCACACGCATACGCACACACACATAGAGACAGAGTGCACAGAGTGAATTGAAGAGGATGGGATCATATCTTAAAAAATGAAATCAAGCAGTGAGAGAGAAATATATTGGGAGGAGAAAGGGAGAAATGGAATGGGGCAAATTATCTCTCATAAAAGAGGCAAGCAAAAGACTTATTAGTGGAGGGATAAAGAGGGGAGGTGAGAGAAAAACATGAAGTTTACTCTCATCACATTCCACTAAAGGAAAAAATAAAATGCACACTCATTTTGGTATGAAAACCTATCTTACAATACAGGAAAGTGGGGGATAAGCAGGGTGGGGGGGATGATGGAAGGGAGGGCATGGGGAGGAGGGAGCAATTTGAGGTCGACACTCATGGGGAGGGACAGGATCAAAAGAGAGAATAGAAGTAATGGGGGACAGGATAGGATGGAGGGAAATATAGTTAGTCTTATACAACACAACTATTATGGAAGTCATTTGCAAGACTACACAGATTTGGCCTATATTGAATTGCTTGCCTTCCAAAGGGATGGGGTGGGGAGGGAGGGAGGAAAAGAAGTTGGAACTCAGAGTTCTAGGAACAACTGTGGAGTACTGTTCTTGCCACTAGGAAATAAGAAATACAGGTAAAGGGGTACAGAAAGTTATTTGGCCCTACAGGACAAAAGAGAAGATGGAGACAAGGGCAGAGAGGGATGATAGAAGAGAGAGCAGATTGGTGATAGGGGCAATTAGAATGCTCTGTGTTTTGGGGTAGGGGTAGGGGATAAAAGGGAAGAAAATTTGGAACCCAAAATTTTATGAAAATGAATGTTAAAAGTTAAAGAAAGAAAGAAAGGAAGGAAGGAAGGAAGGAAGGAAGGAAGGAAGGAAGGAAGGAAGGAAGGAAGGAAGGAAGGAAGGAAGGGAGAAAGAAAAAAACCTTTATTTCCACTAATTTATATGTAAGCTTCGAAATTAAATTGTAAAGCACCTACTGCTTACACCTTGGTTATCTAAAAGAAAGGCAATCCCTTTAGGCATTTGCAAGAATGAAAACTGAGCATTCTCAACAAAAGATTCTTCTCCATGATGCTATCCTTTATGATGATTATTATCATTCGTATTTACATTGCACTGGAAAGTCTACACAAGCTCTTTGTGAAGAAACGTGCTGTTTTCTCCTGTTCTACAGATGTAGCAATAGTTCAAAAAATTATTTTGATTCCAAATTAGTATATTATCAGGTGTGAAAAGTCCAAAAACCACTGCCTTATCAAGGGAGACATTTCCTCAAAGTCCATTTTTATCCTGGGTAAAATGGTATCACTAAATCTGTAATAGTTTACCACAAGCACTGGATATTTATCATTTGAGGTATACTACTTTTTGCAATCAAAGAATCTGTAAGAAATCTGCCATGATTATAAAACAAGACTTTGTAAAGGTTCATAGGTGCCTTTTAATATTAATGATTAAAGTCATAACCTCTATATCCAATGTATGTCTTCCCTTTTGTAAACTGGATAGTGACTTAAACTGATGAACCTTTTGACAATATTATGGTATTTCTATAATCTGCTTAGGCAGATTAGCATAAGGTAACTACTCAAGTAGTTTTCTGATGTGAGAATTTTAAGTTTTTGAACTGCCTTAGAGAGATATAATGAACATATTTTGGGGAATGAGGAAAGAAGCAGTATTTGTGGATCCCCAAATTTACCAAGGATCACATACCATATTTCCCTCCAGGACTCTACCCAACAAATGGACTAATACTAAAGATACTTTTTCCTGCTTTTAAAGATGGAGGTAAAGTGATGCAATGGAAAGCAAAAGTAGGCTTAAGAAGTCTACTGTTCAAATCTCAATTTTAATACTTATTGGGTTGTAATGGAAGGTTCTTTAACTCAGTTTGAGCCCAAGTATGAATACCTTCACTACTCACCTCAAAGGACTGTTGTTAGTAAAACACCTTTTAAATGTTAAAGTAATTATGATTATCATTTTAAATATATAATGCATGAAATTTCCAATGTCCCTCTAATCTGTTTTTAAATAAAGTTGAACTAAAATAATTTTCTCCTTTACTTTCTTTCAAAAATAGTTTAATACTCATTTTCAAGTTTCTCTGAATTTTCAAAAGAGTTAGGCTATACAAATTCTTGTTGCTCCTAGAAGAAAATAATATAAAAGCCAAATTAAGAATAAGATCCCAGAAAATTACTTACATCAAAGTCTGGTACAGTGGGTTCTCGGAAATCAGTCCATAATTTTCTGGGAATAACCCCTACAGGAATGTCATGTGTTACGATGCGACTACTGCTTGACAAAGATGGCTACCAAGAAAAACACACAGTTGGAAGTTAATTTTTAATGTTTATCAATAAAAAGTGCTAACCCAGAAAACAGGAAACAAGTTGCTAACTGAAATCTATATTGCTATTTCTCAAATTACTCTTTCCTTTCAGGTCCTAATACCTTTGGGTCTTAGTTTCTCTACTAATAAAATGTCAAGGATAACAGTAAATGTTTCACGAGAATGTTTGAAGCTAATAATATCTTTATGCATTTTCACTACAGGCATACCTCATTTTATTGCACTTTGCAAATATTGCATTTTTTATAACATATACATTTGTGGCAACTTTTCATCAGTTAAGGAAAATAACAAATGCTGCAGTAGACATGAAAAAATAGGTATACTAATGAACAGCTGGTGGAGTGGTGAACTGGTCCAATCATCCTGGGGAACATTTTGGAGAACAATTGGAGAGCAATCTGGAACAACACCCGAAGGACCAAAAACCTGTACATGACCCAGCAATACAGCTAGTGGGTCTGTATCCCAAAGAGATCAAAAAAAAGCGAAACTGTGCAAGTGTGTCTTGAAGACACTGAAGTTTTAAAAATGTTCATAATGAACCTGAAGCCAGGAAGAGCAGGGTTAGAAGCTTGCCTCAGAACACCGAGGAGCCGTGTAACCTTTGGGCCTCAGTTACCTCATCTGTAAAATGAGAGGGGGACCTGATGACCTCCAAGGTCCCTTTTCACCCACTCTAACTCTACGATCCTGTGTTAAATTCAACAGGAACATAAAAGTTTCTGGACTTGTTACACATTATTTGACTCCACACCTGCTACCTCTAGTCAGCTTGGCCTGTTTGCTGTGCTGCTTCTCCTTCCTGACACTCCAAAAGGGCTTTCTGCATAACATGCCCTTTATGCCTGCAATTCATTTTCTTCCCAACCCTGACTTAGGGAACCTGGCTTCCTTGAAAGCTCTGTTCAGCTGTCACCTCCCACAAACAGCCCATCTGCCTCTCCTTCCAATAATCACTTTGTATGTACATCATTGGGGTGGAGTGAGTAGTTCTCCCCAATACGATTTAAACTCCTTGTGGACAGGAGCTGCTTCTTGTCTGTCCACCAATCCCTGGCACCTACCACCATGGGTTGCAGGCCCCTAACAAAAGTGTGCTGAGCAGAATGATGGATACAAGACGACTCCAGCCAAGTGGCAAAGGGGGAGCCCCCGACCCCAAGTTCCTCTGAGACTCACCAGCTCCACAGCCACGGTGAGGCAGGGGCAGTGTTTGTTGGTCAGCTTGATCTTCACCGTCTTGGCGTTCTGGGCTGTTTTTAAGGCTCTGGACAAGTTTTCTGGCGTCAGCTCTAAATAGATTTCATTGTGATCGGCGGCGACCCCTTCCATTTGAAATTCATCGAAGAAATTGCCCTAGGAGCACAGGTTGGTGTGCTGTCCTTCGTTCCAAAGAGGGCCGAGACATCAAGATGATGCCAGGGCCGGCGGCTGACTCTGACTGGAGGGAGGCGGGGCTGGGCAAGGTGCCGGCCTCCCTTTCTCCTCCGGAGCCACCTGGGGCCGGGGACCAGGCATTCCCAGGATGCACCGGGAGAGCCCGGCCCTGAAGGCCAAGGCCTCATCCCGTTCGGTTACCGAGGGGTCCTCACCTGGCCCAGCTCGCACCACATGCTGACCCCGCCGTTGGCCACCTTGTCGGACAGGATGAAGTAGAGCTTGTCGGGGGTGAGGCGCAGCGTGCACGTCTTGGTCAGCTTGGAGATGGTGTTGCTGACACCTGGGGCGGCGGGGGGTGCGGAAGGGCGGGGGTGAGGCTGGGGAGCGCGGACACCCCGGCGGGGAGGCAGGGCCCCGCGGTTCAGCCCTGACGCTAATCCACGGCTCGTACGCAGAAAACGCGTACTAAGTGCCGGCTGGGGGTGGGGCTCACCGGGATCCCCAACCAGGGAGGGAGAGGGAAGAGAGGGAGAGAGCGACCCCCACCCCCTCCCATTCCGGCGCAACTTCCGGCGCGTGCGCGAGAGCTTCCCCCCACCCCCGCTCCCGCCCTCGGCACAGCCACACTCCCGCCCCCCGCGCGCGAGCCGCTCACGGGTGAAGTGATTCAAGCAGCCCAAATCCACGATCTTGGCCCGGAACCTCATAGCGCCGTAGGGGCAGCCGTGAGCCCGAAGTGCGGGCCACGCTCCGGCGGTCCCCTTTCCGCCCCTACTCGGCTTCCCGCGCCGGAAGCACACGCCCAGCGCCGGGTTCCGCCGGTTGCCGAGGCAACTTGCCCTTTGACCCAAAGCCGTACCACTGCGCCTGCGCGAGGCGTGCGGGGCTCTGGCCGGTTAGAGTTGGTGGGACGTGGAGAGAAGCCTGGAAGGGGCTTTTCTGGGTAACAAAATTTTGCCTTTTCCCTCCGTTTGACACTTGGAGCCCTTGAGGAGGCCTCGCCCGCCGCGGTGCGAGTCGGCCCGGCTTAAGCGTTGGCCATTTTTGTATTTGATTTTGAACGGACGTCTTTCGCCATCCGCTTGAGTGGCCGACGAAGCTGCCCCTCCTGGGTCTTTGGTCCGAGGCCCCCAACTGTCTCCTCCTCCTTTGTAAAATGGGAGTAGCAGTCCATACCGAGGGTCCCGAGGGTGGACGCCGCGCCAGGACTTCGGGTCGGGGAGGGAGGCCTGGGACTCGGCCGCTGGAGCCCCGGAGGTGACCTGGGAGGGTGGTTTCTATGGAAACGGAAACCGCATTGCAAAGTAGTGAAAACAGGGCCGCCGGGAAGAACAGAGTTGGGCGGGTAGAAGAATGGGATCCATCTGTGCGGAGACAAGGAGCTGGTGGAAGAGCAGAGATTAAAGACAGAGAAAGAAAGGGGCGATTGAAAGAGCCGAGTCCCAGCCAAAGTCTGAGTATCAGCAGGAACGCGGTGTTAACCCTGGCGGGGACAAAGCCTCCTTTTCCTCTGAGACAGGAAGAAAGGAGAGAATAGATGAAAACGTTGTGTTTGAGATGGTTCAGTGTAGCATTTGGGTCTATCAAACAAGCTCCAATAAGTATAGGATTGCCTTATCTTGATTTCATAAACATGCTTCTCAGGCTCTATCTGAATTACTCTGGTGAAGTGACCCCCTACTGTGGCACCCGATATCAAATACAACTATTCTGCACAAGGCAGCAAGATGGTAGGTCAGCCCTTAAGAATGAAGGACCAACAAAGGATATGAACAGGCAGTTTTCAGAGGAAGAAATTAAAGCTATCTGTTCGAATGAAAATATGCTCTAAATCACTATTGATTAGAGATGCAAATCAAAACAACTCTGAGGTTCCACATCACACCTGTCAGATTGGCTAACATGACAAAACAAGAAGATGATAAATATTGGAGAAGATGTGGGAGAGTTGGAACACTAATTCATTGTTGGTGAAGCTGTGAGCTGATCCAACCATTCTGGAGAGCAAGTTGGAACTATGCCCAAAGGGCTACAAAAATGTGCATAACCTTTGACCCAGCAATATCCCTTCTAGGACTGATTCCCAAAGAGATCATAAAAATGGAAAAAGGACTCACATGTACAAAAATATTTATTAGCAGCTCTCTTTGTGGTGGCCGAAAACTGAAAATGGAGGGGATGCCCATCAACTGGGGAATGGCTGAATAAGTTATGGTATCTGAAGGTAATAAAATACCATGGAGCTATAAGAAATGATGAACAGGAAGACTTCAGAGAGGCCTGGAAAGACTTATATGACCTGATGCTGAGTAAAAGGAGCGCAGCCAGGAGAACATTGTACACAGCAACAACCACAGTGTGTGAGGAATTTTTCTGGTAGACTTAGTACCTCATTGCAATGCTAGGACTTAAAAAATTCCCAATGGACTCAAGGCAAAATGCCTTCCACATCCAGAGAAAGAACTATGGAATTGGATCCCAGAATGAAGCAAACCATTTTGTATTATGTTTGGTTTTTTTTTTTTATGGTTTCTCCCATTCATTTTAATTTTATGCAACATGACGAAGGGGAAAATGTATTTAATAGGATTGTATATGTAGAACCTATATAACTGGTTGCCATTGATTGCATGCCATCCTGGGGAGGGAGAGGGGGAGAAGGGGAAAAATAATCTAAGATACTTGGAAGTGATTGTAGAACACTGAAAACAAATAAAATAAATTATTTTAAAAAATAAACATTAAGCCAAAAAAAAAAAAAATGAAGGACCAACAATAATGTCAGTGGACAACAGAGAACATATAGAAAAGGGAGCTTACACAACTGTGGCTGTGCCCATCCTTGAAACTAAAGGTTTGCTAGAGTCATTTGCTCTCACTATCGCTAAACCAAGTTCTACTCAAAGCCGTTAGGGCTACAGCCAGTCTCATTCACCAGCAAGAGTCACTACCCTTTTTTCCTTAACTATTGAAGCTAAATGCCATCTCTGCATGTTACTAGACTAATTATTCATGATGCACTTCAGCTGTTCTCCTCTCCTAGTTGCCATGATAAGTCAGATGACTTTAGTCTCAGTAAAATCGGGAGGTGTTTATCTGCTGAGAGTGAGAGGGACCAGTGAGTGGAAAAAATTAGCGACCTAAACTTCTGTCATGTGCATGGTCTTTAGGAAGGGGAATGATATCAGAAATATTAACTCAAAACATTTAATAAATAGCCTGGGTACTAGATCATCAACAAACTGTATCCTATCAGCAGCCTATGTGCTCAACCCTTTTCAGCATAACAGCAGACAACTAAAATAGACTCAAGGGGAACATGCAGGAGAGAGAATTTCTTCTGGTTGCCCTGCCAGAAAGTAGGTATATCAGCAGAGTATACATGAAGGAAAAGATCCCCAGAGATTTAAACCAATACATCTGAACAGTGTCACTCCTCCAAAGATTCTGCCTCATTTTTTATTCTTTCTTGTGTTTGTTAACTCAATATAACTTGTTCTCTGAAGCTGAGACATACTATTTAATTTCAGCTGCCATTAAAATGCAAGTATTATCATACTCTGTAGTGCTGCAGCCTTAACAGTTACTTCCTGCTCTGAAGATTTCAGCTACATTCCTTTCCTCATTGTGGTCATAGGGTTGCTGTGGAGAATACAGTTGGGAATTAAGAGGATTGCCAAACATTGGTTAGAAATGTACTACAGCTAAGTGGCAGAAAATGAAAATGAATTAATTCTGGAGTGGATGAAAAAGATCCAAACAAATGGAGGTTTCTCACTATTAGGGAATGAGAAAGGGGCAAAGGGATAAATGATTCTAAGTTGGTGGTCAGTATATTGTTGAAATGATTAAGAAGGCAAGTAAAACTAGAACAGGTGATGAAAAGGAAGGATAGGGATAAGTTGAAGGAACAGGTTGGAAAAAATATTAAAGGACTGGGAAAGTGGAAGAGAAGACTGTAGTCAAATAAAACTTAGATTTAAGAATTTTGATGGAAGAGCAGTTTTGAGTGTGAGTAAATTGCAGTGATGAAGGAAGTCATTGGGGTCATGAAGGTTGAAGAACCATGAGGACAGGTTTTTAGACGGGTGCTCTGCCTTTTGCAATGGAAAGAGCACACAGTTTGAAGTTAATATACCAAAGCTGGAATCCCAGGTTTACTACTTGCTACATCTGTGTCTTTGGGCACTCTTAACTGGTCTAGTCCTCTTTTTTTCTCAATTATGAAATTAGCATGTTGGACTAGATGATCACTCTTGATTCCTTCTAGCTCCAAAGCTATGGTGGATTTTTCAAGAATTATATAAGGCCTAAGGATGAAAAGGAAGACCAAAGTGTATAATAAAGTCATCGAAAAAAGTTGGAAAGTGTCCCTGGTTGGTTGGTGTATAAAAAGGATAATTCTATTAAACAAAAATTCATTTCAAATTACTACTACAGTTCATGTCATTACATCGGAAAAGGAGAGCAGGTTGTACAATGGTTGCAGAACAATGTTCCTAAAAATAGAGTGAGGAACAGGAACACACACCTGTCCTTTCAACTAAGTGAAGTGATAAGGGAATGGATTCCCCAGTGGAGAAGGCTACAAAGTCTGGAGAGTCTCTACAGGAAAACTAGGTTTTAGTTACTTTGAAGATGTGAAGGGACACTTGAGAAAAGTCCCTGGAAGTAAAGGTATTGGGGTTTATCACTGATAGAAAAGAACTTTTTTTAATGTTTCTTTTTTATTTTATTTTTAATTTATGGAATAAAACAAGCATTTCCATAACATAGTACAATGAAGAAGAATATTTCACATGAAACTGCAAATCTATTATCCACAACTTACTGTTCCTTTCAATAATACAACAAAATTATTGTGCCAATTTCTTTTCTTTTTCTTCCCTTCCCCCAGCCCTGGAGATGGCTACCATTGGAAATCTTTCTATACATGCTTCCATTTATCAGTTCATGTTCTGGATTCAGATAGCATCTTCATATGTCCTTTATAATTAATTTGGATATTTATAACAGTCAATAGCTTAATTGTTCAAAGTCATTCTTAAAACAATATTGCTCTTACTGTATACAATGTTCTCTTGGTTCTGCTCATTTTGATTTTCATTATTTCATGCAAGTCTTTCCATGTTTTTTCTTTTTTTCCAGTTTAGTTATTTATTTTTAGTTTTCAGCATTCATTTCCACAAGATTTTGAGTTTCAAATTTTCTCCCCATCTCTCCCCTCCCCCATCCCAAAACATTGTTTATTCTGATTACCCCTTCCCCCAATCTACCCTCCCTTCTATCACACCCCTCCCTTCCCTTATCCCCATCTTCTCTCTTTTCTTGTAGGGCAAGATAGATTTCTGTACCCCATTACCTGTATTTCTTATTTCTCAGTTACATGCAAAAACAATTCTTAACATTTGTTCCTAAAACTCTGAGTTCCAACTTCTCTCCCTCCTTCCCCACCCATCCGTAATGAGAAGACAAGCAATTCAATATAGGCTGCATATGTGTAGTTTTGCTATAGACTTCCATAATAGTCATGTTGTGAAAGACTATATTTCCCTCCATCCTATCCTGCCCCCCCCATTTATTCTATTGTCTCTTTTAACCTTAGCCCTCCCTAAAAGTATTTACTTCTAATTACCCTCCTCCTCTCATTTGCCCTCCTCATCCTCCCCACACTCCACTTATCCCCTTCTCCCTTACTTTCCTGTAGCATAAGATAGATTTTCATACGAAATTGAGTGTGCATGTTATTCCTACCTTAAGCCAAATGTGATGACAGTAAGCTTTACATTTTCCCACTCACCTCCCCATTTTCCCCTCCACTGAAAAACTTTTTCTTGCCTTTTTTTGAGATAATTTGCCCCATTCCATTTGTCCCTTTTTCCTCCCATTATATTTCTCTCACCCCTTAATTTTATTTTTTTTGATATCATCCCTTCCTATTCAACTCATTCTGTGCCCTGTCTATATGTATATATATATATATATATATATATATACACACACACACACACACACACACACACATATATGTATGTATATATATAGTTCTACTTTAGTAAGTCCCTTATCATTTCTCTTTCCTGTTTACCTTTTCATGCTTCTTTTAATTCTTCTGTTTGAAAGTCAAATTTTCTATTCAGCTCTGGTCTTTTCATCAAGAATGCTTGAAAGTCCTCTTTTCATTGAATGACCATTTTTTTCCCTTGAAGTATTATACTCAGTTTTGCTGGGTAGGTGATTCTTGGTTTTAATCCTGCTTCCTTTGACTTCTGAAATATCATATTCCAAGCCCTTCTATCCCTTAATCTAGAAGATGCCAGATCCTGTGTTATCCTGATTGTATTTCCACAATACTCAAATTATTTCTTTCTGATTACTTGCAATATTTTCTCCTTGACCTGGGAACTCTGGAATTTGGCTACAGTATTCCTAGGAGTTTTTCTTTTCAGATCTCTTTCAGGAGGTGATTGGTGAATTCTTTCAATATTTATTTTGCCCTTGGGTTCTAGAATCTCAGGGCAGCTTTCCTTGATAATTTCATGAAAAATGATGTCTAGGTTCTTTTTCTCATCATGGCTTTCAGGTAGTCCTATAATTTTTAAATTATCTCTCCTGGAACTATTTTCCAGGTCAGCTGTTTTTCCAGTGAGATATTTCCCATTGTCTTCTATTTTTTCGTTCTTTTGGTTTTGTTTTTTAATTTCTTTGTTTCTCATTAATTCATTAGCTTCCATCTGCTCCATTCTAATTTTTTTTATTTTTAATTAATTTATTTAACTTTTAACATTCATTTTCACAAAATTTTGGGTTCCAAATTTTCTCCCCATTTGTCCCCTCCCCCCAACCCAAAACACCAAGCATTCTAATTGCCCCATCACCAATCTGCCCTCTCTTCTATCATCCCTCCCTTCCCTTCTCCCTGTCTTCTCTTTTGTCCTGTAGGGCCAGATAACTTTCTATACCCCTTTACCTGTATTTCTTATTTCCTAGTGGCAAGAACAGTACTCGACAATTGTTCCTAAAACTTTGAGTTCCAACTTCTCTTCATCCCTCCCTTCCCACCCATTCCCTTTGGAAGGCAAGCAATTCAATATAGGTCATATCTGTGTAGTTTTGCAAATGACTTCCATAATAGTTGTGTTGTATAAGACTAACTATATTTTCCTCCATCCTATCCTGCCCCCCATTGCTTCTATTCTCTTTTTTGATCCTGTCCCTCCCCAAGAGTGTTGACTTCAAATTGCTCCCTCCTCCCCATGCCCTCCCTTCCATCATCCCCCCCACCCTGCTTATCCCTTTATCCCCCACTTTCCTGTATTGTAAGATAGGTTTTCATACCAAAATGAGTGTGCATTTTATTCCTTCCTTTAGTCGAATGTGATGAGAGTAAACTTCATGTTTTTCTCTCACCTCCCCTCTTTTTCCCTCCACTAAAAAGTCTTTTGCTTGCCTGTTTTATGAGAGATAATTTGCCCCATTCCATTTCTCCCTTTCTCCTCCCAATATATTTCTCTCTCACTGCTTAATTTCATTTTTTAAAGATATGATCCCATCCTATTCAATTCACTCTGTGCTCTGTGTGTGTGTGTGTGTGTGTGTGTGTGTGTGTGTGTGTAATCCCATCCACTACCCAGATACTGAAAAGTTTCAAGAGTTACAAATATTGTCTTTCCGTGTAGGAATGTAAACAGTTCAACTTTTGTAAGTCCCTTATGACTTCTCTTTCCTGTTTACCTTTTCATGCTTCTCTTCATTTTTGTGTTTGAAAGTCAAATTTTCTTTTCAGCTCTGGTCTTTTCATCAAGAATTCTTGAAAGTCCTCTATTTCATTGAAAGACCAATTTTTCCCCTGAAGTATTATACTCAGTTTTACTGGGTAGGTGATTCTTGGTTTTAGTCCTAGTTCCTTTGACTTCTGGAATATCCTATTCCACGCCCTTCAGTCCCTTAATGTAAAAGCTGCTAGATCTTGTGTTATCCTGATTGTATTTCCACAATACTTGAATTGTTTCTTTCTAGCTGCTTGCAATATTTTCTCCTTGACCTGGGAACTCTGGAATTTGGCCACAATGTTCCTAGGAGTTTCTCTTCTTGGATCTCTTTCAGGCAGTGATCGGTGGATTCCTTGAATACTTATTTTGCCCTCTGGTTCTAGAATCTCAGGGCAGTTTTCCTTGATAATTTCATGAAAGATGATGTCTAAGCTCTTTTTTTGATCATGGCTTTCAGGTAGGCCCATAATTTTTAAATTGTCTCTCCTGGATCTATTTTCCAGGTCAGTTGTTTTTCCAATGAGATATTTCACATTATCTTCCATTTTTTCATTCTTTTGGTTTTGTTTTGTGATTTCTTGGTTTCTTATAAAGTCATTAGCCTCCATCTGTTCCATTCTAATTTTGAACGAACTATTTTCTTCAGTGAGCTTTTGAACCTCCTTTTCCATTTGGCTAATTCTGCTTTTGAAAGCATTCTTCTCCTCATTGACTTTTTGAACCTCTTTTGTCAATTGAGTTAGCCTATTTTTCAAGGTGTTATTTTCTTCAGCATTTTTTTGGGTCTCCTTTAGCAAGGTGTTAACCTGCTTTTCATGCTTTTCTTGCATTTCTCTCATTTCTCTTCCCAGTTTTTCCTCCACCTCTCTAACTTGATTTTCAAAATCTTTTTTGAGCTCTTCCATGGCCTGAGCCCACTGAATATTTATTTTGGATGTTTGGGATACAGAAGCCTTGATTTCTATGTCTTTCCCTGATGGTAAGCATTGTCCTTCCTCATCTGAAAGGAAGGGAGGAGATATCTGTTCACCAAGAAAGTAACCTTCTATGGTCTTATTTTTTTTTCCCCCTTTTCTGGGCATTTTCCCAGTCAGTGACTTGACTTCTGTGTGTCCTCTCCACACCCACCTCACTTCCAGATCTGCCCAGCCAGGGCTTGGGGTCTGAGATTCAAATGTTGCTTCCCAGCCTCAGGGCTTCGGGTGGGGGTGGGGCTGCTATTCAGTGTGAGATTAAGTTCATGTACTCAGATGGGGGCAGGGCCGCCTCAGGGGGTTTATGTGGAGACCTTCAACAATGGATCTGGGCTGCTGCCTGCTTGGGGAGCCCCTGTCTGCTGCAACCTCCACTGCTGCCTCCCTAGGGGACCCGAGCTATGGGGACACTCCCCTCTCGGAAAGACAAAAAGACCCTCTCACTGACCTTTGGCACTTGTGGGTGGAGGGATCCGCGTGGCCGCTGGAGACCTCGTCCCTGAAGCCTGCTCAGATCAGCTCCTCTCAGTGCCACATGGCCAAGGCAGGGCTGGGCTCTGCTCCGGGTCCAGTGCGCTATGGACCTTTCGTGTCAGTTCTTCAGGTCTCTCTGGAACAGAAATCTCCTTCACTCCATTGTTCTGTGGCTTCTGCTCCAGAATTTGTTGGGAGTTCGTCTTTACAGGTATTTTATGGGCTGTGGGTTCGGAGCTAGCATATGTGTGTCTTTCTACTCCACCATCTTGGCTCCTCCCCCCTGCATTCTAATTTTTAAAGAACTATTTTCTTCAGTGAGTTTTAAACCTCCTTTTCCATTTAGCTAATTCTGCTTTTTAAAGCATTCTTCTCCTCATTGGCTTTTGGGGCCTCTTTTGCAAAAGAACTTTCACAGGAGAATTTTATGGGGTAATCAGTGCTGCAGTTTTATTTGGCATGTTTAAGGGAAGACCAAATGAGCATGAAAGAAGAAGCAGAGGCAAGAGAGGAAGGAAAATACTAGCCCAATAGTTGCCTCCTACCTCACCCAAACACATAGTAGGGCCACACCTAACACTTCTGTAGTGGGAATGAGAGGTCAGTATGGGATACAATCAAAGGTGTCATCAGGAAGCTTTGGATGTGACAGTTTTCATGCCACATCAGAAGAAGGGATCCTGTAATAGTCTTATAAGAGGGTTTTCTTTGGGACTCTGTATTTTCAATCTATGCTTCAAGACAGCTGAGGTGTTTTAAAAGGATTGGTGGTGGAGTCCTAATGAGGCAGGTTTTTCTGGCTTTGCACTTCTCATGTCACGGGCAGGGAGGTGCCATTCAGTTACGCTTCTACAGAAGGGATACCAGCCATTGAGAGGAAGCATGAAAAGGAAATAGACAACTTTTTGGACAAAGAAATTCTAGGTCAGAAGACTCAGAACTATTTTTGGACTCTAATGTAAGGAGAAATGTCTTATAATAGAATGGGGGTCCTAACAGGCACAGAGGAAGGAAAGGTCTAGAAAGCAGCAGATAGTGACACACTGGGACTCAGAACAATTGGGCTGATACAGATTTGCTTAAGTAAGCAGGGAAAGAAAAAATATGAATAAAATATATATAATTCAGGATAATAGGAAGCTGGAGAAACAAATTATGGGTGGGGAAGGGAGTACAGACTGGGGAGAATTTAGTTAATGGAGGAACTTTATAAATATCCCCAAGGTTCCAATTAGAATGTCAGTGAGATAGTTGTTGTGACTTGGGACTCAGCAAAGCTTGTCCCCAGTGATTCCAGTCTTCTAAAGAGATGGTGGCAGATGCAGAACAGGTACAGGTTGGGGTGGGGTAAGGTGGTTGATTTTGGAGATATAGCTAGGTTGACACAATAGTTCTAGTTACTGTCCTGAAACCAATAGCTGAAACTCTACCATTAGGGACACTTTTGAGTTAAAGGATTATTTCTTGTTAAAATCTCCTGCAAAGGATAACATTAACAATTGGCATTTGCATTGTGCTTTTACAAGAATTTCATGCTTCAGGGAACCTCAGAGATTGCCTAATCAACCTCTACAAGATGAAAAACTCCTCTATGACATACCCTTCAATAGGTCATCCACCCTTCCCTTTGTAGTGCAGGGGAGTATAAATGAAGAGGATCATCCCACGCAAAGAACACATTATTAGACATTATTTTACTCAAAAAGGGAGGAGGGGAACAGCTCTTACCAGGTACAGTCTTAGTGTTTGACTTCCATGCCCATAATGGGCAGTAGTGGGGAGAGGAGGTAGACTTTAATCCATGACTAGGCCCCTTAGGGCTCAATCTGATAAATCATTTGAGACAAACACCCTATATAACACTAGTGGGAAACTGCCCAATAAAATGACAATATTTTCTAAATTACCCAATAAGGAGGGAGAAATAAGGAGCAATAAAATAGGAAACTTAACCCTTACTGTACCATTCCAACAAAAGGCTGAAATTGGGGGGTGGGGGAGGTGGAGCTGGGATTGTAGCTGTTAAACCAGTTTCCACTAATTGACACTTTTGAACACTTTAAAAGATGGAAATCTTATTCCTTTTTAAAGGCTGACAATTCTGCTTTTGGATAGGTTTTCTTTAGAGGATACCCTTGTCTAGATAGCCCTTGAGAGCTCATCCAAGCCATATTATATAATTCTCTGAGTTTGTGAAAATCTAACACAAACCCCATATCCTTTAAGAAATCTTTCTGATTGTCCTTGTCAGTACCAACTTGCCCCCTCCCCTAGATCTGACAAAAAACTTTTCACTTCTCTACTATATTTATATAATAATGTATATTATAATTATCCATGTTTTTGTCTTCTCTTTCTCCTAGACTATAAATTCCATGAGAATAGGGACAATGTCTTTTTGTTTTAAATCTTACTTTTATCTGTATATTTTGTTTGTATATTGCTCTCATTTCCAAACTTATTTCTCCTCAACCCCTAACCAGTGTCATTGCCCTTGTAACAAAGATTTAAAAAGAAAAAAAAAAGTTCTGCAAAGCTAATACATAAGCCATGTCTTAAGAGTATATACAATATTCCACAACCCTCCATCTCTACAAAGAGAAGGGATGTTCTCTCAATGCTTTTCATAGGCGAAGCTTGGTCGCTATCACTTCACAATATTCAGATGTGTTTTGTGTTATTTTAGTTTTTGTGTCATTTTGGTTATTGTTATAATCATTGAGTATGTTGTTTCCTTGGTTCTGCTTATATCACTCTGCATCAGTTTATATGTTTTCCCATGCTTCTTGGAGTTCTTTTTAATTATTGTTTCTTGTACATTAATATTCCATTATATTCATACACCATGACTATTTAACCATTTTCTAATCAACAATCATCTTTATTTTTGTTTTTTTTGTTACCACAAAAGGTGCTAATATAGGATCTCAAAGTCAAAGGCTATGGACATCACAATAAAAATTTTCTAGTATAATTCCAGTGCTTTACAGAATAAATAAATTTATAGTTCTACATGCAATGTATTAGTGTACTTAACTTTCTGTAGACCATCCAACATTCACATTTTTCCCATCTTTTGTCATCTTTGTCAATTTGTCAGGTTTGAGGTAAGTTATTTTAATTTGTATTTCACTTTTTAGTGACTTCAGTTATCTTTCATATGGTTAATAATAGTTTTTAATTCTTCTTATGATAACAATTCATATCCTTTGGGAAAGGAAGGGAAAGCATCTACTCTGTGCTAGACACTTTTTTTAAAAAAGTGCTCATTATCTAATTTGACCCTCATAACAAACCCTGCAATGCAGTTGCTGTTTTAATCCCCATTTTGCATTGGGGAAACTGAGGCAAATAAAAGTTAAGTGACTTGTCCAGGGTTACAAGCTAGCATATATCTGAGATAGTATTTGAATTTGGATCTTCCTGACCCGTAGGCCCATCACTCTATTCACTGAGCCATCTAGTTGTCTTTGACCACTTATCCATTGGGGAAAGGCTCTTAAACTTATTTTTTTGTATTAGTTCTTTATAAATCTTGGATTATAGACCCATTCTAAAGATATTTGATGAAAATACTGTTTTTCCCAATCAATCACTAATTTTTGGATCCTGAGTGCATTATTTTTTTTTCATAGCTAACTAGGTTTTTGAGCATGCCTAGTTTGTCTAATATGGACCCCACTGGGTCCACTACTCTATGGGGGCCAGAGGGAGGAAGGGTAGCCTCCTTGATTGGAATCTGTGTCTTTTAAAGTGATGTGACAGCAATCAAATTAGGATCTTTTGTTGTTTTTGCTTTTGTTTATACCAAGAAGTATAATGCCTCTATCTGAATGTGATTAAAGAAGATCTTCCCCACCCATTGATGGGCCTGCCCATTGAGGGAAGCTTGATTAGGGGAGTGGTTTTGTAGGAGGGTCCCAAGTACCTTTATTTTTTCTGTTGAGACACTGGGTCTGAGGGTCATGCCCTCTGGCTCTGAAAAGTGTATAAATACTCTGAGGGTGAGGTTTTACTTTGTGGATTAATTTTTGGAAGAAGGTTTGTGTGCCAGATAAGAGACTCTGGGAAGCCACTAAGCAGCCTCCCAGCTTTGAAAACCCAGATGTTGGTGCTTCCCTCTCTGGTAAAGATGTATGTATATTAATGGTCAGGCAGTTTGGAAGCGCCTTCAGTTGATTTTTTATTTCTCTGAAATTTTGATTTTGATTTTCTCTATGATTCCTGTGCTTGATTAAAGTGATTATTAACCCCTCAAATGTTGCCTTTCCTTTTAAAGAAGCAGATCAAAGAACCTATAATAGCAGACCCTCCTGTGTATGTCAGTGTGCTTACTGATACAAGTGGTGAGACTTGCCCTCTTTTTAGTGACTCTTATCTGCTGTGCCCAAGAAGACAAGCATGAACTGAACCAGTGAAAGGAAAAGGACATCCTTCCCCTGCTTTCCTCTTTTATACCCCAACTCGATGAAGTGGGGGTCTGGTGGTGTCTGTTTCTGTTCCATGTTGTTTGTTCTTAGCAGTCTAGGAACTATCTCAAAAATCAAAATCACAGGCAGAGAATCTTCCCAGGCGTCCCTGCAAAAGCAAAGGGTTCAGTTTTATCCTAGTCAAGGCCCTACATATAACACAGGAACTTTTAAAAATAGAATGTTTACTTTATAAGATTATAAAAAATATACAAACTTGATTCCCCCATCCACCCACCTATGGGAGGTATAATTCCCTTTCCCCTAGTGCCACTTTGTCCCTAGAGGAGGGAGAAGGAGGGGAGGGAAAGGGGAAGAGAATTAGGTTCATAGGTTAGCTGGATTCTCATAGATCACTGTCCCAGGTCCAAATCCAGCTTGAGTCCCAGGTACTGACTTTTCCAGCTCCAAGATCACCTTAACCTGAACTTGTAGGTTCTGTAGGGTCCTCCTACACCCAAAATGGAGGACAGACAGCACAGAACAGAAAAAATTCCACCATACCCATTTCTCTGAGTTGGGGTAAAAAAGAGGTAAGCAGATAGAGGACTTCCTTCCCCTCTCATTGGTTCACCTCACAGTAGTTATATAGTAACCCCAAACAGGAGTCAAAGAAAAAAGAATGACCTGCTCAGTATCAAGTATGACTGCTTTTAAAATCTATCCCTACCCACATGGTAGGGGACCCAGCAAACTCCATGTTAGGTAAATTAGGCATGCTTAAAAGCTAGGTTAGATGTATAAAAACTTTATAATTTCAGCTCATGGTGCAGTGGATAGACTGCTCAATCTGGAGTCAGGATGACCTCAGTTCACACCCAATCTTGGACACTTGATAACTGTGGGGCCCTGAACATTTCATTTTCCCTCTGTTTACCTCAGTTTCTTCAGCTATAAAATGGGAATAATAACAGTACCCACCTCACAGTGTTTAGTGAGAATTAAGTGAAACAATGTTTGTAAAAGCACTTCGCCCAGTGCCTAACATAGCTGGCACTAAACAAGTGCCTATTCTCTTCCCCTTTATGCAGTTGAAATGACTTATTTTATCTCTAACCCTTGCCTAGGAAATGCGTTTCCCCTTTGTCATCATTATGAATAATATCTTAACTCAAACACTTCTAATTTTTTAAAAAATCTTATGGCTTTTATTGTTGCCTCACATATGGAGTTTACTGTGGTATATGGTGTAAAATGTTGCTTTAAACCTAGTTTCTTTCCAGTTTTTATAGAGTTCTTTTCTCAGGTAATGTGTGTTCTTGGAATCATTGAGTAGACTGTTGAATTAAATTGTTTCTGATTTTTTTTTTTATCTAGTCTTTTCCATTGATCTAGTTTTCTATTTTCTAACCAGTCAAATAGTTTTTCTGATTACCGCTTTATAATATAATTTGAGAACTGAAAAAGCTATTGCTCCTTCATTTCTAGTTTTTTCCATTATGTTCCTAGAATTTTTAGACTTTTTATTCCTCCAAATGAATGTTATTATTTTGTCTAGCTCTATACTGTATGAAATAACTACTTAGAAATTTGATTGATATAGCACTGAATCTGTAAATTAATTTAGGTAATATCATTTGTATCTTATTAGTGGGACCTAACCATGAGCAATTAATATCCCTTCAGTTATTTAAATCATTATTTTAAAAATTAGTGTTCTGTAATAATATTTATGTAATTCTTAAGTGTATACGGAAGGGGTGTTCCCTGTCCAGCAGCCCAAGGCCTTTCTCTTTTTGGGGAGCATCAGCCCCTTAGAGAATTACGATAAGGCAGAATGTTAGCACAAATCTTTGTGGACTAAAAGAGGGACTTCATTAGAATGTTGTGGCATTATCTGTTTAGCAACCCAAAGGTATTCCCTTTCCTAGGAAAGCCAAACTACAGAATAACAGTAGCCTCTCAAAAATAAGATTCATTTGTATGATAGGGAGCTCTTCTATTGCCCCAATTTAGTACAAATTTTGGAACTATAACTGAATATGGAGTGTTTGGGGATTCTAAGAAAAGCAGGACAAACTGGAGAAGGAAAAGAATTGCATTGACTGTTTATGAGCTACTATACTTCCTTGATGTTTTCTGTATTTCCCTGTAGGTTCTTGTGAGTCTTCTATGTTTTCTGTAGTGTCTGTGGGACAGAATAAAGCCTGTCTTCTCCCCAGTCAATGCTAGGGGTCTTTCTTACTCATATTTCTGGCATCTTAGTTAGAAACTGTAATCCTAGAAGGAATTCTAGGTGTAGATAAAAGACCTGCAGAAATTTGGAGGTCTGCCCCCAAGATAAAACCTGACCCAAGTAAGCCCAGAGCTGGAGGGAAAAGACCATAGATTACAGTGGGATCAAGGTAGAACCTAAGAGGAGTTAGAATTATCTTCACTTAAAAAGTGTTATTTCCTATTATTTCATCAGAGAAAATAAAAAAGATATAGATATTTTCGATTCAGCTCTAGAACTAGACTTCACATATCAGTGAGAAGGAAAGGGGAAGGGTCTCATGTTTTAAAACTGAGACATTATTTTGGGTTGTCATTAACACATGGCATATACATATACATACATGCATACATGTATACATATATTCATACATGTTGTTTTCAGTGTGCAGTGTCTGAATGTTATTCTCAGTGAAGATGTTAGAGGTAAATAGTCCTGGTTACAACCACAGGGGTTTATAGCTGAATCTCAGAATGATCTTGGGAACAATACAGATGCTATTAATGTTTGTTTATTGCACAAGAACGTTTCCTAACCTTGAATTTCAGATTGAAACATAATTATTTCTAAGGATCTGCTGTGGTCAAAATATAAAACTTGGGGTTAGACTGCTGACCTTTTCTATAAGTGCCTATGTACTCTGCTAATAAGGATATTTATGCAGGTGTGAGAAAATAAGCAGCTTACAACTAACATAATTTTTGCAAGGACTTGTTTTTAATCTCTAGTGTCCAGGGCAAACTATTTTCAGCCTTGTTGCTAACAAGTAGTGCTGAAAAAATTCTCCAGGGAAAGTGGTATATTTCAAAAGCGATGCATGTATTTAATCAGGGTAAGAAATTTAACACTTCAAATACTTTTTACTTTTTAAATACTTTTTTGCACAAAAGCAGTAAAGATAAAGTTAAGCGTTATGAATGGATATTCAGTTAAACTCAGTAAACGTGTTTTTATATGACTCAAATATTTGTTTAATGAAGTAATGCATGACAGCAATTCATATTTGAACATATTAAAAAGATAGGTTATTTAGTTTTTAAGTATCTTCTCTAAAGCTTCTCTTCTTTAACATGTTTAAAGAAAAATGCTATCATTTTCCAGGTCATATCCAAACCTGCTCATTAAAGGACCCATGTCTTTTTTTTTCTTTTTCTGAATATTTTGAAAGTGACCAAACCAAAATACAGCTAAGTTTTTAAAGAGACATATGGTGGGTTTTTTTCCACATATTTTAGGAAGTAGAATGAAGAAAAATATGCATGGAAAATAGTATGAAATAAGATGAATTATTGTGGAAGTCATATTGTAGATGGCTTTAAATGCTAGCTTGTGAATTTTGTAATTTATTATAGAGGCAATAGGGAACCAGTCATACTTTTTGAGCAAGGGAATGATGTAGTTAGATATGTTTTTTAGGAATATCAATTGGTCAGCTCTGTGGAAGATGTATCAGAAATTGGAGGGATCAATTTAAATGCTATTGTGATAGTTCAGGCAAGGGGTGACAAGGGTGTGAGCTAGGTTGGGTGCTATGCAGATGGAGAATAGGCAAGGGATTTGGGAGATGATATACATCTCAAATCAGCAAAACTTGGCAACTGAAGGAAGATGGGAATGGGCCGCATATCTGTAAAAAAAAAAAAAAGTACAGAACTTGCCTTATAAGCCCATAGCAAATATTAAGGACAAAAAAATTCTATGGAAAATGAAAAGGGCTTTTTAAATTATATTCAGAGCAAGAAGACAAAGGAAGGGATAGGTCTTTTCTGCTTGGTGAAAAAGGTTGCAGTGTTGACAGTCATTCAGCTCTTACATTCATCTTCTTTGTGAAAAATAGTGAGCTTTAGTTGGTAAAGAGTAGGAAAAGTATGATTAGGAGGAAACTGAGACCCAAGACAGGCAAGGATTTAGTAAGTGTCATAGTATTTTTCATTACCTCCAGGGAATTAGGGAATTCACTTGTAGACTTTATGGCTGAGTCTGCGTTGAGGATCTCTGAGTAACTGGGGAGAAAGAGAGTCATTCAGAAGGACTGAATATAACAAATGTTGCAACTTTCAAAAACCAAAAGGAATGCTCAAGAAACTACAAACTACTTGGTTTCACATAGAATTTAGGTCTAACAGAATTCTAGGATGAGTTATTAAACCAATACTTTTTGAGTTCTTAGAAAGGAAAGCAGTAGCAAATATGAACCATTCTAAGTACAACTTATGTCAAACATTTAATTTTTTTCTTGAAAACATCAGTAGCTTGCTTTATGAGGGAAATACTGAAGACACAGTTTATCCAGATTTTTGCCTGGTATTTGACAAAGGTCTGATCAGCCACAGTCGTACACATTGAAACTTCACTTTATCATTGTGATGTCATTTTGGTCCTCTTCCAGAATGAAGGACAACCACCACCAGTTGTTAGTGCCTCTTCCTACTCAACACTTGCCCTGTGATTACCTTTGATTTACTTTGCATGTGGTTTGTATCATCTCATCTCCCCTGTATCTCCATTACTACCCCCTGCTGTCCCCTTAGAATATAAACTCTTTGAGGACAGAGGCATCTTAGTTTTTGTCTTTGTGTCCTCGGTATTAGCACAGTGCCTGGTACGTATCAGGTTAATTCACTAGACACACACACAGAAAGACAGACACAGAGAAGAGGAGGGATAGGAGAAGGAGGAGAATGACAATGATGATGACAATTGTCATGGCAAGCTTCTGGAGGAGACTGGGGGGATGGAATTCAGGGTACAATTAAAAAGGTTGGTATTTGCAAAGACAGGGGCCACCTATTCATTGGCTGACTGATTGCATTTTGTAATTAAGAGATCTTCATGGTAACTTTGGAGATCAAGAGTCAGATTGCAAAGAGCTGAAAAGTGAGTGAGAAGAAAGGAAGTAGAGACTAATGTAGACAGCTTTTTCAAGGAGTTTGACTGTGAAAAGGAAGAAAGATAAGGGTGGTTACTTCAGAAAACGGTACACTGAAGGGAGAATTTTTAAAAGGACAGGGGAAACCTGGTTATGTCTGTAGGCAATGGGAAATGAGCCAGTAGATAGATAGGGAGAGATTGAAGATTAGACAGTGTCTAATTAGAGTGTGAATGAAATATATCAGAAGAAATAAATATGTGATAAACTTTATAAATAGGTTGGTTTTGATGACTATACATATTAAGTTTTTTTTTAACCTTCTCAGCAGGTGGAGGAGACAGAGGGTGAAGGTGAGAATTTGAAAATAAAATTGGATTAAAAAAAAGAAGAGGCATAATTTACCAGATGCTGGAGTAAAAAAGGAGAGAATGAGGGATGATGTCAAGAGGAGATACAGAGTAAGGAAGAAAGGAGATAACCTGGAGATAAGCCTCCTTTTTCTTGGTAACATATAGGTAAAGTCTCATTTGTGTGACTATTCCTCAGCTTAATTTTCTGAATCATTATCCTGTTCCTACCTACCAGGTATGAGCATCTCTCAAAACTCTGTCCTGGCTACCCTTCTCTGTCTCATTCTTCTGGCAATCTCATCATCTAGAGTTCAATTATCATCCCTACACAGGTGAATCTAAAATCTGTATATTCTCTTAATCTCTCTCTGGAATTCCAGTCTTAGTGATTTGAAGCATTTTCCCAAGTTTGTCAATTACTTGGATTTTTTTCCTTTAAAAAATTCCATGTCCACATTCACATTGGGGAATAGCTACTTTTATAAATTTGAACCAAATCCTTATATATCTTGGATGAGAGAGCTTTATGAGATAAACTTGCTCCAAGTATTTTCCCAGTTACTTCTAGTATTGACTGCATTGATTTTGTTTGTGTATTTTGTCTCTAATCTTCAATCTCTCATCAGCTAGTTCTTTTCCTATTGCCTATAAACCTGTCATGTGTTTCCCATTAAAAACAAAAAAAACCTTTCACCTGGCCCTACCATTCCTGCAACGTATCATTCTGTATCTCTTCTTTTTCACAGCCAAACTTATTTTAAAAAAAACAACTATTTATTTTCATAGCCTCCACTTCCTTTTTTTTCTCATTTGCTTCTCTCTTGATTTCTAACCCCATTGATGAATTGAAACTCTCTCCAAGCCTTCTAATGATCTTTTAATTTCCAAATCCAGTTACCTTTTCAATCTATATCTTTCTTGACCTCTCTGTAGCTTTTGATACCGCTGACTGCTCTCTCTTCCTGGATTCTCCCTTTTCTCTGGATTGTCATGAAACTGATTTTTCTTCTCTTCTGTTCGCCCTATTTTAAAACACCAATCTTAATTTTTTCTGAATCAGGTTAAATCTGGGCACATAGAGGCAACAGACTCATCTGTTATAACATTCTGGTTTCTGTACAAATTTATTAGTTTATTAGTTGAGTTTTCCAGGATATTTAGAAGTTTGTTTTTATAGGATGGTATTTGTCGTTTATAAGTCCAAGAAAGATAGCAAACTTCTGATGTGTCATTTTAGCTACCATGTCACATCTTGTTAGGTGTATTTATTTATCAGGTGCCACATTTTTAAAATCTGCACTGGTATATTGCACATGGACAATTCTGTAGTCATTTCTGGTGCAATTGACCTGGTTTTGAATTGCCATTTTAAATCTCTAACTTACCACAGATTTGCATGGTTCAGTTATTTGTTCACTCTTTGTTGACGTAAGCAAAATTCATGTGGATGGTGTTCGTGGAGGTAATTTTGATTCCATTTATCCAAAGGTCTGTACCAGTTATCATTTTACTGTTTCTCAGTGAAATAATTTTTGCTTGTTCTGAATTTTATTTTTAAGTTATTCTGTTTATCATTTGCTTTAAGAATATGAATCAGTCTTCTTCTCTTTGGTAAGGAGGTGCTAATCTTTTTATAACTAACCTAGAGTAAGGATGCCTGTGTTTCATTAATTCTTTAAGAGTTTTTGTAGTATAGTTTCCAAATATGTTATGATTGATTCTGCAGACCCAAAATTATATATTAAGGTTGGTATTGCATAGGTATTATTTACTTTAAATATGTTCTTTCCATTCTGTTGTGATTTCAGGAAACCAGTATCTTTTAGGATTCAATTCTAGCCTTCTCTTTGATATATTATGCTTGATGTGTCTTGCTTGGAATAGAATAAGGTATTTGTAGGAATCGCTTCTCTCCATTGGTTTAATATAAATCTGGATTCAAGCTTGAAGTCAGGTATCTCTATCTTTCTTTGGTGTACATTAAGAAATTAATCCTGAGTCTGATATTTGGAGAAAAGATTTCATTGGAGAAAGATAAGATTTCATGAGATGAAAGCTGCTTAATGTGTTTTTTCAGTGGAGCCATATATATATATGGATGATGTCATCTATATACATAAAGTAATTAATAAGATGTTTGGTTCAGCTTTCTCCTTAATTTGGAAACTATACCTAGTTATATTTCAGATAGATTAATAATGTATTTAGCGTTAGCAGAATCATAATAGCTTAAACTCTCTTCCTGAAAATTCCACAATTTGTATCATTATTGCATTGTTAGTATGTTTCATATTAAAATACTTTTTCCTTTTAGACATTGAATGCTCTAGTGTTTTCATTTTATTTGGGTCTGTTTTATATATTGCAGTACATGGATAAGTCATGACTGTGGAACTATATCAAAGACTAAGATAATTAACATAGGACATACAAATGTTATAGTATTTTGGTCATACTATTGTTCTGGCACATAATAAAAAGCATTCATCTTTTCAGTCCATTTAATATCATGTGCACTTATGGTAAATCCACTTAGTGGTCATCACATTCTGTGGCATAGCATATTCGGTGGGTGGGACATATTGATGTTTCTGATTTGTTCTGATGTAACTTGCCTTCTTGTGTTACTAGAATGAGGAGAAGCACCAGTTGCTCCACTCTCTTCTGTCTAGCTGATCATCATTATAGTGTGAAGCAGGGTCAGCCAGTAACCCTGTGTTACTCAGGATATAGATGAGTAGTTTTTAGGGCAGTGTTGTTGTTGTTCTCCTTGTGGTTATTACAGATGTCATGGCATAGTGGTATGAGCACTGGACTCAGAATTCAGAAGACCTGAACATGAATCCTGCTTATTCCACTTATTAGCTCTGTAACCACTTTTTGAACCTCAGTTTCCATTTCTATAAACTTAGAGGGGTTGAATGAGAGAACCTTAAGGGAAGTTCCTTTACAGTTTACCACTTATAAAGCACTTTCTCATTCAATCCTGAATCCTAAAATTTAGACATGGTCAATGTATTATCCCTATTTTACAAGGCAATGCCCTACAAGCTCTCTGAGACAAACTAGTAAATTGTAGAGAACATGTGATATCTGTATTGGTGGAGGAATTCGTCATTGGGAGTTCCTCACATCTGTGAAATCACAGTTTTAATAAAAAAAAAATCTTATGTAGATATAGTTGCCTTTACGGACATGGGATAGTTAAGGATCAAATAGGTTAAGTGACTTACTCATGGGCATATACATATGACTGGTAAATGTCAGAAATGGGATGCAAATGCAGAACTTCCTAACACCAAGTCCAAATGAAGTTGGCAAAGAGTAGGAGGTGGTATATTTGAGCTTAAGAAAAAGCAAACTGAGAGAAGTTAATTTCCAAACATTTTTATAAGCAACTTTCACCCAATGGAGGAAAATCAACTCTTCTTATTACTTTAATGCAAGCGTGATGTTTGAAGCTTTCAATCCCATTTATGTGATTTGGTATATATGCCATTTTATATCACCACAGTCATTCTAAGCCATCATTTTCTGGCTTTCCATGGACTCTGAATCGATATAAGCATGTGTATTTGGAGTGGCCCCAATTGTTCAGAATTTTCAGTTTCACATATGATAAGGATCCAACATCTTCATTCTGAAAACAAAGAAAATATAAATCCAAATTAACATTTATAAGTCGATCTCAAAGAATATGATGGTACTTCATAAGTAATTGTGAATTAAGCTGCTTCTTTCCTTTATGACAAATATTTTTAATTATCATTTCACAGATGGAAACTCCAGAGTTCTCCAACTCCAGAGAACTGAAGAGATGTTCCTCACCCTACCTTCATTCCCACCCAGAATGGACATGAGGGAAAGGAATAGAATGCAGAACATCAGATTCTTCCATATAATTCTCCTTAATAGACTCTATCCACTGCACATTCAGGCATATATATATGTTCATTTTTGCCTGAATTTTCTACAAATTGCCTAATGACTATAGTGAAACTATGACATTTGTTTTATTATCGTATTTTTGAAGCTTATTTACAAAGTCTGATATTACTTTTACATTTCTTCATCCACTTCTTATTGTTGTAGGCTTTTGTTTAGAATTAAATCCAAACAAATTCCTTCCAGGAAAGAAACATATTTTCCCCTAATTATCTTTTCCCAGGTCTCTCATTACCTGGAGCTTAAATGTTTGAACAGTGATTCCTTTTTTGTTGTTATACATAAACTGACCAAGGAAGATTTCTTCTCCATTGTAGTCATCTTTGAGTCCCTAAACAATGTGAAAGACATGGAGATTAGGAGATTAGGGACTGTGTGAAAGATTGTTTCACCCAAATGATCAAACTTCTTTGTTCAAGTAGCAACAAACTCTCTTGTAATTGTGTTCATATAATCCCTGGGTTTGTTTTGGCAGGTAAACTCCTAAGTATTTTATACTGTCTACCCTAGCTTTAAATGGGATTTCTCTTTCTATCTCTTGCTGTTGGACTTTGTTGCTAATATATAGGAATGCAGAAGATTTGTGTGGGTTTATTTTGTACCCTGCAACTTTGCCAAAGTTGTTTATTATTTCAAGTAATTTTTTACTTGAATCTCTGGGATTCTCTAAGTAGATCATCATATCATCTGCAAAGAGTGATAACTTAGTTTCTTCTTTGGCTATTCTTATTCCTTCAATATCTTTATCTTGTCTAATTGCTACAGCTAACATTTCTAGAACCATACTAAATAATAGTGGTGATAATGGACATCCTTGTTTCACCCCTGATCTTACTGGGAATGCATCTAGCTTATCCCCATTGCATATAATGCTTGCTGAAGGTTTTAGATAGATACTGCTTATTATTTTATGGAAAGTTCCCTTTATTCCTATGTTCTCCAGTGTTTTTAGTAGGAATGGGTGTTGTATTTTGTCAAAAGCTTTTTCTGCATCTATTGAGATAATCGTGTGGTTTTTGTTAGCTTTGTTGTTGATGTGATCGATAATGCTAATAGTTTTCCTAATATTGAACCAGCCCTGTAATCCTGGTATGAATCCTACCTGATCATAATGTATTAATCTCGTGGTAAGATGCTGTATTCATTTTGCTAAAATCTTATTTAAAATTTTTGCATCTATATTCATTAGGGAAATTGGTCTATAATTTTCTTTCTCTGTTTTGTTTCTTCCTGGTTTGGGTATCAAAACCATATTTGTATCATAGAAAGAATTTGGGAGGACTCCTTCTTCCCCAATTTTCAAAAATAGTCTATATAGTATTGGAATTAACTGTTCTTTAAATGTTTGATAGAATTCACTTGTGAATCCATCTGGCCCTGGAGATTTTTTCCTAGGGAGTTCATTGATGGCTTGTTCAATTTCTTTTTCTGAGATGGGGTTATTTAAGTATTCAACTTCCTCTTCTGTTAATCTGGGCAATTTGTATTTTTTAAAATATTCATCCATCTCGTTTAGATTATCGAATTTGTGGGCATAAAGTTGGGCAAAGTAGTTTCTAATTATTGTTTTAAGCAACAAACTCTCTAAACATTTATTGGGTGGATAGTAGTGGATAGTACCAAATTAGGTACATTTGATTCAAATTAATAGTATTGTAATTTGTCAACTACCATGTTCTAGGCATTATGCTAAGTGGTATAAGAGATACAAAGGTAAATAATACATACTTTTGACTATAAGTAGTTTACACTGTAGCAAGAAGATAGATAAGTACCAAAATATAAAACAGAATGTGATAATTGCCTAAAAGTACATATAATACAAAATAACTAATTTATTCAAAGTCTTGAGACAAGTGAAAATTTATTAGGACAAAAAGCAATGAGAACATCATTTCTTGCAGTAACAATGATATATTCATTAGGCAGACTGTATTTTTCATTTGGATATTTGAAAAAGCATTTTGCTTGTGGGAAATAGAGAAAATGGCAAATGACTTTTAGATCTGTGTTAGTTCTCATGATATAAAAATATTTTATTTCTGACTTAAATCTCAGGTTACCTAATCAAGTTTATTACTTACTAGGCTTTCCAAATTATAGAACATGTATTTCTGCCCTAGGGCTCTAGGGATCACACAGTACACAAATATATTTCCCTAGTGTACACATCTAATCCCTTGTCAGCTGAATGAAAATGACAGTGTAGTTGATATACCTTCTTTCATGTTTCTTCCTCTACTCAATACTTGAAGGTAAAGATTAGTTTAAGAGGAAAAAAAAAGTGGACAGGAAAGTGTTTTCATTGTTATTCAGAAGTTTCATAGTTTCATATTTTGTGCCTAATATTAACACAAAAGGAGGAGTGTATTTGTTGAATTGATCACATCTGATAAGAAATATTTAATTATTATGAAATCATTTTACCGTAATAAGTCATATCCCCAAACTTATGATACATATGATAGAGGCAAGCCTGACACAACAACACGTTTTATAAAATGATGGAAAATTTTTGAGTCGGAAAGGACCTTAAGCAGCTATCTATTACAGCCCACAGGCGAAAAAGAGTTCTCCACACTCTGTAGCCAACAAGTAGTCCGATATCAGCTTGAAGATTTCAGTAAGGAAATGGACTCCCAAGGCAACCCTTTCTGCTTCTGGTTGACTTGAATTGTTACAAAGATTTTCCTAACAATAAGCCTAAAAATTTGCCTCTTTGCAACTTGTATCCATTACTTCTGATTTGTTTGATGGCACCAAAGGGCACCATCTATACTCTTCTCTAGATGGTAAGCGCCATTTGGGCAATGACTTTTCTAGTGTTTAAGTCAGGGCTCTGTGCACTGTGTATAATCAATAAATGTTTGTTCATCTGAATTTATTTGAACTGAGGATTCTTTTAAATAATATGTTCTTCTATTGATTTGATTAGCTAACAAATATTAAAAGACTGGAAAACTCATTCTCTGAGGGGCTATTTGAATAGTGGAAGGCTTATTCATTGCTTGTAGAACTGTGAATTGGTTCAACTGTACTGGTAAACAATTTTGAAATATGCCAGAAAATGTTATCAGATTCTTTGTAACCTTTGACCCAGAGAGCCCTTTACTGGAAAGGACTTTATTGGCAACAGAGAAAGATATATATTTCCAAAAATATAACAGCAATATTCGTGATGAAAAAAACCTAAAAGCAAAGACATGTCCAGTTACAGAATGGCACAATAAAAGGGTATATGAATGTAATAGAATATCATTATGTAATAAGGAATGGCAAATGTATAGAATTCAAGAGACATGGGTAAATTTGGGTGATGTGATGCCAAGTGAAGAATACAGACCAAAACTACTACAACAGTGTAAATAAATATAAGGTCACATCATGAGGCAACAAAACTGTGGCTTAATACGGTGGGCAATGCTGGTATCATACTACCAAAGTTAAAATGTAAAAAAGTTAATGTCCCTCCTCTTTCTGTTGATAATCATTAATCTAACTTTAGAAACTGTACAAAAAGGTTTGTTTCTGAGTATTTATTGGGAGCATACATTATATAAAACCAAAAGGTACAAATAAATACACGTTTTAAAATACTGATTTGATTTACTAAATAAATTTGTATTCAGTGTCTCAGTGATTTACTGTGTAAATTAAAGTACCTCTACATAGTCTAGTATTTGCAGGCCCAATGCACATTTCATCATCTTTCTTTTTTTAGCACTTTGAATTTTAAATGTAGAAAAGAACTTACATAAACCGAAAAGTCTCTAGGAGCACTGGCAGTACTTCCTGAGGGGGAAATCCTCTCTGAGATGTGCTCCATGGTAACTGCTGTTGGTATGATCTTCCTGGCAAGTTTGATTACAGTATGACCTTCAGAACCTGGAAATGCCCAGCAATTCCCAGGATGGACATCAGGCTAAAAAATGTATATAAATATATATAAAGTTAATATTCTCTTTGACATCTTTCTAAAACTCTAGTTCAGTCAGTATGTGTTAGTGAGGACCCATCATATGCCCAAGACTAGGTTAGGTATTATGAGATATACAAAAGAAATATAAGAAGATTATTCCTGTCATCAAGAGTTGAGGGGGATGCAATTAATATAAATGAAATATAAGAGATAATTAAATAATTGATTGTTTTCTTAATCCAGTTATGTTAATTTTGCTTGTGAGTGGGATAGCAAATCAACTAGGGAAAATAGAACTTCTGCTTCATTACAATGAGGGCCCAGTTGAGATTATATCATGTGAATTTGTAGTTGACTCCATCCATGAAGTCCGGGTTCTTCTGTTCAGGAGCACACGAACAGGAATGAAGGAGGTGTATGATAGGCACAATGTTGGGGTTTGACAAGATATGATCCATGATAATTCAAGGAAGGGCAAGATATTCAAGAATAAGGAATAATGTAAAGTGTAGTTGGTTCACCAAGAGATGTTTTAGGAAAGAGAGAATGTAGCCAATGAGTGGTGATGGCCTAGGACAGAAAAGAGGTGTAAGAATGGAGATCAGTGAAGATGAAAACCATTACAATGGATTAGCATGCAACCAGACTGGTAAGATAAACATATTGGTAAAATGAGCATAATACTAACTTTAATAGCCTTTCATAGAGATTATAGACAGAATTACTATTACCTTTTAAGAGGTACAGGGACCTAGGATTAACAGTTTAACTATCATTTTATGAGAAACCTGTAAGGAGAACTGGGAATTAAATAACTCTTGTTTAAATTGAGTTTGACCCAATATTATTTTCTTAAATGGAAAGAGAATTTAATTGGTGTCCTGAGAGAACTGAATGTTAATGTTAAGACGTTTCCGTGAATGGCTGGGGAAAGTTAAAAGAGTGGTGCCTATAGAATGATCTGATCTGTAAAATTCTTTCAAACTCTAAACCCTATGATCCCATGAACTATGAAAAAGTAGGGGGGATTATATCAGGCCTCCAGGAAAGGAGTGATTAGAGAACTTCCTCTTATCTAGCTTTAAGCACAGGGGATTCCATAATCAGGAAATTCAGGAGAATGAGGAATAAGATACACTATTTTTTGGTTTTACCTGAAGAATAATATCAGGAGGCATTTCATAACTTAAGAATCCTATCCCATGCCAATACAGCTTTGCTTTATCATTTCTGTAACTCTCAGAAGTTCCTGCTTCAACAATAGAAGCACCTGAAATTAGAAAATAAGAAGGTGGAAGCAGAAATAAATTAATATGACTGAAAATGAGAAGGAAAATGTTAATAAAGAAATTAAATAATATAGTAACTATTCTCAGAAAAGTACAAATTTTAGTGGAAGGTTTGTCATCAGCTTCAGTGAAGGGAGATATCCATACCACCACAAAATCACAGTTTTTTAAAATTACTATATGAAAAAAGTCTTAATCCCATCTAATTGATTTTTTATTGCCTAGAGCAAGTGATGATCACTTTTTCTCCAATTCTAAAGTTTAAAAAAAATGAGATAATAATTAAAATGGAGTTGTACTGATGACAAATTCTTTGATTATAACTAACAAGGGATAGTGCCAAATATCAAGATTCTTAAAATCTTGCAGTGTATGAAATAAATGATAAACTATCTCAAGACCAGGAAAAAAATTTTTTAAAACCACTACTTGAAAGCACTGCAAGAATAATTTTTATATCACCTCTCTCCTGAAGACTGAATATCTGAAAATAATTTTAAAGAAAGTTAATTGAGGAAAGGAAATTGAAGAAAAACTAAGCAATTTGCTTAAGATCTGTGATAGGATCAGGATAGGACATAAAAAATTTTCTACCCAACTAAGTTTCAGGTTTTTAAACATCATTTTATGCCTTTGCTTTCTAGAATTTAGCAAAAATTCATTATCTTAAAGTGTTAGAAGATCTACAAGTTTCCTCTACAATATAGATCCATCCCTTTGTCAATTGAATCCAAATAATAAGCTCATAAAATTTACATTACATTCCCTTATTTATAATCAGTACTCAAACTTCTATATTGAATTAAAAATGTAATTATTTACCTTCAAAAACTAACATGTAACAAAAATATCACCAACTTTAGTAGCAATAGTCTTTACATTGTAGAAGATTCTATCCTTCATTTCTGTTGAACCTCACACTCTCATCCATACTGGAAAAAGGAAGGGAAAAAATATACACATACACACACACACACACACATACACACAATACCACGTGTATGCACCATGGCTAGAGGCAGATATTCATTTTACTCAACAGGGAAGTGGGAGAGAAAGGGAAGAAGGGGGGAATGGGATGAAAAAGGAGAGGAATTAGGAGAGTTTATTAAAGGAGAGATTAGTCCTAAGCAAAACAAACTATGAAGGATGTACTAAAATATAACCCTTTTTTGATATGGTAAAGAATGGGAATTTGAGACAGTCCCTATAAAATTGGGGAATAGATAAACAAGACATGGTCTATTAATATGGTGGAGTATTATTTTGCTGAACTCAATCTCTGCAGGTAGAGAATCATGTTTTTACTTAGTGAGAAGTATGAAGGATGGAGACACACTGATAAAGAAACATGTACAAGTTTGCAGCCAATTCTCTTGTCATATGCTTTATTTGCTCAATATGTAACTCACCTGCAGATTTGAGGGCATAATCAGCCATCTGGACTTGATCCTCCCTTAGCTTTTTAAGGATATAATTCACCAAGTTCATTTCCTATGAGGAAATGAATGATTTATAGTTAACCTACAGAGATTACTTGTACTGTATCACAATTATATTTATATCACCCTGATGTGGAGGAGTTCAAAACTTTAAAAAAGTTTAAAATTGTTTTTACATGTAATTGGGGAAAACTATTACTAAATTATTAAACTTATTAAAATATTTATTGTTATATATTTATGTTATAATATATAACAAAAATATATAATTCATTAAAATTATTAAAATATTTAAATATTTTTTTAAACAATAATTGAGGGGGGCTGGGGGCAACACAGGATAATGGTACCATAAGAATCCCCCAAGGTAGACTGATACATATTCTCTTCAAACAAGATAACAGCTTATTAATAGGGTACCAAACCAATAATAAAGGGGTCAAATAGCTTGTCTCAATTTATGCCAAAAACCTGAGTTGAAGACTTAACTTGTTTTTATAAGGTCAGAACAAACAGAAGGAAAGGTGTTATCATGGGGTTGAGAACAACATGATTGGTCACATAGCTAAACTGAGGGGAACAATATGATTGGTCTGAAATTGAGAATCTAGGGGCTAACAAACCACCCCAACAACCCCCCCACCCCTACCCCGCTTCTTTCCCTCCTGTGACTAAATATTCATTGTTTGAGTCCATCTGCAGTGTTTCAAAGAGAATGGGCCACAACTTCTTTGGATAAGAAACCAGACATCCTTGAAGGATAGCTTGGTGGTATAAGATACAAAACCGGACACTCTAGTGTCTACGTGCATCCTTCCTAACAGATTTTCTTAAGTCAGGGATAGAACGCTGATTAGCAGAACGTGCTCACCCAGCAATTCTGCATGAATCCTGCATGAAATGTGTATGTCCTGGATGAAATGTGGAGATGGGGTAGGGAAAAGATAAGAAGAGGGAAACTATGGGTTGTAGGCACCCAGTATGAAATTATTGAGTATTTGGAGAAGGAATGAGGTGGAACCACTAAAGAAAAGGTTTGTCTAATTCAGAATTTTTCCCAGAGCTCCTACTGATTGGAACAAGTGTGTCTATATGTCTCTTAGAAAATGGACCTAGTAAAAAACTGTCAGCTTTAAATTGTTAGTTCTTTACCTGAATTAAAAACAAAACAAAATTAACCACTCATCTAGGAAGGAAGTCAACCCAACTAAGTTTTGACAAAGTAAGAAAACGTAAACTCCTAGGGTTAAAGGCGTAGCTTATGCCAGGGCTAAATTAGGGAGGAAATGGGGACACAAAGGAAAACCTGATTTGGCATTAATACAATTATTTCCTATACAGAATTCATTAAAAATATAATAAACAGAGCCCCAATGCCTCTAACTCCTTTCTTGCCTCTTCAGTGACCTCTGACTCATCCAGCTCTGCAGTAACATCTGCCTCAGCATTCATAACATAATTGTCCATTTGATCTCTTATATCTTTAAGTAAAACCTTCATGAGATTTATCTGTTTAGTCAGAGACATAATTTCTTTGGCATTCTCTTCCAAATATTGGCTTCCCTTCCTGTTAAAAATTAGGCAGTTGATTAGGAAGGAGAAAAAGGTAAAAAGACCACTCACATTTTCCTATTTACTTAGATAACTGTTATTGGGCTGAATTCAGTAGGCCATCAACATAAGTACCTAATATATTTGTACAAACAATATAATATGTTACAATATATATCTTAACATGGTAAAGAGGTATGTTTCAGAGACAGCAGAGAATGGAAAATGAACATTTCCCTAGAAAATATAATTGCATAAGAATCAAGGACTAAGGGCATTGCAGTTCTGGCAGATATCTTCTACTGGTGTGACTTTAAGCATTTTTGCTCTAAATGTTACTATTTCTAGAAGTATAATACAATGAAAAGAGAATTTAAGATACCTAGGTCTAAATCTCAGCTCTGCTGCTAATTAACTATGTGACCCAGAAAAGTAAAAGTCACAACTTTTCTGGGCCTTTTTTTTTCTTGTATAAAGTGAACAGGTTAAATTAGATTGCCTCTAAAAATTCCTTCCGGTTCCAAGGGCTAAAATTAATTTAAAAGTTGGGGATAATAATCTCTTTCAGGGATGTTTTATAGAACAAAATAAAATTTGAGGTTTTTTTAAAGAACTATATGATTCTTAGATTATAAATAGAGAAGTAGTCATAATGTAATGAGTGTATAGAATGCTAGACTTAAGAGTCAGGAAAGAGCTACCTTTCCTACCCTTCACATTTGTTTTTGATGAGCCTCTTGACCATGCCTTTGACAAGTTTTGTTACCATGAGCAACCCACTTATCATCTCTGATTCTCAGACAACTAAGATTAAATTATAAATGCCCTGTAATTTTGCATGTGAGTAGAGGAAGTTCCTACCCCAAGAGATTACAAATTAAAATGATTTTTATAACCTCATTGTTTTCAGATACATAACGTTTTAAGGAATTGACAGTTACAAAAGTTATGGTAAATTTCACGGGATCATGGGCTTTCAAGCTAGAAGGGATATTAAGTCACTGAGGCTAACTCTTTTGGTATGTTTTTTCAGAGGAGGAAACTCAGATTTTGTGATTAAGTAATTTTCCAAAGTTCACACAGGTAAAGTACAAGAGTTGGGAGTTGAGCCTAAACTTGACTGCCTTGTGAATCGTTCCAACAGACTAAACAGAATGGTTCCCTTATGAACATTATTATTCTTTTGAGGAAAACAATTTTCAATAAATATCTATCTTTCTAAACACTAATAACTCTCTTTTTACAACAAGAGGAAAAAAAGGCTGCTTTAAATTTAATGTTAAAATGTGGTTGGACTATGTAATAAACTAAGCTTCCTTCTACCTCTGGAATTTCACAGTTCTATAGGATCACATTCTATCTCTCTGACAAAAAATTTGGATAATATGTAGTGTTGTAAAATAGAAAAGAGTCAGTTACTCAGGCCTGATGTAGAATCATCTCTGGACTGGGAGACATGACTCCAAGACCTGATTTCTCCTTAGGCACTTAGGCACTACATTAATCTGTGTTCTCAGGTTTCCTTCTATGTAGAGTGAGAATAATACTTTACCTATATTATATAGTGTTATTGGAAGATGAAATGAGATAACATATGAAAGAACCTTATCTAGTGCTATGCAAATAGGGCATTTTATAAGCCACCCTTCAAATATAAAGGCCTATATACCATGTAATATCAGTTATTTTTCTAGGATTGATTACAAATTTGCATAAGTCCACTTAATATTTTCACTCCATAATGCCCTACTGCTAGGGTCAGGTTCAATCTAAGACCATTGAACAGAGTATATTGTCCCATAGTATTATCAAAATCATTAGTATAATATGCTCTAAGTCAGAGGTGGGGAACCTGTGACCTTGAGGCCATATGTGGCCTTCTAGGTCCCTGGGTGCAGCCTTTTGACCAAGTCCAAGTTTTACAGAACAAATTATTTTATTAAGGGGATTTGTTTAATGAATTTTGGATTCAGTCAAAGGGCTGCACTTGAGGATCTAGAAGGCCACATGTGGCCTCAAGGCTGTAGGTTGCCCACCCCAAACTCTAAGTAATTGAGGTACCAGTCACAGACATATTCATAGTGTCATAGAATCATATAGCTGGAAGAGAAGGCAACAGAGATTATCTCTACTAATCTAACAATGCTGGGCAATCAGGAAATTGGGTGTTATTTTTTCCTAATTAGAAATCATCTCAATGTCATAAATGTTCCCCAAAGTATGACCCAGTACTTAAGTGAACCATTTCCCAAAAGCATATACACCAAAATGTCCAAACATTCCATGATTCACAAATTGTCTATGCTCCAAAAATTTGTTTTGTAAGCCTGTTTTTGGGAAATGGTTAGCATTGCTGATTAGGTAAGCAAATACTTAATCCTTAATATATCTAAAATATTGCATATTTGCAATGACGAACAATAGAAAACAATATTGCCATAATTTTATTAACAAAAAAAGCTAGTAAAATGGATTAAATTTTAAAAAATTGTGAATACTGTTTCTTGAGTGAAGGCAGGTGTGATTAGAGAAGGATCAAGAGAATTTTCATAGAGATTCCAAATTGAACTTTGGAGTAGTTTCAAGGACTTCAGAGTGATGATCCTTTATTACATGTATTTTACTTTAAAATGTATAGCTTTTCTTTTGGTTTGGAGTTTTTTGGTAATCCTTATCCCCGACTTGCAGATATAACCTATTCCCAGGGTCTAGGGACCAATCTCAGCTATAACAGGAGAAATATAGGGACCCTTGGATCCAAAGCTCAGTCTTAATATTTTTTTGGTCTTGCTGGGACCTTGAATCCTGATTCTGAAAATTGAACTCTTGTCTTGTGTTTTGTGTTTAATTCCATTTGAGCCCCTATCTTGTTCACTTTATCCTGGAAACCTTGCCTTGGTTCCCTACCCAGTACACTTCAGTCCTTTCCACCCCTATTACCTCTAAGCCTACCCAAAAACTCCAAACTCAATGATTCCTCACTAATCGTCTGGCTTCCCTGATGCAAACTGGAGCTTGGGCTCTGTTATCATCTGCTGAATGATTCTCCTGAAAATATGTTCCACCTTCCGACTAGAATACTTACCAGTTGCCCAATACTAGACTTCTCTGACATAGCCCCTATCTACCTGGACTTCTCTTTGTTCCCATAGCCTGCTCTGATTATCTAGGTTCTACTTTGTTGGGATTGGAAGCTCAATTCCGTGTGGACGGTCTCGGGTGGGTAAAAGTGGGACTTCTAAATCTTAGAGTCTTACGAGGCCCTCCATGAACAGCGGGGGTTCAAGAAGGTCAGACTGAGCTAGCTCGGCTAGCTCGGGTATTTCCGCCTCTCCCCGGGAGATACGTGATGGGTGGAGTCTCCCTGCCCTCGAGATTGTCCCGGATTGGAGCACACCTAGTTACCTAACAGCACGGTATTGAGATGCAAACTGTGCGGCTGAAGGTTAAGTAGGATTGAGGAAGCCTGAAAGCTCTCTCTTAGCACGTGTGGAGCCAAGAGGACAGTAGGCTCCGCTCCTCTTCTTTCCTCTCTCCCCTCCCCCTCTCTCCCCGCTTGTACTTCTACTTCCAATCCCTTAAGCTTAGCCTCCTTAGGAAATCTCCCCCTCTTCCTCCTAAGGAAGACCCCCCTGCACTTGTAACTAGACCCTGTAATAAAGCTCAACCCCTGTTCGACTCTGGAACGTCCTTTCTCTCATACGTTTATCCGGTTTGGCCAACCGAAGACCTGGGACAGGTAAGAAAGACTCGGGTAGCCCAATATAGGCCTCTAGGCTTGGCACTACTTATAGACATCTACTCTGTGGCTATTCTTGCTTCCAGTGGTAGTTCTGTTTTGACAACACCACTGTGTGGTGTATGACCTTTAAGGCTCACAAGTAGAATTAAGAGATAAGAAGGTAGTGAGGAGGGAAAAGTTGAGAGATTCAAGAATTAGAAGAGAAGAAGGAAAGAATAAAAAATGATGTATATGTAAATGAGATAGAATGAATCCAAGATAGAATTATGGGTAAGAGTGGTGAAATAGAAGAAAAAGATACTAAAACATGTGCAAGATTCCAGTGAAGAGAAGGGAGGTGATGACGACACATTGTGTCAGTCACTCACCTGTAGCAGATATGAGGTGATGCCACTGAACCTGAAAAAATTGTTTGCTCTCTGAAGTACACAGGGTGGAGACAAATGGGTCCCAGGATAAGTGGAAGGGGGATAATGCGCAATGTACCATTTTTATGAATACAACAATCATAAGTGTTTTTAATTTGAGGAGTGACCACACTAAGATCATGGTGTAGAATAAAAATTACTAGGCTAGACTTCAGAAGATCTGGGCTTTTTTCCAGGTTCTATCTACTATGTGACTATGATCAACTCACTCTCTGGCTTTTCATTTCTTCTTTAAAATGAGGGACTTGAACTAAATAGTTGCAAGGATTCCTTCCAACTAAAAGAGTCTAATTATTACATTTTTTAAATGTGAAAGAAAAACAATGATCTTGATTGGCATGAAGGAAAATATTTGGAAGTATGTTTTACTATTAAAAATACACATATATCCCTTAAATCACCCCTCCAAAGATACTAAGACATACACAATAGAAAAAAACTCACTTTAGGAGTTCCATTTTGCTTTTTGTCATACGAACTCTGGCCTATAAGAAAAAAAAAGCAGGTTGAACAAATCATTCCTAAATCTCCCCTTTCTAAGCTAGCTATTTATAAAAATTTGTTGTATTTGAAATCTACATCATTCTGTGATAAACCTTTGATATATATCTACAATGTTCCAAGTTTCTATGCTACCATAGAGAATATATATTTAAGAAAGGTGAAAGTTAAAGCTAATAATATTGAAAGAGTAATAAAAAGAGGATTTGTAAGATTATTTTGTGAAGGCTACATAGCAGCTGCCTTAAAGGATTTACCAAGATTTTGCTATATGAAATTAATTGTTACTCCACCAAAAGTCAATGAGCTGTGCTCCAAAAATTTGTTTGTAAGCCTATTCTTTATTAAGTTCCTACTATATGTACCAGGCACTGTACTAAGTGCCAGGTACAAGAAAAAATAGTACCATCTCTAAAGAAGTTCACATTCTGATGGAGGAGAAAATATTCAAACAACTGTGTACAAACAAAATAGTTACAGGATAAATTGAGGTAGTCTAGGAGAAAAGGTATTAAGATTATGGAGGGCTGGGAAGTTTCTCACAGCAAGTGGGAATTTTATCAGAGACTTGAAGGAAACTAGGGAAGCATGAGATTTCTCATTGCAGGCATAAGGAATGATCACTGAAAATTCTTGAACTGGAAGGTCATCATTTCAACCTGTTGAGATCTTTTCAGATACTGATTTTAAAAAAATTAATATATTAGCTTTCTCTTAATTTCATATTATCTAATAACTTGAAAAGCCTATGAAATATTTTCATTTAAGTCACTGAGAAAAATTCAAAACTCTTTAAGAGAACCTTCTGTAAATTTAGCTTAGCACTCTTGGAATCTATCTAATTAGTCAAGCAGTAATAAATTCTCCTAATTATACTACCATATAACCTACTTTTCTATCTCTTGTCTACATTTAACATGAAAACTCAATACAAAAAAAATCTAAACATTAGAATATGAGACATGGAATCAGAGAAATCAAACAGATAGATAATTATGGTCACATCTCCTTGTTCATCTTATATACCTATAATGCTTCTTATGACAAAGAAGTATTAAGCAAAATATTCCCTTATGATAAAATACTCTTCTTCTTCCATATGGCTACTTCAACTTTTCCAAAGTGCCAAGATGCAAATGAATAAATTAAGTATTTCAGAAAACTTTATCAGCTGGCCTTTTAGACACTGTATTAACAAGAAGATTATTACATATGGATTTTCTGCAAGAAACAGAAATACAAGATAGGACTTACTGCCTCAGGAATAAGATATCTGTGGTAGAATACATTACAATGTATTTGGTCCAGACCTGTGATTTCATTGGTATGGGGAATTCTCTTTCCACCTCTAGCCCTGGGAACAGTAATCAGATCATCAATACCATCATTCTTGGAAAGGACATGACAATTAGTTTCACTATGACTCTACTCATGGTCTCTGCGACTTCTCAGTCCAAAACACTGGCCACCACTCTAATTGTATTTTCCTCTACTATTCTCCTTGAGGGTAGGGATTTTGTTTTGGTTTTTCTAGTTTTATTTCCACTCAGCATTTTTTTTCTTTCTTTCTCCCTTCTTCCATCCTCCTCCCCAACTTCTTGGGGCACTAAGAGGAGGTTAAGTGGCTTTCTCCTAGGATCAAGGAACCAGTATAGGTCAGAATTATCTCCCAGGATGGCTAATTTTCTATCTTCCATATCATGCTGCTTCCTCCTTTCTTTAACATCAGACCAAAGGAAATTTTATACATACAGAGGGGGCAAGCCACTTTCAATGAGCATAGATTTAAGGACATGAGCTTCACTGGAAATATTTCATTAAAAATGCAACATCTGGGCTTCTCTGTGATGTGCTTGTCAAATGCCTCTTACACAAACTTTCCAAACTTTTTAAACTATGAGTGCAGGGATGCAAGGCAGTATAGTGGAGAGAGCTCTGGAATTGGAGGGAGTCAAGTCAAGATCCAGGACACCTGGGTTGAAGGGCTTAACTCGCCACTTACTAATTTAACTAGTAACTTGAAGTTATTTCAGATTTCTCCATTATCAAATGAAAGGGTTGGATTAGAGAACATTTAAGGTCCCCTCTCTTTCCCGCTCAAATGTTTTATAAATGACTGGCTAACCTTGTATGTCTAAGGTTGTGAGGGGGAATACAGGAGCAGAGAGCAAAGGAGAGAAATTGAGTATTATGAGTGATGAAACTTTGTCATTATTGAACCTTTGAAGATTGGTCATGGGTCCGTTGACAACTGGCCTTGATCTGCCGTCCTCTGGTTTCACATAGCAAAAACAATGATGACTATGATACACTGTTGCTTAGTTTGATAATTACACAAAAAACCCCTTTAATTTACATTGATAAATTTAGTCTGATAGCCCCAAGAAGGCAGTTATTAAGTTTGAGAAAATTTAGAAGTACAAGAATCATTGACTCTCAGGAAATTTTCTTGCAAGTAAACAACACAAATGCTAAGAAAGTTTAGGATTTGACATTATAAAAAAAAGAAAATAAAACACAAAAAATTTAAAGAAAGCACATATACCAAGTAAGGCAAAGGTACAAATGTCACATTTCATTTTCTTAATTGACCAAAGTGTTTAAAGTAAGACCTAAGTTAATTCAGCTAGAGTACGCTTTTAAAAAAGAAATAAAATGTAAGCTTCAAACAAGAAGACATCAAAATTAAACAAAATATGTTGCAAACCTATCTAGCCTTACGACAAGTGTTAGTTTTAAGCATGCAGTATAGAAAACAGTTTAATATAAATGTACCTGGTAATTGTAGAATTTAGATCCAAAGTAGGCAGATAGTTCATATAATTGCCTGGGAATAGAAGAGAATTCTATCCTTTTGAGTTTTTCACTATTCTGTAGTCCTGTTAGTCATTAAAAAAAAAAACAAATTTATTATAACAGAGAGCTCAATCATTCTCTGGAAACTCGTACAGCTTGATGTCTATTATTAGTAGGAAACTAATAGAACTAGCTAAAATGTTTCAAAAGTCACACAATCCCATATAATTTTATTGGAATAAATTAGACACTGCTTGTAGTTTTTAAAGTAGATATGAGATTAATCAATAAATTTAGTGCCCAGGTTGGTGGCTTGACCTGCATTGTCATTGGTCTGAACCCTTTTCTGGGTTCCTCAGTTTAGATGGAGTCCTTCACAAAGTAGCAATGTACTTGTAGAAAGACATTTTTACTTCAATATTTTTAAAAATACTAAGGGAAGTTCATAAGTCAATTTCATGGCATGAAAGTCCCAATCCCAAAACAACAAAAACCAAAAAATCCATATGTGGGGTGCATGTATGTATGTGGGGGGGGGTCTGTGTGTTTGTGTGTCTGTATGTCTGTGTGTGTGTGTGTGTGTGTGTGTGTTTCATAAGGGCAGAGAAAGGTAGGGAGAACAAGTGTTGGTCCAAGAGAACAAGACCAGATTGGGTTTATAAATAACTAGCAGTTTGGAAACATATTTGTATGCACCTATCGGATTTGCATGACTTGAAACACCCTCTACAAAGATTTTAGGGAACCTTTTATAATTCAGCTAAAACTTACCTATAAAGAGAACAGTCGATAAGAACAGCACACTTAGGATAATCTTCCATGAGCAGCATCCCCTAAATAACATAAAACCAAGAGTACAATGTTGCAATAGTATTGGAAATCTTTTCTAGACATTCTCATGATTTATGCCTTTTATCCCCTCCTCAAATCCCCTCTCTGGCTAGGTTAATCTATTTGCCATCTTCTTAAAATGGTTCACCTGTTTCTACATGTAACCTTGACCATAAACCAGGACTGACTAATGTCTCAAAGAATTAGAATAAGGAAGAAATTGCCTTAATTTCAAATTTCTGTGACACTTTGGCATTGTGTCTGCTATTCTGTGTGTTTGTCTGGTCTCTAAATTCCTACTATGTTTTTATTTTTAATGTCTATGCTCATTTCCAACTCCTTATGCACTTACTTTCCCCTTCAGTTTAGGACTGAGTAGTTGTTCCCACCCTTTAGTATCCTCACCATCTGACATCATCGTTCTAAATTCTACTTTTCCCTGCTTCTCTTTATAGAGGAGCTGGGAAAATGTACCTCAATTAAGAAACTGACTACTGCTGGACTGCTTGGTGAAAGGTGCTAAACAAGCCTTCTTCATTGTTTGTTGTTGTGGTCACAGTCACATTGTGAGGGGGTGCTCAAGATCAAATCTGATGCCCCCAGACAAAGTCCCCCCTGGACTAGGGCTCAGTGCATGACTCAAACTTGCCAGCTCTGCTCTTGGCCTGACACTTACAGACTTCTTTACTTCCCAGGATACATACTCACCGAGTCAAACACTCCCTCACTCTCTCCAGGTTTGTGGAGATCACCACACCTCTGCACTCTGCAGAAGTCTCTGAAACAAACAAGCAAAAAATACAATAAAGTAAGCTTAAAGAAATGAGCACACATCAAAAAGAACCAGGAGAACTTTGAACACAGTTAACAGTGACACTGTGCAATGACAAACTTTGATAGACAACATTTTTCAGCAATAAAATGATCTAAGACAATTCCAAAAGACTCATGATGGAAAATGCTGTCGACTTCCAGAGAAAGAACTAGGGATCTGAATGCAGATTGAAGCATACTATTTTCTTTGTTTTTCTCTTTTTTTTCTTTCTCATGGTTTTTCCCTTCTCATTCTTCTTCCACATCCTAAAGAAATGATGTTGGAAATTACATTATCACTTGAAGACTCTTAGACAAACTCTTGCAAAAATATATCATGAGAATTATAAATATTAAAATAATTTCATAAAGGATTTCAGAGTACCATTCTATCTCCCATCTCCTCCAGCAGACTGATCCCCTCAATCTACCTAGTCTCTCACTTATCTTCAATCTCTCCCAGTCTACCAACTGTTAACCTACTGCCATAGTTCCCTCATCCTCAAAAAACCCTCCTTCCAAACCTGTTATCTGTCATCCCATATCTCTCTCCCTTTTGTGGCTAAACTACTTGAGAAAACCATCAGTTATAATAGATGCCTCTACTTCTTTCCTCTGTCTTCTTCAGTATCTTCAATCTGGCTTCCAAACTCATCATTCAACTGAAACCACCATCTCCAAAGTTACCAAAGATTCCTTAATTGCAAATCTAATGGCCTACATTCTAAATCTTCATCCTTCTTGACCTCTATACAGCCTTTGACAGTGTCCATGCACTCAACAACAACCACATCATCTGTCTAGCCCAAGACGGGTCTACAACACCTAGCTAGCCATCATGACCAGACAGGACCACAACAGCTAGTGAATCAGAAAGCAGTACCACCAAGATGTAGACCAGGACATTTGACCACCAAACCAGAAGGGGCTTCCCCTAAGATAGCTCCTGCACAATAATAATAAAGAACTGACCTAGAGTAATCTACATAGAGAAGCTTATTATATCATTATCATATATAAATCCCACCCCACCCCCATTCCGGTTTTTCTTTCTACATTGTGAGTACTGACATGCCTACTTTCACTGAGGCTGGGACCCTTCCCCATTACCTATAATCCCTTGACAAACCCTCCTGCCTTTTTAGCATTCATAATTTCTGTTGTATAATTAGCATCATTACACTATAAAATTACCTGTCTTGTCTTTCTAAGTTGTTTGTTCCTCTTGGAACTCATTCCATTAGGGGCATCACTCTCAATAAGTGCCTTTGCTTGGATTGGAGATGGTCTGAATCTGAATTCTTTGAGACAACCCCACAACAAACCATGAAACTACAATACACAAGCCACATAATAAAAAAGATCTCAACTTTGGGAAATCAGTTACTGGAGCTCCATTTTTGGCTTACTAATCTCCCTCCTTGGTCCTGAATTTTCTGATTGGCAACTAGTTTACCTGCTTGTCTTAGTCCCTTGTATATTGTACCAGATCACAAACCAGGCCTGGCCTCATATATTAGAACTGTTCTCATTTCCATTTTGGTCCTCTTTCTTCTTTCCCCCCACTCAAGATGAAGTATTATTACCCTTTCCCCTACACCTAGAGATTTTCTAATTGTTTAAATATATCCATCCTACTCTGGGGCAGGATGTAACAGGTATGACACAAGACACACTATCAGCATGATTCTTCACAGGAATGGAAAAAGTTATCTTAATATATACTGACAAGGCATTCAGTAAAATTTAAAATCTACCTGTAATATATACTTCTATTAATTTCCTACCTTCCAATGTTTTATAGGATAGTGATAACCTAGGTTCTGAAAGGCTATGCCAACAGAGTACAAAATCTGGCAGGTCCTTATCAAGTTGAAAGGCTAATTTAGCTGCAAACCCTCCAAAATACTGTCTTCCAAAGACTATATTCCATGTACTGACATTCTTATCACAAAGTATTGTCCTCCATACACACGTACTGCCTGAGAGCAGAGACTTTCATTTTTGTCTTTGTACCTCCTGTACCTGGCACAGTGCCTGGCACATTCAGAATTTAATAAAATGCTTGTTGATTGACTGTCACCAAACCTACTTAACATAGTACTATAAAGGCTTACAAAATGGCTTTTAAGAGGTACAAAAAAGGTTTAAGTATGAGAAAAGAATTCAAATTGTAGAATCCTACATCTCAGAAAGGGACCTTAGGACTGATCCACAAATCAATCAAAAAATTCTATAAGCATTCCTAGAAACCTTTTCCTCATCCTGTACTTGTATAGTTGAGTTATTTTACCTAAATGTATTATTTTAAATTTATTCTATGAAAATTCTTATTGATCAATTTAGAGCATCATTGCAGCTCTCCCAGTGCGTCCCAGTATTCAATTCCCTTAATCTTCCTGTATTTCAATTTACTCATCTCTTAAAGGCTAGCCTAGGACCTTTGGGTTCCTTTCCAGCTAGACCAGGATCCTTTGATATTATAGATCTTAAATTCTGTTTTCCAACACATTAGCTATTTATCTCTGCTAGCTTTCTATGACACAAAAATATGACAAATGTAGTATGTGGAAAGAGTACTGAACTTGGGATTCAGGAAGCATGGATTAAAAGTTTAACTTCAACTTACTAATTATATGAAATTGGGCAAGTTCCTTAAACTCTGTTTTCCTCTCTGCAAAATGGGGCTAATATAAATTAGTTAATACTCTTTGGGTCTTGCTATATCCACCCAACTTTTAGCTCACTGAGGTATGCAGTGTAGCTAAACTATGTACCTGGAAGGAAATATGTATCTAATGCACTTATATATGAGATTAATTAGGGATAATCTCAGAGGGAAGGCACTAAGATTAAGGAAGATCAAGAAAGGTTTCTTGCAGAAGATAGGACTTTAGCAGAGACTTGAAGTAAGCCAGGAAAAAGGTAAATGAGGAGGGAGAGAGAGATCCAGGCATGGGGGGACAACCAGTGAAAATGACCAGAATGAGAGAATATGAAATGTCTTGTGTGAGGCACAGAAAATAGGACTGTATCACTAAACATCACAGACTGCATGGAATTAAGAAGACTGAAAAGGAGCTGTAAAGACAGAGATGATTTTATATTTAATCCTGAAGATTACAGGTAGTTTATTAAACGGGTGGGAAAAGCAAATAGGATCAGATCAGTGCTTAAGGAAATCACTTTGACAACAGTCTGGAGTGGGGAGGGACTTGAGGCAAGAAAAATCAACCAGTCTATTACAATAATCTAGGTGTGAGGTAATAAAAGTATCCACTGCATCTGGATAGTGGTAATATCAAACTAAAGGGAAAAGATTATATGTGAGAGATGTTGCAAAAGTAAAGTTGATAGAATTTGGTAACAGATTGTATATGGAGATTGTGAGTGAGGAGTCAAAGATGATACCTAGGTTGACCCCACAAGGATGACATCACATCTAGGAGGATTGTGGTTTGGATTACACGGTTCTCCTCTCCATAGCTACACCTCCTTGTTGAGAACAAGTATGTCTTCAACACTTTTCTCTAGATAGATTTTCAAGCACTGATAGTCTAGGAATCCAGGATTCAGGAAAACTCAATACTTAAGTATTGGAGCAAGTGCACCAGTATTGTTGCTTATACCATATATAAGCATATATCGTGTGTGTGTGTGTGTGTGTGTGTGTGTGTAATTATAGTTGCTATCATCCCTAGTAGTCAATGTTGGCATAAGGAGACAGAGGATAGTCAGAAAGACGTAGGTCCAAATTCTACTGTTAATTTTTACCAGTTGTGTGACCTCAGTGAGCCTTAGTGTCCTCATATGGAATGGGAATAATAATCCCTTTCTTACCTCACTAGATTGTTGAAAGATTCAAATAAGATAATGTGTTGTCATGGGGGCTTGTTATGTGCCTGCCACATAAAATAGAAAAGCAGCCACTTGGGATGAAAACAGAACATGTTTTTGGAGGAGGAGTTCACTTTCCCATCCCTTTAATTGGCTACATAGGCAAAAAAGGCTCCAGGACAGTCATTGCTCTTTCCTGCAAACTTTCTCCTGCTGTACCCAGAGAATGAACATGATATCATGCACAGTTTATCCACAGAGTTGGAGCTTGGAATGGGGGATTCCTGTCCTTCTCTCTCCATTTTACCTCAAGGCTCAGAGGCTGTGGTCTGGTTGTGCTTCTGGTTCTGGTTGTGCTTCACTTTTCTTCTCATTTTTTAGGTGCAGGTAGTGATTCTAATCAGGAGTTTGAGCCATGGTGACCTTGGAGTAAGCATTCCAGGTAGGATGTTACATCCATTCAGAGGGGAAACCCTGAGAAACCTTGGGTTCCCTGAGACTCAAGCCCAAGGTGGGCTTTGAACTAATCCCCTTCCCCTTTTCCACAGACTGAGATCATACTGGGGGTGGTGAGGTCATACTGGGGGGGGGGGGGGGAAATTATGCCTGCCATGGGTTTGTTACACATTTGTTATATACCTTTGAAGTATTTGTAAGAGCTAATTTATTAGTGGTTAAATGGAACTGGAATGCAAGAGACACTCCCCCAATGGAGGGAACATTACTGCTGGAGCCACTGGCAGAAAGTCTAGACACTCAAAATCCCCTTAAGGTAGTAGAGGTGAAATGTAACCTACCTGCCCTTTAGGCAGAGTGAGCCAGGGTAATCAGTATTACACATATGAGCACCTTGAAAACTGTAAAAAGCTACATAATAAATGCCATTCATTAATATGATCACTTCTGGGGCTGAGAGGAACAAAAGTTGGTTAGTGCCCAAGGGAGCATGTAAATTTGTGCTGGCACTACTCTCGCCATCCATCCAACAACCAGAGGTTGAGCACAGTTGATGTGTGTTCTATGTTCAGAAAAGAGAAAAAAACAGAAAGGGGACAAAAGGGCCAAGTCTATAAAATATTGACAAGTTTTGTTTTTTACACCAACCTACATTTCCCAATATATCCTTTCCCCTCCCAGAATAAAAAAAAACCAAACTATTCAGCAAAAATAAAACACATCCCCTAAGTGTGACACATATGTTCCATACTCACAGGTGGGTGCATTCTTGTTTCTCCTCTTTGGGTTCAAGCTTAAATAATATCAAAGGATTCAGTTTTTACTATTCTGTGTTTGTTCTTTCCACTTTCATTGTTTTGTCCTTGTATGTTTTATTTCCCTGCTTATGTTCACTTTATTTTTCATCGATTCGCATGCCTTTTCCTATTTTGTAGTTTTTTTGTATTATTTCTTACTACATAAGTAAAATTCCATTGTATTCATGTGCAACAACTTATTGCTGAAAAGAATCTACTTTGTTCTCTGTTCTGCTATTACCAATAAAAAAAATAATAAAAGCTTGGTATATAGAGACTTTTCTTTTTGCCAGTGATCTACTTGGGGTATATTTGGATATGAATATTTTATTTAAATTGTCTTCATAAATAGACCAAATCACAGCTTCACTAACAATGCAATAGTGTCTCTTTCCACAACCCTTCCAACTTTGACTATTCCCCATCTTTTATTATCTTTGACTATTTCCATGTATGAGGTGAAACCTCAGAATTCTTTTATTATAATGATTTAGAGAATCTTTCATATGATCATTAAGTCTCTGGTTCACTTGAGGACAGTTTCTTCATACCCTTTGGCTTATTTGTCTATTGGGGAATGCACCCTTTTAGTGTTATATATTTTTATGAGGTTGCCTACATGTGTGTGTGTGTATACCAAAATTAGTAAGACCCAGGCACTGAGCATTGGCCTATTTAAAAGAAATAATTTTTTTAAACTCTAGAAATATGCTTTTATAAAGTGCTGTAATAGTGGACATGTTTCTGGCAAGATGTCCATTTTATTTTTCTTTTAGTCTGCACTATCTAAAATAGTTATCACTGTGCCAGTGATTTAAAATGGTAATTTTAGAATTAGTCACTTCAAGTGACCAGGATATTGTTTCTCAAGGACTTTATAGTTTTCCAAAAAACACACATCAAAGTATATGAGCTTATTAGAAGGATCATATATTTAATTTAACTGAAATTTACAGATGATTACAGAGAAAGTACAGGAGATCTACAAGTACTGATTGCCTAATCCTTTACCAAGAACTTTGCCTGATACTGTAAAATATTTAAAAAGGTCAAAGATAAGGTGATAAGGTTTTCTTGCCCCCAAACAAAGCCTGGTCAGAGAATTTTCAAGTTAGAACAATAGAACCTTAACAAAATATATTTGTATCATATGCATGCCATTATATGTATATTTGTTCCCCTTACCCAGCACATTGCAACAAGTCACTGTACATATATATATATCTCTCAAGAAAAGAGTAAAGGAAAAATACAAATTTAGTCAACAAAATCTTTTCATAGTCCATAATTTGAGTAAAAATGCTCTCAAAGAAGAAAGAAACCAATTAGGATAATTTCAAATATCTTTCACTTCTAAGTATATTAGATACCTATAGAAGAAAGTTTACAATACATACCACCAGTTTAAGTCTGGGATTTGATCTGCAGACAGTAAATCAGTACTAGTTGTAATCTTCAAGGCAAACCTCCCAAAGCTTTACAACCCCTACTCAGGGATGACCTTATCAGGGTCACCCACTGAATAATCACTCACTGGTAAAATGAAATATATCTGACATATTTCATAAAAACCATGAAACTATATATAATTGAAAGTATTCTGAGAAATAAACAGCTCTCTTCTCCATCAAGAAGAAAATGGTGAGTATCCAGACTGGGTCAAACTTTAAATACCCTTGTTACTACTGCATCATTATAATACATCATAATGGAAAAACAGCTGACTAGCAAGCCTAAGTTAAATAAGCCCTTTATCTTCATCATACTTTTTGTTTTCCATATTTTTTCCCTTATTACCACTGTGACTATTAAAGAAATATAAGGTCTTTTCAAATGAAACTGGCTGGAATCATTCTTATTGTTAGAACTGGACAAGTTGGAAATTCCTTATGTCGTAGATCTGTAATCAACAGACAAGCTAATTAGATAGTTCAACAGGTTGACAAATATTGGTTTGATTCATTCAGGTGAATAAAATACTCTTGAGTGTAAACACACTGGCTGAAATGTAATTTAGGAGAAACTTTCCCTCTTCCAGACCATTGGTCACCATTTCACTTAAAATAGTTTGAAATTTGCATGGTGGTATTCCAATATCTGAAAGAGTTGTGTTTCTTTTAAAGTATCTAACACCTAAAAATAGTCTGTTCATCTGGCAGGATATGATAAATTATCTTTTTATACCCTTTTGATAAAAATTTCAAGTGATTAGGATAGCATATTTTACAGCTGCTTTGAAAATATATGATCCCTGAATAAAAACTTAAGACTTTAACTACCAAAATTTATTTTAAAGTGCTATTGTCATCTCATCACTTACAGTAATTGATTTATGGAGGTCATTGATACTGTAACTGAAAGGTTGATAAGTGCAAATTTAAAAGCTCTAAACAAGCTATTACATTTTGTTACATAATGGACCTCTTAAATCCAAGCTCAGGAAAAGCAGAGAGTTCAGTTTAATAGGTTCTATTTTGAACCAAACTTTTATACTAAAAGAACTACAAAAATACTATTGAACAAGGAACAGTAAAAAAAAAAAAAAGATTCTGTATTACAAATGATTTCTCTGTCTTCAGTATGCCCACATTTGAACCCTTCATTAGACAGAAATTGGTTTACCTACAATATGCATAATATATTTTTCTTGGGGAAAATTATAGAATAAAGATTTCATTCCTCAAGAGTTTTAAAGCTATATAAGAAGTCTGCTAATAAATCTATTTGATATTGTTGAAGTTTGGTTCCAGGGGCTAACAGATCAGTTTTGCTACTGATTCTGTCATATTAAAAGTCTGGGAGCTTAGCTGACTAATTGGGTATGACTGACCATGATGAATATGAGGAGGGTTGGAAGAGGGGGTGAGACCCCCACAAAGACAGAGTACCAGGGGCAGGTCACCTGAAATGAATTGGCAGACTCAAGCATTCTTAAGGTCAAGGTAAAGATTTATTATACTTTTCAGTGGGCAAGAGTTCTTAGGGAGCCTGCAAGCTTAGAGGGGTACAGGTAAAGTTTATACAGGATACTCTATAGTGAAGCATGTGTCAAGAGTGATGACTAGGGGATTCAGGGAAGGATTAGGGAGTGTTTAGTTCTTAAAGGAACATGTACTTTTGGTATCTACTGCACAGGTATTTTACTCAGAGTTCACTGAGAAAGAGCCCAAGGAGAGGCTACATAGAGGAGTGATTTTAGGCCTGAAACATCATTAAGTCAACTAGCAGTCAGGGTTGATTGAGAAATACCTAGGTTGCTCTCCTCAATGTCTTGTTAGACAAGATAAATGTAAGGGAGTATATGTATGTCTAAGTCTAGGATACGTATGATTGGTCAGTGAGTAGTAAATGTCATTATGACCCAGTGTACAGCCAGTTCAGTCAGTACACAGCTGGTTCAGACTAATAAGTTCTACAGATGTAGCTGGCTGCTATATCAGGAAGGGAGATAACGGTTGTTCCTGGGGCAGAGTGTCCTTGGGCTGGGGAGAAACTGCCTTGGATAGTGTTTTGAGACTAGAGAAAAATGTGATTTTTTTTTTTTTTTTTTTTTTTTTTTTTTTTTTTATTGGGTGGGCTGCAGAGTCTTTTTTGGAGGGCAAGGCAAGCACTTTAAAAAGAGAGCCCTGATGTGAGGGAAGGGACAACCAAGCAGCCACGGGAGGTCCTGCAGGGAGACGCTAAGATTAACCGCCCCCTCCTCTGGGAGTCCTTCACTCATGAGGGACCATGCACCCAGCATGAGTGTATTTCCCCAGAGATCCACTGGAGGGAATCTTTTTTTTTTTTTTTTTTTTTTTTTATTTTTTTTTTATTAAATTTATTTATTTAACTTTTAACATTCATTTTCACAAAATTTTGGGTTACAAATTTTCTCCCCTTTTATCCCCTCCCCCCCCAAACACCAAGCATTCTAATTGCCCCTATGACCAATCTGCTCTCTCTTCTATCCTCTCTCTCTGCCCTTGTCTCCATCTTCTCTTTTGTCCTGTAGGGGCAGATAGCTTTCTATACCCCTTTACCTGTTTTTCTTATTTCCTAGTGGCAAGCACATTACTCGACAGTTGATCCTAACACTTTGAGTTCCAACTTCTCTTCCTCCCTCCCTCCCCACCCCTTCCCTTTGGAAGGCAAGCAATTCAATATAGGCCATATCTGTGTAGTTTTGCAAATGACTTCCATAATAGTTGTGTTGTATAGGACTAACTATATTTCCCTCCATCCTATCCTGTCCCCCATTACTTCTATTCTCTTTTGATCCTATCCCTCCCCATGAGTGTCGACCTCGAATTGCACTCTCCTCCTCATGCCCTGCCTTCTATCATCCCCCCCACCCTGCTTGTCCCCTTATCCCCCACTTTCTTGTATTGTGAGATAGGTTTTCCTACCAAAATGAGTGTGCACTTTATTCTTTTCTTTAGTGGAATGTGATGAGAGTGGACTTCATGTTTTTCTCTCACCTCCCCTCTTTATCCCTCCACTAATGAGTCTTTTGAGTGCCTCTTTTATGAGAGATAATTTGCCCCATTCAATTTCTCCCTTTCTCTTCCCAATATATTTCTCTCTCACTGCTTGATTTCATTTTGTTTTGAAGATATGATCCCAACCTATTCAATTCACTCTGTGCACTCTGTCTCTATGTATGTGAGCGTGTGTGCATGTGTAATCCCACCCAGTACCCAGATACTGAAATGTTTCAAGAGTTACAAATATTGTCTTTCCATGTAGGAATGTAAACAGTTCAGCTTTAGTAAGTCCCTTATGACTTCACTTTGCTGTTCACCTTTTCATGGTTCTCTTCATTCTTGTGTTTGAAAGTCAAATTTTCTTTTCAGCTCTGGTCTTTTCATCAAGAATACTTGAAAATCCTCTATTTCATTGAAAGACCATTTTTTCCCCTGAAGTATTATAGTCAGTTTTGCTGGGTAGGTGATTCTTGGTTTTAGTCCTAGTTCCTTTGACTTCTGGAATATACTGCTCCATGCCCTTCGATCCCTTAATGTAGAGGCTGCTAGATCTTGTGTTATCCTGATTGTATTTCCACAATACTTGAATTGTTTCTTTCTAGCTGCCTGCAGTATTTTCTCCTTGACCTGGGAACTCTGGAATTTGGCCACAATGTTCCTAGGAGTTTCTCTTTTTGGATCTCTTTCAGGCGGTGTTCTGTGGATTCCTTGAATATTTATTTTGCCCTCTGGTTCTAGAATCTCAGGGCAGTTTTCCTTAATAATTTCATGAAGGATGATGTCTAGGCTCTTCTTTTGATCATGGCTTTCAGGTAGTCCCATAATTTTTAAATTGTCTCTCCTGGATCTATTTTCCAGGTCTGTTGTTTTTCCAATGAGATATTTCACATTATCTTCCATTTTTCCATTCTTCTCTCTTTGTTCTGTGATTTCTTGGTTTTGCATAAAGTCATTAGCCTCCATCTGTGCCATTCTAATTTTGAGAGAACTGTTTTCTTCAGTGAGCTTTTGAATCTCCTTTTCCATTTGGCTAATTCTGCTTTTGAAAGCATTCTTCTCCTCATTGGCTTTTTGAACCTCTTTTGCCAATTGAGTTAGGCTAGTTTTTAAGGTGGTAATTTCTTCAACATTTTTTTGGGTCTCCCTTAGCAGGGAGCTGATCTGCTGTTCATGCTTTGACTTCATGTCTCTCATTTCTCTTCCCAGCTTTTCCTCTACCTCTCTAACTTGATTTTCAAAATTCTTTTTGAGCTCTTCCATGGCCTGAGCCCATTGGGTGGGCTGGGACACAGAAGCCTTGATTTCTGTGTCTTTGCCTGATGGTAAGCATTGTTCTTCCTCATCAGAAAGGAAGGGAGGAAATGCCTGTTCGCCAAGAAAGTAACCTTCTATAGTCTTATTTCTTTTCCCTTTTCTGGGCATTTTCCCAGCCAGTGACTTGACCTCTGAATATTTTCCTCACACCCACCTCACCTCCTGATCCTCCCAGCCCGTGTTTGTGGTCTGAGATTCAAATGCTGCTTCCAGCCTCAGGGCTTTTGGCGGGGGCAGGGCTGCTATTCAGTATGAGATTATGATCTGGTGCTGAGATCGGGGCAGGGCCACCTCTCAGGCTCAGTTCCCTCAGGGGGTTTATGCGCAGAACTTCCGCAATGGATTCAGGCTCCCGCCCGCTTGGGGAGCCCCTGTCTGCAGCCGCCTCTCAGCTTCTACCTCCCGGGGGGGGGGGGGGCCCTGAATTATGGGGGCACCCCACTCCCCTCTCGACCCGCCAAAGAGACTCTCTCACCCACCCCTGTCACCTGTGGGTGGAGGGACTTGTGCGGCCGCTGGAGATCCCGTCCCTGAAGCCTGCTCGGATCTGTTTCTCTCGGTGCCACAGCCGTGGCCGCAGCAGGTCTGGGCTGGGCTTTGTGTCTGCAGCGCGATGGACCTTTTGCGAGAGGTTTGCAGATCCCTCTGTGGGTGGAGGGACCCGTGTGGCCGCTGGAGATCCTGTCTGTGAAGCCTGCTCGGATCTTTTCCTCTCGGTGCCGCGGCCGCGGCAGGGCTGCGCTCAGCTCCCAGTCCCGGCGCCCAGTCCGCAGCGCGAAGGACCCCCCGGCGAGAGGTTTGCAGGTCTCTCTGGAACAGAAATCTCCCTCGCTCCAATATTCCGTGGCCTCTGGGTGCGGAATTCGCCGTGAGTTACTTCCCTGTAGCCATTCTATGGGTTGTGGGTTCAGAGCTATGTGTATGTGCGTCTTTCTACTCCGCCATCTTGGCTCCGCCCCCTGAAAAATGTGATTTTTAAAGAGAAATGTGATTTTAGAATTGGGGCCCAAACACATGCACCCAAGCACCCCATCAAATATTATTGCTGAAGGTGAAGCCTAAGTGTGGGTAGATAAGCAAACTTTGTCAAGAGATCCTTGTAGTCTCACAGGGGTCTTAGAGGGTCAAACTATTGTGAGCAATAAAGACTTCTGTTAAATAATAATAAGGATAACAATAGCTGACATATATACATCCATATATATGTACATATGTAAATTTAAAGTTTGCAAAGCACTTTTCATATATTATCTCATTTGATCCTCACAACAGCCCTATGAGGTATATGCAATTGTCATCCCTATTTTATAGCTGATGGTACCAAGGCTAAGTAAGGTTAAGTGACTTGTCCAAGATTATAAGGCTATTTAAATGTCTCAGGAGGGATTTGAACTCAGATAATCAGACTCCTAAGTCTACTGACCCATCTACTGTGCCATACTTCCTCAATCAGCCCATGAAAAATTTTTTAAAGTTCTGTTAAGTGACTTTTTTAATGATGCAAATTATAGAGTAGCAGAAGGTCTTGTTAATCAAAATATCCTTCCCATAAGTCTATTTTGATGTTTCAAATTAGAAGTTAATTCCTAGGAGGTAAAACATTGCTCTCTCTTAGAATGAAAATAGCCTTCCTATAATTATTATACAAACCTTTCCATTAAGACTGCTGGTAAAGAGAACAGAGAGGGCATAATGAAGTTTAAAGTACAGGGAACACACTTGGGGAGGTAGGATTAAGGAGAGTCTGAACAACCTGAACAACCAATGGACCTATGAAGGCACTGGGGGAGGGAAGGAGACAGAGAGGTAAAAGGGTACCAATTAATGGGGCAGCAATGATATAAGTAATGAGTAAAGTCTACATAAATGGTGTCACACTGAAATGTTGGTAGCAATAAAAGCTAGGGCATTCCAAGAAGGTCCAAGATCAGGAATCATATTAAATGGAGAGATCTATCATAATCTACAGATCTGAAAAATCAAGAAGTCAAGTATAATAAGGTAGGCAAAGTTTAAGGCAATCTTATAAGGCAAAGTGATCCTTGCACAAGACATAGGGTATCTACCCTGTTTTATATTATGTGTCAGGAGGTGGGCAGCCAAGAGCTCACAGATGTTAATTTTAGCTAGAAAGAGGTTAAATGATCACAGGTAAACCCAGTCTAGTTTAATCTGGGGAAAACATATTAGAATTACCACACAGTACTTTCTGTCTTGCCAAGATATTACTTCACTCATCTCTGAGATTCCAGCTTGTTAGGATGGATTCAGTGGAAAACCCAGACTTTAGTGATATTGCAGACCTTGCTTAGAATGGAGAAGGATTGTTTAGGATTAATCAGAAGATTTATTAGTGGAGACTTCTCTGCAATGAGTTGAGGGTCATCAAGATAGGGAAAGCTAGTGTTATGATTAGACAGATATGCAAGGAGGAGGCTGCTAATTAGGACTGATATACAGACTGTTCAAGTATAGGGACAGGACAACTTAGAAAGCATGTGGCCTGGTTAGTTGGAAATCTGTAAGAAAACTGAGGCAAAGATCAGGGCAAGATGAGACAGGATACAAACAGGAAAAAAGATAGGGACTGTTTCACAAGGCAAGTGGAGTCAGGGAAGATTGGGCAGCTAGGTGGCACAGAGTGCCAGGCCTGGAGTCCAGAAGATTCCTCTTCCTGAGTTTAAATCTGGGCCTCAGACACTTACTATGTGACCCCGTACAAGTCACTTCACTCTATTTGCCTCTGTTCCTCATTTGCAAAATGAGCTAAAGAAGAAAATGGTAAACCATTCCAGTATCTTTGCCAAGGAAACCCCAAATGGGGTCATGAAAAGTCAGGCATGACAGCAAATGACTGAACAACATGTGTACATATAAATAGGCTGGGTCAGGATGAGAGAAGATGAGGGGGGAGTAAAAACTGGATCTTACTAAAGTCAGAGATAACATCTCAGATCTCTACTAAAAGGATAATCATTGACTTGTTAGTTTAGCTGCCAAGTGACTCCTTTTAATGAGATGGACTTTCTCAATAGCCCCATCCTAGGAAAATGGAATGATTCCCCCCTCAATGGACTTAGCCACTGGAGAGGGGTAGAAATCCTAATTATTCTAGGGCAATAGTTTTATTTTCCTCAGCCCAGGAATTTTTAATATGGTAAGTATACCCTTGAGGCAAACAGGAAATGCCTCCATGACTATTGTATTCTTAGAGGATGATGTGGGCCTCCTTGACAAACTACCTGCTAGTACCTTCATCATATCCCCTCTTCTTTCTGTGAAATGGAGAAAACAAACAAACCATCAGTCTGATATAATAGTAGGGTCAAATGAAAGATTTCTTTCTTTTTTATGGGGAAGGAAGATCTGGTCTTTCTTGGTCAAGAAAAGATTAAAGAGAGAATCTACTTAATGGTCAATGGTCTTTTTTGGTCAAAGAAAGATTAAGTAGAGAAAAGTGATGGGCTAAGTTTTTGAAGGAAAGAATAGAGGAGGTTTCAGTAAAGACAAGTAGGTTTTGGGGGAGTGAGGCACAGGGAATGGTGGAAAGATAGGAAGTTATGTTTACACAGAGGAATTTCAGAATTAAGCATTGTGTAAGTGCAGTATATCTGTAGGGAATGGATGATGAAATTAAAAGGTATGACCATCTCCATATGTAGCTAAAGTGGAGTGAAGGTACAGGTTATGGAAATTGAAGAGGGATTTGAACTTTGGTAAACAAGGTTATTTGAGGGGACATTAATATGTAAATTGAAGTGTTCTAACATAAGGTTTGGGGTTGGGGTAGAAAGGAAGTCAGTAAGATAGATAGAGAACTTCATGGGCCAGGGCATAACCACCACCAGGTTCTGGATAGAGTTATTTGGAGTGAATCTCAAAATTTGGAGTCAATTTCAAGAGACTGGTAAGTGATTGTAAAGTGGGAAAAGTAGTAATAAGGAGCAAGAAGTATGCCTACTTTCCCTCCTCACTCAAGGAAAGGTAGAAGGGGAGTTGGAGAATGAATATGTACATATACATATATATATATATTTTTTCAGTGCAAAGGAAAAGGTGGCACCCGATAGTGTCTTTTGGGGGAGCTAGGTTTTCATGATTACCAAAAGAGGAAAACATTTAAGAGGAAAAGGTCTAATATAAAGAATACTTTGTTAACAAAATAATGGAAATTCTGTTGTGTTTATTTAAATACTCTTGAGGAGTGGGGGTGCTTAAGTTAATTTTTTTTTTTTAAATCTAATGGGAGTTCCCTGGGGCAGAATGGAATGAAATAGTAGAACGGAATACGGACTCAGGAAGTCTAGAATTGATATGGATAGGTATGAAGCAGTGAGGTGTAGTATCCAGTGAGGGGATCTTCTGTCTAGGCAGCATATGCCTGAATTACTATGTTGAGCCATAAGATAGATTGTCATTCCTTTCTCAGTAGAAATGTCAATGCAGATTTATCATTCCCCAAAGCAGAAGGCAAAAAGTAGATGTGGCATGCATGGGTAGCAGACAGTGCTCTTGTTTAGGCCCTGGGTGCCAGGGGTACAATGGTTGGATGAGAAGCCTTGGAAACTGGGGCTTGACTGACTGCAGGGAATTAAGATATGGTTGATTTACTCATCCTTTAGTCATTAAGCTCTGCCCCACACCCACCTCCAAAGTTGAATTGAGTGGGGCCATGGAAGGTCTCTTCTGATAATGAGGGGAAACTGTAGTTATGGAAGAAAATGCTAGGTGTCTGCAGTGTCTAGGTGCTAGTTCTGGTGGTCAAGCATACAGTGGCTGAATGATGTGCAATGATACTGAAGCCCTCTGGCAATAGGGAAATTGAAAATAAACTAGACTTCTACTCCAGAGAATATGGACTATGAGTCAAGAGAAGGATAGAATTAGTCATGTGCTCAGAATATGTGGTAAGTAGGAGAGGAATGTCTCATGGGAATCCTAAGTTAGATCAAAAACTAGTTATTAATTAGAAGATATCTTCAAATTGACATGAAAAACTGAAGCCTGTGGAGGTTGTAATATGGCCAAAGCAACATAGCTTGTTAGTGGCAGAGTTATAATTAATACCCCAATCTTCTAGCTCCCAGGCCAGTGCTTTTTCAGTAGAAACCACCTTATACCACATGAACCCTGAAACACTGGGAAAATTGGGCCCTGGTGGAACCACTGATTAGGTTAGCATTTCAAATAATGTGATGAAAGTGTTTCCAAAAAAATTAAAGAAATAGATGGAGCAGAATAGGATTTCAAGCTGGCTGTTCTGCAGATCAGTGTGGGGCAATTATAAGAAATAACTTCATTCTTAACCCCAGATTAGATGAAATAACCAAATTTAAGGAGTTACTAAAATCTTTTTTTCTCACATTAATCATGTTGTAAAGAAAAATTAGGGAAAAAATGAAAGTAACTTTGAGAAAGAAGAAACAAAATAAAACAACAACAAAAGAGAGCAAATGGTATGCTTGGATCTGCATTCAGACTCCATAGTTCTTTTTCCGGATATGGATAGAATTTTCTATTATGAGTCTTTGGGAGTTGTCTTAGATCCTTGCATTGCTGAGAAGAGCTAAGTCTATCAAGTTAATCATTGCAAAGTTGCTATTACTGTGTACAGTGTTCTCCTGGTTCTGCTCACTTAACTCAGCATCAATTCATATAAGTCCTTCCAGGTTTTTCTGAAGTCCTTCTCTTTGTCATTTCTTATAGCACAATAGTGTTCCATTGCATTCATATACCAGAACTAATTCAGCCATTCCCCAACTGATGGGCATCTCTTCAATCTCCCATTCTTTGCCACCACTATAAATATTTTTGTACATGTGGGTCCTTTTCTCATTTTTATGATCTCTTTGGGATACAGATCTTGTAGTGGTATTGCTGGATCAAAGGGTATGTACAATTTTATAGCCCTTTGAGTAACATTCCAGATTGCTCTCCAGAGTGATTGGATCAGTTCACAACTCCACCAATAATGCATCAATGTTCCAATTTTCCCACATCTCCAACATTTATTATTTTCCTGTTTTGTCATGTTAGCCAATCTGATAGCTGTAATGTGGTACCTTAGAATTGTTTTGATTTGCATTTCTATAGTCAATAGTGATTGGGAGCATTTTTTCATATGACTATAGTTTTAATTTCTTCCTCTGAAAACTATCTGTTCATATCCTTTGCCCATTTATCAGTTGGGGAATGACTTGTATTCTAAATTTGACTCAATTGTCTATATATTTTAGAAATGAGGCCTTTATCAGAAACATACTGGTTGTAAAAATTATCTCCCAGTTTTCTGCTTCCCTCCTAATCTTAGCTGCATTGGCTTGGTTTGTACAAAAACTTTTCAATTTGATATAATAAAAATTATCCATTTTGCATTTCTTAATGTCCTTTATCTCTTGTTTGGTCATAAATTCTTCCATTCTCCATAAATCTGACAGGTAAACTCCTCCTTGCTCTCTCAGTTTGCTTATAACATCAGTCTTTATATCTAAATCTTGTACCCATTTTGAATTTATCTTAACAGTGTCAGAAGTTAGTCTATGCCTAGTTTCTCCCATACTATTTTCAGTTTTCCCAGTTTTTGTTAAATAGTGAGTTCTTATCCCAGAAGCTAGAGTCTTTGGGTTTATTAAATGGTAGATTATTATAGTCATTGACTACTGAATCTTATGTACATAACCTATTCCACTGATCCACCACTCTATTTCTTAGCCAGTACCAAGAAGTTTTGATGATTGCTGCTTTATAATACAATTTAAGATCTGGTACAACTAGACCATCTTTTCTTGCATTTTTTTTCATTAATTCCCTTTATATTCTGGACCTTTTGTTCTTCCAGATGAATTTTTTTTTCCAGCTCTATAAAATAATTGTTGGTAGTTTGATTGGTATGGCACTGAGTAAGCAAGTTAATTTAGGTGGAATTGCCATTTTTATTATATTAGCTCAGCCTACTCATGAGCAACTGTTTTTCCAATTATTTAGATCTGACTTTGTGTGAAAAGCATTTTGCCATTGTGTTCATATAGTTCCTGGGTTTGTCTTGGCAGGTAAATTCCCAAATACTTTATAATGTGTATCTCTTGCCTAAGAACTGCTTTCACTTCATCCCATAAATTTTGGTATGTTGTCTCATTATTGTCATTTTCTTAGATTGTTATTGATTGTTTCTACGATTTGTTGTTTGGACCACTCATTCTTTAGGACTAGAGAGTTACTAAAATCTTAAGGGGGGAAAATTGAAGTACTTGAGAGTATTGAAAGTCTCTACTTATCCAACCATTCTGGAGAGCAATTTTGAACTATGCCCAAAGGGCTATAAAACTGTGCATATCCGTTGATTCAGCAATACCACTACAAGGTCTGTATCCCAAAGAGATCATAAAAAAGGGAAAAGGACCTACATATACAAAAATATTTATAGCAGCTCTTTGTGTGGTAGCAAAGAATTGGAAATTGAGGGGATGCCCATCAATTGGGAATGACTGAACAAACTATGGTATATGAACGTAATGGAATACTATTTTTTCATAAGAAATGGTGAGTAGGAAAATTTCTGAAAAACCTGGAAAGATTTGCATGAACTGATGCTTAGTAATGTGAGCTGAATCAGGAGAATACTGTACACAATAACAGCAACATTGTGCGATGACTGACTTTGTTAGCTCTTCTGAGCAATCCAAGACAATTCCAAAAGACTCATGATGGAAAATATTATCCACATTCAGAGAAAGAACTATGGAGTCTCAATGCAGATTGAAGTATATTCTTTTTTTTCTTTTTTGTGTTTTTTTCTTTTGTTCTGATTCTCTTTTCACAATGTGACTGTGTAAATATTTAATATGATCATATAAGTACAGTCTATATCAGACTGTATGCTGTCTTGGGGAGGGGGGAGAGGAGAGAGGAAGAGGAAAATTTGGAACTCAAAATTTTATAAAAGTGAATGTTGAAAACAAAAATAATTAATTTTTTTTAAAGAAAATCTCCACTTAACACAAATTCTAATCTCACAATACTTGACAGAACATGTAAAAATATGATAGGACTAGCACACTATAGGATATGTATGTTGTGGCCATTGCCACAGTGAGAACCAAAGTACAAATGGTGGAACTTTTAAGGAATACTCCTAAGGACAGGAATCAGATACCACCACAGCATAAGTGCTTTGAGAGAGAGCTAATGAACAACTGTAGAAAAGCATTGGAAAATTACATCAAATTTCACTGATTAGAATGCACTCTATCTTCCCCAATTAAAAGCAACAAAAATTTATACAGAACAGAATACATAAAACACAAATTTAACAAATTGTAGACTCCCTTATTCCATAATTAAAATTCAAAGTCAGAAGGTTAAGGCCATACAAAATAAACAATTCAATGTCAATTTTTCTAAAAATGTACAACAGTGGTCTTAAGAAACAAAAAACTCAGGACAGAATGAAGAATCTTAGAGAAGGAAGATTTTGAATATTTCTGGACATATATATGGTTACAAGAAGTGCCACACAACCAAAATACAAGTCAGTAAAGTCATAGACAAAGCTTGTGGAAATAACCTGAGGGTAGGAAATTAAGTAAAGTATAACCATGGATGTCTATGTGGACCAAAAGAGGATTGGTCTAGGAAATTCCAGAGATAAAAGGACTGAGACCTTCAGGACAGTTTCTGGTGTGGGCAGTAAGGTGGTTGGCTAGGCTACGGAGAAATCACAAAATATTTTTAAGTGCCTACTATGTGCTAGGCACTGCTCTTAGGCACTGGCAATAAAAATATAATAAATGAAATAAATCCTACTGGCAAGGAGTTTATATTTGCACAGAAGAGACGAGGACTCATACACGCATATGCAGAATATAAAGTGAATTAATACAAACAAATACAAAGCAGGTAAATATGGGTTGGCGAGGTTGAGATGATCAGGTGGGAGTATTATGAAAGGCTCCAAGTAGAAAGTGGTACTTAAGCTGAATCTTGATGGAAGAAAGGGATTCAACAAGGTAGAGGCATGGAAGGAAGAGATTCCAAGCACAGGGGAGAGCCAGGGCAAAGACAAAGAAGAGGGGGGATGGAATTGAGAGAAGGTCAATTGGACCAGTGCTGAAAGAGCAATAACGTGCAATGAAATTATACAGGATTGTTGAGGTGGGGCTATGAAGGGATTTAATGACTAAACAGGAATTTAGAGTGGATTCTAGAGGCCACAGAAAGCCACTGGAAAATTTTTTCCTTCAGGAAAATCACTCTGGAGCAATATATACAATGGGCTGGAGATCTGTGGCAGGGAGATCATTTAGTGCCAAAGGTCTGAACTAGTTGACAATGATGTGAGTAGAGAGGAGACAAGAAGGTTGTGGAGACACAAAGAACTTGCCCTTGCCCTTGCCCTTCAAGAGAAAGAAGTAGAGAATTTATTTCAGAACACATCTCATGAAGGTTTCTTCACATACTGGAGATCCCTCTAAGTATAGAGTAATTACGTCTTTATTCAGAGAATTTGAAGCTTATGTCACTAAAGAAATCTAGAAAAACTGGAATGAGCTGCATTAAAGTTGAGAGGAGGAACATTCCACTTTCCTGGAAGTCTTTGAGCAGAGGCCAGATGATCTCCTATCAGGTATGTTATAGTGAGGATTCCTTTGGTATATTGGCTGGACTTGACAGTTGCCAAGGTCACTTCCAACTTTCAGATCTGATTCTGTGAAACATAAGAAAACAAAATATTAGCTAAAGAGAAAAAAGTGTATGCCAGAAGTAAAAATATTTTCTATAGCAGCTTGTAATCAATTTGGCAATTATTGAATGAGCTGCCCCTAATACAATAATGTAAAGAATAATTGATATCAAATGGGATCTCTTAGATAGCTGTAGAGCTGTGAATAAGTACAACCATTTTGGAAAGCAATTTGGAATTATGTAAATAAAGTGACTAAAATGTCCATATCCTTTGACCTATAGATTCTATTGCTAGGCTTAAACCCCAAGTAGGCTATTGCTAAGGAGAAGGTTTTTATATACAATAAAATATTTATAGCAGAATTTTTTATAATTGCAAAGAATTAAATTAGGGAATGGCTAGACAAATTGAGGTTCATCAATGTAAAAGAATATTCCAATGCTGTAAGAAATAATGAATGTGCTGTGAACTGATGTGAAGTGAAATAAACAGAGCTAAGAAAACAATATACACAATAATGACAACGTTGTAAACAGAAAAGTCACACATGCAAAAAAATAAAAAATTAACGCTGCAAAATTATAAAGAACAATATGGCTCAAAAGATGAGCTATAAGAAGATATTTCTATTCCATCTCTATGGAGAGGTGAGAGGTCAACAAGTATTGTACATATTTTTAGATTTCTCTGATGTGTTGATCATTTTTCCCCTTCATCTTTTTTTAATCTTAAAAATAATACTTGTCATATGGGGGCAGGTCTCTGGGAAGGATACATAGAAGGAATATGGGGGAAACCATAGTGATGTACAAAAAAAGACATCAACAAAAACTTACAAAAATTTGAAAAAACAGCTCCTTTAATCTGAAGTTCTCAATGTCAGCCTTTGTCTTTCCTTTTCTCATCATACTTCAAAATATATTTTAAGGTTGTACTGAAAAACCAAAAATTCATAATAATTAAACACTAAAAGCTCCTTAAATTTTGTATCCAATTCCAGATGCAAGGATTATTTTTGCTCTGGACTAATTTAATATTTGCTATCAAACACCCTCATGTGAAGTGTAGCAGGAGTGGTACATGAGCAGGTAAAGAAGTGCTAACTCTTCACACAAAGGCAGGGAGAGACACAGCATGATTGCTCTAGAACAGCAGGCCCCACCAGTCTTCCAGACTCTACAAATCCTACTACTTTATGGAAGCTTTTGGTACTAACACAGGGTTCCTCAACTACCAACCAACTTCCCATACTTGCCTTCTAAGGATTCAGATCCATAGAACAATAAGGTAAATCAATGATGAATCAATACATGAGTACAGACATTTATTTTGGCCAAACAAAAAGGTCTAAAAACTACGTGTAACTGGCTCTAGAGCCACTGATTGCCAGTTTAGCTACTTCACCCCAATTTATAAACTCAGTCTTTCCCCATTATCTGGGATTTTGTACTGAGGTCTGTAGGACACAGGAAACCTTTCCTTCAATAACTGCGTGACTCTGAGAATCTAACTGCCTTATCTCATTATAACCTTGTATGATAAAATTAAAATAGTGATATATGCTCATATACTATAGTAATTATGTATTTCTGTAAATTTATGTGGAGATTATGCTTTTAGCAACCCAAGCAAGGCTTGGTAACACCATGAGTATTAAAGCTTCTGCACTTTTTTACACTGTCAAAGGTTTTCATAGCTTTATTCAGAATTTATTAATTTATTTAATGCTCATTACTTATGTTTGATGGGTTCTAACAGATTCAATCACTTAATTTGCAGGTTATGAAAGATTATAAATAACAACTTAAATGAGGCAAAAACTGAACAGGGCAAATATACTACTAATTTTAGAAAAGAGCTAAAATCCTGTTAACAAAAAAGACAGAAAACTACTATATTACTTATTGTCCAATATAATAAATGATATCCATAATGATGATACTGAATCATCAAGAGATTAAAATTATGTTCAACATTATCTGTCTCAAGACAGTAGCAAAGTCTATAGTTTTGACTAATTTTAATCAAAACTGGTTCAGTGTTAAAGGGTTAATTTTTAGTAATCTGGAAAGTTCACTTAAGCAGTAAAGAGCAATGGTTCTGAAGACATAAGTCTACATCTTAATACCTTCATGAGGCTGGGCAAGTCACTTAAACTCTCTGGGCTTTAGCTTCCTCATGTACAGAGTAAGGGAGCTGGTTTATATTGTCTCTAAGATCTCTCCTTACTTTATAGCTATGGCTTCTATGATGCTTCTTTCTCAGTGCATGCTGGATCAAGATAAAAGCTAGCATCTATATGACATTTTACAATATTCAAATTGTTTTATATATATTATCTCACTTAATCCTTACAGTCTTGGGAAGTAGGTACTATTATCATCCTGATTTTATGGCTGAAGAAACTGAGGCTGAGAGAAAAAGATTCAATGATTTGTCCATAAGTATGTGATGCAAACATTCTGATTTCAAGTCCAACTTTCTATCCACTATGCCACTTAGCTACCTAAATAATAGGAGACAGTGTGGTATAATGCATCATATAAAATGATTATTGCTGAATAATCTTTGCCAGTGATGAGAGATTATGTTTAGTGGTGGAGGTTACAAGTGGCTCTTAGGCTAAATCTATAGCACATTTAGATGTTCTCTTTATTGTACAAAATGTGCTGGGTCTGTAACAGCACAGGATCTGATTGTGCATAACAGTGCCTCGTAGTTCCCTCACTCAGGGGAACAGAGACACACTATATGAACTTTTGACTCCTCCAGATTTTCAAAATTCAGGATCACATCAAACAATACAGAGGTAAATAGGAAGGAAAAGTGTACTCTTCTGAACATCGTACTTCATTGTACTTCAAGCTTAATTAAAATAGAGAGATGCAGACTATCCATGCAATATTTATAGAAGTACTTTCTGTGTTACCAAAGTACTAGAAGTAAAGTAGATAGCCATGGGGTGGGGAATGGCTAAACAAACTGGCATATGAATGCTATGGAATTGTTGTAAGAAATGATAAAAAAGATGAATAAGCAGAGGAAGATATGTTAACTGAAGCAAAATGAAGTGGAGCCAAGAAAACAATTTAAGGGCACTATGAGTAAGACAATGTAAGTGGGAAGAAAACTAAACTGTCAAAACTAAATGCTGAAAAATGACAACTTCACTCAGATGTGTGGCTATGGGTATAAGTTCCATTTTTTTCACTTTTTAATTGTGCTGAACTTTTTAATCTTTACGTTTTTAAACTTCTTGTTATAAGAGAGAGATCTCTGTCAGGGATGGGCGGAAGGGCTAGCATAGGAAGTCTAGGTATTATAAAAACAAGTTATCAGTAAAATGTGTGTATTTGTTATTATGGGGCAGTCTAATATGCATATGCCAGCACCAGATGAACTGCTACTGATCTGTTCTTTCCCAAACCAGATATAGCTAGCACCTCTACAGTTCATCTCTGCTGTGTAATTCCTATGTACAGATAACATAATGGAGAGTACTAGATTTGGAGTCAGAAGATCGGGTTCACTTCTCCCACTTAAAAACTTTGACTATGGATGTCACAAATGCTTCTCCACTTATCAAATGAGATAATTGTTTTATTTTCCTGTGATCATTTCACTTTTCCTTGTTATATCCCCAGTGCTTGCTTGTAGCAGGTATTTGGAAAAACTATGTATTAATTGAATCTGCACCACCTATTTTAAAGGGTTGTAAGGACCATATGAGGTAACATAAAGCATCATATAACTGTAAAGTGCTCTATAAACATAAACTACTTTAGCTACCATAGAATATAGGTTTTATAACACATAAATCATCAATTATAATCTTAATCTCATTAAAATATTTCAAAAGAGCTATGATTCATATATATACGTATATTCACATATATACATATAGCTTGCTCCAAGTGTTCTAGGTACATGTTATAGATATATCTATATACACACATATCTATCTGTCATTTAGACTCAGAGATACAAGAGAAGGAGCCAAGAACTGGCCTACAAGAAACCAATTCCACAAGAGAACACTGGCCAAATGAGTGAGGCAAGTGGCTGCTTACACAGCAGTTTGAACCAGATGCCAAAGTTGTGGACCTGATTCTCAAGACCAAAGAAGACAAGTTAATCTCTTGAGGCCCTTGAGCCGCTTCCTGACTGTTTCCTTCAGAACCCTGTTACAGCAGTCATCCACTCTTTCAAGGATCTTATATCTCCTTATCAATGATTCTTTCCCATTTGCTTCCAAATACATTCAGATCTCCCTAATGCTTAAAAACAAAATAAACAAAAAAACATCCTTTCCTTGACCCTTCTATCACATTCAGATATTATTCCATCTTTCTCTTCCCTGCAAAACTGCTTGAAAGAAAATGCCTCTAATCAATGCCTCAACACTTAGCTTTCTAGTCTTCCTATACCTTCCAGTCCCACTATCCCCATATCTTCCGAGATCCAGTGACTTGATTCTTGCTTTTGCTTGCACTAAATACTCCATCTCTTTACTCTGGGTATTCCTCTCTACCTGGACCTCACTCCCTCATCTTAGTCTAGTAGTTTCTCTGGCTTCCTTCAAATATCCGCTCAAGCCTCATCTTCTGCAAAAAGCCTTTCCCAATACCTCTTTATGCTAATGCTTTCCCTCTGTTGATTATCCAATTTATCCTTTATAAATCTTGTCTGTACATAGTTGTTTGCATATCAGTTCCCCCATTAGACCATGGGCACCTTTAGAACAGTAACTGTCTTTTGTCTTTCTTTGTGTCTCTGATGGGGTTCCAGCGATTCAGGGACCTCCCAAAGACCAGGGTACTGGACAGGGTCATCTGGAATAAATTCATGGACTCAAACATTCTTTAAGTCAAGCTGGCAAAGATTGTTGTGCTTTTCAGCAGGCAAGATTTCTTAAGGAACCTGTGATCTAAAAGGGCCACGTTAAAATTTCTGTAGGATAAACTATAGGAAAACGTGCTAAATATGCTAAGTTGGCAATTCAGGGACAGACTAGGGAGTGGTTAAGGAGTGGTCAATTCTTAAAGGAATATGCACTTCTAGTATCAACTATGAAGGCATTTTACCTAGAGTTCACTGCGGGAAAACCCCAAGGTGGGGTGGCTACATAGAGTTGTGGTTTTAGGCTCACAAGGTCAATAAATCCACTAGCAGTCAGGACTGACTGAGAAATGCCCACACTGCCACCCATCAATGTCTTTTTAGACAAGATAGATGTAGGGAGTCTAGGATACACATAATGAGGAGTTCAGGAGGCATATAATGAAGTAGGGAATTGGTATAGATAGTCCAGTGAGTACTGAATATCTTTATGAGCCAGTATAAAGCCAGTTCAAACCAACAACTCCTACAGGTGTGGCTTGCTACCACACCAGGGAGAAAGAGAAGTGTTTTGCTGGGGCCCATTCATGAGTAATTGCTAGGCATAGTGTCCTAATGTTTTGAGACTAGGGAGAAATGTCATCTTGGAATTGGGGTCCAAGTACAGGAACGAAGTACCCCATCATCCCCAGTTCTTATCACATTGCTTGACAAATAATAGGTCCTTACTAAGAACTTCCAAGTATTTATCAAATACTTGTTGACTGACACACCTCAGTTTCCTCAACTATAAAACACACAGTTTGGGCTAGTTGAAATCTATGGTTTCTTCCAACTCTAAGATCTTCATTCCACATTCTCTCTTCAACCCCTTGTAATCAGAGTTTCACCTATAGCATGCTGCTGAAACTGCTCTTATCAAATATATCAGACTGACCAAACCATCAGCTTTTTTTTTTTCAGTCCTCACCTTCTCTGAAAGCTTTGAAATTGCTGACTACCCACTTCCTATTAGATGTTCTGCCTCCATTAGTTCCAAAAGCATCACACTCTCCTGCTTCTCCTTTTGTTTCTCTTAAACCTCTCTACTTGGATGACCCACTAGAACCTCAAATGTAATAATTCCTCTGAAATAACAGTTTCTCCTTCTGATGGTACTATTTCTTTCTGTACTATCACCATTCACTCTGTCTCCTGGGTTTATAACCCTGAGGTTCCTTTAACTAAACCTTCCCTCTCCTATACCTTTTACATTTTAAATTCTATTAATTTCACTTCCACAAAATTCCTTGCACATATCCCTTCTTTTGTATAGGGTTTCATTTTTACTTTCCTGGACTGTTTACAATATAAAATAAATAGTTTCTCAGTAATTTAGTCCAACGGATCTATGTTCTAATAAATGTTGGTATATTCTCCAACAAGAGAGATCACAAGCTTACCCTTCTTATAAGACAGTTGTTCATTTCTACCTTTAATCTTCCATACACACACACACACACACACACACACACACACACACACACACACAAAATACAAATGGAATATACATAGAGTCACATATAAAGTCAAAGGATTTAATGATTGGGAGGAACTTTTATAGATTACCTAGTTCAACCACTTCATTTTAATCTGATTACCACATACAGCTTCTTATAAAAGATACATCATTAACTGAACTTAGTAGTCTCTTTGCTAGAAATATATTCAGTTATAACTCATTCACCAGTACTCTAAGTAGGTAGAGTGGCAAGTATATGAAGAGCTAGGTGGAGCAGCATGAAGAAAGGACAAGAGAAGAAATGGAGTATTGATAAACAGGAACTTGGGGGGGGGGGGTGCATGCACCCATGAGGAGAGTCGTTACATTCAGAAATCTCATGACAGCCCAGTCATTCCTCTGAACAACTACCATCCAGTGCCCCACTTGCTGTCTGCATACCTCTCACCTCATGAATATGTCTCCACATCCCTCATATCTCTGTCTTTCATTTCATTCACATGAAGTTCAGGCCTACGTAATTTCTTGATTGAACTATTGCAAAACTCTTCCAATTGGTCTCCTTGTTGCCCACCACATCATTCTCTAATACATTCCCCACACAGTTGTCAAAACCTTTTTATAGCACAATTTGAAGATACCACTTCCATGCTCAAGAATCTCTGGAATAAAATATAAATTGAGCCTGGCATTTTCATGCCTCTCACAATTTGGGTCACCTTTATTCTTTTATATTTATTTCTTTCTGCTCCCCTTCACTCTATACTTGCTAGCCTGGCCTACCTGCTGTTCCCCAAATTCAGAATTCCATCCTCTGTTTGGTGCCTCTTGCACAGATGGCATTCTATCTAGAATGCACTCTTAGAATCTTTAGCTTTCATCAAGAATCTGTTCAGATTTCAACGTTCAAATTATCTTCCATTTACTTACATGTTTTATTCCTCAGTAGAATATAAACTTCCTGAGTAAAGTACTAATAGATTTGCCCTTTTTGTCTGGGAAGCAAAAAGCCTAGCATATTGCTCACAGTAGGCACTTTAATACTTGCTTGTTTAATAGAACTGGCCTTACTAAAAGCCTACCTAGGGAGCACATTTCCTGTGGTTCATTAACTTCAAGAGAGTCTCTGGCACCAACTTCATATCAAATAAAGTGACTACAAATTATGATGTGCTTTTGCTTTTTGATATATGTTCAACTTGAAGAAAACCTGATTCTTAAACTATCCTATAAACCATCTCAAATTATCCCTAATATAGGTGGTATATACTGTATAGTCTCTTAATAATCAAGCAATCACGTACCAGGTACTTGGAATAGAAAGACAAAAAGCCCCTGCCTTCAAGAACCTTCTACTTTTGAGGGGAAGATACCATGCCAAATTAAATATATATAATATAAATATATGCTAATGGGGGCAGCACTTAGTGCCAAGCGGAGGGAATCAGAAAGGCTAAAGTATGTAAACCAAGCCTTGAATGAAACTACAAATTCTAAGCAATGGATGTGTGGAGAGGAGCGCCTTTAGGTATAAATAACAGCTTACCTAAAAAGGCCTAAGGGCCACGGAGATAGTATTGAGTGTCAGGTATACCAAAGACTGTAGAATAGATGATGGAGAACAATGTATAAAAGGGCTGCAGAAGGAAGTTGGGGGCAGACTGCTAAAAGGTTTTAGTTATTAAAGAGTTTGTATTTTGTTCCAGAGATAATAGGGAACCATTAGAGTATTATGAAGACAATTTAGCAGGCTATCATAATAGACCAGGTCCAACGTGATAAGAATTTGGACCACAGCTGTATCCTTGTGAGTAGAGAAAAGGGGAGAGATATGAAAGATGTTGTAGACACGTTGGTAGGCTTGGCAGATGACTAAGAATATGGGGTGAGGAATTAAATATACCTCTGAGGCTGAGAATCTGAGCAACCAGAAAGACTAAGTATATAGATAAGATTATTCCAATAAGGTAAGATTTTTCTTACTAGTTAGTGGTATCATCTAGGAATAAGGGTAGGGAAGGAAATTGTGCTCCTCCAAGTCTTTCAGTATATGAATTGCCTCTGGTAATATCTTTTATTTAGAGGGAGTGGGAAGGGGTAAAAGACTCAGGACAAGCTAGCTACATTTTATTATGAGTAAATATGAAAATTAAAATTACTGTACAAGGTACTGTGGGTGAGGTAAAGTTTAGAAATGTACTCTTCTCACTAAACAACTTGATGGACAATTTTGATCATTGAAAAAAATGAGAAAAGCAGAAGACCGAGTTCCCATATCTTCATTTGTCTAATAGCTTTAACAATGGTAGGTTAGATATAAAACTCTGGCCAAATGCAATGTTACTTGGGTCTTTCTTCAATTCACAGCCTTCATGCAAGCTAAGGAGAACCCCTTCTTTCCAGACCTTTTTACCAGAGGACTGTTTGTGCAGTTAACCATTCAGTCAACAAGCATTCACAAGCACTGCCAGGTACTGTAAAGCACTTGAGGATACAAAAACAGGGGCCCATCCATCAAGGAGTTTACAGGATCTTTGCAGAAACTACTACATACAAATAATTATGTGCAGACAACATATGTACAGTGTAAATGGAAGGTAATTGGGGGAGGGGTGTCCCAGGAGAAAACTCTGGAAAACTGAGAGCTGGATATGAGTCTTTCTGGAAGCCAAGGACTCAGAGGAGCAACAGCAGAGATTTCACAGCCATAGGCAGGAGATTGACTGGCGTGTGTAACAATGAACAGCAAGTAAGCAGGATCTTTCAATGGATAGTGGTGGGAAATCAAGTTTAAGAAGAGTGTAAAGCTAGAAAGAGGTCAGGTTGTAAAGGGCTGTTAATGCCAGAGGATTTTGTATTTAATACTGAGGGTTAATAGGGAGTCACTGGAGTTTGAACAGGAGGGATAATATGGTCAGACCTGAGCTGTAGACTTTGACAGAGGCAATTCATATATTGAAGGACTTGGAGGAGCACAATTTCCTTCCCCACCCTTTCTCCTAGATGATACCAACTAACTAGTAAGAAAGCTTTACCTTACTGGATAATCCTATCTATACACTTAATCTTTCTGGTTGCCCAGAAAGATTGGAGAATGGATTAGAATGGTGAATGATGAGGTAGGGAGATCAATGAGAAGGGGATTGCTTAGTTCCAGGCAAGTAGCTATAAGGGCTTGTACTAAGGTGGTGGTGGCTAAGTGTTATAGGCACGGCTCTAAAAGCCAACATTCTTCAAGTTTGATTTTGGGATGAAATGAGGCACTTTCCATTCATGAACATTTGACAAAGGAAAAGACTTATTTTGCTCTAACAGCAAGAAAAAACAAAGATATGATACTAAGCTTCTCTGGACACAGCCCATCTTATCTCCATCTGGAAATGGTGTCTGGTTAGAAACCAGCAACTTGCATGGTCTCAGGTACCCAGAAATTTGAAATTCTGGGACCTTTTATGTCCCCAGACTAGGAAGCTAATTCAGGAAAGCTGGAGTCAATCATATTGTATGGAGGGAAAAAGCTTCTTTATGTATGTCAAGAAAATGTTAGTCCTGTCACACTATGTGAATGAAAAGAAGGGGAATGACGCATAAGTGTTAAAAAGAGAAGGGTTTCACAATGGTTTGGATAAATGGAATGGGGTGAGGAATTGAGGATGACAGTGAGGTTGTGAAACATGGGTCACTGGAAGGTGGGGGCATTCTAAACAGTCTAAAGTGGGATAAATCTGCCTACAGTGAGAGAAGAGGAGGGGTAACTGTTTGGGATGTGTTGAGTTTGAGATTCCTCCAGGACATCCAATTCACAACACAGTTGGTGTTACAGAAGTAAAATTCAAGAGACAGATCAGAGCTGGATAAATACATCTAGGAATCCTCTGCATAGAGAACACTGGTGGAAGTTCTGCAGCATTTAGAATAGAATTGTAGCACCATTTATATTGTTACAGTTACAAAATACTGTTACCTATATTCATTTGGTCTCAAAGAGGACTGTAAGTCTTTATCCCCATTTTACAGACTAAGAAACTGAAGTTGGAGGCAGTCCCTTGTTGTTCACTCGTGTCTGACTCTGTACGAAGCCAATTGGGGTTTTGTGGGCAGAGATACTGGAGTTGTTTGCCACTTACTTCTCCAGCTCACCTTACAGATGAGGAAACTGAGGCAAACAGGGGGTTAAGTGACCTAGCCAGTAAACGTCTGAGGCCGCGTTTGCACTCGGGTCCTCCAGACTCCAGGGTACCGGAGGGTTCTAGTCAGTCCTGGGCCCAGTGAAGCTCCGCCTCTCTCCAGGACCGCCCAGGCGGGGGTCTGGGCGGACGCCGCCGGTTTCCATCAGTCATCAAATGCCCAGAAGGGGACAGTCCCGCCCTGGCCCAGCAACACCGAGTCAACAAGTAGTTATGAAAGGCCTTCTACTACGTACCAGCCTGGACAAGCCTGGCGCGGTGGGAAGAACTTTGAGGTCAGAAGCCCTGGGTTCCAGCCCGGCCTCGCCCCTGCCTCTGGGACCGCGGATACGGCCCGTCACCTCTCTGGGCCTCGGTTTCTTCATCCGAACAAAAAGGCTGGGCTGACCAGAAGATCCGCGAGGTCCTGTCTGGGTCAAAATGGATGATCCCGAGGCCTCCCTGGGCCAGTCACTAAACTCACTGCTGTTGAATAAAAACAGCCCCAGCCGGCGCCCCCCAAAAGCAGCTTCCTCCCAGCGCTCCTCGATCCCAAACGCCCCGCCCCCCCCCCCCCGCTTCCCCCAGGCCTGGCTCCGCAGCTCAAGAAGCCCGGGCCCGGCCTCGCCCCCTCCGCGCGCGGCCTCCCGCGGCCCTCGTTCCCCCTCACCGGCCCGCTCCCCAGGGGGGCCGCGCTCCAGCGATTGGTGCCAGGGCCGCTCCGGGACCCGCGTGCAGCCTCGCCTGGGGTTTTTAAGAGTTTCCGTTGCCCGGCGACGGCGGCTTGTTGTGGAGCCTCGGTGCTGCCATACCGGTTTTTCCTGCGTTCGCGCCCTGCTCCTCGACCCCGCACGCTCCTCGGCCGCCTTCAGCCTCTCGGCTCCCCGGGACGAGGACTGCAGCCCGCCGCCCCCCGCCCCCAGCTTCGCCGCCTCGAACGGACGGACGCCCCGGCCTAGAGCCCGAGTGTGGCCGGTGAAAGGTGCGAAGGAGTGGCTCCACGTTGCGGGGGCAGGAGGGACGTGGCCTCAGGGACCGGCTGGGGGGCCAGGGGTCGGGGCGCGGGGTGAGCTTGCTGGGCTGGACAGCGACCGAGGGAAACGAGCCTGGGGCGCCGCCCCTCCCCCCAGATCTGCCAGCCCGCGGAGCTGTCCTTCCATGGATTACAAAGTATCTGTTGAGCGCTTCCTTGCAAGCCCTGGCCCGGGCTGCAGCCTGTGCGGAGGGGGATAGAAGCGTGGGAGGGCGGAATGCGAGCGACGGGGCGAAACTCCGCTCCTAACCTTTAATGCATCGGTCAAAAGAATTGTGCCGGCTTTCTTACCTTAACAAACTAATTATCCTAATGAATTGGTTCTCTTAGTAAAGTAGTACTATCCTCGAGTAAGATAACTATAAGAATGAAGTGTTAATTGTGTTCTTTTAAAACTTCGCCTACAGATCTCAGCCATGAGAAACACAAGCAAGGACCTTACTCTACCTACCAGTCGCTATGCCCCTTGTGGTAAGTGTCGCCCATTTGATCTTTGTAACAATTTCCAAGGAGAAAGTTATGGATTGGACCCCGAATTCCCACGACCTAATCCGCCTGTAGTTCAGGATTATTTCTTTCTGAAATTGTAGCTATCTCACACATTCAGACAGAAAGAAAAAAACACCCTCTCAGAGGCTGGGGACGTACTTACACAGATGAGAAATGCAAAAGGAAATTCAGCAAATTTTAAGCAGTTGTCTTATTTTAACAAGAGAAGAGTGAAGTCATCGGAAGGTACTATAGCGTACCAAAGGTTGTTTGCTAGAACAACAATTAAAGTTTCTTTGATTTTTTTTCAAAGGGAATCATACCTCTAGAGCTAGAAAGAACCTTAGAGATAATATAGCACAACCTTCCCATTTTTAATGCCAGAGAGATTAATCCACTCTAGGGTAATAAAATACTACCTTATTACACAGGTAGAGTAGACTCACCTTCTGTAACTCCAGACTTGGTTGTACCATGCAACCTTCCTATCAATATATTTCTATTGTACTTCTATTTTCTGTCCTACTCCACGTTTTTATAAGAATAGCACACATTTATATATAATTTTACAATTTACAAAGTGCTTTTCTCACAACTACCTTATGTAGTTGGGAGTACCAGTAGCAGTATCCTCATTTTACTGATGAAACTGAGCCCCAAATTAGTTTAAGTGAAATGGCTAACAGTCTCTGAAAATATTGGAATAGTGGACAATTATATAGAACTTTAAAGTTTTCAAAATGCTTTACCTTCTTCAATGAACCTCATAACAACCCTATGAGTTGTTATATACTACAAGCATTTATTAAGCACCTTTTATGTATCAGACACTGTTCTAAGTGATGGAGATAAAAAGAAAGGTCCCTGCTCTCAAAATGTTTAGGTATTATCTCTATATTATCTCCATTTTATAGATGGAGAAACGAAAGTTCATGGAGGTAAATAAAATTGCCTGTATTCAACATAGAATATTTCAGGCCCTTGGTACTTCATACAGTCAAATCTAAAAAGGACCTTAAAGGACAAACTCACTTTATGAATGAGAAAATGGAGGCCCAGACAAAATAGGTGATTTATTATCCAGTTGGTCAAAGAGAGGCTGGCTGTGGAACTGATGTCATCTGACTCACAGACTGGTGCTAGACTATGTTGCCACCACTAGCCTAGATTAATGTAAGATTTTCTAGTTACTCCTTAATACAATACATCCTTTCTGTCTAGAAAGGGTAGGGGGAGCAGCTTCAGAAAAATAGCAGATTCATTTTTAAAAATAACAAAGTGTATCAGAGTTGTTTGGTTTTTTTTTAACCAGACCTGATATTTCGTTAGCATAGGGAACACCCAGTGATAAAATTTTCTAGGCTAATTCAGATTGGCCCCTGCTCTTTGGTTTATATTTTCTAGAGAGGTAAAGTAATTTGCCCAGGGTCCCATAGCCAATATATATCAGAAGTAGATGTCATTTCAGGTCTTCCTGATTCTGAAAGAAGTTCTATCCGCTGTGCTATGCCAGCTCCTGTGTACTTTGTGGCAAATTAAAGGTTCTGCATAAAAGCTCTGATATTGTTAATTTCAGAATTCTTTGAATTTCTTATCTCTGCTAGAAAGAAGTCAAAATTTCCTACCCTGGCCTCCTTAGCCATAACCTCTATGCCTTGATCTCAAACTACCTTTCTGAGGCTGACTCTCAATTTTACCCTAATCTTAACCCTGTGTTAAAGCCAAGATACACTACTCACTATTCTCCTCTTCCTCCTCATCCCCCAGCACCCAGTATCTTCTGACTTGCATGACTTTGCTCATACTTTAACTACCACCTGGAATATCCTCCTCTGGCATTTTTGCCTGCCAAAATCATAGTTGTCTTTGAAGACTTACCTTCAGTACTATTACCTTATCTGTGTGTATCCACCCTACAATCCATCTTAAAAAAATAAAAAGCAACAATGTAATTTCTCCCATTCTCCCCCTTCCCCCAGCACTTTTGTGCCTCTCTTTTGGTCATTGCCATTTTCTACTTTGTATTACAGTTTTTTTGTGTATAAATTTGTCTTATCCCACTGCTAGATTATAAACTCCTGGAAAGTTGTATATCTTCTTTGTCTTTGTTTCCTAAAAAGACCCAGCAGAATAATTTGTATGTAGTAATATTCAACTCCTATTTATTAAATTATAAAATTAAAAAGAAAGAAAATGAAATATTTTTCCATTCTTCATGAAGTTCCTAGTGTAGGTAGAGGACAGAAAATCTATGGGTGATTACAATTGAGTGCAAAGAATAATAAACCAGGATTCAGGACACTTGGATTCTGGTGCCACCTTGACCTTGCCTGACCTTTCCAAGGCCTTAATCTCTGTGAGCTTTGGTTGCATTCTCAATAAAATAGGAAAAATATTACTTTCCCTGTGTCAGTCAGGCAGCAGTGCCACCTTGCCCCAGGTTTGTTTAGTATGATGTTCATGAGCATTTTTTGCATTTGAATTTGATTTCTCCTTTTGTTTTTAAGAATCATATAAATTGGGAGGAAAAGGGAGAAGGCTTGAACTTTCTAGAATTGGTTTTATTGATCTCTTCTAGAATCATCTTTTTAGAAATAAGTTCTTACCTCACCAGAAAAATCTTTATTGACTAGTTGAGGTCTGCCCTTTAAACCACATTATTCTCATCTTAAATGTTTGTAATACAGATATTGGTAAGTTTGAGAGTAAACATTAACCACTGTAGTAAAATGCTTTTCTGTAATGAGAAGATAGATGGAAACTTTCTGTTCTCTTTTGATCAGTTATAAATCAACATAGAATAAGTTATTGTTGATTGATTAAGCACTTTATGTGGCAAGTGTTGTACTAGGTTCTGGAGTACAAATACAAAAAAAAATGAAACATTCTCTGCTCTCTAGCTTATAACAGTATATTCAACAAATGGTCTTCCAGCTTTTATTTGAAGACCTCCAATGAGGAGGAACCCACTATCTGCCAAGGCAGCCTAATCCAGTTTTGAAGACCTTTAATTGTTAGAAGCCTTCTTACACAAGATATTTAAATTGACTTCTTTATAGTTTCCACCTAGTATTTCTAGTTCTAGCCTCTGGGATCAAACAAAACAAGTATATTCTCTCTTTGAAGTGATAGTTCTTCAAATACAGTAAATACTTCTAGAAAACTATTACTTTTCCCTTAAGTCTCCTCAAGGAAAACCAAGTCTGTTGCATCTCCCAACACATACTACAAGTCAGAAACTACCTTCATTTTAATTCTTAACTTTATTCCCTTTGCCCCTCCCTTCCTCCCTCTTTCCCCATTTCTGTTAATCCCTCCAATTACCACACTCCAACTCAAAGAAAAAGAGAGAGCACCCTTAGCCACATCTACCATTTCTTTGCAGATCTCTGAGTTTTAACCTGTTGAATTAAAGTAATTCTGTTAATAAGTATTTATTATATACCAGCTACCTGCCAAACACTGTGCTAGGCACTGGGGATAGATGTACAAAGAAATATAACCACTATTTACAGGGATCTTACATTCTAATGATATATACATATATACACACACACACATGTATACATATATATAAATACATCCTAAATAATTATAGTTAATAGTAATAATGATGATAACTAACACTTACATGGCACCTGTTATGTGCCAGGCATGGTGCTTAGAGTTCTTATAATTATTGCCTCATTTGGTCCTCACAAAAACTGTGGGAGATAGGTGCTTTTATTATCTCCATTTTACAACTGAGGAAACTAAGACAGACAGAGGTAAGGGACTTGGCAGGCTTCACACAGCTAGGATGTGTCTGAGCCTGGATTTGACCTCTGTGCCACCTAGCTACTTCCAGAAACAGACTTAGATATTGTTTTGCTTTACCTCATTTTACAAATTAGAAAACTGAGGCTTAGAGAGTAAAACATAGTTTGCCCATTTGAGCTTGGTCTTGAATGACTGGTAGAATTTCAGAAAGATGGGAGGATGTTCTGGTCAGGAAATAGGATGAGAAAAGGTAGAAAATTTAGGGACATCTTGAATGAACAGCAAATAGTGTCATTTTGACTAAAACATAAGGCACTTGTAAGAGGAATAAGAAGAGATACTAAGGCTATATAATGTTAATGGAATAGGAAGATCTTTCACTTCCATCGATAGGCCTGTGTGTCCACATGTGTTCAGTGATGGACGTCTTATTGCTTTAAACTCCAGCCCAGCTGTGATACATCCTGAGTCACATAGAGCACATTGGGGGAGGAACTTGCCTAAGGAGAAGGTTGCTTAGGAGGAGCTTGCTTATGGGGCAGCTGGCTTACAGGAAGGCTTTCACGCCTTTTGGTACTGAGGTAATTAGGCGCTGAGTCACAAGGGTTGTGATGCCTTCTGGTTCTGAAAGTGGATATATGTTCTGAGGTTGGTATGTTGCTTTGTGGGTTCTCTTCATGAGAAGGACCTTTTGATTCCCTGGACTGGACTCTAGATAGCCCTTTGTTAAGAGCCCCCCAACTGCTCAGATGTTGCTGGTACTTCCCCATCTGGTCATATATGTAGGTGTTTGTATTACTTTGTTCAGACAGTAGAAGCCCTGTCGAATCGCTGTACTAATTTCTCTACTTGTATTTTCTATACTCACTTCTTTCTAATTAAAGTAAGATTTAAAAATTATCTTTCATTTAGACAGGGAGATCAAAGAACCTGTGCCAGCAGGCCATCCTGGATGTTCTAGGGTGCTTGCTAACACAGGCTATTAATTCTGTTTTAGTATTTTCTATTTAAATGTCCTTAAAACAGGAGTTTTTCAATAATGCTTCCAGTTACATGACATTATAAGATAAGACAATGTTTTTTAGGGATGTGCCTCATATATAACTTGTGGTTCAGTTATAATCTCCTTTTACAGAAAAGAATAATGAGGCATAGAAAAATTTGACAGTACATCTGCTGGGGGAATCAAAATAATCATTTTTAAAGAGCCTTAAAATTCACGTATTAGAAAATGAGTTGGGGAGAAGAGAAGTACTTGAAGCTTTTTATTGGATGTAATTTATTTAAGTATCACAATCTACATTATAGTAGGTCTTAGAAATATTAGAACTAGTAGTTGTACAGTTCTACTTTGTAGCTTTTCATTTCTTTTGTTTTTTAACTGATGCAGCAAAAAATATCTGCTGTTTGTAAGGATTATGCTAGGCACTAGGAATATAAAAATGAAAGATGATACTTCCTTTCTCTAGTGTGGTGAATAAAATAGTTACAAGCTATTGTATAAATTAGAACAAGAATAAGTATGTAAGAGAGATAAGGCAATGTCATGTGAGGTTAGCACCTACCAGATGTAGTCATCTCAGAGACAGTCTAGTACATTGTATAAATAAATATGAAACTGTGATTAGTAGACACCAACGATTACAGTTAACTAATTTCAGTATTTCATTTCTAGATTGGTATTACCATCTTCCATTGAAAAGATCTGAGAAGCCCTCAGAAATTGCACTTCCTCCAACATCCCAGATTCCAGGCCTGAGTGAACTTGCAGAACCACATAATGAGATCACATTTGGCTCCCGAAGAAATTGGATAAAAGACACCGATTCAGAATACGTCAAACTTGCAAAACAAGGCGGCAGACCTGGTGAATAATTTCATGTGTTTTATTTTGTTTCCTTTTGGAGATTTTATTTTTTTATGAATTGTGATAAGGAGGCTTAATAAAAGGGGAAATTTTGTTTTTAGTTAATTTCTTTAATATATGTTTATATCTGTTTTGGGGGAGGCAGTGTAGAGCATCAAGAATGCTCTCAGAACTATAATGATTGACTTAAAAAACAATTTGTTTACTATCTCTTTTATGAGATATCATGGCATAGATACAGAATCTAAAATACCTGGGTTCAAATTTCACTTCTGACAGTAGGTGTGTGACCTTGGACAAGGTATAATTTCCCCAGGCAGTTCTCTAGGAGTAATTAATCTCTTTTTTAAAAAAATTTTTAATATTTGTATTTTAAGTTTTGAGTTCCAAAATCTGCCCATCTCTTCCCTTCCACTTCCCAAAGATGGTAAGCAATCAGGTATAGATTATGCATGTACAATTATAGAAAGCCTTTCCCTATTAGTCATTTTGTACAAGAAGAGTAGCATAAAAGAAAAAGAAAGTGAAAAATAGCATGCTTCAGTCTGTATTCAAACAATATCATTTCTTCCTCTGGAGGGAGATAGCATGCTTCACCATTACTCCTTTAGGATTGTCTTAGATCATTGTAGAGCTAAGAATAGCTAAGTCATTCACAGTTTGTTGGACGATATTGCTGTTAACTGTATACAGCATTATCCTAGTTCTGTTCACTTCACTTTGCGTCGTTTCATGTAAGTCTTTCCAGGTTTTTCCGAAGTCATGCTGCTTGTCATTTCTTATAGCACAATAATAGCATTGTGCTATAAGAAAGACAAACAGGCAGACTTCGGAAAAATCTGGAAAAGACTTACATGAACTTGATGCTGAGTGAAGTGAGCAGAACCATGAGAACATTATACACAGTAACAGCCACAATGTTCAAGAATTGTTTCTCGTAGACTTGGCCTATCACAGCAATGTAAGGACCTAAAATATTTCCAAAGGATTCTTGATGAAAAATGCCATCCACATCCAGAGAAACAGCTATGGAATCAGAACACAGAATGAAGCAGACTATTTTCCATTTTATGTTTTGATTTTTTTCATGCTTTCTCTCATTTGTTTTAATTCTTCTGTGCAACATGACTAATGTAAAAAATGTGTTTAATAAGAATGTATGTGTAGAAACCGTATAAGACTGCATGCTGTTGTGGGGAAGGAGGGGGATAAAATGGAAAACATATGGAAGTGATTGTTGAAAACTGAAAACAAATTAATTATAAAAAAAAATATTCCATTACAATCATATACCACAGCTTGTTTAACCATTCCCCAATTGATGAGCATCCCTTTGGTTTCTAGTTCTTAGCCACCACAAAAATAGCTGCTATAAATATTTTTGTGCAAATAGGTCTTTTTCCTTTTTTTTGGATGGCTTTAGGATACAGACCCCTAGGACTAATCTAAGTCTAAGAAGGGTGGAAGTCTGACACCTGGAGTTCAGTAGGCTGACAAGTCCTGGTTCCTGCCAGTGTTTTTGAGTCTCTAATGAATGCTATGTATAGTTGTTTCTTTGGGTTTCATCTTGATATTTAAATTAACATGTCTTCATATGTATATACACGTGTGTGTGTATGTATACACGTATATACACACATTTGTCTTGTTCTCCGAATAATATTATTGAGTGCTTATAATTTAATCTTGCCAATTTTACAGAGAAAATTCATTTTTAAGAAATAATGTTTATTGCTTTTATGTCATATTCTTTTCCATTATACCTAACTCTCTCCCTCTTGCCCTCCCACAGAGGCATGACTTATAACATAAAATAAAAAAGAGGAGGGAAAATGTTTAGCAACAAAAGTAGTCATACCTATCAAGTCTGACAGTATATGCATGGTTCCACATTCATAGGTCCTCCAGTCTCCTTCAAAGAGAGAATATATCATACTTCTTCTTCCAAATCGAAACAGTACTGTGTAATTATAATACAGTCCAAACCATAATTGAAAGGATTCTTTACCACATTATGCCTGACAAATAGTCATTTCAGCCTCTGCTTTAAGACCCTCAAGAAAGGGGAACATACTGCCTCTCAAGGCAGCTCATTATACTTTTGGATAGTTCTAATTGTTGGGAATTTTTTTCCTGACATCAGATCTTTAATTTGCTGCTTCTGAAATTTCCACCCATTTGTTGCTCCTGGCTTTGCCCTCTGGGGTCAGATAGAACAACACTATCCTTCCTTGCCCCTCCCAAGCCTTATTTTAAGCAAACTAAACATGCACAACTTCATCTGATGCTCAGGTGACATGGACGTCAGACTCTTGGCCATCACGGTTGCCTCTTCCGAGTAGTCTCCAGACCCCCCATGTCCTCCTTAAATTGAGGAGCTTAGGACTCTCTATTAATATTTATTAAATGCCTGCTATATAACAGTCTCTCTCCATGTTGGAGATACATGGAATGGCAGAAGACAGCTCCTGCCCTCAAGGAACTTGCAGTCTAACAAGGGAAAAAATATGCAAACAATTATGTACAAACAGGATATATACAGAATAAATTGCAAATAACCTACAGAAGGAAGACCTTAGAATTTAGGAGGATCAGAAAAGGGATCTTAGTTGGGACTGGAAGGAATCCAGGACGTGGAGATAAAAAGGCAGATTTTAGTCACCGACATTTCCCAGAATTAAGAGGTGTGGTATCAGAACAGCAAAGAAGTCAGTGTCACTGGATCGTAAAATACATGGGGGAAAGGAGAGGTAATATAAGTTATAAGAAGACTGGAAAGATGGAGGGGTTAGTTATAAAGGGCCTTGAATGCTAGAGAAATTTATATTTGATCCTGGATATTATAGGGAGACAGTGGGGTTTATTGAATGGGGGGTGGGGTTGACATAGTCAGGAAGATTACTTTGACATCTGAATGAAGGATGGATTAGAGTGGGTGAGACTTGTGGCAGGGAGACCAGTCAGCAGGCTATTGTAATAGTCCAGGTGTCAAGTGAACAGGGACCTGCATTAGGGTACAGGGTCTCGGAGGAGAAAAGATAGATGTATGTAAAGTAAAGGAGGAGAAAGTGTCAGAAGGCATCTGGGTGATGTAAGATGAGGAGGGAGGAAGAAGGAACTTGTGAATTTACTCAATTTTTTTTAAATTTTTTTTTTATTTTAATTTTTAATTTTTAATTTTTTTTATTTTTCATTTTCAACACAGTTCATATCACATAAAACAATTCCAGCTTTTGGTCAGGTGATATTTCTTTTAAAGCGTTTACAATATAGACCACAAAAGAATTTTTTTTAACATTAACCAATTCAGACACAAATAATAACTACGTATACTAACTTCACAAGCCCTTGACCTAATTGTCTCCACACTATTACTAAGAATTAAAGGACCCTAAGTTATTGTTGTGGGTCTGAAGTCCTAAGCCTAATAGCTTAATTTTAGACTTAACCTCAGATGTTCCCCTGCCAGTATTTAACGGATCTGCTATTAATTAAGCTTACAAACCTTTTGACTATAGGAAATTGCCACTAAGAGTAGGGGAAACAGTATCTCCCCAACTTTATGTCAATTCCAGGCAGGAGTAGATTGTCAACTTGCATTCAGTCAGGATTAAAGTCTGCCAGGTGTCAGTGGGGAAATTGAGTCAGGAGAATCCGACCTCAGCCCAGGCTGAACAGCCACTCTCCCACTCTTCCCATGAGACCACCTTTTGCAGTTCATACCAGCATCTCACAGGCTTACTGGCATCATGGATTGAAGGCTCAGACTGCCTTTCTTGCTATTCATACCTGGAATTAGACTCAGAAGAACAGTCACTTAGTAGTCCCACAGCATCTTAAAATAGCAAGTTCCAATAACCAGGCTTCAGATATGACTATAATTTCACATTGGCTAAGGAACGTCTTTTGAGGCAAGTCTTAAGTGGCTTACATGCCTTTCTATACATGTTCTAGTTCCTGCTTAAATGGCAATTATAAAATCAAATTTACCATTAAAACCTTAACTTTTCCATCAACGTCAAATTTTATCCGAGGTTACCTGCCTCTAGGAAACTTAGACTAAAATTCTTTTCCCCAAACTAAAGATGTCTCTGATTACGTCTCAGTAATTAATTCAGTCAATTGTTTTGAATACTAATTGCTTTTACCTCACTTTGTAACATGCCTAATTTTTCTCCCCATCACTCCCCTCCCCCCACTTCCTAATACCTTGCATTCTGATTACTCCTTCCCTCAGTATAGCCTCCCTTCTATCACACCCCACCCTTCCCTTATCCTCATCTTCTCTCTTTTCTTATAGGACAAGATAAATTTCTCTATCCTATTTCCTATGTTTCTTATTTCTCGGTTATATGCAATGACAACTATCAACATTCATTTCTAATACTTTGAATTCCAGCTTCTCTCCTTCCCTCCCTCCCTACCCATCCCCACTGAGAAGGCAAGCAATTCAATATAGACTAACTATGTGTGGTTTTGCAAAAGACTTCCATAATAATCATGTTGTGTAATACTAACTATATTGCCCTCTATCCTACTCCACGCCCTCTTCTTTTTTTATTCCCTTATTTGACCTTGTTCCTTCCCAAAAGTATTTATTTCTAGTTACTCCTTTCTCCCACTTGCCCTCCCTTCTATCATTCCCCTCATCCCACTTGTCACCTCCTCCCCTACTTTCCTGTAGTGTAAGAAAGATTTTCATACGTTTTCAGTGAGCTTGTTATCCCCTCCTTAAGCCATATGTGAAGAGTAAGCTTCACTTTTCCCCTCTCACCTTCTCCCTTTTCTCCTCCATTGAGCAAAATTTTTCTTATCTCTTTTATGAGTTATAGCCTGCCCATTCCATTTCTCCCTTTCTCCTCCCAGTATTTTCCTCCCTCACCCCTTAATTTTTATTTTTATTTTTTTTGTGTGGATATCATCTCTTCTGATTCAACACAGCCCATACTATCTGTGTGTGTGTGTACATATACATATACATGTACAATCTCTCCACCTACCTAAATACTGAGAAAAGTCTCAAGAGTTACAAATATTATCTTTCCATGTAGGAATGTAAATAGTTCAGCTTTAGAAAGTCTTTTATGAGAAGGCAAATTTTTCTATACACACCTGGTCTTTTCCTCAACAAGAACGATTGAAAGTTGTATATATCATTGAATGACCATTTTTTCCCTTGAAGTAGGGTAGGTGCTGGATAGGTGATTCTTGATTTCAATCTCAGTTCCTTTGACTTCTGAAATATCTCATTCCAATCCATTCAATCCCTTAATGTTGAAGCTGCCAGATCCTGTGTTATCCTGATTATCTTTCTACAGTACTCAAATTGTTTCTTTCTAGCTGCTTGCAGTATTTTCTCCTTGATCTGGGAACTCTGAAATTTGGCCACAATATTCCTAGGAGTTTCTCTGTTGGGTCTTTTTCAGGAGGTGATCGGTGAATACTTTCAATATTTATTTTGCCCTCTGGTTCTAGAACATCAGGATGGTTTTCCTTGATAATTTCATGGAAGATAATGTCTAGGCTCTTTTTTTCATCATGACTTTCAGATAGTCCCATGATTTTTAAATTGTCTCCCCTGGATCTATTTTCCAGGTCAGTTGTTTTTCCAATAAGATGTTTCACATTATCTTCTATTTTTTCAAACTTTTGGTTTTGTTTTTTAACTGCTTGGTTTATCTCATAGTCATTCATTTCCCTGAACTCAATTCTCTCTTTCAATGAATTATTTAGTTCAGTGAGCTTTTGAACCTTCTCCTCCATTTGGCTAATTCTGCTTTTAAACCCTCCTTCTCCTTGTTGGCTTTTTAGACTTCTTTTTCCAATTGAGTTAGCCTCTTTTTAAAGGTGTTATTCTCCTCAGCATTTTTTTGACTCAGCTGCTCAATTTCCGGGGCTTTGGTTGGGGCCAGGAGAGGGGTGCTGTCACTGAGGGCTGAGATTTAGATCAGCTGCTCCCTACCACCAGAGGCTGTAAGCTGAGCTGCTTGGACAATGGACCCAGGTGGCTTCCAGGCCACTGTAGCTGCCTGTAGCCTGCTGCTGCCTGGGGCTATTGCTGGAGGTACCCCATTCCCCTCTTGCCCAGCTAGGAAAGTCCTCTTATGCTGACCTTAGGAACTTTCTTGTAGGTTGAGGCATCTGGGACCCTCCCTGCTGGGAGCTCTGCCCAGGAGGTCTGTTCAGGTCCTGTTCTTCCCAGTGCCACATGGCCAGGGCTGGGCTCTGCTCCACTCATTGTCCTGTGAGATAGACCTTTCCTATCAGCCTTCCAGGCTACTTTTGGCTGAAAACCTCTTTCACTCTGTTGTTCTGTTACTTCTGCTGCTCTAGAATTTGGAGTTATTTTTTACAGGTATTTTGTGGGCTATGGGGGAAGTGCTAGAGTATATGTGTCTTTCTACTCCTCCATCTTGGCTGCACCCTCCAAATTTACTCAATTATTTCAGTGAAATATGAGGCACAGTTCTCATCTGAAATGATGGGGGGAGGGAGAACCATGGGAAATTTGAGGGGGGATGAAAAGTCCTGGAAAAGCCATTGTGGTGAGTGGGATAGTGAGTTAATTAGGGAAATATAAAAAGATTACCTTACAGCAATCAGGGCCCAGTTGAGAAGAAATAGTGGACCAGTCAGCAGTTTTGTTATTTTCTCCAGCTTCATTCAGCCCCACATTTTTTAGAAGTAAGGCAGCAGGTGGTGGGAGTGATCTGAGGCTGAAGGCTTAGCAGGGCTAGACAGAAATATGATAAGAGAGGAGGGGACTCCAGAGAAAAGTTCATTGTGGAGTTGAGCTAGGTCATCAGAAGGTCAGAATGGGAAAGAGAATAAAATGCAGCTAGTGCAGGGGTGATGGCCTGGGAAAAAACTGAGAGGTCCCTTAGGATTGGAGGTTACTTTATGCATGAATCATAGGGTTTGGGATTTCAAAGCAAAGGGAGAGGTGGAATAACAGTGGATTGTGACCAGATGAACTTCAGAGTTCATAAATCTGGAAGCAGAACATTTGTGGATGAGGACAAAGTCAAGGGTATGACCATCAATTGTGTGCCTTAGGTGGGGTAAAGGAGGAGTAGGTCAAGTAAAATGAGTAAATTGACTTTCCTTTATCCAGAAGCTTTTTTGGCTGCGTATCACATGGCTGTTGTATTAGCTTGCAGTCCACTAAGACCCACAGATCTTTTTTGAACAGCTGCTGGCCAACCCAGCCTCTTCCATCTGGAAGTTGATGTTTTTGTAAGTGTAACAGTTTACATTTATCCCCATTGAATTTTATCTTAATTAGATTCAGCCCAAGGTTTTAATTGGTCATAATTCTTTTAAATCCTGACTCTGTCATCTACTGTGTTACCCATCCCTCCCAATTTTGCATCATCTGCACATTTGACAAACATGCCTTTGGAATTCCCCCAGAAACTCCTGCTGTGCTGGCAATGAACTATCAGCAGCTAACTTTGTCTGTCAGTCCATCCATTCAGCCAGTTCTGAAAACATCTGATTGTATTATTGTCTAAACCAGGGGTGAATTTGCAGCCTCGGGGCCCCATGTGGCCCTCTAGGTCCTCAAGTGGGGCCCTTTGACTGAATCCAGACTTCACAAAGTAAATCCCCTTAATAAAAGAATTTATTGTGGAAAACTTGAAGTCATTTCCCTTCATCTTCTCCACAAGATTAGTGTGAGATACTAGCTTAGTAATTCTGTTAGAAAAAAAAAAAGGCAATGTAGTAAGCCTGCCATGGTCTCTTCTTAATGAAGCCACACTGGCTCCTTATGTTCATCCTCTCTGATTGTTGACCAACCACCTTTTTAGTGATTTGTTTCAAATTTTTTTCCAGGAATTGAAGTCATGCTCACTGGTCCATAATTTGCGGGCTCTCTTATTTTCCCTTTTGAAAAAATTAAGACAGTTGCCTTTCAATAATCTGGCAGTACTTCTCCCATTTTCCATGATCTTTTAGGGAACACAGTGGCTCAGCATTCACATCTTCAATTTCTGGGCCAAGTGACTTGACTTTATCAAAGGCAGCTAGATGCTCTCTTACTGTTTCCTTATTTGTCTTGGGTATTAGCTCTCTGTTGGTCATTTTTGCCTTCTCCTTTGCAGAGTTATTGTACCATCTCCCCATGCAAAGGTCTGTTCTTTCTTGGATCCTCCCTTTTCTCTTGGAATAATTTTGTGGCATCCTTAGCTTCTCTTGCTGGCCTCAGTTCATTCTGAGGATTAGCATTTCTAATAGTTATTTCAGGAGTCATTCTCTTATCCTCAGTTCTCTGGTCTAACTCCCATCTGTACATTTTTCTCTTTTTTAACATTTAAGTTCCCATTGCATTCATGTCTGTGTCATCAAACAAATTGCATTTTTCCCCTTCATGTTCATTGTTTTCCTAATAGTGAACTATTTTTGCATTCATGGTTTAAATCCAATTTGATTGAATTTTTTTGTATATATTGCTGATTTTGACAGGATTTTATTTAAAAATTTTTCAGCAACGTTTATTAATGATACTGGTATATATAGTTCTCTTTCATTCCTTTTGTGTTTTCTTAGTTTAAGTATTAAATCTACATTTGGCTCACCAAAGGAGTTTGATAAAGAATTTTCCTTCTTGATTTTTTAGAATAATTTGTTTAATAAAAGTATTAATTATTCTTTAAAGTTTATTAGAATTCAAATGTAAATCCATCTGGACTAAGGTTTGTTTGGTTTTGGTTTTTTCCTTTTCCAGTTCTTTATGGCTAATTTGATTTTTTTTTTCTGAACTTTAATTAAGATCTCTATTTTATTTACTGTTAATTTCTCCATTTCTCCATTCGCCATTTCTCCATTTCTTCTAGATTCTCAGTTTTGTTGGCATATAATTGGGTATAGTTGATTCAGAGGAGTTTTATTTCTTCAGAGAAGCAAAGTTAATAAGTCTTTATCAAAAATTAACTCATTACTTGAAATGAACTATTTTAATAAACAATCTTAAATTTCTCTTTAAAATTTATGGGTTTACTTTTTTTCATCCAATTTCCTAACCATTATAGTAGAGTTTACAGTAATTTCTACTTCTAATTATTACTTGGTGAACTTCATAAGAATTATCTACTTGAACTGCCAAAAAGTTTCTGCACTTTTATAAACTTCAACAATACCATAATCACTAACTTCTTTAACTTGTGAACAGTTTTAATAGGATCATATATTTACAGCTGCAGGGAACCATATATGTTTTATAGATAAGTAAACCGCGCCCCAGAAAGTTGAAGTAACTTCCCTAGAGTCACACAGGTGATAACTGTCAGAGCTGAAATTTGAATATGCTTTCATATTATTTTCCTCATGTATTTTTGGATCATATACGCTATTAATTAGTCAAGATATCAGCTATTGGGTGCTATTTTGGGGCTGAATGCCATGTAACAGATATGAAACCTAAATTTCTTGGTTTAGCCAAGGACTAAATATTACCATACTGTTTTATAACTAGACGTGTCTGCCTCAAAGGGCTAGAGGAAAGTTTCCTAAATCTGTTTTGAGTAGCTTTATTATTTTTTAAAATTTCTTTGCATTTTTCTTCAAGGATTATTTTGTGAAAAGTTTTCAAGGATAATTAATTTCATGTAAAGTAGTTTGAACTTCTGCTTTATCACCAGCTTTAAGTGGCCTAATATTTACTAAGTTCTTTGAAACAAAAACCCTTGCTATTCACTGTTTTCAGTTTCTCTTATAAAGGTTTTCTTTTAAATCTTCCCAGCTTTTGATTGTAATCTTTCAAATTTGGAGTAATCTGAATTACGGATTAAAAGATGTGAGCATTTTTGGAACTGGCCCCCAGGTGGCGCAGTCGATATAATGTTGGCTCTCCTTCAGCTATGTTATCAGCTGTGTGACCTGGTCAAGTCTCTTCATATTTATCTGCCTCTGTTTCCTCATCTGTAAAATGGAGATAATAATAGCACATGGCTGTTGTAAGGATCAGATGGGATCACCCTTGAGTCCTATCTAAGTGGTGCAGGCTGTCCTGAAGTTGCTTCATCATTAATCCCGTGTGGTACTTGGGGTTCCCTCTCACTGAGAATCCATCACCCAGGGCCCCTGATCACCTTACAGAGAGCAGGACACAACTTTCCAGTTTTCTCTTGGCTGTCCTAAAAGCACACCTTTGGTTACCTGTATTCAGCCCAGAATAGCACATTCACTTATTTCTGCTGTTGGGAAATTTGCTTTGATTCAGGGAAACTCTGAATACCACTCCCAAATGCTGTATTTAGTTATGAAGCAGCTACCTCAGGTCTTGTCAGTCAGTCAACAAGCACTTACTGCTGTGTGCCCGCTACCTTCCACTTGCTGGTGATGCACAAGCAAAAATGAAGCCCTTCCTGCCCTCCGCTGAGGGGGCCAACACATACCCACAAATACACAACAGCTGGGAGGCTCAGGAAAGGCTTTATGTAGAGAGTAGTGATTGAGCAGAGTTTTAAAAGAAGCTCGGAATTCTCAGAGGCCAAGGTGAAGAGCGGGTATATTCCAAGTTGGGGGGGGCAGTCTGTAACAGGGGTACTGAGACGTGGGGACATCATGCAGAACAGCAAGGAGCCGTAGAGCACTTTGCTGAGCAGCAGGGCAGGAAGTATATAATAATGCTGGAAAGATAGGTTGGAGCCAGGCTTTTAAATACCAAACCGTGCTTTTAGATTCTGCCCTAGACACTTACTTGACTGTAACCTTGGGCAAATCTCAGCTCTCTTCACCTGTTTCCTCATCTGCAGAATGAGGGGGCTGGACTCTAAAAGTCACTTCCAGCTCTAAATCTATGAGCTTGTTTGATCCCAGAGATGATAGAACAACTGGAGTTAATTTAGTAGGGGAGTGGGCCTTTGTTCAGGTAAATAAGTTTTAAAAGTTGGCCAATGTTAATTAATTTATTCTTGCTTACTTAAAATGTAATTAATTATTCAGTTAAGGTTTTAGAACAATTAGGTCTGAGTGTAAATATGAAAAGAAATAGAAATACCAAGAGAAGAAAATTATAGTCACTCAATCTACTTTTTGTATAAATATTTTAGAAGTTAGCTGTGTGTTTATGTTGGGAAATAAGTAATTGCCTATTTGGTAATGATTGTTAAAAGGCTACAGATGTATTTTAGAAAAACAAAGGAGTTTTGTCTCTAAAATTTGACCTTTGCCTATCCAAGATCTTAGGTTTTCAGTAAAATAGCAGGTGTCAGTGGTATCTAGAGAACATTTTAATGATAAAACAGCAGTAAAAAAAAAAACCCAAAAACAAACTACCATTAATTTCAATTTAGTTTTCAGTTGTTACAGCCAGACAGGTTTATAATAACTGCCCCTTAGCAATGAGGAAAGTTAAATCATGTCTTAATCTTTAACTTAAGATTTATTGAAACATTATGCTGCTGGTTCAAGAAAAGGATCTCCTGTTGCATATTCGATGCCTGAATGGTATACTCATCACAGTAAACCAACAGCTGAACCAAAAGAGTAAGTATGCTTGAATTCATCTTAAATTTTTGCTTACCCAGATGAGGAGGGAAAAGTTTTCTCTAACCATATTTCATTTGAAAGGCAAAATAAAAAACCATTGCATTCACTATAAGTATTAAATTAAATGGGACTCTGGGACATTTAGTAAGGAAGAGGTTAGTGCCGAGATGCAGCAGAACTGATCAGCTACAGCCCTGCAGTTCAGCAGCTCCCTGAGGTTGTAGCATTCTGCCACTCAAGAGCTGTGTAACCCGGAGCGATTCATTCAGTGCTCTATATTCTGTTTGTAGAAGGACATCATTACCTAGCTAGCTAATATTTCTAAGTTATCTAGGTGCCTTAGTGAAAGAGGTAAGGTACAGAAATCCAAGGGATTCTCAAACTTGATGAGGTCGTTTACTTATACGTGTTATTTGCCAAGTTCTTTCAGTGGTCCTGGACATTGTGCCCATGCACCAAGTCCCTCCTGCCCAAGGTAGTCCTCATTTTTATGTGTCAGTTTTCCTTAAAGTGGCACACTTTGTTTTATCTTCTGGAGAGTTATCTCAGATTCAAAAACTAAGTACTAGAAAGAAGAAAGACCACACATTTGCGCCAGACTAGGAGGGGAGGAGTGGACTTCAAATGCTGGAGGCAGGAAAGGAGAAAAGGACCTGAGGGGAAGCATTTGTACAGAGAAAAGATCATTTTTGAACTTTTACTTAAAATTATCAAATCTTTTTCCCTCCTGCAGAATACATGTGTCTTCCATGCCAGAGTATATGGTTTATGAAGAGTTTAACCCTGATCAGGCCAATGGTAACTACGAATCCAAAAGGGGGCCTTTTGATTTTGATATGAAAACAGTTTGGCAGAGGGAAGCGGAGGAGCATGAAAAGGAGAAAAAAAAGGTGACTCATCTCGAGCTGGGGTTTCATTGTTCCTGTGCACTTCAGAAACTGTGTTAGGAGCTTCAAATGTCACTTAAACGTTGTTTGATAGGCTGTATTAATTCAACAAACATGTTCTGCCAGCTGTGCTCCACTCTGGAGATGCAGAGCCCCAAAAGAAGACAGTCCCTCCATGCCCACAAGAATGGCCCTTTCTACTGGCATGCAGATTGTGTATTTTACTAAAGTTTTAAGTATTTTGGTGATATAATCACCAAATCATAATATAGTCACCAATTGTAATCAGGTGCCTCTTTCACATTTCTTCCAAAGCTTGCTTGCTTAAGGCAGGTAACTTACTTTGCTCCACCCAAAATGCATCTAGTTTTACAATACTTTCAACTAACTGAAGCTTGATCTAGAGAAGACAAAGTGATACAATGTTTGTATTTATCTATTTAGCACAAAGAAATTATGAGAAGGAAAAAATTTTTCTCTTCCAACTCTTAATGTAATAGATCTTCATTACTCACACAGGTTAGTTCCTAAAGATGTAAATTTTGTTGATAACTGGAGAATAAGATATCCCTTAGATCCAGAATTTTGCCTTTCATTTGCCCACTAATTTAAAGCCCCATTAAGTTAAAGCTAAAATGTAACTGAGGCTTAACTCTCTTGAATATTTTGCAGGAAAAACTTGCTAATCCAAGTCCATTTTTAACTGGTAGAATTTATGGGGGTGCATTCTGTCACTGGGACTGATGCTCCAAAGTCTTTCCAGCCTGCTGGCATGGCTTTCAAGAGCCAAGATTCCCTTCCTCACCATGATGAGACATTAAAGTGGAGGGTGGTTTATATAGCAAATCCATCTTTTCTATTCAGCACATAAAATATGATGAAAAATAGAATGAAAAAGATACTCTCCCCAGTTGAGAAATAATGAAATTGAATTCAGGCAAGAGTGAATGACCTTTTATGGGAAATAATCATTCAAAAAGTCAGTAACTGGAATTATAACAAATTTCCTAAGTCCTATGTCATGTTGTCACAATATGCTGAATTGGCAAAGAACTGGACAATTCTATTGTACTGAGCTTGGATATATGATGATGATTATCAATTATAATTATATAATTATTATCAACAGCATCAAATGCATTTTTGATGTGCCTATCTTATATTTTGGTTCTAGGCATGATAAAAAGGTAAGCGATAAAAGGCATTGGCCCTGGCTCATAGAGAGGATGTTAAAATTGTAAATAGAAAACAGAATCAAAGACATTGAAGATACAATTAATGAGCATTTAATAAATATATAGAATGTAGTACATTATGTATGCAATAAGTGTCCTTAGTAGAGGAGGGAATAGTAAGCAAATTAGAGACTTAAAACTGAGAAGTCTCCATTTCTTTTCCACTTAGTGAAAAAGTTATGAAGGACTGTTATTTGAAGAATTTCTCAAGTGTTTGAAGGGTAAGAATTTGATTATCTGGTAGTAGATGAATATTTGAGGCAGGAAAAAAATCATGGAAGTCTTTGTGACAAGGGTAGGTTGATTAGTAAAGTACTGAGATGTGCTTATAGGAAACAAGGTGATTAGGCAAGAGAAAGGGAACAAGTTCTGTCATAGGGTGAATCTGATATAAGACTTTTTTTTAATAGCAGTAGGAATCTTATTTCTTATACTTAGGAAACTGAAAAACCTTCAAGGGGAAGGAGGTAGTTGGCATATAAAAATGATGCAATTTAAAAAAATTTGCAATAGTTTTGAGAATTGACTAAATGCAGATTGTACTAGGAGTCAACAGGCGAGAAACTAGGTGGCTATAGTAATCTAATTGTTATGTCTAGAGTCTGGATCAGGGGTGGGGAACATGCAGCCTTGAAGCCACATGTGGCTCTCTAGGTCCTCAAGTGTGGCCCTTTGACTGAATGCAAACTTCACAGAACAAATTGCCTTAATAAAAGAATTTCTTCTGTAAAACTTGGACTCAGTCAGAGGGCCGCACCCGAGGACCTAGAGGGCCACATGTGGCCTCGAGGCCCCAGGTTCCTCACCCCTGGTCTGGAGTATGACAATGTAAGGGTAAAGAGGGAAATTTGGAGAAAATATTTTAATACATTTTTTGAAATTTTGTTGATATTTTGTTTTCATATTATCTACATTTTCTGTAGAACCCTTCCTCTACAGTCACCCAGAAGGCCATTTCTTAAAATTTGGGGGGGGAGGGGGAGATGTAAAAAGGAAAGGAAAAAAATTCAGCAAAATCTAATTCATCAAAAAAAAAAATCTAATTTTATATAAATGTTTCACAGCTGTGGTCCCTCCTCCAAAGAACCATAGGGAGGTGTGTGCTCATGTCTTCTTTGGAACACTGAGTGTTCAGTATAACTTCAGAGAATCGTATTTCAGTTGTTTTCTTGTTTTTTCCATTTACATTGATGTAATTGTGTAATTTGTTTTCCTCTTTCTGCTTATTTGGAAACAATTTTTGCTTCTATCTATTCATCATTTCTTAAAACACAATCACACTCCATTGTATTCATGTACCATAATTTGCTTAGCCATGCTCCAAATGGTGAGCATCTTCTTTGTTTCCAACTTTTGCTGTCGCAAAAAGTGTGGCTGTAAATATTTTTGCATATATGAGGTATTTCTTTTAGTCATTGACCTCCTTGCCTATGACCTGTATGCTTAGCAGTGGAATCCCTGGATCAGAGAGTGTGGATGTTTTATTAATTCTATTTTCATAGTTCTACATTGCTTTTCAGAATGGTTGGACCAATTCTTGTCTATAACAACAATACATAGGAGCAGCTAGGTGGCACAGTGGATAGAGCACTGGCCCTGGAGTCAGGCTGACCTGAGTTCAAATTCTTCCTCAGACACTCACTAGCTTTGTGACCCCAGGCAAGTCACTTAACTCTGATTGCCTCCACCAAAAAAAAAAACAACCCAAGCCAAAAACAAAAAAACCCCAATGTTAGAGTATTTATTTTCTTAAAATATTTATTTTTAGATTTCAGCATTCACTTTTATAAGATTTTAAGGTATAATTTTTCCCTCCACTCTCTCCCCTCCCCTTTCCCAAGACGGCATGTAATTTGATATGTGTGTGTGTTTGTCCTTTGTTGCCTAAGAAGATCATGCCATCGGAGAAATGATGACATGACCTGCACTTGACTTTGTTTTGAGTGAGGGAGGGCTGTGCAGGTCACCAACCTCACTTCTCCTCCAGAGCCATCTGAATCCAGTGACCAGATATTGATCAAGATGACTGGAGATGTCCCAGGATGAGGCAATTGGGGTTAAGTGACTTGCCCAAGATCACACAGCTAGTGAGTGTCAAGTATCTGAGGTGAGATTTGAACTCAGGTCCTCCTGACTCCTGCATTAGTACTCTATCCACTGCACCACCTAGTTGCCCCATGTAATCTGATATAGACTATACATGTGTGATCATATTAAACATTTATACATTAGTCATGTTGTGAAAGAAGAATCAGAACAAAAGAAAAAACTACAAGAAAGGAAAAAAAAGAAAATCATATGCTTCAGTCTGCATTCAGACTCCATAGTTCTTTCTCTGGCTGTGGGTAGCCATTTTCCATCATGAGTCTTTTGGAATTGTCTTGGATCATTACATTGCATTCATTGCCCAGAAAAGCTAAGTCTAACTAAGTCGGTCATCACATAATGTTGCTGTAACTATGTAGAATGTTCTCTGGTTCTGCTCACTTCACTGAGGATCAGTTCTTGCAGGTCTTTCCAGGTTTTCCCAAAATCTGCCTGCTCACAGGCATTCTTACAGAACAATGGTATTCTATTACATTCATATACCACATATACCTGCCATTCCCCATTGATGAGCATCCCCTAGATTTTCAAATCTTTGCCACCACAAAAAAGAGCTGCTACGTATATTTTTGTATATGTTGGTCCTTTTCCCTTTTTTATGATCTCTTTGGTTTACACACCTAGAAGTGATATTGCTGGATTAGTGGGTATACACAGTTTTATAGTCCTTTGGGCATAGTTCCAGATTGCTCTCCAGAATGGTTGGATCAGTTTGCAACTCCACCAGCAGTGTTTTAGCTTTCAAATTTTCCCACATCTTCTCCAACATTTATCATTTCCTGTTTTGTCATGTTAGCCAATCTGATACGTATGATGTGGTACCTCAGAGTTACTTTAATTTGCATTTCTATAATTAATAGTGTCTTAGAACATTTTTTCAAATAACTATAGATAATTTTAATTTCTTCATCCAAAAAACTACCTCTTCATATCCTTTGACCATTTATCGATTGGGGGACAATTTATATTCTTATAGATTTGACTCAGTTCTCTATCTGTTTTAGAAGTGAGACCTTTATCAGAGACACTGGCTGTAAAAATTGTTTCTACCTTTCTGCTTCCCTTCTAATCTTGGTAGCAGTGACTTTTTTTAATGCAAAAACTTTTTAATTTAATGTAATCAAGGTTATCATAATGTTCTCTATCTCTTGTTTGGTCATAAGTTCTTCCCTTCTCCATAGGTCTGATAGATAAACTGTTCTTTGCTCTCCTAATTTGCTTATAGCTTCACCCTTTATGTCTAAATTGTGTACCCATTTTGACCTTATCTTGATATATGGTGTAAGATGTTGGTCTATGCCTAGTTTTCCTACTTTTTCCACAGCTGTTCCAGCATTACTTATTAAGTTGGGGAAATATTAATGAGAATAATGTGATTTGACAGTTTGACTAAATCCATGGAGCAGTTCCTAATGATACAGCGGCATTGCCCGTTATAATGGAGAGGCCAGATACAGGATAGGGACATAGAAGGACAATGAACAGTATGTAGAAAAAAAGAAGATACAGATAGTTCCTGACTACTCCCTACTTACCTTTAAGAACAGCTATGCTGGGCCTATGGCATACTCATAAAGTCCCCTTTTTTCCAACCTGGAATTCCCCTTTTCCTTTTTCCTCTCTGACAAAGTCATCCTGCTGTGTAACTGAGGGTTGTCTGTAGTTGAAGGACTGGAGGTAACATATTTTACTCCTGTAGATATTGAATCACAGCAGCCAGGGAGAAGACTCTTAAGGCAGAAAAAGCAGGACCAGGCTTCTGGATGAGACGTTACCTGACCTGGGGAGATCAGTGACTGAAGCTGGAGTAGCCAGCAAAATCAGTAGACAGAAAAGGGAGCTGTCAATGAAGGCTTACTTATTTTCTTCTTTCATTCGTTTTCACCTTTCACAAAAAAAGCAACATTTTGGGGAAACGTGTCAAATTTCAACATGGTACAAATATTTAGCGTAGATTAACATTGCACAAATATAGTTATTATAATAAAGATACTGTACGTACAACTTTTAGGTGAACTGATGAAGGTATTATTTTGTACAACAAAATTATATTTACACCATTAAAAAAGTTATAATATGCAACATCCAGGATGAATGAAAAAACATTTATTGGGTGCTTACTATGAACAAAGCACTATGCTAATAAAGTCTAGAGATAGGCATTGAATATGATAACCTTATTTATACAAAACTGGTTGCTCTGCTTGTATTCTTATATAAATGCACTCCACGTTTAACATCCAAAACAGTTGTTGTTCATTTATAAGGGCAACTCACTCAAAAAGTATCCTGAGTTATTCTGATTAAATATAGATTGATTGTGATGTATAATATTGATGTTACTCCTCATTACTTGAATGAATAGCAAGTGTTATCCACTGCCAACAAAATCAGTTAGCTGGGCAGCTACTTATTGGTGTATCCTACAACTCAATACTGTATCTCCTTTTTTTCTCTCATGGAAAAGTTCTAATAAATTTTTTTTGGTCTTTTTCTTTTCCTTCTGATTCTTTTATGCCTTTGACTATCCTGGTTTACCCGTAGATGTTACCTGGCCCAGAAATAACACTTAGAGCTACAGAACTTTCTTATTCCTAATATAGATAGACATAATGACCTTTGGCAAACTAGTCTTTTTGTTTCATTTTATCAATCAGAGCACTAGAGAGACAAATTATACATTGCCTTGCATAGCCATTCCTAAATTCTTCATTTGAAATGGACTGAGGTGTGTTTTGTCCTACAGGTTAAAATGAGCTAAAAGTATAGTATCTTGATATCTTCTAATTCAGAATTTTCCCTTTTGGAGGTGTACCTTGGGATTTTCTTTAAAAAAGATTTTATTGTCAAAGAACATTCTTCCTGAAGTAGTCTGTATGTTACTGTGACCACCAGTAGTGTTATAGGTATTGTAAAAAAGACAGATTTCAATTTTTTTACTATTATTGTGATTTTTTTTCTCAATTAGTATGTAGTTTCTGAATGTCTTTACTAAATTAATGTTATATGTGTTTTTCTTAATACAGGTGAAACTGCCAGCAATTAACTCAAAATATGCAAGCAGAGCAGGGTCTACTGCTGGTTTTAAAGACAACAGTGTGAGGAATAGGCTTTCATTTCCTCCTATGTAAGTTATTAGAGCAATGTTAATTTTCTTTGAATAAACTTTTGAGTCTTGATTCTATCTTTGGCCATTTGTATATAATGAAATAGAGCTATTGTCATTAATTGCTCCCAACAACACCATTCTTACCATGTCTTGTGATATTGGGAGTTTTCGCTTTCTCGATTTTTATGTGCCATCTTTTCCAAGGAAACACTTGCTGTTCTCCTCACACAGTGCCCAGCACAGAGTTATTAGCACTTAAATGCTTGCTGATTGATTGTCTTTCCTTTCTGTACTTCTTCTTTCAAAACCTGGCTGAAAGTGCATTTTTGGGAATTTTTTGTCTTTAGTTCAAACACATTGTCTGCTTCTATGATGAATCTCGTCCTCATTCACGTACTTTGTTTGCAGTGTTTGGACTTGTAGTATGTTGCTTTAAGTGTATTCTACCTAGGTGCTCCAGAACGTAACTGCACAATAAGCTATTTAAAATCTATCATATATACAATTTATCTTGTACTTTTCTAGACACCTAATTGTTATCCAGTGACAGACTGATCCAGTTCTCACCAGACCTGATTCAGATTGCCTCTAGTTGCTATTTGGAATCTATACAATATCTCTTTTCCTCATGTTCACTTTCTTTTATGGTAGCGTTTTGTATAATTTTATTTTTAAATAATTATGGAACTACTAAACACATTAATAAAATAACTTATTAGGGAAAGAAAACATGATTCCTGTAGAGAAGTACTATATTACCAGTCTATTTGAGTTCTTCGAGGGGTATAATAAGATGAAATTTAATAGGGATAAATGTGAAGTTGTATACTTGTGTCCTAAAAATCAGCTACTTAAGTACCAGGTAATGGGAGACATGGATGTAAAGAAAAGAGTGTGGAAGTAGTATTAATGTACTACCAGGTCAGTATGAATCAAGTTAGGACTGAATAGTGATCTCAAGTTGTAGTAATAGAAGGACAGTGTCCAGAACATGGGAGGTAAGAGTTGTGGTCTACCACATCTCAATATTTTGTGGAGTCTTTGACACTACAGGTAGCCAGGACACAGACAAACTGAAATGTGTTCCAAAGAAAGCAGCCAGGATGGTGAAGGGACCACTGTGCCACACAAGGATTTCTAGAAGGAACTAGTTATGTTTAGTCTGGAGAAGAAATAATTGAAGGGCTTAGGTGATAGCTGTCTTCAGGTTTTTAAAGGCTACCTTCATTCTGTTCTGCTGCATGTCATAATCTGGCTAATTGGCAGTCTTCATCCACTTGTTTGCCCCTGTGTCAACAGAGTAGTCAAACTCGTCTTAGGTAGGAAGCTCTGCAGTGTTCCCAGGCTTGATATAATCGGTACAATTCCTACAAATAGGTATATATGATTATATTACAGGAAATTCCTCTTCCATTTGAACCCTACATTGGACATCTGCAATAGTGTCAAATAATTTTGATAAGCATATTTCACCATATTTAGTTTTTAACTTAATATTAGTAATCAGAAGGTCATAAAGTTATATTACTGGATTTTTTTCAAGGAATCTCTTGATTTTACTTCATGTACTAGTGATACCTTGTTGGAGGAAAGCCTTCAAGGTGGAATCAAATTCTCAACTGATAAACTCAGTGGGATCTTGTGTTCTACATACCTTGTAGTTAGTTATACTTTATTGTTATAAAGGTGCAGTCTTCCCTAGATTGTATCTTGCAACAGCCCACCATTTCCCACACTTACATCAAGGGTGACGTCCTCGTTGCATGTGCATGCTGTTCTCGTGAAGATTTTGGGTAATAGGAAATCAATTACGTGCTATTCTGCGATTATTATTTTTAATATGATTTTTAATATTTAATAATATTAATATTTTTAATATTGTTGACTTTGAATGTATGATAAAGTCACCTCTGCCAAATCTTTTATTTGCCTTTCCAAGTGGAAGCCTGTGAACCATCCTTTTATTTATCTGTAACTCTAGAAATGTTTTGTGATCTGACCTCTGGAGGGAACATGCACTTAAGTGAAACCAGATTCATTTGAGTTACCAAATGGGCTATATTAGGAAGTTTTGAGTACACAGGCATGAATAACATTTATGTCGTGTATGTGTACAGCCACACACAGTAATGTACATACATGTGATATACATGTGTGTACATACAACATTCGTGTATATGTACATGCACATATGTATGCACACACATATAAATATATGCACAGAAAAATACACAGGTTGATATCTTAGGGGACAGTTTTGCTTTTCCCTCAGTACTCAGTGGTTGGCTTTGTCATTGGAGGAAGAGTATAGGACTAGAAGTTTAATGTGAGCTACGGTGGCATTTTATTTGTTTTTGTTATTCTTTTACTTCACCTTACTTTTTAAAATTAATGTGTTTTGTATTTGCCAGGAAGCAGCAGGGCATAATGAATGGAGGGCCAGACTTGTAGTCTATAGGGTTTTCATTCACGTCTTATCTAGGACAGTCTGGCCCTGTGATCATAGGCAAGTCACTTCACCTCAGGGCCTCAGTCAGTTTGCTAAGACTATATAAGGTATGGAAAAGTTACTGATCTTTATAAGTGAAGGGAATTTATGATGAAATAAGAAATTTTGAATGGAAATAATCCAAAACGTTTACTTGGAAATATCAGCCTACTTAATTGGGAAGGAATACATTTCCTTGGTGGCTATCTGTCACAGGGCTATCATTTACCTAAGCCATCTTGAGACTATTTGTGGTAATGGAGGTGTAGGAGCTCAAGAAACAAGTGATTGAAAATGTTTTAACCAATAACTACATCTTCTTTCTTTATAAAACTTTTACCAGAGAAGCTAATAAGTAACTGGATTCACCACATTTTATTCTGAGATCATGGAGAAAAACTGATTCACTCACTGTTCTACCTGGAACCTGAGCAGGCACCATGGTTTCTTTTTGATGAGACAGAATCTCTTCCATTACTCAGCCTTCAGGGCCTTTATTCAAATAGTACTGAGGTCCAATTATGTATCTAGCTTTGTGCTTGGCACTGTGGAGTATAGAGATTCCCTACCCTGTAGGAATACCAAATTGAGCTGAAGAGACTAATATATAAGATGTACCAATTCAAGATGAGAAGAGGGTAGGCTGGCTTACCTAAGGAAAATTGCAAAGCTCCTTTTAATGACACCAAACTTCTTCCTGAAACAAAGGCTAGCATTCTTCTGGTATCATAGTGAAAACAAAACAACCTGCCTGCAACAGAATATATATTGTGCAGACTTCTGTTTCTCTCTAATGTATTTTCACATGGCCAAGAGAAGCACAGAGGCCCCCAAACAGTCTCGTGCTTGCTTAACACTTTGCTAATTTCTTACATTTGATTTTGTGGCAATTAATAGTTTATGGCAAATCATCTAGAGGTGTTAGCCCTGAGTAAGCTCTTACATTTATGTAAGGGTGTTTCCTTGGCTAAGCCTTTGCCCATCCCAACACTCCATCCTTTGAGAAAGAGATTCTCTGACCAAGTCAGTTGCTAGACTTGCTGATACAGCAGTTTTCACCAGCACCAGGCCCACCCGTACTGGGAAGAACCAGAACATTGGCAAATGGTGCAGGAGAAAGTTAGCTAGGTGTAGTCAGATCAAATCTAATGTTGTTGTTGGAGTAGTAGAATCAGTAGATGTACAAGCCAGTGTAGTTTCTCAGTGTCTTCATAATTAGAATCTAAATCAGTGCTATTTTATGTTGAAAGAGGAAATATTTATATTAATATTCACTTTGTAATTTGACATTTATACTTAGACTAGCCTTTTTCTTCCTTTTTTGAGGCCGGGTCACAAATCCAGTGAACCAACAAACTTCACCAAACTAATTAGCAATGGTTATAAGGATGAGTGGTTACAACATCGTGGAGACACAGGAAAGAAATCTCCACCAGCATCTAAGATTTTGGAAGCATCTGAGTCATCTGTGACTTCTCCATTGCATCAAGATTCAGAGGTTCCGGAAAGTGCTGAGAAGCCTGAAGGTAGAGTATTTTATGTTGTGTGATATCTCTGAAGTCTCTGGTTAATATTGCAGTTGGCTTTTGGAAACTTTCATATTTTGTTATGGAAGGCAATTTGAACATCAGTTTTTTAAAATGCCACTAAGCTTCTGAGGTTGTAGATCATATTTAGTACCAAACTTATGCATATTCTTTTTAAATTGGAAAGCATGATACGGATTGCTAAAGACATATGTAAGTGGCTTTATATTTTCTTTTGTTTGATTTAGAAAAATGTATCTATCCAAAACTATTAAGATTATCCTTTGCTGGGACTTTACTGCAAAATTAAATATGGTGCAGATTATGCGGATGGTGTCCCAAGCACTTCAAAATATTATCTCACTTGATCAAATTAAATTGACTGGTGATGTACAACTATAGGGCTTTATTTGCTTTATTTAGCCAACGAGGCTATTTTGCTTAATTGCAGATGCCCAAGGCATATAGCCAGAATCTAGAGGGGGTAAGCCAAACAGAAGACCATGAGAGTCACCAGGGTAACAAAGAGTCCTCTAGAACTAGGAGGCTTTCTTGGGAGCCAGGGTAGGAAGGGGGATGGTGGTCTGACAGGAAGCTGCCTTCTCACATCACTCCTCCTGTCCCATCGTTGCCTCATACATCAGGGCAGCTCCTGGCTGTTGAGATGTTTTATAGAGAGGGGTACACATGTCTGTTTGGCCCTTCCACCTTTGGAGGCAGCTGGTAGCATAGTGCATTGAGCATTGAACCTGGAGTCAGGAAGACCCGAATTTAAATCTGGCCCCAGACCCTTGCTAGCTGTATGACTCTGGGTAAGTCATTTCACCTTGGTTTGCCTCAGTTTTCCTCAGCTGTCAATTGGAGACAATAATAGCATCTCTCTCATAGGAATTTTATAAGAATCATATGAGATGACATTTGTAAAAAAAAATAGAGCCGTGTCTGGCACATAGTAGGCATATAAAAATGCGTATTCCCATCTCATCCCCACCTTTCATGTAATGGGTAGGGAATCATTACTTGCATAGGAAATGGAAGAGATAAGTGTTTGTAAGGATCCCAGTAGATTCCAGAAAAGGAAGAAAAGCCAGGAAAAGAGGAGGCATTTAGAGAAGAAAGAATCCATCACAAGAAAGATCAGCCTTGAAAACCAGGTTTCTGGCTAAGACCAGCTGCTTATATGTTTTCAGGAGGAAGAAGAAGAGCAGTGAATTTTAGTTCCTTACCAATCCCAACCAAACTGTACAAACCAAAATTCTGGTTAACTCTTAGGAAGACTGAGTGACGCGTTCCTTTGGAGAGAGCTCACTGTCCTGTAGCCTTTGAAATGATTGCTACTCTACGTCTTTATCGTATTAATGAAGTATCAGAGTGAATACAGGCTTATCCAGCATTCCTTCTGCAACTAAAAGATAGGTTTATTCTTTTGAAAGCAATCATTGGTTAATTAGAATTCTGCTTGCAATTTGGAAGTCTGTATATTTCTATAAGTGTATGCTAAGAGCATGGGGCTATTCCTCTCTCTAGCATGAATTCACTCTGTGATCTCATTCATATTTTCTTTGGCTTGTAGAGAAACATGAGGCATTTTGGTGGAGCTGTTTGAGATGTTTTGATGCCAAATGTAGGCTCTGCTTGCAGGGCTAGTTATCTAGCTACTTACTACAGTAAAAGCTACAAGACTGAAGATGTTAGCAAAGAATATTAGGAATTCTATTTTTAGCAGATCATTCTCTTCTAGAAGACAAGTCACAAAACCAGTGACCAGCAGTCCTTAGCTGTAGTCACAAGGATGATTGGCGATAGTTAGCATTGAATCTCAGCATCAAGCCAACCTTGCTGCTGGTCCTGGTTTTATTTTGTACTTCAGTTCTAGTAACTAGGTTCTTACATATTTCTTATGTCCTGACCCTTACTTGGTCCTGTATTTCTTGCTCTCCAGTACTGTATTCCAGTGTTTCTCCCCATCCCTCAGTTTCCATGAGGACTCTGTTCATAGATTCTCTGTCCCCTGGCCAGGTTCCTGCTATGGCTGCCATATTTGCCTGGTTTCCCATCACTTACATTTACCTCCATCTGGTATGTGTTGTCAGAATCTGTTGTACCTCTCTGCTGGATAATCTGGCTGTTAGCTGTCTCACCACCTTCTTGAGGCTGACTATCCTTTTATTTGGACTTCACTTTGCTGTTGAATGCTAGAATTCTTCTTTATTGATCACAGAAAGTCTCTAGTTTCCATGTCCCAGTGAGCCACCAGATTACCGTCTACTGATTTTATCCTTTATCTTTTTTTATCCTTATCATTGCTAATTGCTTTGGAAAGGTTCTTTCTCTGCCACCAGAAACGCTTTCTTCCACTTCTTTCTGGATTTGGAATCATTCTAGTTGGTTGGAGTTGTCATAAGACTGGTCTTAGAAAACTAAGGTATTACTATACTTTGAACAGGGGCTATAGTAATAAAAATAACAAATTGCATGAGTGAACTAGCCAAGAAAAATCCACAAAACAATGGACTTAATAGTATCTATGAAGTATGCAAGCTTTAAGAACTCAGACTAGAAGAACTTGAGGCAGGAAAAACTAGGTCCTATCTGATCAAATTCGGTCTGTTCTGTTTAACTCATATTGGAGGAAACAAACTTGCATTATTTATCCTATGCATCTTTTCAGAATATATTGTTACTGCTTTTGATTTTGAACAGTGCTGAATGGTTCTTTGAACTGTGGCTGGGCAAGTGTTTCACTCATCATCATGAAGATTGCTTGAGCTTTGGAGCTCCCACCTTCATTAGTACCTCAGCTGCTTCTGCTCTTTGATTGGAAGGATGTAGGATGACACAAAAAAATCCTCCCATAGCTTGCCATTATAGAGGATTCAAAATCCCAACCATTTCTTCATTTGCTCTCAGTTATTCTGCTTGTTTTTGACTCCAACATCATCATGGCCACCCTTACCCTTTGGAGACCCCCCTTCCCCATCCCTCTTTATCTTCTTTTTATGGATTGTCTTCTCTCATTTGATTGTAAGCTCCTTGAGGTCAATGATTATCTTTCTCTTATCTTATTTCTATCCCCAGTGCTTGCAGAGTGCCTGGCACGTAGTAAGTGCTTCATAAATGTCCAACATATTATAATCATATCTATTGATAGGATTCAAAAATGTACCACAGCACATATAATTAAGGTTAGATTGGATGCATTTTGCATACTTCGCTAAGAATGCTCTAATTTTGTGCAGATTTTAGGCAGTATTCATAAACATGCAGTTAAACATAATAGTAACAACTTATTTTATCTCATTATTTTACTTTAAGAAAGTGGACTGTGTTGTAATTGTACTTTTAATGGTTAATATATACTTAGATCTTTTCATTTTTTTCATTGCAGGTACACCATTATCTGAATCTGGAGAAACACCAACAGAACTCAAATGAAATCTGTAGCTAATATTATAAATATTTTTAAAATGCAAAATGTAATAATACTATCAGTAACTATATTTATAAAACCTTTATTATTGCCCTTTATTAAACTAGATTTTTAAGAGATTATCTATCTTGCAGTGAAATTTTACATTCCTGCAGTATAGATCATATATTTTTCTTACTTTGTTTCATTTTTCTGGACGGTAACATATGGTCAGCAAACTAAACTAAGACCTTTTTGTTACCTCTTTTTCTGCTGAGTTGGTGATTTCCCCATATCATTGGTAGCAATTATTTTTTTCCCCTGCATAAATACTACTATTTGGTGGCATGTCTGCTGAAATAGACTGTTGAGATTCTAATAGCCTATATATTATAGTGTTGAAATTAAAAAGATCTTAATAAAACAAGGGTATAAGATGATATACAAGTTCTATTTTGTATTTTCATTCCTTTTAGAAACAATTTTGTACGTCTTTTGAAACTTACGTATTCAGACTGTTTAATATATTTAATACTAGAATATTATGTTATTGGCTCATGTTAAGTAAAAAAAGATTTTGTTAATTGTATCTGCTTTGAAAGTTATTAAACATTTGATATAAAACCATTATAATGTTCACTTAAGTTTAAAAGTTTGTTACTATATTTAATATTTGTTAATATATTTTCAAAATTGAAAATATAGGGTATAAAACATTTAGTATCAGAATGTTGGTTACTCTAAGCAAAATTGTTTAATTTTAAGATAGATGATATAATTGACAAGTCTTGCTAGAAAAAATCTCAATAATATTGTTATACCTCATTTTATGAATTTTGTATTCATGAATTTCATTTTAAGTAAGTTCATATTTGGATGTGCTGATATAATTTGAATTTGATTCACAAATGGATTTCTAGTTTTCCATATTAAGAATTTTAGAAACTCTAATAGATTTTCAAACGTTATGCACTTGCTCATTTGAAATTAAATCTTCAAAATTAATTGCTTAAATGAAATGTTTGTTTGAGCCATGAAATCTGACAATTTGAATTGTAATATAATGTGGGAGATATAAAAATTGAAACATTCTTCAGGAGAATGTAAATTAATTAAGTGAAAATTGTAATGAGAACATTTTTCTACTACCTGAATTTAGAGCTAATAGGGAGGGTGATAAACATGAATGACTAGAAACTTTTATATAAGAATTAGTATGGCCTTTTATCTCTTAAAGGCTTACATTTTTCAGTATTTCAAAAAATCCCTGATTTACTGATGTAGTTACTCCTTCCATCAACCTCGATCACAGGGACAGTATGCTATTATGAGAGAAAACTGGATTTAGAGTCAGACAAGTGCTGCCTGCTTGCCCACATACTTAACCTCTCCAGTCACTGGGGCCCCTTCTAAATTCTGTGATCTAAATTGTAAATCTGTGATCCTGTCATCTTCTCTATGTCTTACTCAGCCACATCAGGAGTTGTTGTGATCAGTCTGGTAGGTGACAAGTCTTGCTATCCCTCAGATGACAGACTCAAAGATCTTTGCAGCTTCATTTAACCAGTCAAAATTTGTGTTACAGTAAACTTAGGAGGAGCCAGTATCCCAAGAAAAGCCAGAAGCATAATTTTTTAAGAATTATTATTGCTGTAGTGTTCTTATTTATTGACAGATATATCATTCCCCTTCTCTCCCCCCAAAATCCTCCTTACCAACAAAGAACAAAAGGGAGGGAAAAATCAGTTCAACAAAATTTACCTGCATATCAGCGGAATCTGAAAATATTTCATGTTCCACACTCATTGTCCTCCATCTCTTCTTTAGAACCCAACTTGAACATTATAATTATGTAACATTTTGTTTATTTGCATGTTGTCACCCTCATTAAAATGGGAGCTCCTTGTAGGCAGGGACTGTTTTTGCTTTTGTGTTGCCATCTCTTAACATAGTACCCAGCACAAAGTAAGTACTTCATGAATGCTTGTTGACTTGATGACTAAGTTAATCAGTCAAGTATTTATTAAGCTCCTACCATGATTCCAGGAACTTTTCTAGGCACTAGGGATACAAGTGTAAAGAATGAAACATTCCCTACTCATAATCAGCCTGCATACCACCAGGGGAGGCAGCAAATACACATATAAATATCTAGAAGAAATATAAAGTGAATAAATGTATTTTATACACACACATGTAAGTGTGTGTGTGTGTGTGTGTGTGTGTGTGTTTGCACACAAGGTCATTTAGGAAGGAAAGCCTAATGTAGAACATGGTGCCAAAACTGCATCTTAAAGGAACAGGAGAATTCTTTTACATGAAGGTAAGAGATTGCATTTTAGGCATGGGGGATGGCCAGTGCAAAGACGTCAAGATGGAAGGTGGATGTCATGAGTGAGGAATAGAGAGAAGGCTTAGTTTGGCTGGACTACAGAGTATTGGAGTAGGAATTATGTCTAATGGTGCTGGAAAGGTAGTTTGGGTCCAGCTTCCTAAAGGCTTTAAAAACTAAACAAAAGAGTTTATATTTGATCCTAGAGGCAATAGGAAGCCTGGAATTAATCATGTAGGATATTGGCATAGCCTGTTTTACTCTTAAGAAAAGTTTCTCTCTCATTAATATATTGAATGGACTGGGCTAATGAGAGATTTGATGTGGGGAGACCAATTAGGAAGGTATTGAAATAATCTAAGAAGTGATGATGGCCTGCACTAAGGTGGTAACTGTGTGACTGGAAAAAAGAGGTTGGATGTGAGAGACGAGATGTCATAAAGGATAGAAATGGCAAGATTTGGTGACCAGCTTGAGGGAGAGCAGTTAATACCAAATTAAACTTAAAAGCTAAGGGTACCTTCAAGAGTCATAGGGAAGTTTGGAAGAGGGAGAGTGTAGGGAGAATGACAATGAATTCAGTTTTAGATGTGTTGAGTGTGATGGCTCCCAAACATCCAGTTTGAAAAGCCCAATAGACAAGGGGTGATCTGGGAATGAAGATATCTAAATATGTGTGGGTGTGAGATGAACCTTTAAAGGAGACTGAGAAATCCCAAGAGGAAAAAGTATTCATAAACAGAGGGTGGTTAATTGCTTCAAGTGCAATAGACAGGTTGAGGAATTTGGCCAAAGAGAAGACTGTTGGATTGCTGTTTGTCTAACTGCAGCGTATTTAATTTTCCTGGTCCTTTTTCTTCATTCTGCATCCGTTCATATAAGTTCCCATACTTCTCTTTGTTCCCCATATTGTTATATTATTTCTTGTGGTACTATCATGATGTTATTACACTGTAATATTCATATACTACAGTTTGTTAGGTCATCCCCCAACTGATGGGCATCTGCTTTGTTACCAGTTCTTTGCTACTACAAAAAAATGCTACTTTAAATATGTTTACATATTATACATACACACATGTACACATACACACATACACACATATGCATGTATGTGTGAGAACTTTCCATTCTTCTTCATGGGAATATACTTAGCAGATCTATAGGTCAAAGGATATGGACATTTTCGTAATTTTCTTAGACTAATTCCAAATCGCTTTTTTGGAATGGTTGAACAAATTCACCATAAACATAAAAGTTGTGTGTTTGGGTCATTTAGTTAGAAGAAAGGAACATTATGATGTAATGATCATTCAGTCCGCCTCTAGTGAATGACAGAGAAGAATAAGGAGACCCAGGAAGGAAAAGGCAAAAAGAGAAAAACCTAAGTGGTAACAAAGCAGCTAATTCAATAGAAGTGGCAACTAAGAACTTGTAAAGGAGAGAAGAGAAGGTGGTACTTATTCTTCCATGACCCAAGGGACTGTAGTTGGAATACTATCACTATTACTTCAAGGGAAAAGGGAAGAGAACTAGGCTGTCCTATGAATTATAGTCCCCTCACCTGTATTGTCTTAACATATTACTTATACAATTTCTATAACGATAGGCAAAGGAATGGATTATCAGAACGTTCTGCTGACCCTAAAAAAAGGAAATTTTAAAACTTATGGCTTGAAAATACTGAGAAGAGAGATGTTTTGATTAAATAATGTGATTTTTTGCCTTATGCATGCTAAGACATCAAGACTGAAACTATTTTGCTCCTTCTGGTGAAAACAAAGATGTTAAAAGTGACTGTGATCTGCATACAACTAAATTGAGACTGTAGTTCTCAGTGAAGCAATCAAAAGTAGACCAATGCCTAAAAAAAAAGGTTATGAACAAATATACTTTACTAAGTCATACATACTAAGTCATGATGAATGCAAAGTTTTAGAGTGAGATGTCAGTTTCATTATAGACTTTTCTAACCTTATTTATAGAGTTCCATGGCTATATAATATAAAATAAAAATGTAATATACATATTATATGTTATAAATATATACTATATAAATATAGAGTACTATGGCTATATAATATAAAATCAAATTATAAAGGTACTATGGATATAATATCTTATATTTCAATATGCATTGATCTTTCATTTTGTGAAATAAATTCAAAGTTAGCTCTAAAGCATATTTATAATAGCTTTTTTTTTTAAACAACACTTAACTGTTTTAAAAGTGCTTATATGCCTTATCCCATTTGATCCTTTACAATAATGCTTTAATGAAAATTTCATCCTTGAAAAAGCTGAGAAACCAACATAGGTAAATTATTTTCTGGATGTGATCTACACTAACAGGGAGGATGATATTTTGAAAATGATAGGGGAATGAATCACTGGGAAAAGTGACGGCTGAATCTTAAGTTTGTGACAGAGGAAAAGTGTAAAGCTAGGCATAATCTGACATGCAGATTTTGGGAGAACAAATTTCCAAGGGTTCAGAGAAAAGATGGATAGAATCCTACAGAATAGATTTTGAAAGGCATGTACATTAGGAATTACCTATAGCAATGAAACCCTAATAAAATAAAACACCTGCCAACAACAGTGTAAACACATACCATTTATTGGGGGTTGGGAGCAGACTATCCTGACAGCTATGGCAGTTTTAAGGAGGCTGATCCATCCTTCCCTGTTATGTAACTGTAGGGACGCAGACCCTCCAAGAAAATATTGAGATAACAAAGAAAGAGGGACCCATACCAGCTTGGTAGTAAATAGGTTCCATTAGGGTTACACAGGGCAGTTTACTCGTGATGATGAGGTTCAAACTCTGGGAGCCTCCTTGAGCTCCCCTAGAATCTTCCTACTTAATCTGGCCTTTCTTACTCAAATCTAATCTTCCCATTTGTTCCAGCAGTCTCAGGAAGCCCATGGGCTTTTCATTATCATTGCAGGTCTCTTGCACTCCCCACCCTTGATCCCATCAAAACCCCATGCCCCAGGCTGCCGACCACTCCCATCAAGATCTCTGGATTGCCCCACCTGCTTGCCACCTAGGCTCCCCCTAGTCTTCCTCCTGTCTCGTGATAGCCTCCAGGTGTTTCCAGCCTTTGACCCTCCTAGGACTTCTCCTCAAGACCCTTCCTAAACCCCTCCTCCCATCACCCTGGACCACTAGACCACCCCCCCAAATCCCTCCTATACTCTTCTGTATTTAAGTCCCACCTTGCCTCCATGAAGGCGCTCAGATTCAATCCAGCTTAGACTCTGTCTAGCTGAGATTCTATCTGGCCCGTTTGTGATTACAAGCATCACAAATGCTTAGGCTCCTTAAGAGGCAACCCAATTAGGCGAATCCTTAATAAACTTTGTTTTCCTAGGCTTTAAGAAGGCTTGACTCGAATTCATTCGAGCATGACCTGGACCGTCGGTATTTTGGGGTCCCCATCACCCCTCAACCTCTTTAGTGAGACCCAGTCCTTGGCTATAGGTCATTTCAGGTCTTGTATAGAAACAAAACAAAGAAGGCATATTACCAGAAATGGTGCAGGGCAAGTGCAAGTGTCCCCATGAGATAGCTGGAGCTTCTTTTGCTGTTAACATTTACTCAAGGTAATTTACCTTAACTGTGAGACTCAAGATCATGTTCCCAGACTCTGTCTACCACTGTACGAACATAGAGGGGAAAGCTCTTACCATCAGAGTCAGCCAAAATGCATACTCCAAATCCTCTGCAGATCAATTTAGGCATAGCAATTATAGTGTCCAAGAATACAGGGTATGGCTTCTACTGCAAATGAAGAGGGGCTACCTTGAGAGAGAGATTATTCAAAATCAATCAGAAGGAAGCTAGGAATTGTCACACCTATTCATGTCACTTGGTATCATAGGATTTTGATTAGTTACAAGGCAGTAAAACTCAAAGTGGTAACATATTCACCTATTTCACATGGTGGTTGTGAAGAAAACATTTTGTAAAAACGTGAGTACTATGTAAATATGAATTACCATTATTACTACTGCCCAGATGGTCACTGGGAAAATACTTCAAGATCTTGGAGTATTTGAAGTACTTCTCATAAGAGGCTATAAGTACAAGTTAGAAGTCCCTCTGGTTATGGTCCACTAATACTTAGTAAAAAAAAAAAAAAAAGCCTTTCACAGTGTATTCTATTATAATGCCTATTATTGAAGATGTTGAAGCCATGCCACATTCTTCAGAATTATAGTGTTCATCCAGTTAATATTGCTGGGAGATGGGCTGTGAATGTGCAATCTGGGTCCTTCGTGGATAAATTTCCACCTATCATTGCAAAAGGGAAAGCTAGAGAAAAAAACAGCCCCTTAGGAAGGAAGTGGTTATTATTACAAGCAACCAGTGTGGTAATTTTTTGACTACAGGAAGTTGGTATTGCATTTCTGAGAGTATTTCCTGTGAAGACAAGACAAGGAAGCAAGAGAGGGACAAGTGCATCCAGTGAATATACCAATTAACTTGAAAATTATATACATTTTGCTTTAAAGAAAAATATTAGAGAACTTTAATCAAAATGAAGTAGTTGAACTTTCTCCAGAGAAGGACCATAGACTTCGGGAAGGTGTTGTCTTGACTTGCAAATGAATTGGATTTAAGTGAGGCGGGGCTGTGCAAAGTTACCAGCCTCAGTCTCTTCCAGAGCCATCTCTCTCCAGTGGCAAGACACAGATAAGATAACTGTAAATAATCAAAATCCTATGATGCAGTTATCCTATCCTATAACAGATAGGATGCAGTGGGAGACTTTGACGTTTTTAAGCTAAAGGTCCTTCCCAGGTGTTAGTTTGTCTGAGACAACACCCACTCAGTGATAAAAGCTAGGTAAGGAATGAGACAAAATTTAAAATAAAAAAAGTTTTTTTTCGAAAAAACAAAATGAGGCAAAAAAAAATGTCCTCTGTTATCTAGTGATAATGTTTAATATAAAATTTTGGAATAATCTCTTTGTTCTCTCTGAAGCAAACTCAGAGAATGCCTCTTCCTATGTCAGCAAAAGCCAGCCAAAGCTGACTCTGCACTCCTTGGGAGACCTTTAACCTATGACATATCTTGAACAATGGGACTTTCCTTTGTATCTTATTATCTATAGACACATACTATGTTATGACATATCTTGAATAATGGACACATACTATGTTATGGGATATTAATGGTAAAGAAAAAATAGGCATCCTGGGTTTCTATTGAACATTATTTGCCCTTTCCTGCATCAGTTATCTGTTTGGGGCAGGAAGCCTACCACTTACTAGTGGTGGGATTTCCTTACCACCTGGGACATATGTTTACCCAGCTTGGAATCTCAAGACTTGACTGACATTGCTTTGTTAATTGTCCTGTCTTACTGAATTTATGATTTGCTTAATTAGGAGAGTTTCTTTCTCACGGCAAAATGTACTTAAGACAGATAATTTCTGTACTAGGTAGTCAGAGTCACCTCTGACTCCATAGCGCTATGTGACTGTTTTCTTTATGGGGAATTGATCAATTAATTAATTAAATCATAAAATGTATGCATTCAGCCTGTTGCCTTTTCTTAATAAAGTTTTCAGGACAACACTAGTAAGAAAAAAATCAATCTAGGAGGGGAAGACCCCTTAGGGTTTCTGGCTAGAACAGAAACAATTGTTATTTACTCCCACTCTGAGCCATCAAAGCCCAAACAATGACAAAGTGAGGCTTGGATTGGGACCTATTGTTGATCACGATCAGTGAGAGCCAGAGTGATTTGGGTTTAAGGTGTGGTCAAATAGCTCCATTTGAATCCCAAGGAGCTTTATCAAAACCTGGTTTTCCAGTGCTTTATTTCAAGAAATCATAAATGAAACTACTTAGGGGCTAAAGAGTTAATTGTCCCAGGTTTGGGGGGTTTTTAATGATAGAATATATAGGGAGGAGGAAAAAAAATGTAGCATATAAACTCCCTAATATTTTGCAAGGTTTCATGGAGCAAAATTTATATTCCTTTGGGCAGAGTACCCAAATATGATTCCCTATGTGGATGGGGAGGAGGAAAGGAAGTAAGGAAAGAGCATGCAGTTTGGCTGAATTAGAACTGGCCAATTAGGTACCTAGTGAGGCAGCTACTACTACTCAGATTATTGTTTGTTCTTCCAGCCAATGACCTCAAGAAGACGTCGAACTGAGACCTGGGAAAGACCTTAACTTAAGAAGGTCAAAGTCTCCCACTGTATCCAATGCCATCTCCAGTTGTCCTGATCTATGTCTTGTCACTGGACTCAGATGGCTCTGGAGGAGAGATTGAGGCTGGTGACTTTGCACAGCCCTGCCACAGTTAAATTCAATTCACTTACAAGTTAAGACATAACTTTCCTGATGCCATTGGTCAAACATGAAGTATCCTTAAATCAGTTGGATATTCAATGAGCTACATGAACTGTTCAGGTAAGCTGAAACTTTGTGGAAATTTCTGGTGCATTATTGATAAGGTACTTAAGCTGCTCATGTGTCAAGTCTCTATCATTAACCAACTATCACCAGAGAATGATTATAAAGGAGACAGGACCATATATTGGAAAAGAATGCTGACTGGAGTCAAAGGGCTTTATTTCAAATCCTGACAGTTGATATCTTTGTGGCCTTGGTTTCCTCATCTGTAAAATGAGGGGGTTGGACTAGACAATGCCTGAGGACTCTCACAGCTCTAGTTCTATGATCCTATGATTAAAAAGATTTGAAGACCACTTGTTTGGAATGTTGTAGAAGGAATTTATAAATAAAAAGGGAATTTAATAAGATGACACCCTGAGTCCCTTCTTTGTTGTTATTCAGTCATTACAGTAGTGTCAACTCTTCCTTACTCCATTTGGGGTTTTCTTGGCAGAGATGCTATAATGATTTGACATTTCCTTCTCTAGCTCATTTTATAGATGAATAAACCAAGGCAAACAAGGTTAAGTGACTTGCCCACGGTCACACAGCTAGTAAATGTCTGAGGTCAGATATGAACTCAAAAGTCTTCCTGACTCCAGGCTCAGTGCTCTTATCTACTGCACCACCTTACTCTTAGAAAAACAAGCAAAAAGTTACTAGATTTGGTTCTGGGCCTCAGTTTCCTCATCTTTAAAGGTAATAGAGTAAAGTAGATTATCTTACTTTTAGTTCTTAAATTCTGTGACAATTTTTATTTCTTAGTGTATATGATTTATATTTATTACAGAATTCATTGATAGGAAACCTGTAGATTTCCTGATTTAGAGATGAAACCATGTGCTAAATCTTGATTTTTCAACTTATGTGATGCATGCTTAGAATTTCCTGCATAGAAGAAATTTCACTAAGTTGTATGTAAGTAACATGCCTCAAACAAGCATTTTGCATTAGGAAAAATGACTATTTGAGGATGATGCTTCTTGAACACAACTTACTTAAATTCTCTGTGTGGCTTGTTTTTTTTGTGGCTCACATTTTGTAATATGTAAGCACTTTATCCTCAGAATCCCTGTGCAGTGTATGCTAATGTAATACCCCTCAGAGACATATCCAGTTTCAGAATACTATCTGTATTATATCTTCAGATCTACAGTTTAAGCTCCTTACCAATATATTACTGTTCCAAATCATGCGAGGTAACTCATGAATTCTGAGTAAAATGCCTTTAATGAAAAAAATAGCAGTTATTAGAAGTGGTTCTGATGGGGTTCTTGGGTACATGTTCTTGGACCCCAATTCTAAAATCACATTTCTCTTTAAAAATCACATTTCTCTCTGGCCTTAAAATACCATCCCAGGCAGTTTCTCCCCAGCCCAAGGACACAGCCTGCCACAGAAACAACTGTTGCACATATAGAACTTATTAGTCTGAACCAACCGTGTACTGGCTGAACTGGCTGTGCGCTGGGTCATAATGACATTTACTACTCACTGACTAATCAAATGTTTGCTAGACTTAGTCACATGTATGCTCTCTTACATTTATCTTGTATAACAAGATGTTGATGAGAGCAACCTGGTATTTCAGAACCAGCCCTGACTGTTAGTTGACTTAGTGATGTTTCAGGCCTAAAACCACTATTTTCTGATGAACTCTGGGTAAAATACCTTCACAGTAGATACCAAAAGTGCATGTTTCTTTAAGAACTCACCCACTCCTTAACCACTCCCTAATCCTACCCTGAATCATCTAGTTAGTATATTTGGCACATGTTTCACTATAGAATATCCTATATAATCTTTACCTGTACCCCTCTAAGGTTGCAGGTTCCCTAAGAACTCTTGCCCACTGAAAAGCATAATAAATCTTTACCTTGACTTCACCAATGCTTGAGTCCATGAATTCTTTCCAGGCAACTTGCCCCTGGTACTCAGGGCCTTGTGGCCTCCCACTTCCAGCCCTCATCATATTTTTGGTGCCCAACGTGGGGCACAGTATGAGGTCTCAAGCATTCTTCAAATTAAGGTAAGATTCCCCTGTCTTCCCTTTTCCCTTAAGCTTCCCAAACCCTCTCCCTCTCCTAGTCCTATAGCTAAGGTTCACCCCTTAAGCACCTTGGAAGACTTACTGGGGTTCATGTGGAGCCTTCAACAGGCTCTGTCACAATCTCCCTTCCCCCCTCTCCCATACAAGGGATGCCTTGTGGGAATCTGTGTGGGTTTACTAGCTTGAGGTACGCCTTGAAGAGAGGGTATAAACTGTAGGTGCTATGTTGGTACCACTTCCCCAGCTAAACCCATCTCTAAGGCTTATGGCTGAAAGGATCATCCAACACCACCCCCATTTACCCCTAGGCAACTTGGTCTCTAAGACCATAAAGAACATGTTAGCTGGCCTCCTCTATGGTCTTGAGAGCCAAGCAAAAGGTCTGATTTGTGCAGAGAATTTCTGACATTCCTTCCTGAGTTTTTGGATTCTTCTTTTCATTGTCTGTATATGTGTTGTCTCTCTATGTTCTGTGTCTGTGTGTGAATGAGAGTATGTTAATGCAGCTGGACTTTGGAATACAGCTATTTCTTTCTCTCCTCGTCTCCCCCTCTCTCTGATTGCAGCAGCATCAGAGGAGCAAATGGATGGGAGAGAGCAAGAGAGGAACAGATCTTATATCATTTAGTTTATATGACTGCTAATTCAATTTCAAGTCAGAAATAGAAATAAGGCATGGCAGTTTTAAAGGGGCTTTAACTGAAGCCGAAGAGAAGGATAATAGCATGGGTAGAAAGTTTAAGGAAAGCATAAAAGGTTCGGAAGTTGTTGGAAAGTTACTGGTAAAATTATCTCTCTTTTTCTACCTTATAACCCTGGCCAGGTTGTGAAGGTGGGAAGAAAGACAAGACAAAAAAGTGGGGAAACTTTTCCCTTCATATCAGGGAGGCAGATTGACTAGCATTTAATCATTTCATACCTCACCTAAAAGAGAAGTTTTTCTGTAATGGGAAACAACCAAAAGGTAGTTATTCTGGTCATATTTTCAGTGAAATGTGTCACCCCTAATTTGATGTTTAAGATAAGTCAGAATTTATTATACTATTTGGCACAAAGGCAAATTAGGAAAATGCATAGATTTGAAAAAGAGACACCTCAGAGACAAAGCTTTGAACTCTCCAGTAGGGAAGAGGGGATTAGGTGCCACTGAATCTTTTTCCAGAGTCTCCCTCACTTCGACTGGCAGTTCATAGCCCTCTTTCAAAGAAGTTTTTAAGGAGTGGACACAGAAGTGAAGTTTACTTGAGTAAAAGTTAGAATCATTAAGATCTTTTACCCTGTAGTCCTGACTCTGACCACCGAGCTAGTTAGAACAGCTAAAAACATTTTAGCAGATTCTGTTAATTCCTCTCATCCCAGATCAGATCAAGGGAAGAGAGTGCTAAATTATAGTAGAGAATTTGAGTTATCCTCCCCCACCTGGCAAAAGGAAGGAGGGGGAGGCATAACAGCTACATTGGGGCCCCACTGACAACAGTCCTGGGTCCCCGGACTCCCTGAAGCCCACCTCTCTAGGCAAGCAAAGGAACCTCTCCTCTCAAACCCCTCCCCCAGTCCTTGCTCCCATACCACCTGAGCCTGGAGCTTCTGATCCAAGTTCCCTGAAGCTGAGCAACCCCTATCAGGAAGCTGATAAGATTCCTCAAGTACCCTCCTCTGTATCCACCAAATCTTTGTCTTCAATTGCTCTGAGACATTTAATTCAAGTGCCGGACTCCACAACTTCCCAACACTCCCTGGTCCTTAGTCCCTCTTTCTCCCCCTTCTCATATCCCTTACTCCCCCACAACCAGGCTCTGCAACTGTGGGGAGAGTAGGTGATGGGCTAGGGCAGTACGAGATCACAAGCCAACCAGCCTCTACATTTGGTAAGTCTAGTCTTCTATTATAATTTGTATATGTGATGGTTTGGAAAATGCAATGAATGTCATCTAAAAAGTATTGCTTGTGTTTCTATTGTGCTTTTAAATTGTAGTAAAATTCTCTTATATTGTAAAAAACAGAATGGCCACTGTGGACCAGAAATGGTTAAACAAAGCAATTTTTAATCTGAATTTTGTTGAAACTAAAAGATGTTGGAAAAATTGTGTAAAATCAGTTAGGTTACTTTATCAGTCTTGCTAACCTTATCTTATAATGTTTTATAATTGCCATTTAGAAAACCAAGTATTTTCACCTTTGCCTGTTAAAGAGGTTACAGCTAAAACAATTTGGCTATCACTTATGAAAGTTATAAGATTGTTAACTAAGTTATTTGGGGTTAGTTTTAATGCTAAACCTATTGTTTAGCATGTTGCTGTGCATGGAAAGGAGGGAATTGTGTGAAAACTTTATTCTGATTGATTCTTCCCATTTAGAACAGTCCTTCTGTAAGGTGGCAGGCAGGGATAGTAGCATAGGCCCCCTCCCTGGGGTCCATGCTGATTCCAAGGACCATGGAAACCATCCATGTGGGCAAGGTCATCAGCCACAGGAAAAGAACTTGTTTGGGTTATGTAGTTCCTAAACAATGAATATGACTTGCTCAGTAGTTGTAATAGATAGAAAGGATTTTTAACAATTAGTTTTTATATCAGGATAAGTTTTAAATTTTAGAAGGAAAGATCTTAAATGGAATCCCTTATGTGTGTGAGTCCTGGCAAATCTATTGCTTTTTGCAACTCCATGAGAGTGGAAAGAACTGTATCTGACTCTAAGCTGTGATTAGTGAAACTTGCTGTTTAAGGTAAAAGGCATTTTGGACCATAATTATTTTCGTTTTGAGTTTGAATTTGGGTATAGTTGTCTGCATTAAGTCAGTATCTGAGAGAAATGCCACTAATTACTCAGGGATTGTGATCCTGTACTGTTAACAGGTTGAAGTTTGTATCTGGAAAGGAAGGGCTAAGGAGACAATTCCAGCCTCAATCTAGGATGAGATCCCCTTGGCTCAATTTCCCCATTGTGTTCCTTTAAAAAATAATGTTTCCCACCTGACTATTCCTGAGTCTGGCTATGAAACAGATACTGCATGTTTGGAGAATTTCACTTTTATCTGAATTCTAACAGAGTCAAGGATGTTTTATCCTGTCATATTTAGTATGCCACATGTTCCTGCTTTTTTCCTTCTATGGCAAGTTTCTATGATCAGTAGCAAGTAGTCAGTAAATGTATGAGCGCTTTTGTGTAATCTTACTGGGAAATAAAATTTTTTTTATCTAGAATTAAAACATGTGCAGTAATTTAGTAAGTAAAGTGCTTCAGACTCACCTTAAGATGTTTCCGTTGTTTAAAAGAATTTTATAAACAGTAGTATTTTTATGTGATCAGCCTCTTACTGTTAACAATGTGAGATTCCATTACAATACCTTTTTACTAAAGCATTTTGTAATATCTAGGAATGCTGCAATAACTAAGAATTTAGTTGTTATAATACTTTGGGAATTCATGTTACTTAAGGAAATTTCATAACAACTTAGTTCTAATGAATTTCAATTTTAAAGTTTTATTTTTGCTTTAAGGTGAAAAGTGAGCTATCATTTTAAAAGTTTTTCAACTAATTTTATTTGTAAAAGTTTAGTGACTCTCTTAATTATCAGGATAAATTTAAACTACTTTTAAAGAAAAGGAAATATTTTTAGAAATGTTTTTTTTAAAATCTCTCTTGTAAAACCCACTAAATTTTCATTTTCAAGATAAATGTATTGTTAAATTAAAGTCATGATCTATAAAGCAGAAGAGATCTTGTTTTTTTGATCTGAATTTGCAGTCATTCTAACGAGGCTGAGGGGTACTTGTGGACCCCAAGATACCGACAGTCCTGATCGTGCTCAAATGAATTCTACTCAAGCCTTCTTAAAGTCAAAGAAAACAAAGTTTATTAAAGATTCACCAAATTGGGTTGCCTCTTAAGGAGCCTAAGCATTTGTAAACGCTTGTATTCACAAGCAGGTCAGATAGAATCTCAGCTAGACAGAGTCTGAGCTGGATTGAATCTGAGCATCTTCATGGAGGCAAGATGGAACTTAAATACAGAAAAGAGTATAGGAGGGATCTGGGGGATGGTCTGGTAGTCCAGGGTGATGGGAGGAGGGATTTAGGAAGGGTCTTGAGGAGAAGTCCAAGGAGGGAATTCAAGGAGGGTCAAAGGCTGGAAACAGCTGGAGGCTATCAGAAGATATCAGACAATGGAGGGTTTGGGTGGGAAGTAGGTGGGGCAATCCAGAGATCTTGATAGGGGCAGTATGGGAATGGATACAGATCTTGATGGGAGTGGTCGGCAGCCTGGGGAATGGGGTTTTGATGGGATCAAGGGTGGGGGGTGCAACTGAGACCTGAGCAGAATGATAATGAAAAGCCCATGGGCTTCCTGAGACTGCTGGAACAAATGGGAAGATTAGATTTGAGTAAGAAAGTCCAAATTAAGTGGGAAGATTCAAGGGGAGCTCTAGGAGTCTCCCAGAGTCTGAACCCCATCAATTCCATCGCCTAAGTATGAATTAAAATTAGTATTTGAACTTATCATATGTAAAAAAAAATTTAATTTCCAAAGTTTCTCTACTCACTGACCAATCATGTGTATACTAGACTTAGACATATGTATACTCCCTTACATTTATCTTGTCTAACAAGACACTGATGAGAGCAACCTGGTATTTCTGAGCCAGCCCTAACCATCAGTTGACTAAGTAACATTTCAGGCCTAAAACCACACCTCCAGGTAGCCACCCCACCCCACCCTGGGGTTATTTCCTGATGAACTCTGTGTAAAATACCTTCTCAGTAGATACCAAAAGTGCATGTTCCTTTAAGAACTGACCATTCCTTAACCACTCCCTAATCCCACCCCAAAACGCCTAGTTAGCTTGTATGGTACATGTTTCCTGTAGAATATCCTATATAAACTTTACCTGTACCCCTCTAAGGTTGTAGGCTCCCTAAGAACTCTGCGCACTGAAAAGTGTAATAAATCTTTACCTTAACCTCAATAATGCTTGAGTCCATGAATTCCTTCCATGCAACTTGCCCCTGGTACTCAGGTCTTTTGGGGGGTCAACAGATTAAAATCAGACAGGAACTACATTTTAATCAGGTTTAGGTCACATATTATGGGCTGCTAAACCCACAGGTATTATGTTTGACACCTCTGTTCTAGAGGACCTTACATTATTTAAATGATTTGAAGATCTTTTATTGGGCAGCTAGGTAGAGATCTTCCTAAGTTCAGATCTGGTCTCAGACACTTGATTAACTATGTGACCCTGGACAAGTCACTTAACCCTCAGTTTTCCCATCTGTAAAATAAGCTGGAGAAGGAAATGACAACCCACTCCAGTATCTTTGCTAAGAATACCCCCAAAGGGATCATGAAGAGTCATACATGACGAAGAACAATTAAACAACAAAATTGGATAGTCCTCCTGCTATGGGCAGCACCTAAGGAAAAAAAAAGAAAAAATACATTATACCCTCTTTCCATCAAAGGAATCACATGATGGTCACATGATGGTAGAAAAAAGGGAAAAAATGTCAAAAACAATTAAATCCAGACATCCTAGTTTTTCTCTCCACATCTTCAGAAGGATTAAGCCTCAGCAGTGTGGTCCAGGGGTAGCTGATATCTTTGCAGTTCACAACAGGTCTCTTAATGCAAGGTGGTAAGAATGAACCAGAAACACCAGATCCACAGCACATATGTACACTTTCAGTATAGTCACAGATTTCTTCCCTGAATTTGAGGTCCTGAAGATGAGCAGGAGCAATTCTAGGAACATCAAGGAGACCAAAGTGATATTTCTGGCACAGTCAACAATTCTTCATCACAAATCAGGGTCATCTGAGGTAATGTTGGAGAGAGAGATGGAAAAGCTGGTTCACATTTGAAAGAATTCACTTAGACCTTCTCTGTAACCAAAGGGAACTTTCTTGATGCAAAAGCAGTGGGCCTGAGATTTAGCAAGGAGCTAAACAAACGCAGTGATATAGAAAAAGGACCAGACTTATATAGGATGATTTTAGGGTCTCCTCATGGGGGTTGGAGATCTTGGGTAAGTCTTGTAAGATAAAGACACAGGATGAGGATGATGACTGACACAAGATAAGGGCTATAAGGTAATCCTATTCCCCAGGACGGGGTGGGGACTAGGAATTTTTATGTTCCAGGATAAGGGGAAGTTTTGTAATAAGGGGAGACTTTAGGATACCTTCCAGTTAGAAAATAAACCAGGGGCTTCACAAAGTCAATCCTTAATATTATTTTTAACTGTTAGGGTGCTGTTTGTATCCATATCATTTCCTCACTCAATTGCTAGGTAGGAAAATTCTTTGGGGGAAAAGGGGCGAAGGTCATTGTCTTCAGTAGCTGCTTCCTTAGCAACAAACCACTCCTGTATCTTCATAGGGGTGAAGAGTCTGCTTCAGGGGCAGAGAATAGGTTGAGGATGATAAGTGATAACCAAATTGTTTTAGGTGTAAACACAACAAACTTCAAATGACATCAATTGCATTTCCAGATCATATAAAAATTATTGACAGAAGGATAGGCTGTCTTACCAAGTGCAGAAAGCAACTGGTTGGCTTCTTTATCCCCCTTCACCCTTTCCCCAGGGCTGTGTGCTAGGTGCTGACACTGGATACTTTCAGGCTATAGCTGCTCCCCCTTCCCCCTCCTTTCTTTTTCCCCCCATTTGCACATGGGGGAAAAGGGTGAAACTCTCTTTTCTTAATCTTATCTGGGATGAAAGGTTGTTGAAGTACTAATGAGATACCCTCTTGACTCAAGGGAAGGAAGTAACTGGAATTGTAAGGAAGTGCTTCAAAACTCCTTAATGATCAATGAAAAAACCTCCAGAATTTGCTAAGATTCTAATTTTTAACTTCTATGTCCACCCCTTAAAATTTTAGAGTGGAGCAGTGTACCTTTCAGACTGACATTCATGAGATTAATGCTCTTTCTTAGAATACCTGAAGCATGAATCAATGACTGTTTCTCTGAAAGCACCTATTTAAGGCTGAACCAAGGACACAACAAACCTAGGAGTGAACCTTAGAAAACTCACAATAAGTTTGGATATAATTGTTATTAGTATCAAATTATTGCAACAAATTAGTTTGCAAATGGATATTTAGTAGGCCTTTAGAATCACACACACACACAAAAGATTTTGCAAAGCATTTCTTTGTAAAAAGTATTTCCCTTTCCAATAAACCTCACAATTCATCCCAGTGCTAAAAGGGATAATGACTAAACTTTCATTAAGTAACTTCCTTGAAACCTTAAAGACTGGGATTTCTGGAAACCAAGTTGATACAGAATGTCTTTTAAGTATCACAAATCCCCAAAGTGCCATAAAACCAAAATTCTTAATAATAACAAATTCCTAAGTACCAAAAGGTGTTAACCTTGTGAAGGAAGTTGAGGTTTTTTTTTCCCTAAGGCAAGTACATACCCAACTGAACTAGCTTTATCACAATAACAGTTTACCAGTCCTTTAAAAATTTACTCAGTAGGAATTCTGCTACATAGAAGACTTTTACACAGGATTGATAAGAATTTATGACTAAATGGTTCCAAAAATCTTTGTTTTAGTTAACATGCTCATAATCTGATAGTACAATTCTTAATCTAACAACATCTAGATTATAAGAGAAATTGCTTTTCTAACAACATAGGTAATACCAAATTATGCAATATAAGAAAATTTAGAAATATAACCAAACCACAAGCAAATATCATGTACTTAAAACTTGAAACTAATTACCAATCAAGTGACTATAACTTAGTTGGATAAGCAAATCAGATCTGGATTTATAATCAGTAGGGGTAGACCCAATACCCTTAGCACTTTAAAAGAGATTACCCACGTATTCCTGCTGATGCATGCTGGACTTTCCCACAAAGCTCACCTGTCTTGTTTTCTTGCTTGTTTCCTTAAGACCTGTTGGCTGACTTGAGTATTCTTGAATTATAACTTGCATTTTGTGTGTTTATGTGGAAAATAATGTAGTTACAAGGTCTTTAACTCTGTTACACAACAGATGAAATATGTATGAACAGTTTTTCAAAATTTTCTCTTTCCTTATGTTTCCACCACCTCTTTATTTTTATTCAAAGCCTCCCCCAATTGCACTGGAGGCTACTCCCACACCTTGAGATACCTCCCCCCCCCCCCCCCCCCCCCCCCCCCGCCCCCCGCAGTATTGCCTCGTTTTGGGAACCTGTGCATAGCATGAGCCACTCAATATTCCTGTGCTAAGACTACATCAGGAGAATGATACCATTGAGGAATTCTTCAAGCTAGAAGTCCTAAAATCCCCCAAAGAGTAAGTCCTCCCACCTTAATCCATTTAACTAGAGGTCAATACATCAGGACTTGTGGCTGGAAGACAAAAAGTCCAATTAGATTCAGTTGATAAGGTTTTATGCTGCCTTAGGATATTACTGGTGCCCAAAGAAACCTCTCTGTGAGGTTTCTTAACCACTTTACTTCCCTGGGAAACTCAGTGTGTTCATCGTCCTTTGTTGCTTCAAAAAAGACCATGCCATCAGAGAAATAATGACATGACTTGTACTTGACTTTGTTTTAAGTGAGAGAGGGCTGTGCAGGTCACAAACCTCACTTCTCCTTCAGAACCATCTGAATGCAGTGACCAGATATTCATCAGGATGACTGGAGATGACCCAGGATGAGGCAATTAGGGTTAAGTGACTTGCCTAAGGTCACACAGCTAGTAAGTGTCAAGTGTCTGAGGTGATATTTGAACTCAGGTCCTCCTGTCTCCTGCACTGGTGCTCTATCCACTGGACCACCTAGCTAGCCTGGAAAACTCAGTAATTAAGGACAAGATGTCAGATGACTTTGGAAAGAATGTGATAACCTTGAGAGTCTCCAAAGTTACCAAAGATCAGGATTCTTCTGATGGGGATGTTTTCTCTGTAGTTAATCTAATCAAAATATCCTGGCTGACCAAGAAATCCTTAAGACAACAGAAACCTCTTTCAAGACAGAATCCCTAGACATCTCATTTTTGAATACAATACAAACTGAGGATTTGTTTCTTTTTATACAAACCAATAGCTCCTCAATGAGAAAGAAACTTTCCAAGGTACTAAATTAACTCTGATGCACCAGAGTATATCAAATTTGAATACTTAAGATGACTTTTAATCAGGATATCCTGCTTTCTAGACAAAAGTTGCTAATACATAATAGCTCCAGTATATAAACTCATAGCAATCAGATCAAAAGAAAAACTAACATCCCAATGATACAAATGCATCACTTTCTAGGTACCATCTCAAGAATCAACAGTACATCTATCCAACAATATCCCAAAATTACAATGTAAGAAATTCACAAACATAACAATAAAACAAATCATGGATTTAAAATATGAAACATTAAATAAAACTTACTGCAAATCAAATGGCATGAATCTAGTTGAATGTAACAGCTATATAAATCATTCCAGTCATCTACCAATTTTGGCATTCTATACTAGTGACATTCAGAGACTAGTATAGAATAGCTATTTCTTTGCTCATGTAGCATGTAGCTGTCTCAGTGTGGTTTACATGGAAGACATTTCTAGTGTCTCTTCTCTCCCCGCCCCTCAAGGAAGAGGGTAATTACTGCCAGGAAGGGAAGCAGGAGGTTGGGGCTAGAGGTTGGCCACTGCTCTCCTCAGAGAGATAGAGGGGTACCAGATTAGAATTATATTTATCTTATCATTAGTCTAGAGGATTCTTTCTGGAAGTAACTTTAAAGTTCAAGCTAAATTCCTGATTGCCATTCATTGATGGGGATAGAAAGACTCCAAACGTAATATCCAAGGCTTGACTCTTTTCCCACCAAATGCCAGTTCCACACAAAGCAAATAGCAAAGAAACCCATTTATCCAAGACAATAGCAAAACAGAAATAAGAGGAAGGATATATATGAGAATATATACCAGATAATATAAATTAAAGGAGCTCTCCCACTAGAGGGATATTTCTTCAAGAGTGAGAGAGAGGAAGAGGGACATGGAGAGGGAGAAAAGAGGGAAAGGGGGAGAGAGACAGAGTCAGAGAGGAGAGAGATGGGGAAAGAGAGAGAGAAAGAGAGAGTCCCCCAGATTACACCCAAAGGGAACATCCCCCCCTCCAAGTCTCTAGCATAGCAAGCTGTAAATGGGAACATAATCAGAGCTATACATGCTGGCTTCTTCCCAGAGTCTTTTTCCCCTCAATGACCTGGAGAGAGGTGAGCATTACACATCTCTCTTGAAGCTGGAAATAGAAGAACCAGAAGGGACTCAAGAGGCTAGATCTCTTACTTCCCATTGTCTCCAACTCTGCCTCTCAGTCACACAGGCTTGAAGCAGTGAATAATCAATCTCCACCAAAGAAGGCTTTGGGGCTCAGGTACACTCTTGTAGCTACACTAGAGGGAGGAGACCAACAGTTGTCATTCAAATCACAAGTCAATAATAATTGATAATTATCCCAATTACTTTATCAAATCAATATGAATCCAAATTTAAATTACTCAATTTAAAAACATCCTAAATGATTCCAGCTACTTTTTCACAAACATATAAAAATCTGTGGAATCAAGCTAGGAAATCATGAGAAATCTTAGAACAAATTTCTTGATGATATGACAAGCATTTCTTCAAGTGGAGTTTACACCTTGATCAACGTGGAAATCTTCCTCTTCTGCCCTTTCCTTAATAGGTCTAAAGATATCAGGTACGAGAGATCTGTGAAAGTGAAAATAAGAGGAAACAGAAAGGAGATAAGACAGCCAGAAAGACCTGACACCAGCTTTTCCATAACTACCCAAAACAAAACAAACATCAAAAACTAAACTATCCTGAATCAGATTCCTGTCAACATTTTAACTCTCCCTAAGTTTCTCCTTCCCTAGTTGTCTTCCAGATGGGCTTATATGATATAAAGAATTTTAGCAAAATGTCTCAGTACCTTGCAGATCAGAGACATTTGCATCCCAGGAGGCTGAGGTGGACAATAAAAATCTTAGCTAGGAAGAGCTGGATTGCTAGTCTCCCCTGTTCTGCTCAGGAGTTATAGCCATTCCATTAACTATCCCAAATTGTTGGAAGGGGGAGGAAGGGATGAGAGAAAAAGCAGCTAGGTGGCACAGTGGATAGAGCACTGGTCCTAGAGTCAGGACCTGAGTTCAAATGTGACCTCATTCATTTACTAGCTGTATGACTTAACCTTTATTGCATCCAAAAAAGATGTCTTAGGGGAATTCCTCAATTCTGAGGTCCCTAGATGCTCTCCGAGAGTAATTCCTCCTACCTTGGTGCGTTTTTCTGAAGGCCAATAAATAAGGATGCATAGGAAGAAGATAAAAAGTTTGATTAGCATGAGCTGATTGGCCATTGCCAGATGGACAGCCATGCCAGGAAATAAAGGGAGACAGAGGATACATACATGTCTGGCATTTTACATAGCCTTAGTACGCCATTACAGGTGGTAAAAGAAGCCTGCTAACCGAAGCTGCTTAGTTACTTTTCCTTACTTGAGAAGTTGAATAATAGGGATAAATCATCAAGTGATGTGGGAGAGAATGTTTTTACCTTGGGGTCCCAAGAGTTATCAAAGATGACATTTATTCCAATAGGGGTGTTTTCTCTGTAATTAATCTCATCAAAATATCTTAGTGGGGCAAGAAATTTCTAAGACAGTGGAGACTTCCTTCAAGACAGAATCAGTGGGCTTATCCTATCGTTCAATAAAACGTAGACTGAAGGTTTCTATTTACACAACCCAGTAGCTCTTTTGTTTTTATTTCTAAGCTTACTTTTTTTCTGGGGAAATGATGTCTCCCAAAAATTCATAGTCTATTTCCTTCACAATAAAAAAATCTTTGCTCTTGAAATTGAAAACTTACTGAGGTGAGCCAGGGACACAACTACACTTTTAAAGCCTTTCTTGCCAAGTCACAGGCAGTGTGGTGAATAAAGCACCTGACTTTGAAGCCAGGAAGACCTGGGTGTCAGTCTTGCTTCAGACACTTTTTAGTTGTGTGACCCTGGTGTAATGGCACTTTAAAATAGGGAGATCTTTCTCATTCATTAATATGCTCATATAACCTGCCTGGGTCACATGAGTCAGGTTGTGTGGAGTCTGTGGTGGGAGGAGTTTGATTAATGTAAAACAGGAAGAGGTGGAGCTGGAGCAGAGCTGAAAAGAGTTAGGCTTGAGACAGTCAGAGCTAGGAAGGATGCAGGCTGCTGGCTAACGGGAGTGAAAGGGCCTGTTTGTGATTTTGTTTAAGAGGGCCTGCTTGTGATTTGTCTAATGAATAAATGAGTGCTATAAATGGTGATGGGACTGCAAAATATTAGACCTCTGTTTGGAGAGAGAAAGGCAGAGGAGACAGAGGAAGAAATGGACGTGCCAGGATGGGATAATTTGCTTTATTCCTCCCTGACAAGAGAATGGGCTAAAGGCACAGGGCTTTGTGAAAACTGGGAACTGAGGCTACAAAAGGGAGAACCCAGAGACTTAGAAAGATGTTTGCAGGGAACACCAATAAAGCCAGAGAAAGAAATAGGAGGGGTGTGTAGAAGAGGTTGGGCCTTGCTAACAAACTATCAAATTATATGTAAAAGCAGAAACAAATTGTTGGAGGAGAAAGCACAGATGGAAAGGGAGTTGGTTAGTTTGCAGGAGAAGCTTTTTATCCTTCAACGTTCAAACTGTCCTTTAGGAGAGGAAGCTAGATAGCTTCAAGTGGTGAAAGAAAAAACTGTTTGTTGTTGGTTTGGCTCACAGGAGGTGAAAAGTTAACAATAGGAAAGTGAAGGCAGCCTTTGCACAGGCTGGGCTTGATTGGGGCCTAAACACAGGCCAGGAGGATGTATGGGAGGACGATGCAACAAATGAGGCTAAAGTTTGGCCAGTACTAAGAAGGAAGCAGAGGAGTCAGGGTCCCCACAGTGTTTGGGGAGGTAATTAAGAATTTACTCAATAGGAGGTCACAGATATTTTGAGTCAGTGCACCCAAAGGATAGGAGAATCATTGGTACCTTGGATGGTGAGAATTAGTGAAAAAGATAAATTTCCCTGAGAGAGAAGAATAAACAGCCAGCAGATTTAAAGTCAGAATAGATTGACAAGAAAAGAATTGTTTACGGCTCTATTGAGAGCAGGGGAAGATTTTGGAAGAATAGATGGCATTCCAATTAATGAACTATGTAAAATGTATTGAGGAAAGAAGCTTGATTTTAGACTGAGCAGGGAGGTAGGAGCTGTCCCTGCAGATTGTTCTGAAACATTGTATCCAGGTTCATCACACCTGCAGGGAAAATGGGAGGTTGGCCACACCTCAGCTCAGATTAAAGAAAGTATACCTCTAACCAGAATGATGACCCCAGGACTGCAAATTGGAAAACAGTAAATAAAAGTGAATGAGGCGATGATAGAACCACATGGTTCATGAACTCCAGAAGCACGGCTGACCCAATATCTACTCAGCTTCTGGTTATTGTCTCCTTGTTTCTTTTTGACTTTCTGTCTGTTCACCTTGTTTGCCAGATTTGTTTTCTGCAGGCCTAGTACCCTCCTCCAGTAGATAGGTGCCTGATTGTTTAAGCCGGATGTCACCTCCTGTCTGATGGTGATATGTCATCTCTAGACCTGAGCTTGACCAAATTCCAGATGCCAGCTAAAGAACTGCCCCTTACCCCAAGATTTTGGGCCCCATTCATTCGAGGGGGGAATGATGGGGTGCTTGTGCTCAAGCCCCACCCTAAGATGTTGTTTTATGTACTTATTTTGTGTGATCCCTGTTGTATTGTTGTAAAGTTCTGTTGACACCAGTTGACGAGAATATTGTTTTACATGCTTATTTTCTGTTATCTCTGCAATAGTTCTGTTGATACCAGTTGCCCCATTGAATTTGACCTATGTAATGAATAAGAAAATCTTGGGGCTGCATGTAATGGTAATTTAAAATGGGGAGATCTTTCTCATTCATTAATAGGCCCATGTGACCTCCTTGGGTCACAGGAGTCTGGGTTGCATAGAGCCTGTGGTGGGAAGAGTTTGCTGAATGGATGGAATAGGAAGAGGCGAAGCTGGAGCAGAACTGAGAGGAAGTTAGGCTTGAGAGCAGGCAGAGCTAGGAAGGATGCAGGCAGCTGGCTAGTGTGAATGATTTTGTGGTTGTTTGTGATTTTGTTTTAGATTTGTGATTGTGATTTGTCTAATGGAGCTGGTTTGTGGGAAGCCTAGCAGGGGGAAGGCTTGGGGATGGTGTTGTTCTCTGCATTGTTATTGTGCATAGCTTTTGGATTTAGCTGCAATGGATTTAGCTTCCTGGTGTCTAAATAAATGTCTTTGTTCTGCCTTCCATCTGGAGACTCTGTGGTATTTCGTGATTCAGAATTGGGCAGGGATACTTACTCATAGCTGCCATGGGTGCTGTGAATGTCACATTGGTGTTACACCTGGACAAGTCACTCAACTTCTCTGGGCTTCAGTTTCTTCATGTGCAAAATTAAGGATCTTCATGGCCTCTATGGTACTTTGACATTTTCCTGGGATTCTTGGGATATTCTGGATGCTACCAAGTAGCTCTTACCACCACACCCTAAACTTTCAGTTAATCCTTCAATTAATTAGACAAGCATAAGAAAAGATATACAAAAATTTAGTGAAGAAAACAACTCCCTAAAAAATAGAATTGACCAAATGTAAAAGGAAGTATGAAAGCTCACTGAAGAAAATAATTCCTTTAAAATTAGAATTGAACAAGTGAAAACTAATAACGCTCTGAGACATCAAGATACAATAAAACAAAATAAATTTTTTTTTTTTTAACTAGAAGAAAATGTGAAATTCCTCATTAGAAAAACAACTGACCTAGAAAATAGATCCAGGACAGATAACTACAAGAATTATTGGACTACCTGAAAGCCATGGTAAAAAAAAAAAAAAAAAGCCTGCACAACATCTTTCAAGAAATTATCAAAGAAAACTGCCCTGATATATTAGAATCATAGGGTAAAACGAAAATGGAAAGAATCCACTGATCACCTAATTGGTGGAAAAAATAAAATAAATTAAATGGGTGGTTGATTTCTTTTCCTTGATCCAAGCCCTTAAATGAGTTGAGTGCTTCATGTAGTTTGTCAAAGGCATGTTTCATGGTACATGAGTCCACGCAAAAATTCCTAGTTATGATTTAAGTTATATCTATGTCTCATCTTGCCTTCTCTTAACTCTCTCTGTTATTCTCTTGCTTCTGGCTGCTATCTACAACTAAAGCCCTCAGCATCTTCACCTTGTTATGGATTCAGTCATTTCTGATTCTTTGTGACCTCTTGTGGGGTTTCCTTGGCAAAGTAATATCTAATATGAGTAGTTTGTCATTTCCTTCTTCAACTCATTTTCAAGATAAGGAAACTGAGGCAAACAAGATTCATTAACTTGCCCAGGGCCACACAGTTAGTAAATGAAGAAAAGTATCTGAGGCTGAATTTGTACTAAGCAAGACGAGTCTTTCAAATTCCAGGCCAGACACTCTATCCATTGTACCATCTACTAACTGCATCTCTACCTACTGATCCTATTTTTTTCCTCTTTAAGATCCAGCTCAGATACCAACTCTACTAAGAAGCCTTCCCTCATAACCTCTGGCTAGAAGTGATTTTTCCCTCCCTAAATCTTTCTTTGTTCCTATGCACTTATCATAATTTAACTTGTATTTATAATAATTTGTATATGTGTGCTAGTTCACCACTGGAATGCAAGTTCCAATGGTGCACTGCACATAGTATTTGCTTTAAAGTAGCGTCAACAGCTTTGTGCTGCTTATGGAATTAAAAAAGCAATGGTGGCCACAAACCTACGCTACTCAATTAAAAGCTGCCAACTGCGTATGTGAGAGATGAGTCATTCAGTAATTCAATCAACTTTTTTGTACACTCAGAACCTGCTGGTTACTGATTGAATGCTACTAGGGAGATTATTTATATAAGATAGAGAATAAATGACAGAATTTATAACCTGGAACAAACAAGACAGTGCTGCTAAAAAAGTAAGGGAGGGATTCCCTACACTGACCTTCCAAAACTGGAATCCTTCCAAACATCAAATCAAATTTAACATATGCATTCGTTGGTGAGGGAGAAATGTCTTCAATTGCCCTTGCTTAATCTAGGAAAACTTCCTAGAAAAGGGTAGAGTTGGGTTCAGATACAATAATAAGAATGTAATATAACAGATAACTCCTGGTATGGATAACTGCAGTTGAAGACATCTAGCCAGGCCAGTAGGATTCACATGCAAGAATCCATAAGCAAGTCAGTGGCTGAACCGGGACACAGAAGCCACTGATGGAAACATAGGGATGGAAGAAGACTTTGGAAACCCATTTCAGAACTCAAATCATTTATCATATGCTAAACACAATGTATGGGCAGCTAGTTGGGACAGTGGAGAGAGTGTCTGGGCCTACAGTAGGAAGACTTCCTGAGCTCAAATCTGGCCTCAGACACTTACTAGCTGTATGACCCTGGGCAAGTCACTGTTTGCCTCAGTTTCCTTCTCTGTAAAATGAGCTGGAGAAGGAAATGGCTAGCCATTCCAGGATCTTTGCCAAGAAAACCCCAAGTGGGATCACAGAGTCAGACATGACTGAACAACAATGAAACACAATGCAAAGAAAGACTAAAATGTTAACAGTTGGGAAGATTTTGAGAGGGAGCAGACCTGACTAAAATCACAGGATGTGAAGAAAAAAGGATGTTCATTTAGTGGCCTGAATTGTGGTAAATACTTCCTTTAGTGCCCTCTTAGCTTCCTTCTGAACTGTCTTTCCTCTTTGTATTTAACTAACCCTTTCACTTCCTCATCTAATATCTGTACTAATGAACCTTCAAAGACTAAACTTACTTTTCTTCTGCTTTTTTTGTCCCCTTCATTCCCTTCCCTTATAGGTTCCCAAAGTGGGTGGGCACTGGAGCGATTGGGGTAGGGGTAGTGATGAGGGCTGGAGAGATAAGGGTACAGGAACTCCAAGTCTGGCGCTCCCCATCTGGAGAAGAATTCATGGACTCAAGCATTGTTGAGGTCAGGATGGTAAAGATTTATTACGCTTTTCAGTGAGCAAGAGTTCTTAGGGAACCTGCCACCTTAGAGGTATAGGTAAAGTTTATATAAGATGTTCTACAGTAAAACATGTACCAAATATGCTAACTAGGTGATTCAGGGTAGGATTAAGGAGTGGTTAAGGAATGGTTAGTTCTTAAAGGAACATGTACTTTTGGTATCTACTGCACAGGTATTTTACCCAGAGTTCATCAGGAAATAGCCCAAGGAGGGGATGAGGTGTGGTTTTAGGCCTGAAACTTCACTAAGTCAACTGGAGGTCAGGACTGACTCAGGAATACTAGGCTGCTCTCATCAATGTCTTGTTAGACCAGATAAATGTAAGGGAGTATACATATGTCTAAGTCTAGGATACATATGTTATGACCCAGTACACAGCCAGTTCAGCCAGTACACTGCTGGTTTAGCCTAATAAGTTCTCTAGGTGCAGCAGGATACTGTATCAGGAAACGAGATAAAGGTTGTTGCTGGGGCAGGCTGTCCTTGGGCTAGGGAGAAACTACCTGAGACAGTGGTTTGAGGCTAGGGAGAAATGTGATTTTTAAAGAAAAATGTGATTTTAGAATTGGTGTCCAATTGCATGCACCTAAGCACGCCATCAGTAGTAGCCTTTTCTTGCCTCACATGCAATTGGGTGGCATTGAAAGAAGGGAAGATGAGAACACTTTGAAAAACTGTTCATACTTGTTTCATCTGTTGTGTAACAGAATTAAAGTAGTAATGATTACATTATTTTCCAAATAAACACAAGATTCAAGTTATAACCAATCAGTGGTCAAGTCCATAACAGGTCTTAATAAGCAAGTGTTGGCAGGGGAGAGTGTAGTACCTTGTTGATAAATCCAGCATGCATTGGCCAGGGATATGTATGAGTAGTTACTGTTACATGATGCAATATTATGTCATCAAAATTTCAATGCAGGAAAAACCCCACAAATTTACCATACATTATTAAATGAAGGTGTGTCATTTAAAAATATTTTATATTTTTTTGAAATGATGCAAACTTTAAAAATAAACCATTATAAGATTAAAGAAAGTAGATTTCCAGGTAGGGACTGAGTAATTTTTTTTTAAAAAGGGGGTAGTAGACCAAATAAGTTTGGGAACCTCTGCCCTAGGTGGACAAATAATTTTTTTTAAAAACCTCTCTTAGCTTTGTATTCTTCGTCTATTTTAATATTGAAATAGCAGTAGTGACTCCATTTTGCCTTTATCCACCTTTGTGTGAAGTCACTAAGTTTGGAGAAGTCATAAGATTACTCCTCCCACCCTCTCACTCCACTCCCAGAGTCACCTGACCTAAAGAATGTCACAAAACTATCTCTTTTCCTCCTCTCCCTTAGTGTCTTTTTGTTGTCTCCCAATCCCTTCCAAGCAACCCTCACCACCCTCACTTCATTTTCTCTAGATCCCCTCCTTCAATAAAAAACTAAGTGTCTTAACCCTAAGTGAGTTCCTGAATAGACTTTGGTCTAAAGGGGTCAAGGTTTCCCATTACATCTTGGGTCATCTCCAGTCATCCTGATGAATATCTGGTCACTGGATTCAGATGGCTCCAGAGGAGAAGTGAAGCTAGTGACCTTGCACAAAACAAAGTCAAGTGCAAGTCATGCCATCATTTCTGTGATGGCATGGTCTTCTTTGGCAACTAAGGACGAACACAACACAAGTGTCTTAACCCTTTCATCCTGCGTATCATTCCCTCCAAACTATATTAACTCTGTAAAAACCAAAATTCTGGATTTTAGCTATGGAGAGCCCTGAACCTGGTTTATTTTGCAACTACATGCACTGCTGAATAAATAACTCCCTTGTCTGGATGACACTCAGTTTTATTATTAAACTGTAACACTATAAAATAGGGCTAGAAATATTTGAATTACCTTTTCTAGCAGGAAAGGAAAGTGTTTTGTAGACTGTGATAATGTTTAATATAAAATTTTGGAATAATCTCTTTGTTCTCTCTGAAGTAAACTCAGAGAATGCCTCTTCCTATGTCAACAAAGCCAGCCAAGGCTGACTCTACATTCCTTAAGGAGACCTTTAATCTAAGCTTATTATCTATAGACTCATACTATCTAATGGCATATTAATGGTAAAGAAAAAATAGGCATCCTGGGTTTCTATTGAACATTGTTTGCCCTTTCCTGTGTCAGTTATCTGTTTGGGGCAGGAAGCCTGCCACTTACCTGTGGTGGGATTTCCTTACCACCTGAGACATATGTTTACCCAGCTGGGAATCTCAAGATTTGACTGACATTGCTTTGTTAATTGTCCTGTCTTACTGAATTTATGATTTGCTTAATTAGGAGAGTTTCTTTCTCACAGCAAAATGTACTTAAGACAGATGATTTCTGTACTAGGTAGTCAGAGTCACCTCTGACTCCATAGCGCTATGTAACTGTTTTCTTTATGGGGAATTGATTAATTAATTAAATCATAAAATGTATGCATTTAGGCTGTTGCCTTTTCTTAACCAAGTTTTCAGGTCAACAACTGTAAAACACTATAAAAATGCCAAGAATTTATCCAGGTAATATTAACATTTTCCTTTCCATTTCTGGTGCACTAAAATAGCAAAATAGCATAGTAAATGGGAGAAAAAGGCTGAATTTGGAGTCAAAGGATCTGAGTTCAAACTTGTGCTCTTCCCCTTTGCTAAAGTCTAATTCCTTAACAGTAAACACTGCTCTAAATGACCTCTAAGGTCTCATTCAAGTCTAAACCTATAAACTCATTGCTTTTGACTTGCATATATAATTTATGCCTTTGCTTCTTTCTGAACCCTAATCATATAATATTTTCAAAACCTGTCCTTTATTTCTTTAAGTCAGTCATTATCAAAGTTTGCCCAATTCTTGTGGCACATGGGTTGAGGTCAAGGATTATTAATGTTTGGTCCTGAATATGGCTGTTTAAAGGAAAAGATAAGGGCATAAACTGAAAAATAATAGTACTTAATTTTAAGGTTGTGCACATTCAAGGGAGAAGGGGAAAATAGCAAATGCGATGATATTTAGACCAACATGGTATGTGATGACAATATCTGTAATTTTGTTACAGATCTTTGTTACTTGGGAAAGTTATCCGTTCCACATCTTGGGGGTTAGGGATTTCCACTCAATCTGGAAAATCTGGAGTAAAATTTTTTTGGTCCTCCCTTCTTGCTAAAGAAGTCTGAATTTTTTTCTTTTTCTTTTATGGGTTGTTTACAATACTTTATTGTAAAATTTGGGTTAAGTATTTGGTCATTGGCTCTGTTGTCTGTTGGCCTTCACGTGTTATCTGCAGCTTCTGCAAAACTCCCCAATAATTTTGGTGACGGTCTCAACATTTCCTCCCTTCTGGTCCTTACAGCCCTGCTCCCTTGGAGATGTTTGCTTCCTTAAGCAGACAGAAGTCAAAACAAACAGGAATGGGAAAACCAATGGGGGAAGGGGCAAGCTTATTCTCTCCCTAGAACTGGGTTTAAAAAAAAAAAGAAATCCTTTAAAACTGAGATATAATTTCACCTTCTCTAGGAGGCTTTCAATGATCATTTTCCCATTTGGTAATAATCTCTCTTTTCCCTAAACCTCACCAGATTTAGGATTTTGGCCTCTCTAATAAGTGGGCTATTTTGTTTCACAGTTATTTGTGTATTCAATTAAGAATTGGGCTTGAGTTTCCTCATTTGTAAAATGAAAGGATTTGTCCATGTGACCTTCACAATTCTAAATCTTTGATTTTATCTTGCACAATTGCTTCCAGGAGAACAAAGACCACACAATAAACACTGTATTTTCAAAGTTTATCTGTTATTTAGTAAATAATTAATGTTTAATGAATAACAGGTTTATCAAAAGCAATACAGATTTTCCCCAGGAATTCAACATACCTTGTATTTGCATGATGCCTTGCTGTTTTCAAAGTACTTTGTTTAGATTATCTCTATTTACATATGGTTCTCCGACCTTTGGGGGAAGGTAGAATGCATATCTTGGAATGATGAAGATTTAAGTTCTAAGTCCTTTAAGTTCAGACAGGCTGTAAGACCTTGGCGTAATCACCTCCCAAGAGTCAAATTGCGTCGATAGAGAGAGTTTCCACCCTAGGAACTTCTACCAAGGATTTAGATCCTTATACAGATCCAGAATTTTATTTTTTTCTCTTATAGTGGCTAATTGTAGCCACTCGTGGCTTTAAATGGTGGGATTTTATTATCCCTAAGTAATTTCATAAAAGGATGGGAGAAAATGTATTTAAATGTCTACATATAATTTAGTAGGATAACATCAGCTGCTGTTTTACCATTGAGTACTTGTTTTAGAGCCTGGGAAGTCTGAATAACAGTGTTACACAGGACCCGAACCCATTTGTTTCCGTGATGTCACAATCTTTCGGCTGTCAATTTCGATACTTAATTTCAGGCATGTGTAAAGCACTTTAAAACTCAAAGCACTATATCAATGCTATTGTTATGAATATTATGTGGAGAGGGAGCACTTTTCCTTGTTAGAAATGATTTTTATCTTATTTTCTCAGGAGTAATTCTGGTTAAGGTCTCAATATTTCCTCCCTTCAGGTCGCTGCATCCCTATTCCGTCGGAGCTAATTTGCTTGGTTAAATTAAGCAGATAGAAGTAATTACAAAACAAGAATGGGAAAACCAATCTGGGGGGCAAGTTTATTTTCTCCCTAGAGCTTAGAGTGCCAGCCAGGTAGCAGAGACCCGTAATTCTCACCCTCCTTGCCCTCCACTAGTCCTTCTGAGCATCGGCTCTAACCATACACAGCGAAGAAAGGACAAGGCTGTAGGGGGTGTAAGTGGCACCAAGAGACACAGCCCTTTTCCCAGATTCGGACACCGGGGACAAGCGGACATGGGAGCGCCGGAGACAAATGAGTCATTTCCCCAAAGTGTGATGAATGAAACCCAGGGCAGGGAGGCTGGAAAGGGGAAGTGGCCGTAGGGGGCGGGGAAGGGCGGAGCCAAGGGCAGTGGAAGCGCCCCGCAAGTCCACGACTTGGCTCTCGGCTCCCCGCGCTCCTCCCTCTTCGCGGTGACAAAATGAATTTCTCCTCCCCCCGGGAAATAGACCAAGGCGGAGTATCCTGCTGGGTTTCCCTTTGCCGGCTTGCTTAAATCCGGGCGCCCCCTGGGCGTGATTCAGTGATCCCAGGGGGTGTGAGGAATCAGTATCTACGCAGACCAGGCTGTCCGGGCTGAGACAAGTCCCCGGTGCTTTGCCTTACCTAGTCCGACTAGGATCAGCAGCCCACCCAGCGCACGCAGCTCAGGTACGCCCCGCGTCAGCCCTTAGCCGCACCAGGTGAGTTGGGCTGTCCAGAGGAATGGAAACTCCATGGACGGCCAGGGGCACGGAAAGCCGGGGAAACCCGAGCTCCCTATTCCCCGCTTGCTTTTCCTCACTTTTTGCACTCCACATCCCAAACTCCTGCCTTTGCATTGGTTGAGCCCTATGCCTCCAGTGTTCTCCCTGTTCAACACAGCCTCCTCACTTCCTTTAAGATTTGAATCACATCCCATCCATCCTCTGTAGGAAACCTTTTCCTTTCCGTCCTCCTCCCCCTTCCAGTTTTTACCCTCGCCCCCACCCCCTCCTCCTTGAGATTACCTTGTCTTTTGCATATATCTAGCATGCACCTGGTTTTCATGGTATATACCCCACTATAATGTAAGCTACTGGCGTCTGGGACTATTTTTACCTCTTTTATATATTCAGTATTTAGCACAATATCTAGCACATAGTATTCGCTTAATACATTCTTATTGACTGACCTTTTCCCCCAGAGAGAAAAAGGAAACCATAGGAGAAAGTTGAAGGGAACTTCCCCATCATAAAAACTCAAGTTTATGTACTTTATACTTAATAGCACTTTCCTCATATTAACCTCATTTGATAGGTTGTTATCCTCATTTTAAGTATTGAAGTACAGAGAAGCCATGGGATCATAGATCTAAATTTCTATGGGACCCCAGAGGTCAGCTGGTCCAATTCTTCTCGTTGTACAAATGACGAAACTGAAATTGTGTTTTGTCTAAGGCTATACAGGTAGTAAACTACTACTAAACTGGGATTTATTATTCCCAGCTCTTGACTCCAGGAGGCAGTGAACTTTCCCTTCTCGTTGCTTATAAGTCAGTCATATGTGCCTGAAGTCACCAGAAAACTTGACTCATTTCATTTCTGAAAAGGTGATAAAATGGACTGAAGACTTCTGAGTAGCACAGTGGCCTGCTGCCAAAATGAGATGGAAAGTAGAGGATAGAATTTTTGCTTTCTATTGAAATTAATTTCTTTAGTGGAGCACCAAACAGGGATGCTTTTAACTCCCTTATGTGTAGGATATTTTGTCCAAGAGATAACATACGCAAATTTCATAATCCCGAAAGCAGAATACTTGTAGAAATTTTTTTCAATTAGTAAACATTTGTTAAGTAACTTATATGCCAAACACTTTGCTAGCCACTGGGCATAGGAAGCAAAAGTAAAACGGTCCTTGTCCTCCAGAAGCTTACATTTTATGGGAGAAAGAAAACTTGTGTGGATATTGGTATATGCAAAAGAGGTGTACATTTCTTTTGCATATACCTACTGTGATGGAGATGGTGAGGGCTTCTAAGATGTGTTTATTAGTCTTTGGTGGAGCTTCAGCAGTCTTGGCAGAATGGTGCTACATAATGATGCCAATATGTTAAAATTAATGAAGTGAGGCCACTAAAGTACTGAGATTTTGTTGTTGTTGTTGTTGGGAGGTACTCATTTTTTAAGTACATTTGAATGGCTCCTGTGATGCTCTCTCACCATATGTAATTCTTGGTCATATCTTTCTGTAAATACTTTGTAGGGGAGCTTCCCATTTCGTTGAGAGACTTTCCATTCTTTTGCTGTCCTGGAATGCCAAATATACTCCTGGAATTTATATTCTTCCTTTTTCTTAATACATAATGTTCTCCAAATGTTAATGTGTCAATATAACCAATTAGATTTGCTTCCCAGCCATTTATATGTACATGAATATTGACCAATTAAGTGCTATAACTTTTTAGTCACCCTAAGTCTATTAGGATACTTTGTCCCTTTTTTCCTGCTTTGCATTATTTATTAAATGGGAGTCTACATATTTTCACATACATTTTTAACTTCTCATCTGTGGGTGTTACTTTTCCCATCACCCCACTCTCACTGTATTCTTCCCCTAGAGCTGAAACTATCTTGAGCTTGATAATATTTAATATAAATTTTAGACTTTAATAAGGTTCAGAGTTTGAATTAAGAAGAGCCTGTACCTAACAGTCTCCTTTGTTTAACTTAGAGAATGCCTTTTGATGTCAAGCAAGCAAATGGGACTTCCTTACCAGACCCTTCTTCTGGCATCTTAGTGATAAGGCCTGGGTTGTAACTTCAGCTTTGTCAACTCTGTTAAGATACCACAACTTCAAAGGCCTGTTTAGGTTAGGAAGCCTGGTGGGATTTTCTTATCGTATGTCACAGAGACATATGTTTACACAGCCTGGAATCACAAGGCCCCAATCGACACTACCTTGTTAATTGTCTTGTCTTACTAAATTTATGATTTGTTCAACTAAGAGAGTTCCTTTCTCATGGCAAAACGTATATAAGCCAGAAGATTTCTGTACTGGGTAGCCAGAACATTTTTCTGGCTCCATAATGCATTATGTTACCGTTTTCTTTAATAGGGAATTGATCAATTAATTAATTAAATCATAAAATGTATGCATTTAGCCTGTTGCCTTTTCTTTAACAAAGTTTTCAGGTCAACAAGCTCAACATATGTAGATTGCAGTTTAATATTTTCTTCCCTTAACTCACTCTTCCTCCAGAATTACCCTACTTCTGTTGAGGGTACCACCATCCATCCAGTTAACTGGACTCATAATTTCAGTCATCCTTTATTTTTTCTTCTCCCTCTTCCCCTATATAAGATTTGTTAAGTCTTGTAAATTCTACTTCTACAGTATATATTCATGATTTTATAAAGTGACTATTCCTGCCACCAATGACTAATCAAAACCACCCCAAATTTTTTCATCTGGTGGTAAACTTTTTGGTAATGTGTCTGGCTTTTTATGTATTTAGCAAGGGTTAGGTTGGCCTGCTAATGCCAGTCACATTCTGTCACATTGTTTGTACCCAAATCCTCTGCAGCTTGATGAGACCTCCTAGGGTTTGGCTCAGCTGACATAGTTTTCAGAAACTCTGAGTCTTTAATTGCTTGGTATGAGTCTTATGTTTTTTTTTTCCTGTATGTATCCTCATTGCTTAGAGGCAACTAAGTGTAAGAGTGGTTAGTGTTGGATTTGAAGTCAGGAAGACTCAAATTTGAATCTTGCTTCAAAAATCTGAGCAAGTCACATAATCTCTCCTTGACTCAGTTTCTTCATCTGTAAAATGGGAGCAGTAATAGCACCTACCTTTTCAGTAAAGTGCTTTGCAAGCCTTAATGCACTTAAAATGCTAGCTATCATTGGTTTTCTTCTGCTACTTCTACTCATATTTGACTTGAATATGGTTTAATGTGTTTGGACGTTATTATGATAGCGTAGACTTTTTTCCCCACTTAATTTCTGGGTAGTCTGTGCTGCTGATGGTTAGTAATTGGAGTATCATTACATTTGAGGAAATAACTGGATTTGAAGTCAGAGGCCGGAATTTGAATCCTCCCTTGTCCCCCTGTGTTGTGGAAAGAGTCAGTAAAAACCTGTATTTGAATTCTGTTTCTGGAACTAATTCAGTGTATTGTTATGATCCACTACAGGGTTTTGCTTCTCAAGTTCCTCATCTGTAAAATGTGGATAATAATACTTATAGGACCTACCTTACAGGGTTACTATGAAAGTCAAATGAAGTCATCAAAGTAAAATTTTATGTGTATCTTAGAGTGCTTTATAAATGTTTCTAAAGTTATTGTTGTAATACTGTGCCCTTAGGCAATCCTTTCCCATGACTGTTTCCTCAATCTTATATGTTAGAGCATTCATCCTTCTTTCAGCTCTAAATTTGAAAATTCAATGAAAAATTCACCCTCTCCCCATTACCCCTATGCCATTGAAAACATCTATATATAATCAGAGGCCTGGTGGTATATTTATAAGCATGGATTCTTTTCTAGATGGCCAGGAGATTCTTTTTTTACCCAGTTGTTTACCTGAGTCATTGTTCAGTAGGGTAGAAGCTGAGTAGCACCATGAGGAAGAGTGACTTGTCCAAGGTCCCAAAATCCTTAGTAGTTGAGCAAATACTAGACCTAAAATTATAATGTTATAGAATATTGTAGCTGGCTTCCCAGTCTGGGTACCAGACTCCCGACAGTACTGTGATTTCTTTTTTTCTCCTATCCTTAGCTCTTTTTTTTCTTATTCCATCCATCCCAGTCATTATTTTCCAACTGTGGTTAGACATATACTGGGGAAAGTGGTTATGATGTTCAAGACAGTCCAGGAAGAGCCATTATTCTTGTTCTCTAGGGACAAAGACCTACTTTTGTTGGAGTGAATCATGGTTCTGATAGTAATTATTGGGAAAGAAGGAAATGGAGAAGTTTTTTCACTAAGGATTGGGCAGTATTTTCATTAGTATTTGAAATACTTATGAAATGGGTACGTTTGCTCTTTTTATGAGAGGGAAAATTGCAGTTCCACCAAAGGACCTGGGAGAAATAAATAGCAATGGAAAATTGTATGGAGAAAGTAGGCCAACTACGTTATCAAAGAATTGTATGACTAGAAGAGGAGATGTCTCAGTCATGTGATAAGATATTTGAGGGAATCGCTGATAGGCATCTTAGTATTTAATTGGTATCCACAAAATGTAGTGGAAGACCTCCTTGCATCTATGGAGGATTTATTGGGGTACATGGATAACGTTGCAAGGGATGAGAAAGCTCTTGTGGGTTGTGATCTTTGCTATTAAAGGTTACAGAATATCCAACCTGGGAAAGGCTTTAGAGATAATCAAGTTCATTTCTTTTCCTCACATCATTACATAGTTAATGCTTATCCTATTAGCAATATTTAGAGAGTATATATGCATATTCAATTAATAGTACACTTGATTAATAGTATTCTTAATACTATTAATACAAATAAAACTTAATAGTGTTCTTTTTTAGTCTTTCTTAGAATTTGATGAACATCCCAGTTATTCACATAATATATTAATTTTGCATCTTCCCTTTTTTTGATAATAAGTTTAATAATACCTTTTTGGTTTTATAGGACAGCTGTTTATTGATATAACCCCATTACAACCCACATCTCTTATGAACACTTTCACATTGATGAGATCACAAACTCAGCAAAATGTATTTATGAAAAATTTGTAGTTGCTTAATTCAATTTTAAAGGTATCTCAATAAATGTGTACTTTTGAGAAGTTCTTACTTTTATATGTAGTGGTCACATGTAGCCTCTGAATAAAATTACAATAAATTTCTTCCTATATGCTTCTCAGGTAGATCTTACTTGTGTACTGTTGAAAGTGATTTTTTTGGGAGAACATAACTGACCCCATTTTGTCCTATGTCCCTCTTTGACCTTTACTGAATTGCACCTTCTTTACAACTCTTCTCCCAATTTAAAATGACAAAAAGAAAAAACTCTTAGAAGTTAGAATCAGTAGAAGTCACCCTTTTCTTTTTATCCTATAATTAAGCTGGTTTTGGGGGCTTAACAAATGTTAATTAGATTACCATTAAGATAAGGTTTTCTTTAGTCCTGAGGAAATGACCTGTTAAATTAGGATACATTCTTTCTTTTTTAAGTGTAAATTTCCTTCCTCTTTTAAAAAAGTGCTTTTTCCTGTTTACCTGCTCTTAACTGATCTATCCAAAACTGTTTTGTGGGAGAGATTTTTACTTCATTCCTCCTCCTCCCCCTCCCTCCGTCATCATCTATGGAACTATGAGGCTCTTGTCTATCGTGATGCATGTCACACTTTTGAATGGACAAATATACTGCAGTTTACCCAGCTGGCTTATTCTTGAAGTGGCTAACTAGGACCCTGAAAATTCTTGAAATATTACCTTGTTATTTACACGTTCCTTTCCCCTCCCTCTAACTTTTTGAGGGCAGACTGATTTGCTTTCTTTGTCTCCTCGGCCCTTCACTATGGAACCTGGCAGATGGTAAGCTCTTAATTAATGTAAACTCTTTATTTGATGTTCGTCGCTTGATAGATCGGTTGATTGAATTCACTTTACCTTTATGATTTCTTCCCTCAGAGTCCAATTGCTGCTAAAGAATGACAACTCAGGAAAAGAAATCTGGAAATTGGCAGTGTTCAGGGTAAGATCCCAAACTGGATGCCTCTTTGCAGTTTATGTGTTATGTTATCTGCCATATTTATCATGCAAATCCCCAGATTCAGTGTGGCAAAGCTTATTGGGCCCTGGAGTCAGATCTAGTTAGAACTGGACTGAAGTGTCTGATGCTACTACGTGTGTGATCCTGGGCTATCCGTGCTCCAGGCGGCTAACTCAATTAAAGTAGTTTTCTCAACTACATTCCCATTTATCATTGAAATCACAGGTCTAGTCCCTAGTCTCTCTTATCACAAAATAAATAATTACATCTGTAGAACCTATCACAGACCTCTTTCTAAGTATGTTGACATTTCAGCAGTTTTCCCCCAGACCCCTAAATTTACGTAGGGCTTAAAAGAGGATTACTTACTACCTGTCTATAAAAAGGCCAGTTTCCACACTTACATGTCACAATATAATTTTATAGGTTATTCCTTTCTGCTCCTTCATCACTTGTCAAGATGACAATTCATTAAATGCCAGCACCGATAGTCGTGTTCCCAGCAAGTAGCTTATCGTTATTTCTTGTGCTTGGGTTTTAGCTATTAATAGCGTGCAGTGAAATCATTAGGGTCTCCACCCCCTCAGTGTTCTTTCATACTTTCCCACCAAATAAATCAGTTAAAAATTTTTCATTTCTTCTCAGCTAGTCTGTCTCTCTGGTTCTGAATCTTGAATTCTTCTTTTATTTCAACATTTTAGTTCTTTTGGGCCATGATTTTGTTTCCTTTTCCTTTGTTGGGTTCTTGCAACCCAGGGGAGAAATAAATTCCATTTCTTCTGATTTTGCTGCTGAGTCAATTGTCAGTTATCAATTATTTACTTCCTTTTATGCAAAGTAAGAGTAAGGGTAATGGCTTTCATTTCTATCTTTCATTATTCACAGTAATGGGAATTAAATTAAAGACAGCTGGATTTAGAGACTTGGGTTCCAGACTTGCTTTTGCTACTAAATGTTAGCTTTGTGGCTTTGGGGAATGTCTTTAACTTTCTGGGCTTCACAGTTTCTTCATCTGTAAAATGAGGGGATGAGGCTTTGATGATACTTTTAATCACTCACAATTATGAATCTATGGTCCTTTGACATGTCCTTATATTGTGGACTCTGTTTTCTAACATACAGATGCAAGATTGTGATATGAAAATTATGGCAGTATTTTGAATTAGTTGTTAAACCAGGGGTGGGCCGCCTGTGGCCTTAAGGCCATGTGTGGCCAAATTTAAGTCCTTAAGTGCGGCCTTTTGACTGATTCGGTTCCCCAACTCTGAGTTAAAATAATGTTGGAATGTATTATGTTTGCGATTAATGTTAGAGATCTCAGATTTAACTTAGATGATGGTCATAAAATATCAAAACTGGGAAAAACTTTAGAGACCAGTTAACTTTGAATCTATTCTTTCCTCTACCCTCTTCCCTTGATTTTGTGTTCACGTGAAAACCGAGCTTACACCCCAACATCTCTGCAAATCATTCTTGTCCATTTAACTATATGTAATAAAGGAGATTATAAAGAAAAAATGTAGAATACGAACTGATATTTGTTCAGTTAGTATTTTACATTTTTTTCTTTATAGTCTTTTGTAGTCAGTCTTATGTTTTAATGAACACCCCATTTCATCATGTTGCATATTAATTTTTCATTGCTTTTTTCTTGTTTAAAAATTTTTGTTGTTGTTTATATCCATTTCTGGATAGAGATGGTTTATATACCTCCCCTGCCACACACACACGCACACATGCACACATACTCTCTCTCTCATACTCACACTCACATTCAAAAAATTCTCCATTGTGACAGAAAAATAGTTAAACCAGACCAAGTGACAAAGTGATGCTGTCTGACTGTTTATGGACCACTCCATACCTGTTTCCCCTGTCTTACTGCATAGCCCATCACTTTTTTTTTTTTTTTACCAAAAGGAGGAAATGCATTTCCTCATTTCTTTTCTGGAGTAATTAGTCTTTACAATTACAGTACTCAGTGAATTTAGCTTCTGCATCTTTTTTATTTTCTACACTTCCACTTTTTCTTGAGAAAAAAAGAAAGGAAAAAGGCACTATTTTGAAATTTCATGAATGAGTCCATTCACATTCAATCAGTTTCTGTCTTTGAAATTATGCCTTCACACCGTCATGCCTCTGAACACTTCTTTTCACTCACATGTACAAGACTGTAGTTCCAGCCTTCCTCTTCTCTTGTTTGAATTATTGCAACAGTCTTTGAATTAGGCTCTATTTCCAGTCTCTCCTATCCAGTCCATTCTCTGCGTAACTGCCAAGATAATTTTTCTAAAGCATAACTGTATCATACCTCTACTTGAGAATCAACAATGTTCCTTATCACCTCTGAGATCAAATAGAATAATTCCTCAACTTTGCTTTGGAGCCTTAAGACTCCAGCCTGCCCCTTTAGCTTATTGCCAATTCCTCCTTTTCACACATTTTGTCCCAGCCGGACTGGTTTGTGTTGTCCTCTGAACTTGAACTCTGTACCTCTGCAGTTTATTTTTTCCTTTGCAATGACTTCTCTCTCCTTATCTCTGCCTATCAGAATTCCTTTCTGGCTTCCTTCAAGGCTCAGCTTACGCCACCTCCTACTGTCATCCCTCTGTGATCCCTTAGTTAGTGGCTAGTATTCTTTCTCTCCTTTGTTAAATGCTCACTACTTAACTGTTTACTTATGCTGTCTCTCCAGTAGAATGTAGACTCCTTGAGGAGAAAGGCTGATTTTGGTTTTGTCTTTTGATCATCAGTACCTTAGCACAGAGTTTGAAACATAAACTTTTAAAAAAAATTTTTAAAGTAATATTACAGTTTCCTCTCCAATTATATTTAAAATATTTAAATATCCAGAAATGGATATAAACAAAAAAAACTGTAAAAAATGTTTTGAGGTCCAAATTCTATCCCTCCCTTTCTCCCATTCCCCTTCCCTGAGATAGTAAGCCGTCTGATACAGTAGTAAGCCGTCTGATACAGGTGCAGTCATGTAAAATATTTTCATACTAGTCATTTTATAGAAAAAAAGCTTGAACTTGAAGAAAGTGCAAAACAATATGCTTTGATCTGTATTCAATTCCATTAATTTTTTCCTCTGGAGGTAGGTAGCATTTTTCAGCATGAGTCCTTTGGAATTGTCTTGGATCATTGTATTGCTGAGAATAGCTAAGTCACAGTTGATCATCATACAATATTGTTTATTACTACTCTGTAGTCTTACTTCACTGAGAAACATATAAGCTCTTTAATACTTTTTAGATTGTCCTGGATTAATCTGAGGCATCCTTCTGAAAATGTGTTTGGCATGAATATTGAACTCCGCATTTTTCATTTATGCATGCCACTATAACTGACTTAAATTTCATTGTGCTGAATTGGACACACTTAGTCACTAAAATATATTTCAGCAATCGCAGTAGAGCTCCTTGTGCTTTCTGAAGCTTCTTATACATCTATATTGTTACAAAATGAACTTTGAACTTTATGCGTATTAAATTGTTCTTTACTGCACAGGTAGATAGAAGAAGAATTAACTGCTCAGAAAGTGAAGATTCATGCTGATGGAAAGAGGGGCTGAATCCATTGGATTGTTGGGAGAAGAAAGAGCTCAAGTGGCTTTTATTGTTTCATACATAGGGAGTGGCCTAGTGAACCAGTGGCTACCCATGGAAGAATGCCTTGGGTGTCCTCTTTATTTTGATCATAAGATAAGAGATTGAAAGTAGGAAGAGAATATTGGAATGATAAGGTTAAGGGGCAAAGGCTTTTTCCAATTTTATCTTTGTGTCACTCCACCCTCTGCTATTTACATGCCAGTGCCTCTGAATAATCAAGCTGGCTGAGACCCAGTTTCTTGGAACTTTCCAGAACCTCACTGGCCTCTGACTTTGCAGGGCCTATAGTGTGGCACTGGATAAACACTAAACAATACACTCTGTAATACTTTGTCAGCATTTGAACAAAAAAATGAGTCAGCCTTGCAGTGAGAGAGACTCATAACCTGGGAGGTTCCCTGAAAACGTGCTTATTTATTCTTCTTTGTATTTTGTTGGGCTAATATAATCTCAGAGACATGAGATTACTTATATTGCTACAGTAATAAAAGACCTTATGGGAAGGGAGGAGTTCCCAGCAGTATCAACCATAATTATTTATCATTGCCTACCATGAGGATTGAAAGCTGGCCCTGAACCCAGGAATACTTGAGTTAAAGTCACTTAACCTCCCAGAGTCCTAGGCAACTCTGACTATAATTTTTAGAGAAGGAGCTGTCTTTTTTTTTTTTTTTTTTGTAGCGGGTGTTTTTCCCATCTGAAAGTCACCTTTGCTAATGAAATCGTAAGTCCAGTCCCATTTCTAACCCATGTGATATATAGGAAGGTCATCATACAGGCTCTGGAGAGACAGAGATGCACAGTACAACCCCTGCTCTTGAAAGACTCATAGCCTCATGGGGGAGACAGAATATGTACCTTAAAAAACAGGCAAGTGCTGCAGGAATAGAATAGGGTTATTTTTCTAGGACTGTAGTTGGCAGGACAGTTTGATGGAGGAGGCAGTGTTTGACCTGAGCGCTGAACATTTACATAAGATCAGAGAAGAGCATTCTTCTGGCTGTTGGAGATAGTATGAACAAAGGCACAGGCTTGCGGGGAAGGTGTGGAGCAGCCTGAGGACTGATGGTGCAAGTTAACTTTGTGGGCATGTTGTAAATAAAGTAGTAATTGTAGTTTTAGATAAACATGAGGAACACCAGGAGAGAAATTTGCAAATTGGTAACTAGAGGAAATAAAGAAGTTCTGCTAAGGAGACATTAGAATGAGAGATGTAGGTTTTGAAGTAATTTAAGTAGAGGCAATAGTTGAAACTATGAGAAAAGATATTTCTGATTAAAAAAATAAAAGGAGAATTACAGATTCTTGGTACACTAACATTTAGGGAGTAGTCCTTCTCAGACTTACGAAATGCTTTCCTCAACTTTGAATTAATGAACAGTTTATACATACATACATACATACATATATATACATACACACACACGAGTATTAACATATCCATTTTGCAGATAAGGAATTCCAAGATTCAGGCTGGGTGTCTTGTCCACTCAAGTATAGGAACCAGGATTTTGTATCTAGATCCCTTCTTATTATGAGTACAGTACTACTGTTTTACTATGCAGGTTGTATTTATGTACAAGCACAATTTAGGGTAGTATAGTTAAGGGAGGAGAGTGGTCAGAAAGAGTTAAAACTCCTCTTAAAGTGTTGGATTTAACACTAGCATCATTGCCATTTATTTCTTGATAGAACCCCACTGAATGTGGGCCATGTCAAATTCCATCTCTGATTCTTCATAGAAGCATTATAGCCTTCTTACAGTTCTTGGCTCTATTAAAACCAAGGTGAATTGTTATGTACAGATAAGTTGTTAGTCTTGGCCAACTCTTTGGTTTGCCATTTCCTTCTCTAGCTCATTTTACAGATGAGGAAACTGAGACAAACGAGGTTAAGTGACTTGCCCAGGATCATACTCTGAGTAAGTGTCTGAGGCCAGATTTAAACTTAGGAAGGTGAGTCTGACTCCATGTCCTGTGCCCTATCCACTATGCCACTTAACTGCTCTGTGTATAGATATATGTAAGTTTTATTATAAATTTGTGGAACAAATGCTGCTTGCTTAGCCTGAGCAAAACATTTTTAGAAACAGTCTCTTTGGCCTTTCTGATCTGGGCTTCATCAGGAATCGTTCATTTCTAGACTCCTGGTATGAACGCTATTAATGAGGTCTTTGATCTTGGCTAGTTGCTTAACCTCACTGAGTTTTGGTTTCCTCCACTGTACGGTGGTTGGACTAGAATAATATTTGAATCAACATGTCAGTAAGGCTTTATGAATTGACAGCCATGTACTAAATGCTGCACTAAGTGCTGAGGCTAATAATAAGAGTCCCTGCTCTCAAGGAGTTCACAGTCTAATGGGAGATGAAATAAACAATGAACTACCCAAGGATAAATTGGAGATAATCATGAAAAATCACTATCATTAAGGGGCGTTGGGAAAAACTTTATGGAGAAGGTATAATCTTAGCTAGCACTTGAAGAAAGGTGGGAAGTCAGGAGGTAAGAGATGAGGAGGGAAAGAATTCCAGACGTGGGAGACAGCCAATGAAAATGCATGGAGGTGAGAGATGGAGTGGAGTGTCTCAGGAAAAGGAAGGCCTACTGGATCCTAGAATATGTGGGTGGGTAGGGGGAGTAAGAAGTAAACTTACCAGAAAAGTAGAAAAGGACCAGACTATGGAAGTCTATGAAAGCCCAACAAGATTTTATTTTTGATTCTGGAGGTAGTAGGGAGCCACTGGAGTTCATTGAATAGATGGGTGACATTGTCAAGCCATTTCTAAAGTCATCCTATGATTACATGCCATGGGACAGACAGGTGATACAGTGCCAAGCTTGGAGTCAGGAAGATCTGAGTTCAGATTTGGTTTAGATGCTTAGTAGCTGTGTAACCCTGGGCAAGACACCTAACCCTGTTTACCTCAGTTTCCTCATCTGTAAAATGAGCTGCAGAAGGAAATGGCAAAACCTTCTCCAGTATCTTCACTAAGAAAATCCCAGATGGAAGTCATTCGTCACTCAAATGGCTAAACGATGGAAACAGTGACTATATGCCCTCTAAAAAAAGACAGTCTTATCTACTGTAGGAAGATTAGATATAGGTGAAATCTTAGAGATAATTTAGACCAACTCCATTCTGTAGATGAGTAAACAAGGACCCAGAAAGGTAAAATGATGCCTGCACTAATAAGGACCTAAGTTATTACAGTTTGTTCAAGGTGTGACTTATATGATCTGAAGAAAGGATATTATTAGAAGGTCTAGACTAAAGACAAAAATTCATGTAGTCTGATAAATTGCCAGATTAGTTTGTTCAAGCATATGCTTTATGCTTCTTTAATTTAGTTAGTTACACTACTATGTATTTCCCTTGTCCATGTGTGGTGCTCTGGACAGGAGGAGACATTTAGAAAATGTTGGATGGAAGTCAAAGGAGCAAGAGGATGAACCACGTCAGGTGTTCATCATTCTCCATTGAATGGTATTTAATAGGGAATAGATTCTGAATAGATATAGATTGGAGAAGTTCTAGGCAAATCCCTTTACCTACTCCCCTCTCATTTGTGAAATGACAGTGCTGAAATAAATAATCCTTAAGATCTCTTCCAACTCTGAAATTCTGAGGAACCAAAGAAAAGATCATGCCCCATCCCTTTTAATTTACATTTCCTGTCCACCCTTCATAAACAAACTTCAAGCTTCTCTTAAGACATTTTCAGGATTTTAATTGAGATGAGAATGTCGATTTTTGAAGCCTTTGTCCTCACATACTCCTTTGCTTTCTAATGATGGGCTCAAAGTGAACTTCAAATTTTCTTTAGTTTAAATGGAGATAATAATATAATAGAGATAATAAGATTATAATAATGGAGATATTATAATGGAGATAAGATTATAATATAATAATAATCATCTTAAGGATTTTTTAATTAGGAAAATGTTTTGCAAACCTTAAAACAAGACACAAATTGAGTATTATTTGAAGTATAAAACTAATCCTAGTACCAAATCTCTTCTTTGTTTTTACTCCCTTTTGAAATTTTATGCTTCTCATTCTCATCATCATCTATTCCTTTTTTTTTTTTTGGCCTCCTTTTCTGCCTCCTCCTCTCAATGTCCCCTGCTCTTCTGTCCCATTGCTAGATTCTATCCATGTTCCTAGAGCTGGAAGGAACTTTAGAGAACTTCTTCTTCAACCCCACCATTTCCAGTGGAGGGCCAGGAAGGCCCTATGGCTAGGAAGGCTCCATCTCTCCCTCCACCTTTTCATTCCAAGTTCATCTCCCTTTTTTCACTATGCCACATGGAGGTGGCAAAAGAAAACCATCAAGAAGGATAATGTGGGGGGCAGTAAGTGGGATGGCATCGATGTTTTTTCCATGTTGAGTTGTTCTCTATGAACTGATTAGTTCAAATATCTAGTTCCAGTTCTTTATTTCTTCCCCTCTACCCTTTCCATTTGAGGGGCCCAATGAAATAAATCCAGTGCTTCTGATCTGTTCTTGGTTAATTTGAGTAGGCCATTGAACCTAGAAAAACTACCCAAATCTAATGCTAACAGACTGCAACCTAAGCCTACTATACTACAGTTGCAGCCTAAAATGATCATAAACCCCAGGGGAATCCCTCCTCTTCCCCAAACCTTATAACTAGGTGTTGCTCTATTTACTATGGACCTATCAATTATTATCCCTACTTTCTAGGCCTTCTTTCCGTAGCCTAGTAACTTCACATAACCTCTTTTCTGAAAGATGTTATATGTATTTAAAAAAGACAAACCTTTTGCTCTGTATTCTTATTTTATAACAGTGAACACTCAATTCGCCTTTCAAACCCAAATATCTCAGAAATGAAGGAAGATATTCTTTACCATTTCAATCTTGGAACTAAAACCCATGATTTACAGGCCATGTTTGGAGATGTAAAGGTAAATACATGCGTTTATTTTTTCTTACTTTTCTTCATTTGTTAAATTTCTGAATTGCCTTCCTCTCTCCCACCCCATCCCACACTAGAAAAGGTCACTATTTCGTCTGTGTCTCTGTCTCTCTTTTGCTCTCTCACACCCCCATCTGGTGGTGGATGACATCTTCCTCCATTGGTCCTTTGTAGTTGATTTGGACTCAGAATAATTGAGTCATTCACAGTTGTTCTTCAAACCATATTGCTGTTAATATACAACATTTTCTTGGTTCTTCTCATTTCACTCTCCATTATTTCATGCAAGTCTTTTCATGTTTTTCTTAAATCAACCAACTCATCATTTCTTACAAAACAGAACTATTCTCTCATAATCATATACCACAACTTACTTAGCCATTCCCCAACCAATGGGCATCCCCTCAAACTCTAATTCTTTGCTACCACAAAGAGAGCCGCTACAAATATTTTGGAACACATAGGTTCTTTTCCTTTTTCCCTCATCACTTTAGGAAGCAGGCCTAATAGTGGTATTGCTGGGCCAAAGAATATATGGTTTTTATAACGGTGGGCATAATTCCATATTGCCCTCAAATTATTGGATCCATGCACTGTTCCACCAATAGTTTATTAAAGTCCCAGTTTTTCCACACACCTTCCATCATTTGGCATTTTCCCTTCTATCATTTTAGCCAGTCTGATTATGTGTGAAATGATGTCTCAAAGATATTTTAATTTTCATTTCTTTAATAATGATTTGGATCATTTTTTTCGTATGAGTATATGTAGTTTTGATTTTTTTTTAATCAAAGAATTGCCACACACACACACACACTCTCTCTCTCTCTCTCTGTCTCTCTCTCTCTCTCTCTCTCTCTGTCTCTCTCTCTCTCTCTCTCTTACACGATGCTGGCCATAGAATTTACTTGTAAATCATTGTACAGAGCTGTTGGGCAAAGGGCATTGATATGTAGAAATAAAAGACTTCCCCCCAAAACATTGCATTGAATAGATGGTTTAGAAAAAGAAAGCAATCACAGTAACACGGTTTTTTTTTTTCAATTTAAATAGAAGTATTCAAGATATTTTTTTGTGGTACTTAACATTTTACAAAGTATCTGAAAATTTTATATTTCATATTGTTGAACTGAATATAGGCTTCATTTACTCCCCCTCTCTCATTCCACCACTCCATCTCTCTTGGGTAAAATTTTTTTGTGGGCTTTAATATTTTTCAGTGTCTTTGTATACATGTATGTGTATACTTTCTCTTTTCAAAATTATTCTTATTTTAGGGGTACAACCTATATTTGGAGAGACAATAAAATATGATTTTCTGGTGGATCATTTAATATTTATGTGATGTTATGTAATCTCCTTATTAGTTTGTATGTGTTGGAGGAAGTCCTGCCCGGATGAAAGCTTTCATTACCTATATTGGTGAAGAGTTGGGACTTTCACAACCTGGCATGGACCATCCTAACATTTGTGAAGGAACTGACCGCTATGCCATGTATAAGATTGGACCTGTGTTATCAGTTAGTGTAAGTACAGTATCATTTGTTAATTCACTTGATTAATCCTTTTCCTCAAGCCACACTGATACCTCTTCTTAATTATGGGGAAAAACCCTGACTCACCTTATTTGTGAAAGCTGATAGGGGTGCTACTGGGGTTGGAAATTTCAAAGTATTCTCTTTAGGTTTTTCATTCAATTAGAAATGAGATGCTAAGGGTTCTACTGGGGTTGGAAATTTCAAACCATTCCCTTTTGGTCATTCATTAAGTTGGAAATGGTAGGGGTGCTAGTTTCCCCCTTTGGAAGTCTTTACTCCCTGGATTTGCTTAATTAAAAATGTGATTGTTAAGAGGCGCCCCTACTGTTTTGGGTAAGTAGAGCACTTTGGATTTGGGAGAGAATTAGAATTTGGAGAATAGAAAATAGACTGGCTTGGGTGATGAGTTATCTGTATCCCCTGAGACAGTACTCATATTGGTGAGATCTAAGATCTGGGGTGTTGGAGTATCTAAATTGTCAATCGCTCCACAGATAAAAGCATTTAAATTACTCTTTGTGAATCTCCCTTTATCTCAGGTTCTTTAACTCCCTAGTCTCTTGACCTGTGATAACTATGTAGAGATAAAGGGAATAAGTGATTTGCTCAATTTCACATGAGTATTGTACTAGTGATAGAACCCTGATGCCATAATTCTTCATTTAATTCTCTTTGAGTTACTTTATTGGGAATTTTAACATCATAAAAGATAAAATCTTGTCCTAGACACTACTTGAATGATCTTGGGCAAGCCACTGGACTCTGGTCCTCAGATTTTTCATCTGTAAAATGAGGTTTTGGAACTGAAAACTGATACTGCACTGTAAGGCAAAGAATTTTGAATTCCAAAGTAGTAATTTGGTTAATATGTGTACAGTTTGAAATCCTATTCAGAATAATATATTATTTCTAATAATTTAAGCGTACATGTAATTTTTTTTTTTCAGCATGGTATGGGAGTTCCTTCCATTGGAATCATGTTACATGAACTCATCAAGTTACTGTATCATGCCAAGTGTTCGGATGTTGTTGTCATTCGCATTGGCACGAGTGGTGGAATAGGTATATATGTATAAGTAATTATGAAATATATACTGTGAAATTAGAGGGAAGATCACATATTAATGGAGAGTATGTGTTATGAATGACTTCCTGTAGGAGGAGATGACATAAAACTAAGCCTTAGAGGAAGCTCCCCTAAGAGATGGAAGTGAGAGTGGCAGATGATTTGGGGGGAACATGTGTTAACCTTGAATGAGTTAACCTTGGGTATCTCTCAGGAGACTCCAATGATCAGCAAACCTAACTTCTCTGAAGTTTGTTTCATTGAATGTTCTGGCAGGCAAGGGGCAAAAAATCTCTAAGCCACTGGAGGCTTCCTTTAAGATAGAATCAGTCAGATTTTTTACAACCTGAGGGTTTCTATTTATACAACTTTCTTTTGGTATGAAAGGTTATTTTTTTCCTGGGGAGATATTTCCTTTTAAAAAAAATCACACTATACAGGTTTATTAGATTTCTCCACATATCAATAAAGCACTTTAGAAATTATTTATAAATAATCTACTACACTTTCTCTGTTTCATTGTTAATGTCATTGATGGGAGTGTCAATAAGTAAAGAATAGTAGTTCACTATACCCAAAGGAGCCAAAGCTAGTATTCTGCATTCTGTTGGTAATGTGAAGGTTACTAGCTTTAAGGTGAGCTTAGTCTCTTCCCAGATACTAGTAGGCTGGAGGCCAAGTCCATTATTTTTCCTTCCCCTGGGTAGAGAGGACAGTTTTTTGCAGAAGGGAAGTTACAGGGCAGTACACTTTGAAACAACAGAGCATATATCCTTTATCTTTGGACTCAAAGGTGCATTTGTGTGAACATTTTGATTGGGAAATCTTGCTGTATTTGTCAAATATGTACCCCTTTTTAGGTCTGGAACCTGGTTCAGTGGTGGTAACTAGAAAAGCTACGGATTCTTGCTTCAAACCTGAATTTGAACAGATTGTATTGGGGAAACGCATAGTGCGAAATACAGAACTCAGTGATGACCTAAATCAAGAATTAATGGCATGTGCCAAGGAGATGAATGAGTTTAATACTGTTATGGGGGACACCATGTGTACCTTAGATTTCTATGAAGGTAAGATGACTGTTTACTTAATGGATTTAAACAAATTAGAAAATGGTATATATACCAAAGAGCTCATTAATCCTTGACATATACTTCCTAGGTCAAGCTCGGCTGGATGGTGCTTTCTGCTCATATACCGACAAGGATAAGCAAGAATATTTACAGGCGGCCTATGATGCAGGAATCAGAAACATTGAGATGGAGTCTTCTATCTTTGCAGCCATGTGTGGTGCTAGTGGCATCAAAGGTAGGCTTCTGTTCTCAGTCATGCATCCAAAGTACTGTTACGATTGAACTTTTCCAATTAGATAAGACCAAGAACCATAAGACAAAATGCAAAGCATCTTGACACAAAATTAAAAATGAAATCAGATATGTATGGGTTAATCCCTTATGTAAAACACAAAAAACTGGTTGTATTTTTAAACACATTTGTTAGTTGGTTATTTGGACTTCAGTTCATTTCCCCATAAAAAAGTTTTTAATATGTAACAATTAGATTCTCAGTTCCTAAAAAGCCTGTTGAACCAAAAATGTAACTGGACTAGTATAGCATTCCATGAAATCAAATATCTAAGAAATGCAGTTGATCTGGATGTTTGGTACTGTTTAGATGTGACTCTAATGTAGTGTCTTGTATATGTGAACTTAAGGTAATTCTGATCAGGTTTGATTTGTATCAGAAAATCTTGCAGCTTTTTGGCTAATGTTTATTGCCCTTTGGCCCTAAGGTGCCTTTAAATGATCAGATTTCACAGAATTGTAGGCCCATAGAATTTTAATTCTAGTGAGCCATTCAAATTTTTCGTTTTCTGGATGAGGAAAATGAGACCTGTAAGCAGAAGTGATTTGCTTAAGATTATGCAAAACCTTAGTGGAGGAGGCAAGGCTAGAATTGACTCTTGAATGGAAAGGACAAAACAAAAAGCCTTGCCCTGTGTCTTGAGTCATCCACAGGGTTGGGATTAGAAGGGGGGAAAAAAGAAATAAACATTTTTGATTGCCACTCTGTGTCAGGTACTCTCAGTGCTTTACAAATAAAACTTCATTTGTTCCTCCCAGCAACCTTGCCCTTGTGAGATACGTGCCTTTAGTATTTCCATCATACATTTGAGGAAGCTGAGGCAGCAGATCTTAGGTGACTTACCAAAGATCACACAGCAAGTGTCTTTAGGTGTATTTGTGCTCAGGTTTTGCCAATTCCAGGACCAGCACTCTTTCCATTGTGCCACCTAGTGGCCACTAGTTACATTTAATTTACTTTTAGAGTATTTGCTGAAATATCTCTCCTGACCCTTCTCCTTCCAGCTACAGTTTGAACCTTTTTTATGTCACTTGAAAAAGGGGAGGCAGGGTAGAAGAACTGCATCTGTTCACTATGAAGTGAATGAGTGGAAGTGAAGATCACACTAAAATTGAAATGGGGTATCTGGCTTTGCCACTTTCGCTTTTGTGACTGGGTTAATAACTTGGTTTAGTGTTAGCTCTTTCATCTGTAAAGTCCTTTCCACCTCTGAGTCTTTGATCTTGTGATTCTCTAGAATTCTCTGTGCTGCCAACTCTGGACTTCATTTTGGGTATTATACATTGCAACTTCAGATTTTCATTGAAGTCCTTTGGAATCTGTCATCTAGCTTCTAAACCACTAGGAAAATCTACAGGGTTGTAAAATTTTCTATTTCAAAGAAAGCATGAATAAACAAACTTTGTGTTCCATTTCTTTTGCATATCAAATTGGGAAACCGCCTTTAAGCCAAGTTGTTTCAATTTTACTCTGTACCATAAGAATATTCTTTGTTTAATGGAGTAGCTGTCTTTCAGTAACCTTTACTATAAAAGTAGATTTTGATAAAATGAATTTCATTTTCCTACTGACTTCTATTATAATGATAAAAGGTGGGTTCCATTTGAAAAATATGGCTTAGGACATTTCCAAATAGAGTGATGGAAAAACAATAACTTTCTATTGATATAATAGAGACTGTAAGGATGTTTTACATAGACACTGAGAGTGAATTAAGCAAAGGCTCGGAAGTGGTAGCATTGTAATTCTGTGCCTCTTCCATCATAGGGAGCATGAATTGTTCCCTTTGTAAAAGTAGTAGCAGTTGAAGTTTTAACAGTTAAGTTTTCACCAGCTTTAGATAACTATTAACCCCTAGCTCAGAGGTTCCCAAACTTACTGGGCCTACCACTCCCTTTAAAAAAAAAAAATTACTCAGTGCCTCCCTGGAAACCTTTCTTCACAACCTTTAATGGTGGTTTTTTAAAATTCTCATCATTTCAAAAAATATATATTTTTTAAATGACACATCTTAAATTTAATAATTTATCATAAATTTGTATTTTTCCTACACTGAAACTTTGATACAATATTGTATCATGGAACCATCTATTATTGTATAATAAACAATCCATTACATGCACATATTTGTGCTGATTCATGCTGGACTTCCCCTCCAAAGCTCACCTACCTTGTTTTATTGCTTGTTTTCTTAAGAGCAGTTGGCTGATTTGAGCACTCTGATCAATTGTAACTTGTATTTTGTGTGTTTATTTTGAAAATAATGTTGCCACTGGGACTTTAACTTTGTTGCACAACAGATGAAACATGTATGAATAGTTTTTCTAAATTATCTTACGTTCTCTTAATGGTTCCACTGCTCCCTTATTTTTATTCAAATCCTACCCCCCCCACAATTGCACTCAAGACTATTATCATTCTCTTCCCCTGCCATTCCAGTGCTCCCCCAGGGTGGCATTGCCCACTTTGGGAACCTATACTTAACTTTACATGCAGAGTACTTAATTTCACTTGAATCGTATACGACTTTCCTAGAAATTCTTCCATAGTACCACCTACCTATGTATTTATTATCAGATAAATAGGAGAGCCTGATCTGGCATTCGCTTAATGTCCAACAGTGATCAGCAAATAAATGATTATGTAATTGTATTGACCATCCTGCCCCCACTGCCCCCCACCTAAAGCTTTATTTATTTAACTGAAGGCAAATGTCTATGCTTAGGGATATTATATGTGTGTATACGCATACATGTACATATATACACACATGTACATACATGTATGTATCTCAACCTTGGAAAGTGCTGCGTGTTACAGATTTTGGAGTTAATGGGAGATCAGCGCACTTCAGCAGGCTGTGGTAGCAGGGATGAAGTGGGGGCAAAGAAACCCTAAATTCTTCTAAGTGGTACTTTATGGGTGCTGCTTGTCAGAATGATTTTTTAGTTTAATGAGTTCCTTAAACATGAAATCCCGGTAAAGGAAGAGTTACATATTCCTTTTTGGCACAGCTATAGGTAGACTTTATTATTTCTAATACCAGGAAGACATAGTATAAGTATTCTAAATACAATTGTTTTCTTGTGCATTTACCTTACCATTGTTTCACACAATACACAGAAAGTGAATTGAGCTAGTGGGCAAATTGGGGTTAAATTAGAAAGTTCTTAATCTGGGGTCTATGAACTTTCTAAATTTTTTTTGATAATTGCATTTCCATATAAATATAGAAATTGAGATATAAATATTTTCAACATAAGTATTGAAATGTTATAATCTTACATATTTTATTAATTTAAAAACATTAGTCAGAGAAGGGGTCCTCAAGCATTATTATATGGTGCCAAAGTGGTCCATGGCACAAAAATGGTTAAGAACTCCAGATTTAAATGGAGATTCTTTGCTCTTTGCAACATTGACCAGTTAGAAGAGACACCTTTCGTATGTATCCATTAGTGGTACCTTAATAACTATCTTTCTCCTACTGTTTCCTTCTCCTAGGGAATATGATGTTTGAACTGGCTTTTACGGGTATTTTTCAGTAATTTTGGGATAATCTTTGGTTGAGAGTTTTGAAAGACTACTGAAAATATCTCTTGTTATATGTTATTAGTATTTATAAAATAGTGAAGGTCTGATGAGATCTGAGAGGAGACACTAATTCAAAGTTCAAATTACTCATTTGAAAACTAAAGAAACTTTATGGAAGGTAAAGCATGAGATTAATTTTGCAGATAGCTCACGACTTCAAAAAAAAAGTACCATATCTCATATTTCAGGAAAGTGGGTCTATACTGTTGGGTGAGGAGGCATTTGCCTATAGAGTTAGTTTTGTACTGAGGGTAGAAGGAAGAGGTAAGAGTAACAGTAGAGTGTAAAGGAAGGGGAAGGAAACAGATTCCTGGCATCATCTTGGTGACGTTCAGGGATCTTGTCCTGACCTATCCTGTACTTATTCTGCCATGGTTCTTTCTAAGCCCCAATCGGAATGATTGCCCAATTTTCCTGACAATTTTGGTGCCATTTGGCAATAAAGTAGATAATTGTACATATTATTTTTCTTCATTTTAAAGGACAGTAGAGAACCCCTGTTCTTCTTTCCTTTTTGCAGCCGCTGTCGTGTGTGTCACTCTTTTAAATCGTCTCCATGAAGATCAGATTAACAGCTCCCATGAGGTCCTTGCTGAGTATCAAAAGAGACCCCAGAAGTTAGTAGGATACTTCATCAAGAAACATCTGGGAGGGAAAGCATGAAAATGTTGGGGTTTTTTAATAATTTAAGAAAACACTGTGATTGTTTGCTATTAAAATATATCCTAGTTGTATTATTTCTGACATTTTGTAAATCAAATATCAAATGAAAGTGACTTGTTCTTATTTATGACTATTGTGGTTCTTAGGCAAAAAGCTATGTTTCTTTTTCCTAGGAGAAGAATCCTATTCCATCAAAGGTCTCTATTTGTAAATTTACTATAGGATAGTATTTTAAGGGATTTCAAGTTGAATGAAGCAAAAATTGATTTAAATATTTTTACTATATCCACTAAAGTGGCATGGTCATCAGTAATTACTTGGGCTCCTTTGCACAATAGGTTATCACTCACCCGCTGGCTCCAGTGTAGTCTAGTAGGGTTCTGATGTCATGTTTGGGGGGGGGGGGGGAAGGTAGTGTGTCTGTGTCTGTGTCTGAGTGTGTGTGTACACATACACAGTCATTGTGTTAGGAGACACCTTGCTTCCTAGAGCTCAGGCTCAGCAAGCAAACTGTGCCCTCAGCTTGGCATAACAACAATCCTTTGCTTTCACCCTCAGCCACAAAAAAAATCCCAGGACTGTTTCGTATTTTTATTGTACTGCTTTGATGAGTACTGGTGTTCTCTGAGCTCAGACAAGCACCTGTTGTATCCAAGTGCTCTGGTCATGAAGCCCTGTTATAAATCAAACTTGTCTTATCGCTGTTACCCCTCACTGTCAGGCCTACAGCTTACTGTGAAGCTATTGGTATAAGTACTGAGATATCATCACACTGCCTTAGTGTGATTCCCCCACCCTTCCCACATACACACTGGGGGCAGAGCCCAGGGCACATGTCTCCTTACTTGTAAGCCTTTTTCCTCACTTTGAAATTAAGCTTCTGTTTAATTCCTGACTCTCCTCTGCCTCTAGCCTGCTCTGTTTGGCTCGAGCCACCCACAAGTTAGACTGGTTCCAATGCCAAATCAAATCACTTGACTTCTATCCCTACCTATTTTAACGACACCCTCTTTCCCTTCGTTGTTGGCTATTGAAGAAGCTTCCGTAAAGTGCCATTACCCCAGTAAGCAATTTAATTGGAATAGATCAGAGGTAATAAAAGCTAAATTATTTCTTGAATATAACAGATTGGACCTAGCTACTTTTAGGGCAAATCTGTGGATCCAGCTACATCTAGAAGTAAAATAATTTTCTAGGCTGGAGTTAGCCTTGCTCTCATCTCCCAGCCTGGGAAGATCTCTGTCTTATTTTTAGATTTCCTGTCTCCTTGTGAAAGGGATGAAGATACATAGTGTTAATTCATGACTAGTTTAGCAAGTGCTGTAGAAACTAATGATTCTCCGGATTGCAGCTGCATACACAAACAAGAAAGCAGGATGTTGGCTTGAAGGTCCTGGAAACAGTGATTTCTGAGATTTGGAACTTCACTGTGCTTTGATTTGCCTCCGAAACCCCTGACCTGAAATGGAAAGCTTTTAAATGCCTTAGCGGCTAATTCCTAGCGATCTTAACTGACAGACATAGATCTAATGCTAAAAGCAACAAGGAGGCAAGAATGACTCTTGTGTCACTGTTACCAGCACTTCTCTGTCCTTGGAAATCCACTTTGCTTGGGAAGAATTGATGCTTAAAAGCATCAGGTGCTGGAGTCAAGGAGATCCATATGACAGATCCAGCAAACAGACAATTTTACTTGTAATTTTATTCTTCCAGAATGATCTGGGATTCTTTTGGTATTAGAGTTGTTGTAAGCAATAAAAAATTAGGCTTCCACAAAATGTTGCAATTACAAGATGGTATAAGATAGCAAGAACCACCAACCAATCCGCTTTCGGGAGAAGCGGCTTGACTAATTGCAGAGTTCTTGATAAAGGGGCCAGACTTGAAACCAGATGAGGAGCTGCATCTAGTGGGAATGTATCAGAGATTGTAACCCAGAAGGATCAGGACCAGTCCTGATCTGGCAGGAAAGGACTTGCTTCTGCATAGGTACACTTCTCTTATAGTAGGGAATGGGCCCTCTTCCTGCAAGAACTGTAATAAGAGTCTTCTTTCACTCCAGACTTTAGCTTTGTTATCAGGCCCAGATGTGAGCCTTGCTCTAGATTGGGAGGGGGTTTGGGAGGCGCCCTAGTTATAACAGAATGTAAAGAAGAACAGTAGCTGTCTCATTTTTTAGCCTTTTGGTTATAATAAACACTAGTCTTGAAGCTTTCAGATTGGAAGAACGCATCTATATTTGGATTTCTAAATCCTGTGCAAGGGGAGGAAAGGCTCTAAAAATAGAGCAAATACAATAAAATGAGGAAATAACCAAAGGATGAGCAGCCTAATTCCCTAAAAACATTTTGAATGGCCTGGTGGAAAGAGGATTGAGATTATCCTTAACCTCTAGTTTCTAAATCTGGCTTTGGGATTTGCAGCTTTATAGCCATGAAAGAATCACTTTTGTGCTGTAGATCTGTTGCCATCAATATTTAATTCAATAAGCACTTCAGTAATCTACTTATTGCAGAACTCAACGTAAAGCCCTGTGGATCATACCAAATTTGGTAAGAAAGTTACTGTCTTCTCAGATGTTATAGTTAATAAAGGGGAAATGCTATAAATACAAATAATTTTATTAAAGAATCTATAAAATATTCTCGTAATGACCTTATTGCAATTGTGTGAGGCTGTAATGAGGTCATATCATAGCTTTCGAGTTGGATGGACCCTGGACCTACTATAGTCCAACCCTCTACTTTAACCAGGAAGAAATAGGCCTAGAGAAGTGAAGAGATTTGCCCACAGTCATGTAAATGGCAGAGCCAAGATTAGAACCTAGACCCTTCATCTCCAGATCCTCCATGATTCCCACTACTATATGTAAAAAAATGATTAAAAATGCCTTAGAAATGCAAATTGTACTGATTATATTTCTTCATTTGGAAAGCAAGAGAAGCTCTTTTAGAATACTGAATCTACTTTAAATCTAATGAGGAAATTTATGACTCAAGGAGGGACCATAAGCAAAGGGCATATAACTTTAAGGAAGCAAATACAATATTGTTCAAAATCGGAAAACAACATTCCTGTTTCCCATCTCTGTTCAAACTGTGTCATATGGCTTAATATGAAAAAAATTATTGGTCCCATCATTGAGAGCCTTAACATGGTGGCTGATGTGGGACTTCTCCATTGCCACCAGTCCCTCAAGAGCTTTACAGTAGCCCTGAAGGAAGGACCAAAACCAGCTTCTTGGAAATCTGCACAGAGTGACTATTTGTTTGGTTTTTTAAAATTTAATTGTATTATAATTATTTTTTAATGTTTTACAATCACTGCCATAAAATTAAGATTTTATCCCCCCCACGCCTACCCCCCACTACCCCCTTCCCTCCCCATGACAGCATACAATTCTGTATAGATTCTACATATACTTTCCTATTGAGTACATTTTCACTATAGTCATGCTATGTAGTCGAACTAAAATAAATGGAAGAAATCATATAACAAAACAAAACTTGATGCACAAAAACACACACACAAACATGATCTACATTCTGTGAATGACTTCCATATTTCTTTCTCTGAGTGTGGAAGGCATTTTGCCTTAGAAAACCACCATTGAGATTTTTTTTTTAATAAGTTCTTGCATTATTACGAAATTCCAAGTCTACCAGAAAAAAAACTTGCACACTGTGGTTGTTGCTGTGCACAAAGTTCTCCTGGTTCTGCTCTTTTCACTCAGCATCAGATCATATAAGTCCTTCCAGGCCTCTCTGAAGTCTTCTTGTTCATCATTTCTTATGGCACAATAGTACTCCATTACATTCATATACCATAATTTATTCAGCCATTCCCCAGTTGATGGACATCCCCTTGACTTCCAGTTTTTGGCAACTTTTACAAAGAGTGCTGCTGTATTTTTGTACATGTGGGACCCTTTCCCATTTTTATGATCTTTTGGGGATACAGTCCTAGTAGCAATATTGCTGGGTCAAAGGGTATGCACATTTTTGTCGCCCTTTGGGCATAGTTCCAAATTGCTCTCCAGAATGGTTGGATGAGCTCACAGCTCCACCAACAATGAATTAGTATTCCAACTCTCCCACATCCTCTCCAGCATTTATCATTTTCTTCTGTTATGTTTGCCAATCTTATAGGTGTGATATGGTACCTCAGAGTTGTTTTGATTTGCATCTCTCTAATCAATAGTGATTTAGAGCATTTTTTATATGATTATAGATATCTTTAATTTCTTCCTCTGAAAATTGCCTGTTCATATCCTTTGACCATTTATCAATTGGGGAACAGAGTGACTATTTGGAAAAATGCCCTACTATTTTAGTTGAAGGTGGGGTGGGGAGGAGAGGAAGGAATCCATCCTTTCCTGCACTGGCAGTTCTTTCCTCAACCTCTAACCTGAGCCTTAAGTTTAAAGAACCAGCTATCTAAATATGTGGTTACTATTTCCACTGATGTCCTACTCCAGGGCTTCATCTTATGGAGACAGCTTAGGTGGTACAGGGGATAGAATGGACTTAGAAGCAGAAAGATTTATTTTCATGAGTTCAAATCTGACCTCAGACATTTAGTAGCAGGGTGACCCTGGGCAAGTCACTTGTTTGCTTCAGTTTTCTTTTCTGTAAAATGAGCTGGAGAAGGAAATGGCAAAACACATCATTAACTTTGCCAAGAAAACCCCAAATGGGGTCAGGAAGAGAGGGTTGGATGCAACTGAAAATGACTAGACAGACAACAGCAACTGCAGGCCACACCTGTGCCTGAGGTTACAAAGACAGACAAAAGATAATCCTTGCTCTTGGCAAGATCACAGTCTACTGGAGAAGACATGCAAACAACTACGTATGAGTAAGAAACGGACAAGGTAGATGAAGTAATCAGGTAATCCAAAAGACAAGGCAATCAAATTAAGGGGGATCTGGAAAGGATTTCTAATGAAGGTGGGATTTTAGTCAGGACTCAAACGATGACAAATGACAGTGAAATGGGAGAGCAGGACGCCACCATACCAATATAATTAAGAGTTTCTTGAAATATTGTTCACAAAAAGGTTTGGTCAAGGTGGTTGACTGGGAAGGGTAATGGAGGCTATTGATAAGCGTTGTGTGTAAAAATTGATGTTGTGAATGATAAAGAGTGAGGTAATAAAATCTGAACATATCAATTTATTAGCAAGGCTAGCAGCTGTATAACAAATGGGGTCTAAGACACCCTCAGGAGGTATAAGGACACCATATGGGAATGAACAGCATTCTTTCATACTCAATAACAAGAAACCAATTGATTTAAATAATCTTGAGTAACATGAGCATTTTCTCTTCTGATTGGCCAGAGTTTTACAAATCTTGTGGTTATCTCCAGGACATCCTGGTCCATTTTGCAGTCATTAAAAAGCATCCTGAGAGGCAGCTAGGTGGTGCAGTGGATAGAGCACCAGTGTAGGAGTCAGGAGGACCTGAGTTCAAATCTCACCTCAGACACTTGATACTCACAGCTGTGTGACCTTGGGCAAGTCACTTAACCCCAATCGCCTCATCCTGGGTCATCTCCAGTTATCCTGATGAATATCTGGTCACTGCATTCAGATGGCTCTGGAGGAGAAGTGAGGCTGGTGACCTGCACAGCCCTCCCTCACTCAAAACAAAGTCAGGTGCAAGTCATGTCATTATTTCTCTGATGGCATGGTCTTCTTCAACAACGGACAAACACACAAAGCATCCTGGAACATTTTTTGTAAAAAACCACAGAATGTTCCAGGATGTTTATCATGAGGTGTGGAACATTTTGTAGTCAGCACCTGTTATCCCAACTTTTCAGAATTGTCTCAATATCTTAATTTCTCCATAATCATTTGATTTTGCAATAACATCTTAATTCCCCATATGATTTTATAGCAAAGCAAGGTCTAGCTCTCAAAAGGAAGGATAATCACAAAATGAAAAGAACCATACAAAATGGATTTGAATTTCACATTAGAGAACATGATGTAGTGGAAAGAACTCAATAACCTAGGTATAATAGCTAGCTGACTTTGGTGATAGAAGTACTTTACAAATAATATCTCATTTGATCTTCACAACACCCCTACGAGATATGTAATACTATTATCCTTATTTAATAGATGAGGAAACTGAGGCTGAAAAGGTTAGGTGACTTAAGGTCACAGGTAATAAGCATCTGAGGCTGTATTTGAAGTGAGGTCTTCCTGACTCCAGGTCCAGGGCTCTCTAGTCACTGTATCAGCTAGCTGCTAGATTAAATATTGGCCCTGCTACTTTTATTACTGTATTGTTAATGTATTTTTGCTTAATGGGAAGATCTTTCCCATCCATTAATAGGCCCATGGGACCTGCTTGAGTCACATGGAAGCCTGAGTCATGAGTCTGTGGTGGGAGGAGCTTGCTGAATGGGTGGAGCAGGAAGGGTAGAGCAGAGCTGAAAGGAAATTGGACAAAGCAGTTAGAGTTGAGGGAGAGAGGGAAGCAGGCAGTGAGCTGTGTTTGTTTGAGGGAATGTCCTAGCAGGGAGAAGATTTGGGGATGGTGGTGCCCTCTGCCTTATTATTGCGTATAGATTTCTTTGTTGCTATGATGGATTTGGCTTTCTGGTGTTTGAATAAATATTTTGGTTCCATCTTCCACGTGGAGAGTTTGTTATATTTTGTGACTCAGAATTACTCCACCATATTCATAGCTGCCATAGGTGCTATGAGTATTGCAGTGGTGCTACAATTACCTGTGTGATCTTGGGCAAATCACTTAATTTCCCTGGCCCTCGGTCTTTTTTTCTGTAAAATAAAGGAGATCTAGATCAGTTGTCTCTCAAGTGTAGGCTATGGCCTGACTCCAACAGATACATGATTAATTAATCAAAGTGTGGGAACATATATCCCATCCCACCTTCTCTAGGTTTACCATTTCATAAGTTTGTCTTCAACAATACCACACCATCCCCTTCAGCTCTGATAGCTATTGATCTTCTCTATTCCACCATCTCTCTAGCTGGCCTCCTTCCCACTGACTATACTAGGAGTAGGTTCCACAGGATGGTCATAAGTGGTGAACATTTCTTAACTAAGTGAAAATATATTATGATGAATACATTCACTATAATAAAGGTAGGCCCATGTCTGTGCAGGTGACCCATTCAGTCCTTGATCAAAGCTGGGAAGGAACCCTACAAGTTATTGAATCCAACACTTCTGCAAATGAGGAGATAGTCTCAGAAAGGTTAAATGACACTTGCCCAATATCACACAGTACATATATATGTGTGTATGTAATTGGCATGATTGGGATTTATCTTCATATCCTCTGGTTACAGGTTCAGCACTCTTTCTTCTGTACACCAAGCTATCTCCACCAATTGTTTCCATTCTATTTGGCCTATAATCATACAGCAATTAGTTCATTTAGGATGATAAAGTTCTAGTGTAAGAGACTGAGAGATTATTTAGCTCAACCCCTTCTTTTTGTAGATAAGGAATCTGCCAACCTCCTAATACTGGGTCTTAAACAGTTTAAGACTTGTACTTTCAGGGGGAAAGTAGAAATAAAAAAAATTCATCCATCACCACTTAAAAGAGATCATATGAAGAAAACTCATAGGAATATTATAGTCAAATTCTGAAACCCTCAGCTCAAGGATAAAAATTTAAAAGCATCAAGATTAAAACAATTTAAATATAGTGGTGTCACAATTAGAATCATACAAGACCTAGCAGCAGAGACATTAAAGGACCACAGGTCTTGGAACATAATACATCAAAGAGCAAAAGAACTGGGGCTCCGGCCAAAAATATCATACCCTGAAAGGTTAAGTACGATCCTGAATAAAAAAAACTGGTCATTTGATAAACTCTCAGACTTTCAAGACTTTGTTAAAAAAATCCTGAACTTAATAGAAGATTTGACATACAACAACCATAAGGTACATACCAAAGACTGATTATAAGGAAATCATAAGGACAGACTATATATGTATCTGTGTCTATATATACACACATATAAAATAAAAAAATATGAAATGTATGTCTGAGATTCTTATAATTGGGTAGCCTGTAAGTAAGGTTGGGGAAAACCTGAGTAGGATATAAATTTAAAAAATAAAACCATTTAGGAACAGCTAAAAAGAGTAATTATTTTATACAGATGAGATGCAAGAAGAATAATTGATACAGAGGAATTAGGTGGAGGAGGAGGACTGGTAGTTCTAGTAACCACTTTCATTGGAAATAGGTTTAAGAGGGAACAATACATATATATGTATATATAATTTGGAAGAGTATAAAATTCCTCTGAAATACGTTATGTAACCTAATACCTACTATGATAATGGGGATACAAAGACAAAAAAAAATGATATGGTCCTTGCCTTTGATAATAATAGCTGACACATATAGTGCTTCACATTTGAAAGCTATTTTGAGTAGTCTGTTATCTCATTTGAAACTCATAAGCTTTTGAGTTGGGCATTATAACTATATGGTGTCTATTTTACAGATTAGGAAACTGAGGCCTCAAATCTTCTGATTCAAAATCTTTCTACTAGATGACATTAAGGCCCTCATTTTACTGTTGAGTAAACTCAGTCAGATTCAGAGATATTAAGGGATTTGTCCAAGGTTATACTGCTAGTAAGTGGAAGAGCCACTGGTCTTCCTAACCAGTCTACTGGTTAGCATCCCAAGGCATTTTCCACTGCAGTACACTTTCTACTAAAAGAAGCTCTTCCAGAAAGAAATGGGATCACTTCATTATATTATTAGCATTATCTTAATAATATTAGGAATAATAACAATTATCATATAGCCCGTATTTATTTCTATGATGCTCTAGAGTTTAAAAACATTTTCTTTTTTTTGTTATATCACAATATTGTTTATGATGTGACTTTTTACAATACAAACAAAAAATACCAAAATGAAATATATGAATACAGTTACATGCAGAATGGTGACTTTTTTCTCTTCAAGAGGCCATGATTCCCATTTCTAGTAAAATAAAGAAGACACTGCACACAGGTAGAAACAAGTTGGGAGCTACCTCCACATTTTGGTCCAGAAATGACTTACTAATGCATTTTTACTGCTACTGACCATAAAGTGCAAAAAGAGAGTTAAAGGAAAGCTTTACGCACTGATTTCTACCATATTAAAGACACTATAATCTATTACGGGGCCAATATATGGAAAATATCTACATTTAAATGTTATTACAAAAATGAAGCAGTAATTAGAGTCTTCTGGCTAAAGAAGTCACTAAATTGAGAATTTAAATTTAAAGAATCCAGAACAAGAAAGGGCTGTTATAAAAAGCTTTAGGTGCACTGGAAGCTTATAAGTTTGTTTTTTCCCGTGTGTGTTTGTGTGAAAAAAGAGAGTCAGCTGTGTTAGACTAGCTCATGTACTCATCTGCAGAGAATTCTGAGAGAGGGTGAGAGAGAGAGATAGACAGACCATTGTTTGTATCGGAGTATGACAATTTCTCCTCTACACACACCTTCCAGAGTCCTTTTATTGGAATATCCTGTAAACAATCAAACCACCAGAACATGATTATACAATAGTAAAATGTTCTCAAGTCAGACGCCTGTTTAAAAAAAGAAAAATTGGAAGGTACTTAGAGATGTTTCCTTTTAAGTACATGACACCACCATGAAATTCAAGGCATCTTAATGTGTCAACCAAAAAAAAAAATCTCAGACAATGAAAAACAACAAACAACTTTGTCATGCTGTTAAATCCATTGTTATGGATATAAATGGTGAAAAACTGGTAAAACAGATTCAACAAACACTGACGTCCAGACTGGTATTGGCAACTAATACATAACTGGTGATCATTAATGGGCTTCAAAGATCTTTCCTTTCTTCTTATTCTTTTCCAAAGTTCTGAAAGAATTTTACTGTTCCAGAATACGCCGCTGAGCTTCCCAGTTGGCCTTGTTATCCTCATACTGACACTGTTTTTTCTCTAATTCCTTTTGCTGCACCGCTAGGTTCTTTTTCATTTGATCATGAAGCTGCTGGAGCTTGGCTTTGGAATCTTTCAGCTTCTGTAGCTTCTCATTGATCTTCATCTGAAACACCTGCTCCATCTCCATCTCTATCTCCATCGTGTTCTTCTTGGTTATGTACTCCCTTCTCTCTTCCTCCATTTGGGCCAGGGGGCTCTCGGTCAAAGGTCCTTTGTTCTTGTCTGACCTGGCTACTGGCTTGTGGCTACTGTAATTCCTACAGAGCTTGTTGTTGGTCATGTTCTTCAGGTTCTGCGTGTGGGTTCTTATCACATGTTTCTTAGAATTGTGAAATCACAATGATCACCATGTTCAACTTCTGCAACTCCTCAAGGATACTGCCTTCCTCGGACCCTTTGGCCATTCACTTCAGTGATAGTATTCCTGCCAACCACAGCAAGACATAAACAATCCTTTACCTTTTTAACAAGCTTGTTTTCTTCTTCATCATCTGTTTCTGGAAATTCATATATTTTAATTTTATGCTCTTGAATTTCTTTCATTATCTGCTTCTTAAACTGCTGGCACTTCTCCTTGAGGGTCAGTGTGTTTGCTTTGGAGGTGAAGCGGATGACTTTCACCTTGTTGTGCAAGCACTTCATAAACTCAATGTCCTATGGCTTGAGGCCATGTCCTGAAGGGGCAATAAACAACTGTGCCTAGTTGTCTGTCATCTACTATTTGTTCATCTGAGATTCCTCATTCAGATAATCCTCAAATTTACAATCAAAAACAGGCTGCCAACAATTACTGTTGTCTACTGCATCACCAGATCCTTCTCGTGAGCAATAACTGAACACCACCTTCTTTGATTAAAACTTTGGCTTGTTGCACTTGTACGGTCTTTTAAAATCTATGTGAGGGCCCTGGTATTCTGAAGAGTACAAGTCTGTTAGGAATAACGAATTGATTAAGTTGACTCCCGCCAATCCAGGTTTTCCTACTACCATAAGTGGGAACTCAAACCCTCTCTTCACAGATTTTCTGGATACTTAATTTGAGAGATTTGCATATCCCACCCAGCCTTCAAAGTTGTGTTGCGCTACCATGGCCCCACCCGCAACAACTGCAGCAGCAACATTCCTCTCCTCTAAAAGCGTTTTCTTTATTAAAAACCTCACAATTGGGTGCAATTTGGGGTGGAGTAGAGGGAGATAGATATTTGGATTGTTAGGATACCATTCTGTTGAATCTACTCTGCTTCTTTCAGGCACTAGTCACTGGTCACAAATAGTTCCCTTGATTTTCTGATCCAGGTGTTGAGGTTCTGGGGTGCTGGGGACCCCAAAATACCAACACACTGTGTCCTGCTTGAATGAATTCAATTCAAGACTCCTTTAAACCAAAGAAAAACAAAGTTTATTAAAGATTCGCCACTTTGGGTTGACTCTTATGGAGCCTAACCATTTGTAACGCTTGTATTCACAAGCAGGCCAGATACAGTCTCAGCTAGACAGAGTCTGAGCCGGATTGAATCTGAGCTCTTTCATGGAGGGAAAGATCTAGAGGTGGTCAAGTGGTCTGGGAGGAAGGTCTAAGGAGGATCTTCATGGGACTGGGGTAACTAGTGATGTAATCCAGGGTGGGAAACAACTGGAAGCAATTGGGAGGTATCAGACAATGCTGGGCTTGGGTGGGATGTAGGTGGGGCAATCAATAGGTAACAGACAATGGAAGGCCCAGCTATGCCAAGAGTAACAGATTTGAATATGAAAGGCCAGGTTAAGTGGGGAGATTCAAGGAAAATTCAAGGAGGTTCCAAGAGTCAGTACCTCATCACAGGGATTGTTTCCTTAAATTGTTCTCTAGATTTTTCTGTTACTAATTAGAATTACAAATCAACAAATAATCTGGATGTATCAATAATAAATGACCAGAACTCACTTCAAGTGGATATGTGTCCAAAGGGCATTCCTAAGGATTCATCTCCCAAGAGTCATTGCACTTTTCATTGTTATGTGAAATCTGGAAGAATTGGGTTAAGAGAAATGGGGTAACATCAACATGGTTTAAATGTGGAACTCCATACAGAATCAATAACTGTTAGAATGATAGAATCCTACTTTGATTTCATAGGCCATCTATTTTAATCCATAAGTAAACAGGGAATCTCCTTTGTAACATATCTAGCCAGAGATCATAGAGCCCTCACTTGAAGACTGAGGGTAAATCCCTACTTCTGTTCTTTGGGAATAGCCTTAATTATTAGATAGGCTTTCCTTATATCAAATTGAAATCTGCCTATCTATAATTTCCAAAGGAAGCTTCTAGATCTGCCTTCTACTACTAAAAGTAATGAGGATAATACCTCTTTTACATGATAGCTCTCCAACTACTTGAAGAAAGTTATCATTTATATCCTTTGACAAATCTTCTCCAGGTTTAATATCCTCAGATGAAATATTCCTTCAACCTATCTTCCTATGTCATGTATTATGGTAGAAAAAAAAGGAAACTGGATAATTATATCCATTTGGCAATCCATTTGGTTACAAAACAAACAGGGTCCAAGGCTCCCGGTAGCCAAGGATGCCAATGCTAATATACAATTTGGAGGGAGTGACAAACAGGATTATAGGGATTGTGATACCCAGTTTCTCATTGGTGGAGAGAGGACTGGGAGACACCGAGGTGGGAGGGACACATGCTTTAGAGTATTCATCATTCTGCTTGCTCTCTTCTGGATAGATTTCATTTTGTTGATATTCTTGCTAAAATGTGATTCTTCATCTCTTTTGTTACTGAATGAAGGATGAAAGAACAATGGGTGAGAAAAAAGGAGTATATTACAAGTGTCCTTAGGTGAACTAGATGTACAGAAATGCTAATTCAAAGAATTGATAAAATAGGAAAGTTAACGCTCTACAGAACCCAAGCTTCAAATTTCAGTCTATCATATATCCCATGTTAAATGGTACAATTTGGCTGGCAAAACATATTAAATAGAATAGGGAAACATCATCTTGAAATTGTGAATGAGGTGTCAAGTAATCATCAATTATCATAGCAATTCCTATTATTTTAAATATCTATGACAAATGATAGGGAAGATAGAATGGGAAAAAGTATTGCAAAGGAGGAGTTAACGAGAGAACTATTGCAATCACAAATTAGAATTAAGGCTGCCAGTATTCTTTAGTTCCCAGTATGCCTTAGGACTAGAGTTTAGGTTAATTTTTGCACCCTATTTTAAAAATCAAGTTTAAGATCATTTGATGATGTACAGTATAGCAAATAAGAGCAATGAACCTTGGAATAAGGAAATTCTGGTTTCAAGTACCTACTCTGATGTTTACTAGCCATGTAAAAAGCAGGCAATTCACTTAATAAGTTATAGAAGGGATATACTCTTCACTGGTAAAAAGATGAAGTGTGAACTTCATGGTGTAAGAACTCCCTCCATCAATGCAGATCATAGGCCTTTTGTAACAGTGCATAAATCAGGAAGTGGGAGACCCCATGGCATAAAGTAAGTGAGTCTTGAAATAGTCATGTGTATATATATATATATTTTTAGGGTCATCTATCACTTTTAAAAGTATGTAGAGGGAATGGAAATATATGAGTTACCTTATAGAAAAACATATGCAATCAACTTTGTTGAAGAACATCTAATTAATATAAACTGCAAAAGGTATTGGGGAGCCAAAGACCGACAGAAGGTGCTGATACATTTGCTCCTCTTTCCTTCATATATATGGAGTTTTCCTAATAGTTCACTCCTCTTTAGGAGATTGACTTTCCATTTTCAAGCAAATCATTCCCCTTCCTTTGTAGGTCAAAGCTTGCTTTTCAAAGTCTGTTTTGGTAAAATGCCAGTGGGACAGTGGATAGAGTGTAAGTTTTTAAGTCAGGAAGATTCATCTTTCTGGGTTCAAATCTAGCCTCAGATACTTAGTAACTTTGGGACCCTGGGCAAGTTACTTAAACCTGTTTGCCTCAGTCTCTTCATCTGTAAAAATGAGCTAGAGAAAGAAATGGCAACCACTCCAGTATCTTTGCAAGAAAATTCCAAATGGAGTTGTGGAGAGTTGGGCATGAATGAACAATTGTATCAAGAAACTGGAGAATGAAAAGAAAAATGCCTGCTTTTTCCCCTCATAGCCTGTTTGTGATTTCATTTCTAGAGGTACCTGTAGCCTGAATTCATTATTAAGCATTTGTTAAACAATTTTGGCCTCTCTCCTTTTGCCTGTTTATTCTAAATTAGCTCTCAAGCCCCCATGTTCAATCTGAGCCAAAATTCCTATCTCCCTAAAATAAGGAACACCATCTCTCTTGTGCTGTCTTTATTTCTAAGCCCTAAACGAAATACACAGTTTAACATTTCTGCTAACCAACAGAATTTTGTGATAGGTAAATAAAACCTAAATTGAAAGCAACAGGTAAGGACCAATATGCATGTAGCTAACAATAAGAGGGTCAAATGACTTTGCTAGAAGATGGGAGGATCTTGAGATCATACCTGTCCATTAGCAAATTTTCTCCATCATGGAGCCATGTAAGAGCAATAGTGTTTACTGACTGACTAATCTGGAACAAATCACTTAACCTCTTTTGGCTCCAATTTCCTCATCTACTGCATGAGAGGGTTGGATTAGTTGAAATCTAAGAGGCCTTCTAGTTTTAAATCTGTCCTCCTGTGATTTCATAATCTGTACTTGAATATTCACATCCTGAAAAACTGATTTACTGTAAATTCTTGAAATAATCGATTACGTTTGATTTGGTTTCATATATTTATTAATTCTATTGATAATCAATTGATTTTGTCCTGTAACTGCTTTAGTCATGGGTCTTTGTCTCTGAACTTAGTTCAGAATTCAGCTGGTTTGTAAAATGGATTGTAAATTGTAAATTTACATTCCCTTTATTTAAATTGTAAAATTAAGTCGAGGAATCCTATTCTCTTGCTAATCAATATTCTACTCTTGCTTCAAGGAATTTAGTTGATCACTGGGCATACCATTAGCCAGAAGGGAGTCTTTGCCATAAGGGAGATGGGTCTAATATCTTCGTATCACCAAACTATTCTTCCAGGATGTCTAGTTTGCTGTCCAAAAAGAGTTCTGGGCTATTATCTTGCAGATAGACTCAAACAATGAACACTTCTTAATTGCCAGAGGGAAAGAGAAGATTATTGCTAGCCCCTCATTACCAAACTTTGAACCTATCATGTTGTTACCCTCCCCTCAGCTCTGTAATCAGTTATGTTCTCAATCCCATGTCATCGAGCCCGTTTTACTCTCCAAAACCTATAGAAAGGGAACTATCCTTTTACAAGGGGTCTTTGGCATAAATGGAGGCAAACTATCGACCTATTTATTAACAGTTATCAGTGTTAATAAATGCTATCTCGCTCAGAGAAATATGCCTTGGTTTACCCTTTTGTTAAATTTCACTTGTGACAGCCTTAAAGAAGAAATAAAATCAAGAATGAAGCAGTTAGTAATATCTCAATTTCTTATGCCAAAGGTATGGAGAGAACATAAACCCATTCTGCAGTGCCAGATTAAGTTCTGAATTTATGAGTCCTCAGACTTGTCTCTTTATTCTCATGAAGTCAGATAGAAAAGATTGGCACTACTTGTATTTCCAGGAAAGTAAAATTAATTACTTTTGATTTTGCCATGAAAGCCTGGTTTTAAATAAATCTAAAATTGCTTTCGAGGAGAAGAAAGGCTGCCTCCAAATTTGTCTAAATGAACTCTGTTTTTTTTGTTTGTTTCTTTTATTTTGACTTGTTTTTAATATTGGCTTAACCAATGATGCCGTCGCTTGGGTATTCTCTGATAGGTCTTACTACTCTGATTATTAAAAAACTACTTATTATGTTTTTCCCTTGTACTATTTGCATTTTCTTTTAGTTCTTGCTGGTTTCCTTCTTAAATGATGAGTTCCAAATAGCTTAAACTGAAGTTAAAATTAAATAGCACTCTAATAATCGTGAAGAGTGCTTTGTAAATTGGCAAACAAAAAAAGTGACTAATTGTTTATATGGAGTTTACTCTACCAGATGAAGCCTGTGGCACTTTCATTTAAACAGCTCATTTTGTTGTAAAATTGTTCTGATTTAGAATGCTGTAGTTGGCCTGTGGCTCATTCTTTCAATCGGCAATTGGGATATTAAAGGAATTTAGAATACTAAGTACATTTAGTGCTTGTCTTTCATTATTTTATCTAACTTTATTTTCGTTACATGTTTTTAATGTTTTCTCCTCAATTTCTGCATAACTCTGTCTGTACAAGGATGTGAACTGAGTCATTAAGATGATTTGGTACAGAATCTGGATGCCCATGTGATTCATCAAACCATTTGTGTATGAACTAGCCATTGATAGGACCCCCAACCATGGTAGTCATTCTGTAACTGATACAATTCCATCATATAGAAAGTTTGGTCAAACTCTGATAAGAGTAAGATGGAGAAGCGAAATATGGGAGCTTGACCCCAGACTGGACTGGAAATTTGCCTGGGGCATTGGAAATTTAGAATGCAGTGATTTCCTTGGCAGGATTTAAAAAATTTTTTCACTCACAATCCCTTTAGCTATGGTGGGTCGCGGTGGGTCCTGACTCACAGTTTAAGAAGTGCTGCATAGAGAAGACACTGTGGATAGAGGCTGGTCTTGGGACTGAGTGGTTGTGGGGCGGAGCAGTATGGAGGAACATTTCCCCTGGTGGGCAGTGGTTCAGTTGTGGATCTTTTCCTTTTTGCTGGGGTTCACTATAGGATGAGGGAAAGAGGACCAAGAGCTGTGGAGAGGAGGGAAGGTGCATCTGGCCCTTCCCTTGTTCTGGCCCTGACCATCCCATTCCCTCAAAAATTTGCTATTTGTTCTCTACTATTTGTCTCTACCTCTTTGTACTAAAGCCCTCTAAAAGCTACTGGATCAGCTTATTTCTTATTTATTTTAATCCTAATGAACTTTGAGATTATATTAATATAACAAGCATGTGTTTTAGTATGATAAAAACTGACTAGATGACGCTAATGCTTTAACGTACTGTAAAAAATGGAAAAATGTAATCAGAAGTGTCAAACAGATGCTCAGTAATTTATAAGAGAAAACCAATATTTCGGCTAACAATATTCAGTAATCAAACACAAAATGATATGAAAATTAAATAAGTGGGTGATATTTTTCATATTTAAACAGAATTAAAAAATAATGCCAACTATTGAAGATAAATGAAAGCTAACTAGACTGATAAGAACTCTATGAATGAAATAAAAACTTTCATTTGATTCCTGAGAAATGATAACAGGGCTTTTTTTTGTGATAGAATAACATATAATGATTCTGTTGTCAAGAAGAATTACCCAGGTTGATGTTTTAAAGTGAAATAGGGCTTTAAGGAAAGCCTTTTTCAGGATAGGCAAAAGATAATACATTGAGATTCTGAACCCCAGTGGTAAAATCCTATTAGATTCTGGGCAGTCAGTCTTAAAAAACAATCAAGAGATATAGTGCCAATGCTCAGAGTTCAGTTTATACATTTGAAGCTTCCTTTTCTTCTCTACTATATATACACCTAAGAACTGATCTGCACACCTAAACCAATCCCTCATGCATCAGAAAAGTCATTCTGCACTCAGAAATGGAGTCGGACACTCTCTACATTTTAAGTACCTCCCCAACTCCATTTTTTTTTTTTTGGTATGGATCAGTTATTTCATTCTTAATATTCTTTATCGCTTTAATATCTTTTAAATAAAACATTCACAACTAAGAGTTCCTCTACACATCTTACCTAAATTTCCTGTTTCCTCTGGGGCTTTTGTGGGGTGGTGATGGGAGGGGTAAAGTTGGGAATTAGATGAATGAAGTTTTAGACTTGGATTTAGACATGTTCCCAATTTTCTCACTCTCAACTGCAATTCTAAATGTATTGTCCTGTAGAGACAATACAAAAAAGAGGGGTTAGGTTCTAGGTCACCCCAAAACAAACATGTGCAATCTATAACATAGGTAAAATTGGGCAAGTAGGTGGTATAGTAGGTAAAGTGCAGGGGCCGGGGTCAGGAAAGACCTGAGTTCAAATGCTGACTCAAGCGCTTGCTAGTTCTTGAGCAAGTCACTTAACCCTGTTAGCCTCAATTTCCTTATCTCTAAAATGAGCTGGAAAAGGAAATTACAAAACAAGAAAACTTCAAATAGGGTTCGGACATGAGAGAAAAAAAAGACACAGATACATATCTTGTGAACTAGGGCAAGTCACTCAATCTCCCTAGGTTTCTGTTCATCATCTGCAAAATGATGGGTTTTGACTACATGGCACTGGAGGGCCTTTACAGGTCTCAACATATTATCCTAGGATTACTTAATTCAGTTCAATACAACAAATATAGGTTAAGCTCCTTTGCATATGCAAAAAAGAGGATGGACTGGTCACATAGCAGCTGTTAGAGATAGTTGAGGAGAGCCCGGTGCTACTTTAGCATCATCAGATGTTAACAAAACATGGAGAAGGTACTCAACATACTGGATGTACACCTGGTGATGAACTTATAGAAGGACATGGAAATGTCGATTGAGATGAATGGGTTATGAGTTGTATACTTTCAACACCACAACTTTCCTCATCATGGTTTCAGTATATCATGAGTCAGCATAAGAAATTAAATGGGAATTTTGGGGGAGTTTTGCAGAAACCACAGATGACACATGCAGGCCGGCAGATATCACATAGTCTCTGACCAAATACTTAACCCAAATTTTGCAGTAAATTACTGTAAATACCCCATATGAGAAAAAGAAAAAATTCAGACTTGTCTGGTGTGAAGGGAAGGTCAAAGAATTTTACATGGATTTTCCATGTCACATGAGTGTCCCTAACCCCTGAGATGTGGAAGGGATAACTGTAGTTTGGAAGGAACCCATACATCAATAGGTTCATAAGTCCATTCAAGTATCTGAGAGTACTTGAGTACTGTGGGTTAGATAACTGAAATGGATATGGTGTAATGATGAATAAGATAGGGTTCTTGTCCTTACCAAGTAGCAGGCAGAGCATGTACATTGAAAAAACTATTCTGCAGATCCGATTGTGATAAGTTGTACACCTCCTCTAGTACCGAACATAGTGCTCTATAAACAGTAGGAACTCAATAAATGACTATTGAATGAATGAATGTATCATAGGAGATTGGCAGCATTTATTAAATACCTACTCCATGCTAGGCACTGTGCTAGGCTCTGGGAGTAAAGGACAAACTTCTGCCCTCAAGATATTTACTACCTAGCTGGAAGATACAGCACATATGAATAAAATGAAATGTGTGTTCATCCTTCATTGCCGAAGAAGACCATAAAATGAAATAGAAAAGTATACAAAGACAGAAACCAGTATAATTCCTTTACCATGTGACAACTCTTCAAATACTTGGATATGTCTGTGAGGTCTCTGCCAAGTTTACAAGCCATGGACAGAGGTTGCAGAGTATCAAATTTAGGAAGTTTCCTAAAGATTGTTTTTGGCTGGGATCAGAGAGTTTGTTGGCATAAGGAACTTATAGTTTTAGAAGTGATGGAGCACTTTGAAGCTAAGGGACTTGCCCAGTGTCACCCAGACAGTGTGTGTCAGAAGGAGGACTAGATCAAGATCTTCCTGACTCTGAAGTGGCTTCGTTATCAGAGACAAAATCCTCCTCCTCTTCCAAACAAGAGCTACCCCCAAGCAAAAGAGGCTTGTTTAGGAGGAAATGGTTCCTCCTCACTTGCAGTCTTCTTTGAATACATGCTGTGGTTGGGTATTTTGTAATTGTTCAGTCATTTTCAGTTTTGTCTGACTCTTTGTGACCCTATTTGGGGTTTTGCTGGCAAAAATAGTAGAGTGGTTTGCTTTTCCTTCTCTAGCTCATTTTACAGATGAAGAAATAGACACAGGCAAGATTAAGTGACTTGCCCAGGGTCATACAGCTAGTAAGTGTCTAAGGCCAGATTTGTACTCAGGAAAATGAGTTTTTCTGACTCCAGGCACAACACTCTATCTATTATGCCACCTAGCTGTCCAAGTTTAGGGGCACTTTGGGTGTGTTATTGTCTGTCTTCTTATTCAGGCATAAGTTGGACTAAATGGAATTTGAAGTCCCTTTCAAATCTGAGATGCAGTGACTCTGGGGAACTGTAGCTCTCTGCTGTTTAACTCTTTGATCAGTGAAGGGCATAGGTGTATGTGTCATACTTTCGGATGGCATGAAACTGAAGGGGACTGGAGGGATGGAGTTCCCAGAAAGATCTGAGCAGGTCAGATCATAATATTGAATCTAAGAAGACAAAATTAAATAGGGATGAAAACAGGTATGTGTGGGTTTGAAAGATCAACTTTGTAGGTACAGTATAGGGGAAGAGGCTTGGTAATAGTTAGATAATAGTTCATATGAAAAAAGAACCAGGGGTTTTAAAGGATTGTAAACTCATTGTAGGGGCAATTAGGTAGCACAGTGGACAGAGTGCTGGGCTGAATTCAAATCTGCCCTTAGACACTTACTAACTGTATGACCCTGGGCAAGTCACTTAACCCTGTTTGCCTTAGTTTCCTCATCTGTAAAAGGAGCTGGAGAAGGAAATGGCAAGCCACTCCAGTATCTTTTCTAAGAAAATCCCAAAAAGGGTCACAAAGAGAGTTGGAAACAATGGAAATTTCTTCACAACGTCATCAACAACAAACTCGTTGTAAGTCAATAGTTCCATATGTCAGCTAAACAAATGGGTGCAATAGTAGTCTCAATTAAGCAAGAAATAGCGTACAAGACTAGGGAGGTCATCATCTCACTGGACTCTGCTTTAGTTAGACCACACCTACAATATTAAGTTCACTTCTGGGCACAATATTTTAGGGAAGCCCTGGTTAAATTGGAGACCATCCAAAGGAGGGCCACCAGAATGTGAGGTCCTCAGGATCATTCTGTATAAGGATTAATTGAAACTACTGGAATATTTAGCTCAGAGAAGATTTAGCTTGGAGAGTGGGGTTGTGGCAGAGGACAATGTAGGGGAGGAAGAGAATCACAGATGGCTTCAAACATTTAAAGGGCTTGTATGTGGAAGAGGTCTTAAACTTGAAATAAATCTTTCTCTGAGGGAATAACTAGGGATAGTGGATAGAAGCTGCAGAAGCAGTGTTTAGCCTAATGTAAAGAAAATTGTGCAACAATTGATGCTTTCCAAAATTGAAGTGGGCTTTCTGGGGAAGTAGTGGGCTCCTTCCCACTAGAGGTCTTCCAGAAAGACTGGATTGGCAGTTACTGGGAATGTGGTAGAGGGAATTTTTGCTTAGGTACATGGTGGGCTAGATTGCCTTTGGCATATTTTCCAGTTCAGAAATTCTGTTTTATAGGTTACATGTTAATAATAATAATACTGTTAGATTCAGATGTTTTTACTTGGCAGTCTCTAGGAGCATAATTAATATCAATATACTTTATTTAAATTTACTACAATAATGCTAAAATTATTATAACACATTTCTTTAAGATTTATAGAGAATTTTCATGACCCCCAGCTTCGATGGATAAAATGTTCTACTTTTGCAACTCACTGATTTTGATGTCAATGTATCCTCTTGGATTCTTGAAATAAATTAAATTCGATTTAACTTAACAAATGTTTATTAATTGTCATGCTTTCTGATTAATTCCATCTATCTAGATCACCTTGTCTAGATCCTTGTTTGTCCTCTATGGGTCTCTAGATTATTCTTTCTTTCTTACAGAGTTTAGGGCCTGGTTTTGTCTTTCTGCTGCGACCCTTGGAGATTTCTCTGTTCATCTATTTTTCCTTTGAACACTTTGGGCTCCTACTTCATAAGCTTCTTAAACTTCCATTACTTCCATATTTACTGGACCTTTGTCACTCATGAGTGTCCATACTTTGTACTTTCTCTTCATCCAATATTGTTCCATCTCCATGGTTTTGAACTTTGGTATTTCCCTGTGTGATCACAATTTCCTGCCCCTCCAAGCTTTCTCTCTGCCTCACACCTGGATATTTTTTTTATCTTTCTCTTACCTCCAGTCCTCCCATCCCAACCTGTTGTTTTCCTATTTATCACCTCTGTGCTGACCACACCCTCCTTCTTCCATAGTTTTCACCCTATAGCTAACCAGTTCAACCATGCATAGTCCTCTGCCTTTGAATTCCTTGTCCATTTGTCTTTTGCCACTCATGCCCTGTTAGTTCTTGGCTTGCTTCACTCCCATCACCTATTTTCTTTGCTCCTTTTCAAAAGTTGCTGAATATGCTAGAGAAAATAATGAAATCTAGCAGGGTCCACCACCAAGTCATGTTATTTAATTACAACTAGTATCCCACTGTTGTGTGGCTATTCTCTTATTCGTTGACAATTAACTTTCAATCTTGTCTCCCACAAGCCATTTTCCCTGTTCAGCACACTAATACCCTTCCAATTCCCCTTTCTTTCTGAAGATTACATTGCTTCCTATCTTACTGAGAAAACTAAGTTCCTGAGAGGAATGATTATTTCCCTCTTGTATTAATAACTAATTATTGAATTAAGACCAACAATTTCTTCCTTTTGTACTTCCTCATCCAGAAATCAACCAGAGTGGGAAATCTTGGGCAAAGCCTTAGGTAGGCTAAGATCTAATTAAAGACAGTAAAGAAATTTTAAGTTTAGGTGAATGGATAGATTCCTGCTCATTGTGTTTATTCATACAAGTCTGGGAAAATGTGGATTCTCCTTTTTGTCAGACAGGTGAAATAGAAATTGATAATTCTCTTTGGCCAAGACTTGGGTGATCCAAGTCACATACTCCAAGACCTTCATTAGAATGAGCCCATATATCATTTTAATAGTAATCTCTCATTACTTGTTAACCAATCAAAGTTGATTGCCACCCTCAGGAACACCCACCCTTCTAAGCTCATACAAGTGTTGAGTGAGTTCTACAAGGGGTCTTTGTTATTCAAGAGTGTCATTGACCTCTTTTATTAATAAAAATGCTAGCATTATTAACAAAATGATGATTTTACCCAGAAATTGTTTCTTGAACTTTTTAAATGTCACAGCACTCTGTCCCAAAGTCCTTCATCTCTTTATGCCTCAAACCCTTTTTACATCTTCACCTGCTCTCTTCCCCTTACTCCAGTCTCTAAGGAGGTGGACTTTCTCCTTGCCAAGGCTAATCCTTCTGTTTGTATCTTTAATTTGAATCTGTATTTTCTCTTCTGACAGCTTGTCTCCTCAATCATTCTTTCCTTTCTCGTTAGTCTCTTCCTATCTACCAGTTCCTTTCTTATTCTTTACCCTACAAATTTACTTCATTCTTAAAACTTTGACTCTGCCATCCCCTCATATAAAATCTTATATGCCTCTCCAAATTTACTATGAAGTCCCCTAATAATAATAGATAAAATTTTTATAATCCTTTAAGGCTTTGCAAAGTGCTTTATATTTAGTATCTCATGATATGCCATGACTCTCTGAGGTAGGGGCTATTATTATCCTGAGGCTAAGTGTGGTTAAGTGACTTGCTCAGGGTCACACAGCTAGCAAGTGTCCAAGGCAGGATTTAAACTGAGTTCTGATTCTGACTGAGTCCAGCACATTATCCACTAAGCTGCCTGGGAAAAATTGTCTGTAGTTTTTGCCTTTGCCTTCTTCCCCACCTTTACTCTTTATAGCTTGAGTTTTGGGGAGTTTTTTTGGGTCCAACACCATACTCCTAACACTGCTATCTCAAAGGTGATCCTTGACTTCTTAATTGCTAAACCCAATGGCATTTTCTCAGGCTTCATTGTCCTTGGTCTTTCTACAACTTTTAATACTGTTACTCACTAACTTACTTTCCTCTTTTGACGTCTCTTATGCTACTCTTGTTAAGGTTGAGAATACCTGGAGGGCTCATAACTTGTTGGGGTGGAAGATCATTTTCTTCATAGCTATCCAAAATCATGAATTGCCTCCATACCCCCAGGCTATAGAAGTGTCACTGTGTGCTCTTGTGGTTTGACTGCTGGATCTGGAGCCAGGAAGATCTGAATTCATATATGATTTACAAGCTGTGTGGTGCTGGGCATTTCACCTATCTACCTCTTTCCTCATCAATTAAATGTGGATAATAATAGTACCTACCTCCCAGAGTGAGGATTAAATGGGATATTTTAAAGCCTCTGCAAACCCTAACGTGTCATATACATGTTGTTGTTACTTTGTATTTGGTGTGAGATTTGGCACAGGTGTGTGTGTGTGTGTGGGGGGGGGTGTGGGTGTGTGTGGGAGTGTGTGGGTGTGTTTGTGATCTACCTTGAAGCAGTAATAGAGTGAAAAAAGAATGGGGCTAGCAGTTGTAGAGTTACATGGGTTTAATATAAACTAGAGTCCTCAATACTTGTTAATGTTGGAAATGTGAGAAGTGGCTTCTAGGGTCAGGCAGAGGCAAGAATCTTAGAGCTAGAAGGACCTTTGAAAACTTTTAGCTTAATTTTTCACCCAATATATTGTTCACTAAAAAAAAAAAACTGTCTCTCTACCTGTCTCTGTCCCTGTCTCTCTGTCACCCTCTGTCTCCTGTCTCTGTCTCTTTCTCTCCCTCTCCCTTTCTCTCTCATCTTTCTCTCTCTCCTTCTATCCCTTTGGGCAGTCTTGTGAAATCTATGGTCCCTAATAGTTGGTCAGTTACATTGCATGATGGTCCATAGACAGGAAAACTTGTGATTTAGCTGTGAGTCTAATAACTATAGACATTTTGAGGTAGTAATGACAATGTATTTTCAACAACTGTAATGTGATAAGAAAATATCTGTGATTTCTATTGGTGACAAAGTTATAGGCACTGGAATATTACTGGGGTTTTGTTTCCTACATTTATAATTGAAGGACATGCTAAATTTCAGTTAGAAAACAAAGATGTAATTCTTTTTCCTATTCAATTCATGTCCCTCCCTCCTAACTCACCAAATCTATATACAGACCCCTCATGCTCTTGCTTTATGGCATCTCTGATGGATATTCAACCCACTTGTTCCATATTTGGGTTCTAGTTCTTTTGTCTGGAGTCACTGATTCCTCTCTCCTTCCCCCGCACTCCTTCCCCCCACCCCATTTCATTTTTTTTTACTTTCTGTTCCTTCAACTATTTGAATTCAAGTTTCAGGATCTCTCTTCTGGCTAAACTTCCTTAATTTACCCAAACCTCCCTTTGAATTTCTTCACTATTCTGGTAACCTTTCTCACTCTAGTCTATCTCTGCTTATAAAGCATGGAGTTGGGAAATAATACGTTAAGTGTGGTTTAAGCAATGCATGATGCCATGGGACCTTCTCATCTTCTGGACATTCTACTTCCGTTAATATTGTTTTATTATTTCCTTATTCTTTTTAGTAGTTACATCATACTGTTCCTCACACATTGAACTCAGTTTGACGTTGAATGGAGTAGAAGAAAGAGCACTGTTAGTTCAAACCCTGTTACTTATTGGCTGTGGGTATAACAATTTTTGTTGAGTCATTGTTCAGTGTCTTTGTGACCCCCTTTTGGGGTTTTCTTGGCAATGATACTGGAGTGGTTTGTCATTTCCTTCTCTAGCTCATTTTACAGATAAGGAATTGAGGCCCAGGCTAACACAGCCAACAAGTATCTGAGACCAGATTTGAACTCATGAAGATGAATCTTCCTCATTCCAAGTCTAATGCTCTATCCATTGTGCCATCTAGCTGCTCAGCCTTAGACAAATTATTTAATCTCATTGTCACTTTCTTCCATTTATGTTCATTATTTCTTCAAATTTCCTATAGTTATTAGATCCATGACTAAGTCATAAATTTTCCTGTCTAGGGATCATCGTGCAGTGTAACTGACCAACTATCAGGTTCTGTAATTTGCATCAAACTGCCAAAGGAAGTTTGCACATGTATGCATCATACACATACACCCATACACATATGCACACGTACATGTATCATCTAGGTCAATGTACTCATTTTGCCATTAAGGAAACAGAACTCTAGGGAGTCAACTGATTGTTCTAAGGTCACCCATGTACTTAGTGGCAGAATTGAGAACGAATTCAGTCTTCGTAGAAACTACTGTTAAGCCAGCTCTCCCTTGAACTGCTTTTACAGGATTATTTGCTACCTAAATTCAGGCTTTTACTTTTATCCTTGTTAGGTTCCAGCCTGCTATCTTATTTTTGCATACTAATTTTGTCAACTAGTAGTTTGGCTGTTCTCAGCTTTTGGTTCACATGCAAATCGGAGAAACATATTCTTCCCCATCTTCATCCTAGTCATTGAAAAAAATGTTGATTAAGACAAAACTGAGCTCAGAGACTTGTGTTATGTTACTCGAAACCATCTACCCTTCCCTTTCAGGGTTAAGCAATTTTGTTTGATGTGTTTGACGGGGCTGATGAAGGCTTGACCCATATGGCTCTTCTCTACCCTCAATCCCCGTAAATGTTATCTGGTTTTACATAACACAGAGTTCAAGGTGGAGGAAAATGCAGATGATTCAAACATTCCTTAGGAACCCAGAGTTTTAAAATTGGAGGGAACTTCAGAGATTATTTACTCCAGGGATTCTTAACCTTTTTTTTTTAATAACATGTATCTCTTTGGTAGTCTGGTGAAACCTAAGAATTCTTTTCAGAATAATGTTTTTAAATGTAGAAACCAAAATATACAAGATTAAAAAGAAACCAATTATATTGCAGTATAGTTATCAAAAATATATTTAAAAATGACTGGAATTTCGATTAAGTCAATTGTATTGAAATAGAGCTACTGAAATATGTTATTAATAAAAAACCACATGCATGGACCTCAAGTTAAGAACCCTTCTGGTGCTGAAACATTTCTAGAAGCCTTCCTTCCACAGACTTCATCTGCAGCAGGCTTTTTGACCAATATCTTGCATTTTTTCTCTCCACCCCTAGATGGCAAGCTGAGACCTTGAAGAGGCCCCTGGCTCCCTGTGTAATTTCTAAATTCCAGGTTCCTTAGGCAAGCCCTTCCAGTGTTTTTCACTTAATGAATATTTGAAAGAATCATTTGGTCCCAATAAAGAACTTGGGCTTTTGAGGGAAAGGTAAACAGGACGTTTTAGTGGCTTGAATAGGAAGGATTCCTTCCTGAGGTGGAGTGTAGGCAAAGTCAGAAATTGTACAGACAGTCCATAGAATAGTGAAAGAGAAATCTTTTTCTTTGCCACTCTTCATCATCGTGTTTTTCTTCCTTCCATCTCTCCTGTTTTTCTTTCTCCCTTTTCATCACAAAGCACCCACTCATCATGGTGGAAGGAGTCTTGTTGGGAGGAGGGTAGGATGAAGACCATTCTATTTTTTTTGCCTGTCCACTGGGGTTTTGGTACTGTATTATATCAAAGTCAGACTATAAACACCTGTAATTAGGTGTTTTGGTTTTTTTTCTAGCACAGTGTCTGGCACATAGTAGGCACTTATTAAAGCTTGCTATAGTAAAACCTTGATCACAGGCTAAAAGAGGTATTGGTTCCTAAGTGAACAGAGGAAAGAGGACTTTATTTATTATTAAAAAATAATCCACAGAAAATAATTTTCTGGGCATCTGAGGGTTTTTTCCTTTTAAGTAAAATATTTTAAACATTTTGGTTGAATGCTTTTCCAAAACGTATCACACACATTCTTGACTTCACTGTGTTGTAGAGCACTGTGGAAAGAACATTGGATCTGAAATTGAAAGACCTGGGTTTGAAGTCCTAGCTTGTCTACTCATTAGGCAGACGATCTTGGGTTAAGTCATCTAAACTCTTTAGGCAACAACTTCCTTGTTCCTGGCCATTTGAAGCCTGCCAGGGAATTGCTGCAAAGCGGACTTTGAGGCAGTTGGTGGTCCAGTAGATAGAATGTAGAACCAGGAATAGGAAGTCCTGAGTTCCAATTTGGCCTTAGAAACTTACTAGCTGTGTGACCCTGGGCAAGATGCTTAAAATTTGTTTGTCTCAGTTTCCTCAAATGTAAAGTGGGGACAATAACTTTTGAAGCTCAAATGAGATCAGTAATAGTAAAAATAAAACCCTTAGGGTTAGGGTTAGGATTAAATCCGATTCTAACCCTAACCGATTCTATCAGGTTCCTGGCATATATAAATGGTTTTATATAAATGATTATTCCTTTCCCTGGCTAATAGTAGATCTGAAAATGTGTTGACTTCCCATGTCATGGCTACCCAAGTCTATTCAAGACTACCCAAGTCATGTTGGCCTGGGAAATAGCATTCTGAAGACTGATGATACTTCCCGAAAGTGACAGTGACAGTGGTAGTAGCAATGGAAAGGATCAGCTGGGTGAAGCTTGAGTGGATTACAGTCACAATGTGATAGAAGCAATGAAGGACACATTTTGGAGGTAGAAAATGGATAATGACACCTCCAAAGGCCATGAGTATTGGGAGAAGGCAAGAGGTTCAGGGATGACAGCATCAGATCTGGAGTAGAGTAGTGGTAGTCCCAGAACTCTGGGAGCATGTCTGTAGGAGGCCGAAGGTACAGGTGATCTAACTGTGAGAACTCATTCAGGAGAGGCTTGTTTTCCCCAGATATGACCCAAGGAGGCATGCTATAGACATCACATCTTTCTGTATCTTTGAATGGGAGTTTTGTAAGGATTTTTTCTCTATGGGACTATGGAAGATGGTATTCATTTGGTGTGGGGGCTGAGAAAGATTTTATAGCATAATCTCTCTCATTTTTTACCTCATTATTCTGTTTCTACTAAATATTATATTTGATTTAGGGTTTCTGTTTCATCTTTTGGTAGAATCGGTATTAGATGAGGGCCTGAGCCATATCTCTTCTGTACCCTAACTCCAAGGAATGTGTGATTCCTGGAGTTAGTGTGATTCCCATTACAAAGAAAAATACTTATGGATTTTAGATAACAAAGAGCTTAAAGTGGGGAAAAAAAGCAAACATTCCTTAGTAACATAAGGTTTTTAAATTAGAAGGAATTTTATGCACCATTTAAATCTAAGGGTCCTTAATTTTTGTTGTGCCATGGACCTCTCTGAAATTCTTGTAAAGCTTAATGGATAATTAACTCTTCAGAATATTATTTTTAAGTGTACAGAATAAAATATTCTGGATTTCAAAGGAAGCAAATAAAGTTATCAAAATATTTTTAGAAGTGATTTCATGGACCCCGCATTAAGAATCTATGATTTAATCTAAATTCCTCAAATCACAGGTGAGGAAGTTGAGGTCAGGACACTTTAAATGACTTTGCCAGAGTTCCATTGCAGTGGGAAATTGAGGCCATATTTTTTTGACTCCAAATCCCCTGTTTTTTCTACTATATTATGTTATCTTTCTCCCTTTTGCTTCTTCTTAAGGACTATTCCATTTTTGTAATCTGTAAAGGCAGTCTACATTTTATGATTTACTAAAGTCACTTCTTTGACCACATAGATAAGCCAAAATGAATCAATTTGAACAAATTTTTTCAATCTGATGTATATAGAAAAAGCCTGAGATGAATTCTCAGAACTCAGGTGGAATCAAAGTTTTCTGAAGAAACAGTGTTTCCTTAAGGAAATCAAAACTGTTACTTAAGGATTAGGATCAAGCAATTCAATTAAATTAAAAATAGCCCTTTACTGTACTTTAAACTCTTTTCTGAGAGATAGCGTGGCTTAGTGGATAGGAACACTGAATCACAGATAAGACTAGTTATATGACTATGGATAAATCAATCAACTGCTTTGAATCTTGGTTTCCTCATCTATGAAATGGGAGTCATCCTACCTGTCATGCCTGATTGTGAGCACTGCATGAGACAATATGTAAAGCAGTATGCAAACATTAGATATTATTATTTTATTGATATAAACTATGAATAAAGAATATTTCTTCATTAATGTAGCTTTATTAATGAACTGTCTCCACTCTTTATATACCAAGCTATGGAGTGTTCCCTTATTTATCAGATTATGTATATTTAAGTATGTAGAATTATGTCACGGCAATGGTATGGACAAGAACATGCAGAGATTTGTGGGTGTTCATACCATCCTTGTCGCTTTCAGTTGCTCAGTGCTGCATTTAGATCCCCTGATAAATCAAGGAGAACCATATGGTTGTTTTTGATGGGTGACTAATCCATTAGTATGACAGATGGGTTTATTTCTCTCTGTTGAAGGTGAAAGCTCATTGGTGAATGTGATCATTACCAGCTTGATGACTCTCTCTGGAAATGTCAGACTAATCTACACTTAATTTTGGAGGTGTTTTGAAACTCAGATTAATCTGATATTTAATTGCTTCGTAGATCTGGTCCATAATATGAAGAATCTGTGAATATAATTTCCAGGAAATGGTAATTTGATACAAATAACAAGAAACAGAGAATAGATTGTGCAAAACGTAGTAGCAAGTGAAAGCCTAATGTTCCTAAAACAGTCTTGGGCAGTCTGATTGGAAGGTTCTATAAAAAAAGGTAACATGAGGTCAGTAGTGTTTGTAAGGCAGTGCTCTCTCCCTTTCTCGAAGAATATTTTGTTAAAAGTAATGTAAATATATGAGTTAAGTGTTCTTCACTGATGCCAGGAGTGATTAGAATTTCTGACATTTTCCTGCTAGATGTCAATTTGTATTGGTTGGAAACCCTTGTTGATATAGAATCAATGACCTTTTATTGTTATTACAATATTGAAGAACTTTGTTCTGAGAAAAACGAAGAAAGGCTGGTGAATATGCTAAATCAGTTTTAGCGGGCTCTAGGGATCTTGGATTCACATACTATTTTTAGCTAGTGAAGGTTTTTTCTTCTTTGCTATCTATCTCTTTTGATCCTCATAAAAAGCCTCTTATAGGAAAGGCAGGCAACACACATTTAAGTACTTCATATGTATCAGGAACTGTGCCAATGCTGGAAAAAAAAAAAACTCTGCCCTCAAGAAACTTACATTCTAATGGGTGAAGACAATGTTTAAAAGTTAGCTGAAAAGGCTAGAGAGGGGTGCCAGAGAGAAAGTACCTTTAAGGGGCAAAATATGGAGACTCATAAACATAACCCAGAAGAGAAGGAAGCAGGGCCAGCTTAGGTCTGTCCCTAACACTGAGGCTCTTGAAAGAATTCACCAATAGAAGAAGGCAGCTGGAAGGGTGGAGCTAAGTTTCAGGGTGGGAAGGCATGGTGGTAAAGGAGTACGGCCAGGAAGGGAATGGAGAATGTTTGGACTGGGACAAAAATGAAGGCCCCTAGAGGGACCTCATTACTGGAAGAACTGTGCTGTGGGTAGGGCAAACATCAAACCCATATTATGGATAAAGAAACTGAGGCCCAAAGTAATTATAGGTTATGTTCAAAGTCATAAAGTCAGTGAGTTTCAGAGCCAGGACTAGAATCTTTTTCTTGACTTCTAGCTTTGTATGTTTAGGAGATACTCCAGAAATCTGGAAGGGAAGGATTTGAGCAAAGAGGGAAACTGAAGAGGGATGAGCAGGCAGTTAGGTGGCACAGTGGATAGAATGCTGGGTATGGAGTCAGGAAGTCCTGAATTGTATTTGACTTTAGACACTTACGAACTGCATGACCCTGGCAAGTGACTTAATCCTGTTTGCCTTAGTTCATTATCTATAAAATGAGGTGGAGAAGGAAATAACAAAGCATTACAGTATCTTTGCTAAGAGAACCCTGAAAGGGGTCACAAAGAGGCGGACATAACTGAAAATGAGTGAACCACAATAGAATAGTGGTGGAAAACCCATATTCCCGTGCTGGGCAGGGCTTGTAAGGAATCAGCCAGGGAGCTGGAAAAAGGCGGGGAGAGGAGAGGGATTATTGGGATTTTATATGCTTGGCTGGGTGGATCTTGAAAGCAAAGACCAAAGAGGAAATATAAGAATTCTTTTTGTGTTTATTCATAGGAAATCAGTCAGTAGAAGTCAACTTTCTTATAGAGAGATAGCTTTTGAAAGCCAATTTATAAAGACTTAACTCTTAATTTGCCAGCAGTTTCAGTGGAATACCTTTGCTAAGGTTCTATTGATTAAATGGAACCAAACAAATGTGAAACCCAATACTTTAAAATGCTATTAATGTGTGAGTCTTAAAAGTACGTAAGAGACAGTAGGACAAAGTGGAAAGAGCCCTGGGCCTACAGTCAGGGGATTTGGTTTCAAGTTTAGCTCTGATACTTGGTGAATGATTCTAGGCAAAATTTGTTACTACTTTGAATAATTTTTTTCATCTGCAAAATGGCAGATAGTCAATGCAGGTAAAGTACAGCACCTGGAGTCAGGAGGACTTTTTTCCTGAGTTAAAATCCAGCCTCAGACACTTACTAGCTCTTTTATCCTAGGCAAATCACTTGAACTTTTTGCCTCGGTTTCCCCACATGTAAAATGAGCTGGAGAAGGAAATGGCAAACCACTGCAGTATCTTTGCCAAGAAAACTCCAAAAGGGTCATAAAGAGTCAAACACTACTCAAAAAATGATTATACAACAACCAAAGTGAAATGGAAATAATAACATCTGTACAATAACCCTTAAAGCATTCTTGTGGGGAGAATGGTTTTTCCAGCCTTAAATGTTCGTTGTTGTTATTACAGTGACGTACTATCATTTTGTTCTGAATTTTTCCACCTCTAGTTTTTCAGCTTATCTTTGAAAGAAACTTGGGGTTCTAAGAGGTAAAGGTGAGGAGGAAGTGTTTTCCAGGTCTGGGAAAGTAGGGGGAGCCACAGGGGGAGGAATAGAATGAAGAGTGGAAAAACAGCAAATGGGCTGGTTTGTTTGGACCACAGAGTCCCTGAAAAGGAGCAACTTTTCAGGCATTTTATAGTAATGGAAGTAATAAACATGGAGAGGTACAACGGAGCTATTGGCTTTAGATAGGAAATACAGGAGTTCATATTTTGTATCCTAGAAATGAGAAAGATCTACTGGAACTTTTGGCCAGGGGAGTGACATGATTATAATCAGGCTTTAGGATCATAGATTCCGAGCTAAAAGAGTCATTAAAGAATCGCCTAGTCCAATTCTTTCATTTTACAGAGAAGAAAACCATGGCAGAAGTGTGTGTGGGGGGGCATTTGGGGGAAGGAAGCTTCATGTCTGAGGCTGAAAATAGAAAAATTGGGATTCACATTCAAGCTCTCTGACTCTTTATCTAACACTTCCCTCTACTTTATTCTATCCATAAAAAAAAAAAAAGAATTAAAACAAAACCTCCAGATTTATTCCTCATAGTATTTGGTCTTGTTAAACAGTTGAAACTGACTATGAAGCAGACTCACTAAACTCAGCTGGTGTCTCTGCACTGGCCTGTGGGGGAAAGGAGGTGGAGGAAAAAACTGGCTTCCTGGGCAGCAGCCCATACTTGATATTACCTGCCTTTCATTAATGTACAACCTTTCCTCCTGTGTTTGGAATGTACTCCTTTCTCATTTCCATCTCATAGAACCCAGTTTACCTCAATGCACAGCTTAGAGCCTACATTTTATACTAGGCTTTTCCTGATCTCCCAAGTAATTCACACTCTTTCTGTCTTTAGATTACTTGGTACAGAGTTTATTTTACTTCTCTACTTACCTTATTCTACTTAGTGGAGTATTAGCTACTTGAAGGAAGGGTACATTTGATTTGATGGCTAAGACACAATAGCACCTACCTACCAGAGTTGTTGTGAGGATCAAGTGAGATAACATGCATAAAGCATTTTTGCAAATCTTAAACATGATGTAAATGCTATTTTTTATTATTATTTTTTGTCTCTAGAGTGTGTAGTACAGTCCCTTGCTCATATTAGGCACTTAATGTTTGTTGAGTTGAATTGTTTGAATCTAAACTTATGGTTCTAGGATGGCTTCTTGAAAGTTCCTTTTGGATCAGGAATGTGCTCAAACAGGCAGCTCAAACTGCTAGGGAGAAATTGATTGTTAAATTTTCATTGTGAGCGCTTACACTTAGGACATTAGCAAATGCTACAAATTTGGGCCTATTTTATTTTGTACATCGCCCAGATTTAAGAAAGAGAAGGAGAAAATCTTAATAATACAAGATAAGTTTAAAAGTCTCTCAGGAGCACATTTATCTTTTCCTCAGAGAGTCATGTGTTAAAAATTTACCAACATACACTTGCTTAGGAATGTAGGGAGGACTATGTCAACACAGGTATTCCTCTCATATGATCAGACCTCTGTAAGCATAGGGCAGATTTTCTGCTTCCTACCATCATGAGGGAGAATGCTCAGTTTATTATAATATTTATTATATACTCATCATTTCACTGAACAGAATTTTAGTTAATATTAGGATTCTACTGTTAATAATTCAAAACCATGAATACATATTAAGTACCACTTAGGTAATCAATAATTTGCTGAAATCCACCCAATTTCTTCCTTCTAGGAGCTTACAACATTCCTGGAAAATGTCACAGGTATGTGGGAGACAGCCTGGAGCGGTCAAGAGAAGGCTGGTCATGGAGTCGGGAAATTGAGGTTCAACTCCCACTTATTGTGTGACATTTGGCAATTTGCTTAATCTGCTCGCTTCAGTTTATATATTTAAATGAATGAGCCTATGAATGAAGGAATAAATGAATGAATGAAAAAGCATTTATTAAGGACTTACTATGTGCCAAACACCACCCTCAGGGAGATAACTGTATGTTGTTAGAACAATTTAATAGGCGCCTTTGTCTATGTTTTTTGGAATCCTGAAGTCAAGTTAATCTATGGTCTAGGAGTTGATGGGGGTTGGGGTGGGGAGGATATAATGTGTTCACAAATAAGTATAATATAAGACAGTGTGATGGCAGCCAAAGATAGAGAGCAGAATGGAGCTATGGATTCAGGGTCAGACAACCTGAGTTGAAATTCTAGGTCCTTTATTTAATACTTGTGTGATTTTGGGTGAATTTCTGAACCTCCCAAATCTGTTTCCTCATCTGTATCAGTTCTTCTCCTGTTCTAAATCCTATACTCATTGATTCTATGAGAGTAAGCCCCCTTAGGGGAGGAATTGTCTTTTCCCCTTCTTTGTATCATCAGCACTTTGAACAGTTACCTGGCACCTAGTAGGTGCTTTCATAAATGCTTGTTGACTGCCTAACTGTGAGGACTCAGTCAAAGGAGAGCAAGAAAAAAACACTTTTAACTTGGGGAGCGAGATGAGGGAAAGTATCAGATAAAAGTTAGTGAATGAAAAAGAAGTTGAATCCAGGCATAGAATACACTTGTGTGAAGTGTAGTTTGTCAGAATTTAAAAGCAGGTGAAAGAAGGGAAGAGTACTAAATAAATCTAGGAAGATAACTTTCATCCAGATGGTGGAGGTCCTAAAATGCAGGACTGAGGTGTTTGCCTTTTATCCTACAGACTATTTTATTCCTAGACAGTTTTGTCTTGTTAAGCTCCAGATGGATATTTATACTTCATGTTTCTGACCCGATGAAATCAAGTTAAAACAAAATCTGGAGGATTAAGAAGCAAGAGAAAACTAGACTTGTCAGAAAGGGATTAACAGAAAAATTTTGTTTCATGAAATGAAATGTTAGTCATCAATTTTGGGTTTATTTTCTTCTAAATAGTTAATGGACTTTGATAGGATTTTATTTAATTCTCATGGATAAATGTGTCATTGATAGTATTCTAAGACGTAATTCATTTGCTTTATCGAACCCTTGTGCTGTCTTTTGACCCTGATGGCAGAAGTTGAAAAAATGCTTTTGTATTAGGTTAAGAAGAGCAACCGACTAAGATATTTTGAAAATTATTGAAATTAGCAATACAGTACTTCATTATCAGGGAAAAGGAAATATATTTTAATTACTTTTTTCTTTTGAAGATTTATAAACTATAATAAATCAAGAAATATTTAGGTCACTGAACATTTTTTAAGTACCAAACACTAATTGATTATTATCCCTGACTTTAATAAATCTCTTTAATGGAGACAAAGAGCAAATTTGGCCTGAGAATCCTGAATAATTTTACAGTATAACTTTTAAACTGCATTACCATAACCTTTTCAAGTGAGTCAGTCAAGTGTACGTGTGTGATAAGCTCATCCATTCAGGTTCACCAATTGCTCATTTAACTAACTATTTGGTTGGTTCTATGGGACTCTCAGCTCTGATTGAATCAGGCAGTTTTTGAAACTCTTATTATCCAAGCAGAACTAGTCCTTGGCAAATCTGTGGAACAAGTGAAGTTTATTTTCAGCACTTCTATCTACCCTGCTCTGTATCTTTTTCCTTCCTCAATGTTCCCTGTTTTTTCCTCAGAAACTCTTTATACTCATGTTCTTTTATCTTACTGTTATCCTTCCAACCTCTCTTCCCCCATCAAAGCCTACTCTCAAGACAACATCTGAAACCCATTTGCACTAATTCATCAGTGACTGATGGCAGCTCTCAATGATGTTAACTCTGGAAGGTGGGTTCACATTTTAACTGACTCTACAAGGCCTTATGCTAAAAAAATAATGATTTGCTGCTTTTTTCTTTTCAATAAATTTGCTGCCTTTTGTTTTATTAATTTATTTTTTAAAAGCATTATTTATTTATTTGCCTTTTTTTTTTTTATATCAGAAACATAGGATTGTAGATTTATAGATGGAAAGAATCTTGGAAATTCTTGAGTCCAATCCTTCATTTGTACAGATAATGAAAACTGAGTCTTGGGATTTTCAGTGGCCTGTCGAGTCATACCGGAGGTCAGATGAAGGATTTGAACTCAGGTCTTGCAGACTCTAAGTTGGGCACTCTATACATTATGCCACTAACTGCTGGTGGCATACCAAAGATAAACAGTAAAGCAAAAATAACAGATGCACAGTCTTTGTCTGAACTGTGGTCAGCCATCTGCTGTTCTTTTCAGAGGAGGGATTTCATTTCTCTGGGACCAAGATGAGTTATTATAGCCACAGTCACTCTGTGAGATAGACATTATGAAGAGCCTTATTTCAATTTTATGGATGAGGAAACTGAAGCTCTTAGAGATTTGTTAAAGTTGTAGGATTTGAACTGAGGGTCTATGCTGATGCCAAATCCAACATGCCTTCCATTGTGCCATGCTCCCTGTTACATTGTTAAAGGAATTAGAACTTTAAGTCTAGAATGTGAGACATCAACCAGTAGATGGAGGCAGAGATTTGGGGGACAGGGAACCCTTTCCATTGCCTCAGAAATGACACCATATTCTAAGAGGCTGGCTCTACTTTCAAGCTTTTTTATAAAAAAATTATTTTGAGAGGAGGTCCTCTTGTTATAATGCACACACAGATGTGCAGTGATGCCCATATGCCTCTTCATATTTGGGTAGATTAAGCAATGGCTATGCCAGTAAGGGAGAGTTCAGATCTGCAACTTTGGTATACGCCGTGTGTTAAAAAAATGAATTTGGGGAAGTTTACATTCAAGCTGAGAAAATCCACTTTGGATCTATTTATCAGGAGGAAACTAGATGGAGAAATATATAGTGTTGGACTCTGTAGAGTCAGGAATACCTGAGTTTGAATCCTGCTTCAGACTCAGTTAGCTTTATGGCCATGGGGACTTTGGTTAGTCTATCTTAGCCTCAATTTCCCAATATGTCAAATGGTGATAGTACCTACTTCACCTGATTGTTGAGATAATTAAAAATGATAACCCATGTCAAGCACTTTGCAGACTTTAAAGTGCTACGTAAATCCTAGCTATTCTCAGTCTTAACAACCCTATCTCCATAACATCTTTTGCTCAAGTCCTTTTCTCTCCACTTGGGCAGACACCACCTTAGTTCAGGTCCTCATTACCTCATGTCTAGACCACTAGAATTGCCTCCAATTTTGGTCATCCTGCCTTGTCTCTCCCCACTCCAATCTATTCCTATACAACTGCCAAAGGAATTTTTCTGAAAGTGCAGGCCTTACAGTGTCATTCTCTTCCATCTCCATCCTCTCTTTTCAACAAACTCTAGTGGCTTCCTATTGCCTTTAGGATCAAATATAACCCCCCTCCCCCTTTCTTTTAGCACGCAGATCTTCCCAACCTGACCTCTTCCTACCTACCATTCTAGTCTTCTTAAACATTCCTCTATGGCCCAGTCACACTGGTCTACATACTGTTTTTCACTTATGACTCTCTCTCCGCCACACCCCCTCCCCCCTTCATCTTTGCTTCTTTGTACTGTCTCCAATATGTGGAATATCTTTCTCCATTCCTTTCTCTCTAAGAATCCCTAGCTTCTCCTTAACTTTTCTGATCCTTCCAGATGCTTTCCCCAAATTGCTTTGAATTAATTTTGAATACACTTTGTATATACTTGCACACACAAACACACACACACACACACACACACACACACACGTCTCCTCCACTAGAATGTGAGCTCCTTGAACGTGATTTCATTTTTTGCCTTTGAATTCCTAGTGCTTAGCACAGAGGCATGTATGTAGAAGGTGTTGAATAAATCCTTGTTATTTGATTAGTAGAAGTGGTAAGAAAATGATCTTGGTTATGATAAAGATTATTAAGAGGTGAGATTCAAAAGGTATCCAGTACTGGAGATGGGTTGGGGAAAAGAGGTGTCCATTGATGGAATGCTTTTGTACATGTTAGGATCTATTTCACAAAGTAGTATAGTTGAATCCTGTGATCCTTGTCCAAGAACCAAAGCTAGATTTCTTCAATCATTCTTTCATTGATTCATCCTTCAGATCTAGCCCTTGATTCATATATTATTTTCATTTTGTCTCTAATATGCCCTTCCTTAGGACTTTCTGATATTCAACCTGGTATGTCTTAGCTTTCCTATTTGATGATCAGCTTTCTTCAGGATAGGGGCCTATGCTATTTTCCTTCCTTCCTTCCTTCCTTCCTTCCTTCCTTCCTTCCTTCCTTCCTTCCTTCCTTCCTTCCTTCCTTCCTTCCCTCTTCCTTCCTTTGCTTCTCTCTTTCTTTTTATGATAAAGCACAGTGATTTGCATACACTAGGTACTCAACTACTGCTGGAATTGTTAATTCAACAAAAAAAGTCAGTTGATCAGTCAACAAGTATTTATTATTTATTATGTGCCAGGCATAGTGCTAAGCACTGAGGATTCAGAGAAAAAGCAAAAACCTTGAGGAAAAGTCAAGGAACTTACATTCTTCCCTGCCCTGTAAAAGAGCTGCATATGAGATACATACAGGGAGGAGATGGCATCTTATTTTTGCCTAATTATTCTGCTTCCTTAAAAGTCTTTGTCTTGAATTTGTGATTATCCGGTAAAAGAAGACTATTTGGTGAAGGTGTGGATTTGAATAACATCTTGGACTTGGGCAAAGCTCACGTGACAATTACATTGAAGAACTCTAGGTGCAGTTCTTGGTTTGGAAATAACCATTCTCCATCCTCTCCAAGTATATGGAAATTTAAAGTGGAGGCTAGGTAATGGAGAAGATGTTGAATCTGAAGTAGTGTAGTTATATGTTAAAAACAGGAATGTACACATTTCCAAGCTGGGTGAACATGAGCAAGTCCTTTCATCCAACTGAATGTAATTTTCCTTATCTTAAAAAAGGAAGTGTTAATGCTTTCACTGACCACTTCACAGTGTTGTAAAGGAAGTGATATATCCACAAGACTTTTTTATTATGAGATAGGTTTACTACTTTTCTTGGTAATTACTCTTTTTAAGAAATTAATTTATTTTCATTTTTCAACAATCACTTCCATAAGTCTCAAATTTTCTCCCCTTCCCTCCTCCTCCCTCCTTGAGATGTCATGCAATCTTATATGGGTTCTACACATAGATCTTTATTAAACACATTTTCACATTAGTCATGTTGCATAGAAAAATTAAAATTAATGGGAAAAATCATGAGAAAAACCAAAACAAAACATAACACAAGAGAAAAATAGTCTGCTTCATTGTGTACTGATTCCATAGTTCTTTCTCTGGATGTGGATGGCATTTTGCATCATGAGTCCTTTGAGAATGTCTTAGGTCCTTGCATTGCTATGAAGGGCGAAGTCTATCAGAAATGGTCCTCACACCCTGTGGCTGTTATTATGTATAATGTTCTCCTGGTTCTGCTCCTTTCACTCAGCATCAGTTCATATAAGTCCTTCTGGGCCTCTCTAAAGTCTTCCTGTTCATCATTTCTTATAGCACAATAGTATTCCATTACATTCATATACCACAACTTGTTCAGCCATTCCCCAATTGATGGGCATTCTCTCAATTTCCTGGTAATTACTCTTGTTGAAAAATATAATTGCAGCGTCAGACTAGACCTTGAGGGGTTAACTAGTTCAATCCCTTCATTTTACATGTGAGAAAATTGACGGCCAGAGAAGAAAAGTTAATTCCCATGTCATACAGATAATAAGTTCCGGAGCTGGACCTTGAACCCATGTTTTCTGCCTCTTACATCTTTGCTTGTTCCTGTAAATGTCCTCTATAGGGATGAGAAAAATAGTAAATTAATGTAACAAGTAACATTTCTTGAGGAAGAAGCACAAGTTTTTCCTTGCGGAAAAAAGGAAAAGAAGCAAGGTAAAGAAAAAGAGAAAAAGTAAATACTGTGTACACATCATCCTTTGTTATACGCTTCAGTTGTGTTTGTTCCTAAAAAGTCTAGGCAAGTTATATATATGTGCCATGGAATGGAAATACCCTGAAGGCAGCATCATGTAACCTATCCTCTCCTTGTTCATCTTACTGAATGAACAGCTAGTGAAAACAAGATTTCCCAGTGAACGCAGCACCAGAAGGAGAAATTAATCCCAGCTTTTCCCTATTGTCAGAAATATTTCTTGCATCATTTTATTGCTGTTCAGTCATTTCAGTTGTGTCCGACTCTTTGTAATCCCATTTGGGGTTTTCTTGGCAAAGATACTGGAGTGGTTGGCCATATCCTTTTCCATCTTGCATCACTACCTTTTGTTGAAATTGACTAATAGCTAGGCATCCCTTTCCTTCAGTCAGGTGGATAGAAGCGAGAACACTTAAATACCACTTCCCAAGTGGGAGGGGGAAATTGGCTGACATGGGGGGTCAGTCTCTTCACCAGTTTCAGGCGCTGTTCTGGAAGAATTGGCTCTGTCGTCTGAGGCAACCGGTGAGTTGTTTTTCTAATTGTTTTGCAAAATCTTCTGTGTATTGTCTATTGAAGGAGTACCTGTTTTTCTTCCCTGCCCAGTTTTTTGCTTCAGAGAAGATTTAGAATTGCCATATGGCTGAGGGCAAGGACTGTATTTTGCCTTACTCTGTACCCCACAGTGATTAACATAGTGTCTAACACATAGTAAATGTCTGGTAAATGTTTGTTGATTGACTGAATACATTTTATGCTTTCCCATGCTTTAGCCCATAGAAGGCCTGATAATTTAGATTTGTAATATTTCAGTTCTTCTAACTAGCACTAAGACCTGAGACTTGTAGAAACTGTTTAAGAATTAAAAATCACTAGAAAGATATAACAACCTTATATATTTGGACCATTCCTAGAACTGATGTTTTGGACTCTTGGGGGAAGATACTGGATTACTTATCATGGGATTCAAAAGTTTGAAGAACAAGTACACCAAGTATTAAAATATAAATGACACAAAATAACCAGTGTATTATGTGTATAGAGAGCTGGTAGCATATTTGTTCGGTAAGACTTAAAATAACTGTATATATATATGTATATATATACATATATATATACATAAAACTCTCTCTCTCTCTCTCTCTCTCTCTCTGTATATATTATTCATTTTACTACACAGGGGATTTAACCAAAATTTGGACAGAAAAAAATCCACCTACTTACATGGTTCCATTTAAAATTCTTTGGAGATAATTTATGTCTTTCTGGTGTCCTTAGAATTCTAAAAGGATTCAAAATATTAGAAGGAAACTTTTTACCTTTGTTATCGTTAATATATATATATAATAAAAATCATTCGCTACATTATTGATATCTGTTTTTATGTATCTGAAAGCAAATTTTTGCTACAGTATTTGCTTCCCAATATAATATTTTGCTTATGTTCAATATTTGTATGTGTATTCATTCCAGTTTTATTGACTTGAAACTTTGTAGACTTTATCAGTCCAGTATGTCTTCCATTTGCAGGGGAACTATGGTCATTTGAAGAAATATTGTGTTCCTGTCTTCCTCAAACATCACTGAGTTTTCAGGTTTATTACTGGTACACACACACACACACACACACACACACACACACACATACACACACACATACACACACACACAAACACGCACACACACATTTGAGATCAATTTATTTTCCAAAGCAAGTTATTTTGATCCTACTCCCCTTGTAGGATCAAAATAACTTGCTTTGGAAAATAAATTGATCTCAAGTAGTTGGCATAAATCTTAGTCTGATACATTTGAATGTCTTAAAAATGATATGCAAATGGCCCAAGAAATTGGGAATGACCAAAGTGAGACTTAAATAATCTTCTCCTACTGGCAGGCAGTGGAAGAATAGTATTTCTTTAGAAAGTTAATTTTTAAGTCAGTTATTTGGAACTTGAAAGATTTTCACATAAAAACATTATAAATGGTGGTAAGGTTCCTAGGTCAGCTAATCAAATCTTCTGTATTCTGTGGGGCACCTAAATTATTTCACTAAGAGTCCCTGAAGCAAGGAAGTCATGGAATTAAGGAGAGCAGAGTAGGTGGAAAAGGAAACAGAGTAGGAGAGGGATGAGATTCACCTTGGTGCAGGATTGTCTCCATGTACAATATAGAAAAGGACAAAAACTGTCTTTGGCATCTTCTCAGCTCCACTTTTGTGTCTGATTTTTCAGTCTCCTCCATGGCCCACACTGTGACAACTTGCCCATATCTGTCCTATCTGCCCCAATATTCCGTGGTCTGTAGTTACCCACCTAACTCTTTCAAAAGAGATTATTGTTCCCTCAGTGAAGATGTTCACTTTGGTGTTTTTGATGTTAGGAGTAAAGCCATCTCATAGAAGTGATTTATACTAAGGAATGAATGACTTAGGAATAAGGAATAACTAAATATTTATCGATTGACTGACTTCAGTCTCCTCAGAAGTATTTGCACTTTTTAAAAAAAGATGATTAGCTCAAAATGAATCTTTAATTGATGGCATTTCTGATAGCATAACTGAAATATAGAAATTCAGAGGATGGAAAAGAAATTTTGGAACAGGTTGGCTGCTTATAGGCACACCGACCCTTACTTGATTCTTGAACTTGGGTTAGCTTCTCTAAATTGTCCTTGATTTCTCCTACCTTCTTTCATCTCTCTGTTTTTGAATTTATGCGGTCACTGAAATGTTCAAGTTTTTTCCCCCTGGCCACCATGACAGAAGTAGGGGAGTCACTGTCATAGTACTGAGACTGGGGAGGATGGATGGGGAGAAAGGAAATTCGGGGGCCCATCATATGTATGTATTGCTAATTGTAAATAAGGATTTTAGACTCAAGTTATGCCTAAAGATTACCTTGTTTCATATAATATTCTTTCCTCAATTAAACTGTATACTCTATTTCTAGGGATTGTGTCTCAAATCCCCTATAAGTACCTCATATAATGGTGTATACACAACTTAATAAATGATTGTTAAATTGTTTGCCGATATTATTGTAAGAACTATATGACTTTCTTGAAAGGATGTTTCAAATCTTTATAAATGGAGTATTTTTAGTATTTTTGTAGTTTTAAGTCTTATTCTCTTAAAACTAATCTGACTTGTATGCCATCCTCCTGAGTAAACGTTAAGTAGAGAAATCAGGCATGAAATTGAGTTGAGGAAGAGTACCCTGTCTTCGTAGGCCACAAATTTAATGTATTCGTGTACAATGATGAAATGAAAATAATAGGATGAAAGCATTAAAGCTAGAAGAGGACTCAGTGCTCATCTATTCCCATTATCTCATTTTATAGAGACTGAAACTGAGATCTAGGGGAATGCAGTGACAACAAAGTCAAGTGCAAGTCATGTCATCATTTCTCTGATGGCATGGTCTTCTTCGGCAATGAAGGATGTACACAACAATGAGAGATTAGAAGGGCAGAGATTCGAGCTAAGGTCCTTTGGTTCCTATCTAGCACCCTTCTGACTAATGATCTTCATAATTCTATGTTCTGATTCATCCTAAATCCAGACTTTTCTCCACTCATGTTTCCCCTCTTCCGTACTGAGATATTCACCGTTACAGGTAAAATCTTTTGAAAACAGACACTCAAAATGAAGATTCTCCCAACATATTCTTTATAGCTTCTGTGCTGCATACAAGAGCATGCATTTGGTATTCAAATCCACTTGAAAAGAATTCAAAAGGAATTCCCCTTATCTTGAATTCTGCTTTATGGTTAATTGTGTTACAATTAGATTCCAGCACATAATGGGACTGTTCCAAGACATTTGAAAATATCTCACAAAGTGAATTGAAATAATTTATCTATTTTCTTGAAGTTATGTCAATCCAAAGTACACATATAAGTATCTAAAACTGGGAATCAAAGTTAAGCTCACTGACCTATAATTTGCTGTTTCTTTTCTTATTTGGAAATTAAGACATTTTTCCTTTTCTTGTACTTTTATACTTCTCATTTCAAAACTCACTGACAGTGGCTAAGCCATTACATCTACCATATTTTTTAGTAATTGGATAGGTAGTTTTCTGGTCCCGGTGAGCTGAACTCCTCAAGGGCTGCTAGGTTCTCCCTAACAATTTCCCTGCTTTATATTTGGAGTCAACTTCCTATTAATCATTTTGGGACTGTTCTATTCAATCCAAAGATTATTTTTCCTTGGCAGAAAAAGACATGAAGTAAAATTATACAGCTCTCCCTTTCTCCTTATCATCAATATAACCCTGACAGATGTTATATCCTTTCTTTGATCCTATTCTTTTCACTCACATAGTTAAAATCCTCTTTGAAAAAAATATATATTATCTTTAGCATCTTCTAACATTAGCTTATTTTGAATTGTAGTGCTATTGACATTCCTCTTATAGGACCAGTTATTCTTTTGTATTTATTCTCTATTACTTGTTCTTGCTTCCATCTTCTGTGCATTTCTTTGAGAAATTTACATTGGTTGATAATTTCCCTGTGCACTGATCAATTGATAACCATTTATTAAGCATTTTATTTAGTATGTGCCAAGTATTGAGTTAAGGCGATAGGAGTACAAAGACCAAAAAAAAAGGAAATAACCTTTGCTTTTAATGAATTTACATTCTGTTGGGTGAGAAAGCATCTACATAGATAAGTATTTTCAAAATCAATGCAAGAAAGTTACATATAAGGTAATCAGGGAGGCAAGGCACTAGCAAAGGGTAAGGTGCGGGCAGGAGTTCAGCAAATGCCACATGTGAAAAGTGGTTCTTGAGCTGTGTCTAGAAAGAAGTGAAAGATTCTATGAGGTGGAGGAGATGAGGAGGGAGTGTATTTCAGGCATGGGGGATAACTAGTGCAAAGGCATGGTACGGAGATGGGAAATGGAGCAAGAAACAGAGAACAGGCTAATTTGGCTGGACTTTAATATGTGGGAATGAAAGTAATGTACAAGAAAGGTAGAAAGATAGCTTAGAGTAAGCTTGGATGAAGTTGGGGTAGGGTTTTCAAGGACTTCAAAATCCCCAAGTAGGAGTTTATACTTTATTCTATAGGCAATAGGGAGTCACTGAAATTTATTGAAGAGAGGAGGAACAGTCAGATTTGCTTAAGGGAAATCAATTTATTAGTTTTATGGACAATCAATTAGAGTGGGGAGGGACAAGGGGCAGGGAGACCAATTAGGAAGCTATTGCCATAGTCCAGGTGAAAAGTATGGAGGGATGGAACTAAGGTGGTGGTTGTGGGATTTGAGAGAAATCAGATATGGGAGATATTGTGGAGGTGGAAATGGCCATAGTTAGCAACTAATTGGTTGTATTGGGTGAGTGAGAGTGAGAAGTTGAGCACGATATCAAGGTACAAAGCTGGGATGCTTGAAGGATGGTGCTACCCTGACAGAAAGAAGGAAGTTTGGAAGAGGATTGAGTTTTCAGGGAAAAGACAGTGAGTTCTGTTTTGGACATGTTGAGTTTGTGATTATCTCCTGGATATATACTTGGAAATATCAAATAGACAATTGATGGTAAGGGACTGGAGTCCAGAGAGAGATGGGGTCTGAATATATATATGTATGTATCTGGGGGGCTAGTGAGGTCACCATTCACACCCTTTAAACAATACTCCCTTTCGTTCTGATTGAAAAGATTTTTTTTTTTTTTTTGGTGTCTTCAGAGTTTCTTAATACTTTCTCATCTCTTGTGGGCTGCCTTCCTACTTAGTATTTTAGTCCATGAAATTCTATCCTTTTTTTTTCTGAACCCACTTTCTATACCTTCTCTGTCTCTAATTCTCATATGGAGTGGTCACTGCTCCTCAAGATTTTCATCATTTCTTTTTCAGCAAACAGATCACCTTATTTATCATAATCAGGTCCAGAATATCAGTTCTCCTTTATCTTTGAGGGTGGAATGGATGAAAAGAGATTATTGTTAAGGAAGTCCAGAAATGATTGTACCTCAGAAATAGCTACAGCTTTCATCTAGATATTTGAACTATACCATTCCCCTGTACCAGGCTTGTCATCTTTGTTCTGAATTTCTCATTGATCTTTTTGTCCAAGTGGGCAAATAAACTCTAGATCTTGGAATATGAGGCAACAGTGTTTTGGTTTTTTAAAATGTAAACATTTTGTTCAGCTATAGGAGAAAATTGTTAGAGTAGCTTGGAAAAGGGCATGCAAGAATACCTCAGTTGGCATTGCAGATTAGTTCTAGAAAAGGCTCACTTTTATCATTATAGATCAAAGTAGTATGACTTAATAGAAAGAGTGTTAGCTTTGGAGCTAAACGATATGGGTTGAAACTTAGCTCTGTAGCATATTAGTTATAATTTGTGGACAAATCACTTAGGACCAAAAGTTGCAAGGGAGATTAGAGATCTTACCTAATACCCTTATTTTATAAATTAGGAAACAGGAGGCTGTGTGTTGCCCGGTGTCACAAAGGTAGTAAATAACAGAATTCTGGCTGCAGATTCAGGACTCTTAACATAGCATATGCTGCCTCTTACCCGTCACTTTTTTATGGAGCTTATAGGGTTATAATGAGGAAAGTCCTCCATAAACCTAAAATGTGAGTTACTGTTACTATTCTCTTCCAAGAGGCCAGTACAGTCCTGTGCATATAGAAAGCACTGGTGACCAACTGATCAATCATTTTTCAAGTAATGTACGTAATAATAGTATCAGAAAAGCCCTGTCTTCATTTTCCATTTACGTTTGATTGTTCTAATTTCTTTTTCTTTAGGGTCTTTTCCCTCTAGCTCCTTGATCAAATATCTCATGTTTTGTAAACTCTACTTTCAAAATCTCTGTTTAAAGGAATTATTTCTAGATATACTCAACCAACTTTTTCCTCTGCCCCTTCTAGCCCCCAGCAAGTATCCATTTTGCAACGTATAATATTCTGTTTCCTACGTTGTTGAGTCGGTCAGTTGTGTCCAACTTTTCATGATCCCATGGACCATACTGTCCGTGGGGTTTCTTGCAAAAATACTGGAGTGGTTTGTCATGTCTTTCTCCAGTGGATGGAATGCTTTAAAAATTGCTAAAATTTAGACTTTTTTTTTTTAAAGGACAAGTAGCTAGTTTCAAAAACAAAGTGCTGGGTCATCTAGGTGGTGCAGTGGATAGAGCACTAGTCCTGGAGTCAGGAAGACCTGAGGTCAAATGTGATCTCAGACACTTAGCTGTGTGGCCCAGGGCAAGTCACTTAGCCCCAATTGCCTCCAAAAATGAAGTACTAAGCTTCCAAATTTCCTTTCTTAGACTGACAAGAGTGAAGGGGAAAGGTGCAAAGAGAAAGCTGGCTTCCTCCTATATTATGTTGGCAGTACTGCTACCATGGGGGATTTCCTTAAAAAAGAAAATTCTATTCCAAATTTAATAACCACCAATGAACATTCAAATGAAACACAAAAGGATTTTGTTGTTAGGAAGAGCTGGGTTCAGGTTCTGTCTCTGAAATATAGAGGCTACCTGACCCTGGGCAGTCACTTAACTTTTCAGGTAAGTGTCTGAGACATCCAGGTCCAGGGAAGTTGTTCATCTACATTAGGGAGGAATATTTAGACCTGATAGTTCCCTACACCAATGAAATCATGGGCCTGGACTTAAAGAAAGTGATTATAAATAAAATCCTAAAGTCCAAATTGTCTGCATTTTGTTTGACAAAATAATAATATCCTATTTGTATGTAAATCTCTTTTCCCTTGTTTCTCTTTTATTTTTTGCAGATTTGTTTTGCTGTGAGTATAGTCAATAATAACAACAATTAACATTTATCATTCCGGGTCTAGTACTTTATTCACTTCCCCACCTAGCTCCTCAGACATGGACTAGCTGTGGAATCCTGACAAAGCCTCTGTCTGCCTCAGTTTCCTCATCTGTAAAATGAAGATAATAATAGTACTTACCTCCCAGGGTTGTGAGGATCAAATGATATAATATTTTAAAACACTTTGCAGACTTTAAAGTGTTATATAAGTACTATTATTATTGTTTTGTTATTATTAAAAAAGATTTAATTTGAGACTTCCGGACTCCATGTCCACAGCTCTAATGAATATACCACCTCGCATGCCAACATACTTATTCCATTATGTTCAGAAACAATTTCTTGGACATATGGGTTGTTTCCAGTATTTTGCTCTTGCATGGAATGCTGCCCATAAACATTTTTGTACAGTATGGTCCCCCCCCACCTTTTCATAACATCCTTAGGTATAGCTCTAATAGTATTTCTGCCTCAAAGGATATGATCTGCTTCAGAGCTTTCATTGTAGAATGCCATATTGCTTTCCAAAAGATTACACCAATTTCCATCTCCACCAATAGTTTAATAGTGTTCTGGTTTCTCCATAGCTGCATGGGGGGTATTTCAAGATTGTCTAAAGGTTGGGGGGGGGGTGTCTAAAGAATTCATCTGTTGCTGTATGTATGTGTATTTTCTGCATCCAAAGTTGTCTGTTCTTTTCCCAGGAGGCTTTTATTGCTTACTTTTAGCACAGGTTTGTTCATAGGGGTGCCCTTGGGTCACTATTGCATAGTTATTCATGTTGGGTCCAGGAAGGTTTAGGTTTTTCAATTACACAAACCTTTCAAAGCCTTTGCTGCAGAAGTAACTCCAGAGACGTGAAGCAAGTGTGACCTCTGGCCGTATTATTTTATGAGAATATTGGAGCCTGAGAGCTGTTTGTTTGGGAACCAGTTCAGACAGGTGTGCGCATTTACTTTGTCAATCCTAAACTCCAGTACACTTTTGGCTGACTCTGGCTTGGGATTTTCTACTCTCTGTACCCCTTCTTTATGAAGAGATACATCTTGACCTTTTCTGCTAGTGGATAACAATAACTCACGTTTATGTAACACTGCATACCTTATTTTATTTGATCCTTTCTACAACCCTGTGAGGTAGCTGCTATTATATATAATCCTAATTTTGTAGATGAGGAAACTGAAACTCATTCAGTTACATAGCTAGTACCTGATCAATCAATGCACAAGAATTTATTAAGTGCCTACTGTATATCGGGCATTCTGCTTGGCATTTGAGAAGCAAAGTTCTAAATAAAGAGTCCCTGTCTTCAGGGAGCTAAGATGTTATAGAAGAGACAATAACGAAAACAACTAAGCATATGAAATATGTATTCATATATGTATATATTTGTGTGTATATCTATACATATACATACATACATACATACATATGCATACATACATACATATATACACACACACACATATCAATTCAAGGTAATTCTGGTATGGGAGGTGCTAGCCACTGGGTGGGGAGGATCAGGAGACCACATAGAAGGTGGTGTTTTAGTTGAGTCTGAAGGAAACCAGTGATTTCTAAGAGGAAAAGTTGAAGAAGTGTTTCTCAGGCATGGGAATGACATGGACAGGAGATACAATGTCATGTATGAAGCCTGACAAGAAGGCCAGTTCTGTTGGCCTGAGGAGTGCATGAAGGGGAGTAGTATGTAATAAGGCTGGAAAACCAGATTGGAGTCAGATTGGGAAGATTTTTAAATGATGAGCAGAAGAATTTGTATGCAATAGGCACTAGGGTTTGGTGAGCATGTGAGTGATATGGTCAAAATTGTGCTTTAGGAATATCACTTTGCTAGCTGTGTGGAGGATGGCTTGAATAGTGGAGGGTCATTCAAGGTGTGAGATGATGAGGGCCTGGTTTAAAATGGTATATGTGAGTGCAGAGGGAATACATATGCACTAAATGTCTGAGGTAGAATTTAGACCTAAGGCTAGTTACTACTCCAGCCAGTATATCATGCTGCCTTTGAGATGTTTGAGTCTTATTACAGCTTTAGGGTCGTTTAGAGTCCCATTGAAAGTGAACTCCATCCCAACAGGCTTTAATAGGTTTTTCCAGATCTTCTTTTCTTTAGCTCTTTTATTCATTAGAGGCTAAAAGAGAATTCAATCAATAAATATTTTTTAGTATCTACTGTGTACCAGGGATTGTGCTAGGCAGTTGGGATATAAATAAAAAGTGAGAGGTCTTGCCCTCAGGAGTTTACATTAAAAAAAAAATCCTCCAGTCCTCAGCTATTAGACAGACAAGGCATTTGGGTAGGGGAGGTGTCTGAGGACAGTGTTAGTGATGGGTTCAACTCAACTTTCGATTTCTGCCTTTAGTTACAATATGTGTTAGATTTCATGCTTTACACTATTTTAAAAGTCATTACATGCTTTCTTTTATCATTTGTTAAACTCTTACTTCTAGGTTCCTGTCTCAGGCTGTCTCTTTTTCTTCCTCTCAACCCCTTCTGCCCCTAGTTCCCCAGTGAAGTTGCCCCATGGTTGAAGAAATGGAGTTCTCTTTGCAAGCAGGATGTTTCAATGAGAGCAGGATACTTGCTCTGCCAGAAAACTAGAGAGCATTTTTCTGTTCACACTCAGAGAGTTTTTGCTGTTGCTGCTTACTTTAATACATCCTTCACTTGATCATGCCAACATGAGTGGCTACGGGCAGTTGGAACATGGTCAAGAAGTCATATTCACGCTAGGTCTTCTCTTTAACACAAAATTCTGTCTAAGTAAAGACAAAAAGAACGGACGGGGGAGGGTGGAAATGCTTAGAGCTTAACAGTACTGTCCCACTTGAAAACACTTGACTTCAGTATCAAGATCAATGACCTTTGTGAGTTAGTGAATGAAATATGACATCAGAGGAGAATAAGATTGTGTGTAATTTTCAGTTGAGCATTTTATGGTTTCTCTAAGATCTTCAGTTTCTTATATTTGTGAGATTTAAAAGTAACTTCTATTAGGGAACACCTTGCTACAGTATGATGCATTTGTTCAATGGAGAGGGAAACACTTTGTTCCTGTCTAATAGAATTGTGATCTAAATCTATCTTCTCCCCAAATAATCCTCCCCCCAAACCCTTCAGACTTTTTTAGTTTTTATTTATGTTGGCTGGAATTGGTGGTTTGAATGCCTGTGGTATATCTTCAATTAAGAACTCAGGTTGGTCATCTTAATTTAAATATATCCTCAAAATATTTTTAGGTATTTGATCTGAATGAATGACCCCCAAATGTTTTGGATTACACTACTACAGTATTCCAGAGGGCATCAACTGTGGACTGTAGAATTTAGAGATGGAAGGAACATTAGACATACTTTGGTCCTGACACCTCATTTTACAGATGAGGAAACTGAATTCTAGATTGAGGAAGTGAATTAAGTCAGTCATTCTCAAAGTGTGGTCCAGGAGCTGTTAGAGGTTCCTGGAGAACATTCAAGTTGGCTACAAGGTCAGAACTATTCATAACAATACTAAGATATTTGAATTTCTAATATGGCCAATATCAATAGATATAACCCACATAAGCAAAAGCTCTTCAACAATTTTTAAGAGTATAAAGGGGTCCTGAGACAAGACTTTGAGAACACCTGATTTAGAGTTTTCTATATAGTACATAAAAGATGGGAAGGGAAAATAAATTTATTGAGAAGCTACTAAGTGCCCATTTTCTCCTCACAATAAACCTGTGTGGTAGGTGCTATTATGATCCCCATTTTATAGTTAAGGAAACTGGGACTAAGAGATATTAAATGGTTTGCCCAAGACCACACAGCTAGTAAGTGTCTAAAGCTTGATATGAACTCAGATTTTCTTGACTCCAGGCCCAGTACTTTTTCTGCTGTCTTAAAATTTCACATCTAGTTCAACTTTCCACCCAAAGTGGCACTGGCCTATAAAGGGACTCTTTTTTTCCCTTTGTCCCTTACTCAAGACCTTGCCCCTGAAGAAAGCATACAGATTGATAACAAGGAGGAAAGAGATGTCTGCTCATCTAGCACTAGAGCCCCATGAGGGAATAGGTCCAGATGGAGGCTTCCCTTCCACTTTATGTTTCAGAAGAACAGCCTAGAAATAACTCATATGAAGCCCAAAAAGGCGTTTGTGTTGACACTTAAAAGTTTTCATTAGGATGCCATTTCAATGTAAAAGAGTGATTCCTTGCTTCAAGAATTATGACCCAATAGAAAGGGCACAGTGCCTAGAGTCAGGAGACGTGGTTCACATCCCTGCCCTGATACTGACTCAACACAAAGTGATGGTCAATTCTCAATCCTGAGCCTCTGTTTTCTTCACATGTAAAATTGGGTTGATAACACTTGTATTATCCCCATAGGATTGGGTATGAGGATCAAATGTAATAATGTACATAAGATGCTTTGAAATGGTCATTTTTTCTTCCTCTTTTTTCTTCTTCTTTTCCTTCTCTTCTTCTCCCTCTCCTTTTCTCCTTCTCCTCTTCTTTCCATTTCCTTTTCTCCTTCTTTCTCTCTCCTTTCCTTCTCTCTCTTCTCCTTCACCTTTCCTTATTCTCTCCCTTTTCCTTTGCCAAGGAAACTAGGTAGGTGGTACAGTAGATAGAGCACTGGATCTGGAGTCAGAAACCCCTGAGTTCAAATCCAGTCTTGGATACTTGGACCCTGGGCAAATCACTTGATGATGATTTCCTAATCTGTAAAATGGGGATAATAACAAAAGTTATCTTCAATGGCTGTTGTGAGAATTAAATGAATTAACATTTGTAAAGTTATTTGCAAACTTTAAGGTGCTATATAAATGTTTAATATTATTATCTCGATATAAAATTACATTATATTGTAGCTACATGCATGGGGTCCTGGTTGCTCTGAGACCCTATTGCAGCTATTCTGATTCTACAAGACATGTGAGTATCCCCTCTAGCTTAATAGAGATCAGCCATGCTCCATCATGTCATCTTAGATCTTATTTGATTGAGTTATAAAATGTTTTTTTTTTTAAAATGTGACATATAACTTCTCTGAGTCTTAGTTTTCTCATATGTAAAATAGTATAACACTTAGGTTATGGGGTTGTTGTGGGCAAACTGCCTCATAAACCTTAATGCACTAAGTAAAATGAATTCTATTTTCTATCTTCCTTTTAAGAATTGACAGCCAAGTCTGGTGCAACCAATATGAAAACCAAACAGTGTTGAAAAAGAGCATTATCAAATGGAATCTGCTGTGAGATTTTGTGTATATTCCTCCAGGATAAGTGTAGCGTTTAGTTCTTTAACTATTATTTAATATTGTAGTCTGGCTGATATGTAAAAGAAACCAAATAAAAGAATCTCACATTTCTAATTTGTACAGAAAGGAATTTATAAAATACCCCATGGCACAGAACCCACTGTAGCAAAATAACCACCAGTTCTGTACTTTCATGGAGAATATACTGGTTATGTATAACAACTTAGGTAGAAAGAAAATCAATGGGACTCTACTATCCTCAGAAGAGAAATACAGCTACAGCCACAGCCCTCCCTTTCTTGCCAACTCACTCGCAGAAGGGATAAGAGACTGTCATGCTTAGAAATAACTAGCAAATTATGGTAACTAGTGGGTTGTCTTGCAAGATACAACATCAGGACCAGAATCTTGAACTCTGAAGAGAAGGGCTAAGTCATTCATTTAGATCACCCAGCTTGAAGCTTTCAGTATCCCTTGGTAGTTTAACGCCCACCGTCACTGTGATCTTCAACTCACTTCAGCTTGGTTTTTCATAGATTCTTTGTTCAAGTCCTTTGTGTAAGCAATTCCATTCTTTTTGGATATGGTATTGAACAACAAAGACCTTTTAATACCTCTGGGAAAGTCCTGCTTCCAGAGATCTTGCTTCCTTGTGGTCTCTTGTTGTTGTAAGGAAACGCAATTGAATTTCAGTTTCACAAAAGTGTATGTATCAAAGGACAAAGGTAGCAGACTAATTATATGTTTCGCTTTAATTTTCATGATATACTAAACTTATTCCAGTGTTTTCTTCTTCTCTTCACCAAGGAGATCTTGTGACAGATTCTTTCCTTGGAAAAGTCCCTTGTTATCCCCAATTCACTCACTTGTTTAGCACCAAAACATTTTATATGTTGTGGTTTTCAGTTCAAATAAAAATCACCTATAGCAGAAGAAAATGCCAGGATTCACATGCTTCTGTTTGAGCTTGGATTCTAAAATTTTTTGTTAACCACTAGTGAAGTAGAACATTCTTTCAGTAACTTCAAAGACATTTGTTACTACACAAAGCTCAGTTCTTTTCCATTCTTTATGACTTCAACAAGGTGTGACTTGAGGGGGTATTGAGAATACTCTCCCAGGATTCCTAATACCACACTGAGATTCTTTTCTTTGGAGTTAATCCACCCTCTCTAGTCATTCATTTGACTAGATCCTGAAACATCCTGAAGCAGCCCTTGTGGGGGTAGGCGCTACATAGGCATTACTATTTCCATTTCACAAATGAAGAAGTTAAGACTTGAAGAAAATGTGATTTATCCAGTCACACAGCTAGTAAATGTCAGGGGCAGGATTTAGACCTAGGTCTGCTTCTGATTCCAAATCCAGATTTATTTCTAATATGCTAGTAATAACCTTAGAATAAACGAGCTTCTTAGCTTTCTTTTCTCTGTCACAAGAAATGAAGAAAGAGATTATTTCAGAAAAAATGTTATATTTGCATGACTACATTTACAGTGTAAATTTTCTGATATCTAATTAGGTCTATGCTCTGGCTAAAGGCATTTCTATATTAATTAGATTCATAAAGTTTTGCTCCAATATCACTTCACTCATATATAGTAAGTTCAGAGCTCTGTCTGCAGGCCTTCCCATATTCATTATATTTATAGGATTTCTCTCCTGTATTATCTCTGATGAGCAGGCAGAGCTATTAAGGTATGAGAGCACTGGGCATTTGGGGACGATGGACAGGAAGGAGCAGAGACAAAATGTAAGAGAGTTACCAAAACCAAAGCTTGTCTAATTCATAATTTTGCTGGGCCTGACTATGGATGAAAATAAAGGAGCCAAGGATGAGGAGGGGAAAATTATCTTGGGTATGGAAAGTAATCAGTGAAAAAAACTAATTCATTTAATCTGAATGGGATATAGAATTCTGGTGTAAGATTTAAGGATAAAGATGAGATGACACATAAGTATGATGATGACAAGGGAAAAAAACCACAATATCATACAAAAACTAGATGAGAAGAATGCCCCTGATGGACTTTTACAGAGAAATATTTTTATAAAAAAAAAATTCACACATGTATAATGGGCAACAATACAGGAGCACAGTGAGTTCTTGATGCAGTGTTCCAAAATGAAGCCTTCTCAAATTTAAAACCACCAGAATTGCCCTTTCCAGAAAGTGTAGCAGTTGACCCTTAACTTTGAATGAATCTTCTGACATCACTGAAGTTCTCTTTTCATTTGGAGAATTCCAGGGGAACCATTAATTCAAAAAGATTATATGTTTTATTAAAAAATAAAAAATTCAATTTGTAGTAGAGCTTTGTCATCAATTTACTAGGTTGAAAGACATAAATGTCTTTAATTTCAGTATAGTTATTTATAAATTTTAATTTCAGTGCTGACATAATGCTTCCAAAGAGATTCAATCATCTCTCCTTCTACCAATATCAAGCCATCTTAATAAAAGGTGCACATCTTATTTCATATTCCTATATTTTCCTTTAATCCTATGTCCAACTCCAAATCTTTTTGCCCACCAGTAGTGAATTATGTACAAGGAATGAACAAAACAGCTTACAAAATACATTTCTATTCTCCAGATTCTATGACCTTTTTTTGTTCTTTTTTGATCTCGGACTTAAAGTAATCCTTGGCAGGATTTTCTGAGCTATCAAAGAGTGTGATATTGGGTTTCAGCACATTGTCAGAGAACTTTTTATATTGTTGGATTTTCTGGCACAGGATATACTTCCTTATGAATGACTTCAAAGGAGCAATTTCCTTTCTCTTCTAATTATACTAGAGATTGAACTATTATTTCCCACCAATTTCATCTTTATGATTTCAGGTCACATACAAGCAGATGATGAGGTATAGGACTGATTGGTTGACTTTAGAAGTGTTTCTCTTCAGAAGAAACACGAGAAAGAATTGAGAGGTGAAAAATGACCAATATTCTTCCAAGAGTAAGGAAACTAAAAATATCAGGAAGTTCAGATTCTAAACATCAGAGCCTGAAATAATCATGTTCTCACTTGAATCTGACAGAGAAGCTTGCTTATGCCTTGATTCCTGGGTTCTTGTTGGCTGTTCTTTTTACCTACTAATTAACATTTTTTTCTGGAAATGTGTCAGATGAGAATAAACATGGAATATGCTCTGGCAGCATGGAGGTATGGAAATAGCCACATGGTATTGTGTGACAATGATTTGTGTAGACATGTATAAGAATGACGTTTTATTACCTTCAACTATACTAGCCATCTATTAAGTGACTGCTAGGTGTAGAGGTATTGAACTAGGCAATGGGAAATGGGGGAGGGAGTGAAATAAGATTTAAGAAAATATGGTTCCTACTTTCAGTTAGGTTCCACTCTAGTGAAAAAATACATCCCATACACATTTAACTATGAAAAAAAAAGAAAAATGATAAGAGGGGCTGTGTGAAGTCTGAGTGGAAGACAATAAGATTCCCGGAGGAGTGGCATTTGGACATGATCTTATAGAGTGGGGAGAATTTTAATAGACAGTCAATCAAGAAACATTTATTAAGTTCCTATTGGCTGCTTTGCTATTAACTGGGGATTCAAAAACAGAAATGAAACAAACCCTGCCCTTAAGGGACTTATGTCCTACTGGGGAGAATAGCATGGATAGATATGTATCAGTACACATCAAATGCATACAAAATATATACAAGGCAATTTATTATTTTTTTGAGGGAGGAGGATGTTAGCAACTGGAGGAAGGCAGGAAAAGCTTCATGTAGAAGGTAGTGCTTGAGCTGAGCTTTGTGGAAGGGAATTTTGGATTCTGAGATATAGAGTTTCTATCTTATCCTATACATAAGAGGGAACCATTGTAGTGTGCTAAGGCCGGGAGGGACATGATTAGATCCATGCTTTAGGAAAATCACTTTGGCAGCTATATGGAAGATCAGTTTGAAGAAAGGAGAAATTTGAAACAGAGTCCAGTTAGGAGGCTGCTGGAAGTTTAGCTGATGAAGGCTTGTACTATGTTGTGTCTGACCTTCATTCTTGAAGAGGACCATGATGTCAAGATGATGCCATGACTCACAGTTGACTTTGATTTGAGTGAGGGAGGGCTGGGCAAGGTTACCAACCTCACTTCCTTCTCCTGAGCCATCTGAATCCAGTGGCCTGATATTCATTAGGATGACTGGAGATGACCCAGAATGCAATGTGAGATCCCGGCCCTTTCAGGTTAAGGTCTTATCACATTCTCACTTTGAGTGAGGTACACTCATTCAATGAATAGGCTTCTTTAAGTAGTTACTCAAGGGATGGCCTCTTTAATAAAAAAGAAAAAAAACAACCCCCTCCCCCAAAAAACCCCCACAAGAAAACCAAATGTCCAGTCTCAAAAATGAAAGAGTGAGTATATAACCAATGAAGATAAATATATAATATAAAAGAGTGAAGTAAGGTGATATTTCAAGTAATTTAAGCTGTGACTTTTCACTTGAAATATCCAAATCATAATGGCAAAAATTTTCCTTTATTTTCCTTCTCTTTTGATAACTGAAATTTTAACTGTAAGGGACTTCAAAAATTGTCTGATCCAGTCTTTTGGTAGCTTTCTGAATGAAGAGAAGAGAATGAATGAGAGAGAAAGCTGTGGAAGTCAATTTAATGATTTAACAATTGATTGGAGATGTGGGGTGGAGAGATGAGAGGTATCAGGGGCCTGATGTAGGAAATAGAATGTTCATAGACTTTGTTTGGGGAACAGTAAGTTTTCTAGTTAGGCTGTAAGGTAATATTGGCAAAGGGGAATAGTATGTAATGAGACTGGAAGGATTGACTGGAAGTAGGTTTTAGAGAAGTTAGAATGTCAGTTTAAGAAGTTTGAAGTATTCTGTAGGGTAAGATTCATGTGTAAGGAGCATGTAATCTGTCATGTATAATCTGTCAAGGAGGGTGAATGATGGACTGGAAGGGGAGGTGGGGAGAGAAAGTGAGAAAAATGATGAGGAGGCTCTTGTGATAGACCAACGGCCTATGCTAAGGAGATGACAATAGGAAGAAATAGGAGATGGATGTGAGAGATTTCAGAGTTTGTTGTAATTCATCAGTGAACTTCAGGTCTTATAAAGGGTTGTCCTTCTGAAAAAGAGATCAGTCATTCAACAAACATTCGTTAAGCACCTACTGTATACCGGACACTCTGCTAAGCTCTGAGGATGCAAAGAAAGGTATGAAAAGAGTTTAGGGATTGTGCTATGTTGTTTATCTCACACTTTGGGCTATAAAACTCATTTTGTATTATAGTCCATTAGATTGTGAGGTCTTTGAGGGCAGGAACTATCTTTTGCCTCTTTTTGCATTCCCAATATTTAGCACAGTGTTTGGTATACAGTAAGTGCCTAATCAATATTTGTTGATTGATTGATCAATAGTAGAGAGCATTCTATTAATGTCACTTGAGTAGTGTTAGAGTCCTACTTAATAGTTGGGCTCTTTACTGAGACTTAAGGTCTTCATCAGTAAAATGGGTATAACAATACCCTATTTTCTTCACAGAGTTGTTATCAGAATCCAAAGAGAAAATGTTTGTATTTTGTCAGTTTTAAAGTACTATTGAAATGTCTCACTTTCATTGTACAAGAAATTTTATTACTACTTCGGAGCTTTGTAGACAGGGGAAGAGTTGGTATGAAAGTTATTGGTAAGCTCTTAGGAAGGAACACATTCACCTTGATTTCTATTTGTCTCAGTTTCTTTCCATATAAAATTAGGATAACAATGGCACCTACTTTCCAGGGTTGTTGTGAGAGTTAAAACACTATGTAAATGATAGTTGTTGTGTAATAATTATTATAATATGGCAGGTAACCATATCTGTTTACCTCTGTGAGTAGCATTGTCTCCATGAACTTCTAACATTATTGCTTGCATTCTTTTGCAGGTTCTATCCCTCTCTGAATTTCTCTGGCCATGCACATTATTTCTAATTCTGACTGTCATTCGCTTCCAGGAACCTCCAAGGCACAGAGAAAACTGTAAGTATAACATTTAATCTTCTTTTATTAAAAAGCAAAACAAAGCATCTCATTTGAGGCCTCAATGGAAGCTATGCCACACCAATTTTAGCAGGTCTTAGTAAACTGGAAAGATTCGGAGTGGAAAGACTGGTAATGAACTCTATCCCTATTATCCACACTGATCAACATAGCTGAGTTTGGAGAGTATTTTTCACCATGGTGGCCACAAGGTAATGAATTTATCAGTCACTGAAACTCTTAAAGGCTATCTATTAAATTGTTAGAGGATTTATGGTCTGCATGGGTAGGGGGACTATCAACACTGATTAAATTAGTTAATCTTGAAGGATAAAAGTTTTGGAAAAAGTATGAAAAGTAAAAATATTAATGAGAATAATAAAAATCCAAATTCTTTGATATGGTCCATTTCAGCCATTAGAAAAGATGATAATTTGGAGAAACCCATATAAAGAATTGGAATCAGTTTGTATATGCCAAACATAGAATTAATTCTGACTGGAGCATAGAGAAGGCACTACTGTGGCAAGTAAACCAAAGTTTCTTCCCAGTAAACTGAAATAAACTATGTAGTCATCCATTCATTCAATAAAAATTTAAAATTAATCTGGAAAGAATGGTTGGCACCAGGTTGTTAATGCCAGAGTAGCCTGTATTTTGTCTTAGAGGTAACAGAGTAGCACTGTGACATCAGCAGACCTGTGTTTTAAGAATATCACTGTGTGATGGATTGGATAGGACAAAGACTCAAATCAAGTAAAGCAAGCATGATTACTTTTTTATATGATAAACCTTCAAATACTTTAAGAATTCTTCTGTTTCCCCAAGTCTGTTCTTCAGGTTAAGTTATCCCTATTTCCATCTGTCTTCTGCTCTAGTCCAGATCTGGAACATTACATCAAATTGGATCATGTCTGGATTAGAACTCATATCATGAAAAGATCTGTTGAAGGAATTAAAGGAGTTTAGTCAACTTAAAAAAAAAAGCTTGCCAGTAAAATGGCATTCTCTGTAAATCATTGGTTTATTTCTATCATTTATACTATGAGGTAAAAGTCTAGATTTGTTTATCTTTCAACAGTAGCACAAATGTAAGTATTTACCCCCTAATTTCAAATGCTAACTGGGTGTCCTTCATATTTCTAAAAATATAACCTCCTTCCCAAAAACCTTATTGATATCTTTGTTTTTATATCACAAAAATTTTCTATTATGTTCTTCCCCAACCTTAGAGTCATCCCATAGCAATAATAAAAAAAAGAGGTGGAAAAAGTTCACCTAACCTAACCAATATATCAAAAAGTCTGAAATTACATGCAATGTTCTACACCTATATTTCCTGCCTGTGCCAAGAAGGAGCATGTCAGGAAGGAGATTCCTTCTCACATCTATTCTTTAGGGTACTGCCTGGTTATTATAATTCTGTAGCACAGTTGTTTTGTTATATATCCTTTCAGGATCTAAATCATTTTCATAGTGAAATAGGGCATTTGAGGAATTAATTAATATGACATCTACAGCAAAAAAAATATATATTTACGAGTGGATTTTCTATATATATATATAAAATATTTAATATTTATATATAATATAAAATATATATATATATTTTACTAATGGATTGGAAAGTGGGGAGATGGATTGGGGGAAGATGACATACAACACAGTGATTGAGTAGTAATAGTGAAAAAAATACTTGAAGTTGGAATCAGGAAAAACCTGAATCCAAATCCTACCTCTGACACTTATGGGATGTGTGACTATAAGCAAATTGTTTCCCTTCTTTATGTTTTATTTTTTCAGCTGTAAAATGGGTTAGTTGTACTCTTAAACCCTTAAAACACTGACATATAAACGTCAGCTTTCCCCCTTTTTTGTTCAGCATATGTAAAATATAGGAGAGGTGATGTGGTATATAATTCTCCTTGGAGTCAGAAAGGCCTGGGTTCAAATTCTGACTCATACTGGCTGTATGACCCTCAGCAAGTCATTCAACTACTCACTACAACTCTCCAAGACTACAAATTGCAAGATATATGTAAACTTGCATTGGTAGAGGGAATTTCCTCATTTGGAGTTCCAATTAAATTATATGTCTGGTGAAAAAAGTAAACTTCGAAAACATTACTCTTTTAAGGGAGAATTTTTGTTCCTCTTTAATTTCATTCCTTTATACTCTTTTGATCAGGAAATTCTTCAGGAAGTCAATGGAAGTTTTATACATGATGCATTGACTGAGACTGCTTGATATTAAGAATAGACTTGAATTCAATTAATTTCTGTTATTTCTACAAGGAAAGCTTGGTACACTTTTCAGACCCTGAGTGAGAAATTCTTTGCAAATTTGAATTTTCTTGAAATATGGGATTTTAGAGTAAGATTTGGAACAATAAAATACTTTCACTTAGGAGGGATCTAAACTTTTTGTCTTAAATATCATAAAGTGAAATATGCTCTCCTTGAGAAAAAAACATGGCAGGAAAAAGTAGAATAGATGTAAATAAGGAACCAGCATGGTAACAGACATGCTGTGTAAAAGGTCATCAACTGCTTTGGCCTCCTTCTGTCCCATCAAGAGTGCCAGTGAGTGCAGCTGAGGGGCTGGGATGGGTAGGAGAAAAGGAAGAGGAAAGAGAAATAAAGCAAAAAGGGAGAAAGAGCTCATATGACTTAGATCTAGAAGAGACCTTTCTCCCTTTATAATGCTAATTATAAATTCTAATAATGCTAATGCTAATAGTTTCTATTTATTAAGTGTCTACTATGCTCCAGTCACTGTGCTGAGCATTTTACAAATATCTCATCTCATATTTACAAATATCAGGCAGGTGATATTATCATATCCATTTCACAGAAGAGGCAGCTATGACAAAGACAGGTTAAATGATTTGCTGAAAGTCTCAAAGCTAAAAAGTGTCTGAGGCCACATTTGAACTCAGGTCTTTCTGACATCAGATCCAACGCTCTCCTACAATGCTACCTAAATGTCCATAAGATACATCATACCTAAAAATATTGCCTGGAGAAGTAAATTGACTTACCCAAGGATATATAAGTTGTATAACTATCCACTAGTGATATCACTAGCCTGGTTCCCACTGCCTGAAGGTATTAGATTACATTTTACCACTCTCTCAGGGTTCTCCAGCACCCTTAAAAAAAGAGTTTGGGCTAATCTAGACTCCTTGTTGTTGGCTCCAGTCCTCAGTAATGGTTCCCTGCCAAGTGTAGGGCTGATCCCTTTCACCCCAGTTCCATTTAAGCACTAACAGTTGGATTAACTTTTGCAAAGAAATATTTAGTTCTAAAGGTATAGTCACAAATATGCAAATTTAATTTCCCAACATGTGAGGCATAATCTTTAATAATAATATTAATTAATTATTATTTTAATAGTAATAATAATAAATTCATATGCTTGTCTGGGGAGGGTATTAGGTTCATAGTTTAGTTAGGTTCCTGTAGAGCATAATCTCAGTTCCAGACCCCAAACCCAGGCTCAGGTCTTAGGCACCCTGGCTTCTTTGGGCACGGCTCCTAGGACCTCTCTGCCAGGCTATCTGGTTGCAGCGTCCCACCTGGAATCCCACAAGGTCCAAAGTTGCTAATGTTTCAATGCTTCCCTGTTCTCCATAATGACCCATGATGGTCTGGTGGGGATCGTGCAAACACTGAGATTGAGAAAAACAAATGAAACAGATCATAAATGGACACCCACAGGCCCATTGCATGGAGTTGGGTTAGAGAAAGAGAAGAGGAAACGATTCAGTCCTCCCTTACTTGTTTAGTTCATGGTGTATCTGCTAAGAGTGAACTATGATTTCTACCCTCTGGACATAGCACAGAGGAAAAGAGAATAACTATTACATTCTGACCAGTTTTAAAGATGCAGTCAATCAAAGGAAGCTGAGGTCAGTCAAGAAGTAGGAAAAAATACAGGATGGGAGGGGAGCAGAGTTAGGAGATCTGGATAAGAGGTGTATGGGGTGTTCCAGGAGGACTAGCACGTCTGGTGTGAGGGCTTGCTTATCTACCTTTAATATCCACCTTTTACCCAATTATCATCAATAGTTCCAAGGAATTTTAGCATACATAGCAACCATATCCTGGTAAATCTTAGCAGATGGTTTAAACCAGGTTAGGGGGAACTGACAGACCTTGAACTTGCTGGTGAGTTAGGGGGGCATTTACTGCAAGCATGTAAAGACTTCTCCTGGTGGGTTGGGTGGATGAGAACAATTTGTTCCAATGGCCATGAAGCCGACTGAAACAGGTACTGTGGAGAGTTTAGAACCTGGTCAGACATTGAAGACACCAAGGTCCCCCACTACATCCCAGGTTATTGCCTGCCATCTTGAATTTTGTCCTGCCACTAAACCTTGATGACTTAGGAAGAGGGAGGCAATGGCTTTGGGCAATTCTGACTCACTTAAATCCAATTCATCAATGAGTCCAGACATCACCTGTGATGTCATTGGTCCTCTTTGAAACAAACAGCAACAGTAGTAAGTAGCACCTGATACTTGAACCTCCAGAGCCATCCATGTCCAGTGACCAGATATATAGATCAGGACGACTGGAGATGGTCCTGGATGCAGTGGGAGACCTTGCCCTTCTTAAGCTAAGATCTTTAATAGGTCTCAGTTTGACTGAGGCAATGCCCATTCAGTCATTAAGACTAGGTAAGGAAAAAAACACATACATATAATATAGTAAACCCACAATTATCCAAGTCCTAAAAAACCAGAAAACCCAAGTGTCTGAATTTAGAATGAAACATTCTTGCTCCTATTTTTATGAGAGATATAAGTTGCTATTGATTTCAATTAAAAAAAGAAATTTCTGAGTATTTCAAAATCTAATCAATCTTGAGTCTTCCTCTTAATGTGTAGTGACAATTGATAAGGTTCTCAATTACTTCTGCAATCCTCAAAGAAACAAAATTACATTCAATATAATTTCAATGTTTAATGTATTTTAATTGTATCTTTTTGGGAGGTAAAATTTGGAACCTATGTAAGGATATAGTACACTATTGTCATTGTAGATTTCACTTAACTAGAATATTCTGTTAAGGAGAACATCCTAATCCCCAATAACTCTCGACAAATAGGTTTTTGTTGTGCTGTGTTAAGAATGTATGTAGAAAGAAAAAAAATGTGAAATACCTAGAATATTAATCAATGGCTATTAGGGATTATTGCATTTAGAAAAATTTAGAATATTTTCCACCTAACTTTTTTTCTTTGCCATCTCCCTCTTTCACTGTTTCCTGTCAATAACGCCTAGAGTCAGGTGCTTAAATCTCAAGATGGTTCTCAATTCAAGACACTTCTGCTTTGGATAGATGGTGTGCTGGATGATGGAAGTGTGTCTAGAGTGCTTGAGATTTTGAGGACACTCATTCTCCTATATATATTGTAAATCTGTGCAATTGGAAGAATGATGACGTTAGGAGAACGTAAGCTCCTTGAGGGCAGGGATTTTCATTTTTCTGTTTTTCTAGTACCTAATACAGCACCTGGCATATAGCAGGTGCTTCATAAATGCTTACTCAATTTTAATGAAGTGCTACTGATGGTAATTTGGGAATTGGGAATGAAGGATGCTGACTTTGGAAGAGAAGAAATCCTTAGGTAGGAAACTTCTGAGAGGAGCAGCGGCAAATACAGGATCCTGCTCCCTTCTACATCACCTGTACTATGAGGGCTGTTTGTGGGAATCATGGATGATTCCTCATGAATACTTTTACCCCTGACACTGTTTGTATTCTGGAGAGTAAAATCATTGGTGCCTTCCAGATGCAAGAGTTTCGTGTTCCACATGTGTATATCATATATAACACATAATACATATATACTATATGTATACACAACTGAGTTGTAGAGAGGGCAAAGAGATTTGTCCGTAGATTCTAAGTTCCTTGATGACAAGGGATGTCTTTCTTTTCTTGTCTTTCCAGCCCTTGCCACAAAGTGCTTCACGTACTTAATTATTGTATTGACTTTCCAAAATCTGCCCAACTGGCTTATGGACAGAGTTAGGACCAGGACTTTTGTCTCACCACTAGTAAATAACTCAGGGGGTATCCCAGTACTTTATGGGAAATTTCTCTGCCCCCCAAAAACATCTTCCACAATGGTCTTTGTTGCATGTTTTCTCTGTTTTGGTTTCATTGCTTTTTTCTTTCTTGCGTTTGTACATAGGTTATTTGCAGCCTCGGAACTTACCAAGCCAAGGAGTTTATCCCTTTGTCCAAAGTCTCCTTTGTAATGCTGGCTCTAGATGCAGGAACACGAGTTATGTAACACCAAAGGAACCCAACTTCCGGTAAAAGAAATATTTTTTTTGCGTGTGTGTGAAGGTGGATTAGAGGGTGGTCAAAGTATGTATGCTAAAATCTTACTAATTGGGAAAAGGAGGATCTGAATGAAGCAAAGATATGAATTATAATTGTTAAGAACATATGGTACACTAACCACTAATAAATTATTTTCTATTAGGTATTCTTCAAGGTCTATTTTAGTGAACAGATACTCATCTCTATTTGCATGCAATGAAAATGTTAAAATACATAAAATATTTATTCTCTGTAAATTTTTAGAAATTGTCATATACTAAGGAAAGCTCCCCCTTTTTGCTACCTTAGATAATTTTTGCAAAATGATTTCCAGGAACTGGGAATGTTTATTCTGGAGAAGAGAAGACCTAGGAGAGCAGTGATAACTGTTTCCAAGTATTTGAAGGACAATGCCATGGAAGAGGGATTAGACTTTTTTTGGTCTCAGAAGGCAGAAGCAGAAGCAGTGGGTGAAAGTTAGGAGTGGTGGAGGTCTCTAACCTTGGTGTCTCTCCATGTCCCAACATAGGTATTTGACAACATTTCAGGGCCTCTCATATAAGTTATTTTCCTTCAGCTAATATGGACCCATAGGCCACAAATTCAATTGGATCTCCAGGCTGTGGTGAAAAGAGGCATAAAAGGAGCCAAAGTGAAGTTTGATGTTAGGAAAATGTCCTAACATAAGGGACTGCCTGAAGAGAGAGTAGATTCTTCACTCTCATTAGAAGTCATTAAGCACAGGCTGTATGGCAATTTGTTGAATGGCTTGTAATGAGAATTCTTTGTAGGAACAGATAAGACTAGATGTGAGATCTCTTTCAAATCTGAAATTCTGTGATCTTGATTAAAATGTAAGGTATTATCATTGGTACCCAGGGTACTAGTGATATAGAGGAGAAAGTCAGGAAGTCGAGTTTCTTAGAGTCAGGAAGCCAGGGGTTTAAGTCCTTCCTCTGGCCCATACTGGTTATGTTCCCCAGGTAAGTCACTTAACCTCTTAGTGCCCTAATCAACTTTTAAGACTAGAAATTAAATGAAAGAGACCCGTTTTTACTGGTAGAGTTCCTCACTGGTGGTAAGATGTACTAAGCCCTGTTAAAAAAAATACATATGTGTATGTCTACATGTAAATGTATGTATATGTGATGTAGACATCTTATATAGTATACATGTATTGTGTTATATATGATATACATATGTATATATATATATAATACAAAGGCATAAATTATGTCTGTTACACATAAAGTCCATGTAACTTACGTACATATGTGAATCCTAATCCTAAATATGGAGAATATATATACATAATAATGTACACATATGCACATATTAATACATAATGTATAGATAGGTAAAAATATATGTGTATATACAGGATGTTCTAAGGGTCAGTGCAGCTTTAAGTGACTCCCAAGTTAGCCCTCTATCCACTTTATCCTTATATATACACATGCATGCACATACATATATTACTATTAATGAAAACCAGCTCATCTACCACACATATATAGATGTATGTGCGTATATCTATATGTATATACATAACTATATATGTATGCATGTTTTACTATTGCCATTAGTGCAAAAGAAATATAAACAACTTTTAAAGCTTTAATTTAAAATTTAAAGTTTTAAAATTAAACAACTTTAATTAAAATTAAACAATTCGAGCTACTGAATGTGTCCCCTGATCTTATGTGGGGAACTCTTCAAAGGTGATCAGTATAACCTAGGTCACATTATACCAGATTGTGAATGAATGGAATCAGAGTGTTGTGGCTTTATTGATTTTAAAGGTATATTCTTAAGGAATTTTTTTCTCTGTTAATAATAGAGATGGATGTGGTTCAGGAATGGTTTTGATTGGTTTGTAAATTTGAGCTAAGACTTCTCCCTTTAATAGTGAATATATTTGAGTCTCAGTTATCTTACATGAATATGGTAATAACACACTTATGCTCTCTATTTAACAAGAATTTTTTCCCTTAAAAGTGTTTTTTTCTCTGTGAGAAGATGCTTTTTTCCCCCAAATTCAGATTTCTGTATTTGCCTTTGGGCAACATCAGCACTAGTCCTTTGGAGTTAGGTTCGGTGAAATGAAGTGTAAGAAAAGAATCTGTTGGAAAATGATTAAAACCATAGTGATGAAAACTTGTGATTATATTTTCTTTTGTTTTCACATTAAAGAGCACATGAAGATCATCCTTTTAATGGGAATCAGCTGAATAGTTCTTGTCTCATCACCCTTATCATGTTGAGTCCTCCTTTTTTCTACCTGTCTAGTGGTGGGAATGTAAATTATTCACCTAATTACTGATCCATGTCATATGAGAGAAAGAACTGTGCACTAGGAGTCCAGACACCCAGATTTCTAGGACCAGGTCTAGCTCTGTGAGTCTGTACAGTCTCAGGCAATAACAACACTTTTGAATTTAGAGAATTCTTATCCTGGCATCTGTCAAAGATGGACTGTCCACAGACAGACACAGTAGAGCTAGAAATAAGAGACAGCATGAAGTCATAGAGAGAGGGCTGGTATCTAAGTCAGGAAGAACTGTGTTCAAGTCCCAAATCAAACATCCATGCATATATACATGCATATATATATATATATATACATATATATATATATATATCACCTATGTAACACTTAATCTCTGAGAGTTCTAGGTGGTTCTCTAAGGCTATAAATTGCAGAGAAGGCATTGACTTGCACTGGTAGAGGGAATTTCCTTAACCTAGTTTCCTGTAACAATTTGTGTTTGTCCTTTGTTCTTGAAGAGGACCATGACATCAGGGAGATGATGACATGATTTGAAGTTGACTTTGATTTGAGTGAGGGAGGGCTGTGCAAGGTCACCAGCCTCACTTTCTCCTCCAAGCCATCTGGGTCCAGTGGCCAGATATTCATCAGGATGACTGGAGATAATCCAGAATTATATAGTACAATTTTATCACAGGTTAAATCCCTATTTCTGTGCCATGGAGCTGAAACTAGGATACACTGATTATTTCTCTATTTTCTAGCTCCAAATTTCAGTGTCTTCCTTTTTGTTCAACAATTGTCATGATTTAAGTCTCTTGGTTTTTTGTTTTTGTTTTATGTCCTTCCTCCCTTTCCAACACTGCCTTCACTCTAATGCTCTGCTAACTCTCAGTGGTGGTGACACACAACCCACAGTTAGGTCTGAGGAATGCATTTGGAGAATTACTCCTGTTGGCAGTATTGGGAGCTTTTAGCACAGGAACCAACCACCTCCTTAGCCCTGTCATCACTAGTTGAATTCTAAGTAGTGCCTGAGGGCTGACCAGAGCAGAGAGAGAGCAAAGAAGAGAGGAGGAGGAAGGAACTGGGGAAGGGAGGATAAAAAAAATAGAAGAGAAACTATGCGAGAAAAGCAAAAAATAAGGACAGAGAAAGAGACAAGTAGTAAGGAATCCCAGGGGTCACTAAGAGTCACCTTGGTGCCACACACATGTCCCAGCATAGGTGGCCTATCTCTGAAAAACATCTCAATGCCTGATGTGTAAACTGTTTTTTCTCCTTTAGCTAATGTGGCTCTATGGGCCATAAATTCAATTTGATCTCATAGCCTAGATGAGAACATAGTTACAGCAATTCAGGAATTTGTGTTGGTGTAAAAAAAGTGAGAGGCAGTATTTCTTTTACTATATACCTGAAATTCCACTTGGGTTAATTTAGCTCATGATTATCAGTAAAGTTCCTTACCCATCCAGGTCAAGTTTACATTTGGAAGGAAATCTGAGTTTCATCTGATTATAAAACTCAGTTCTTCTATTAGAGGTTTTATCATGGAGTCCTAGGGAGAAACTTTTAAAATAAAAGTCCTAATGGGTCCTGACAGTATAGTAACCAAATCTACATGCATGGAATCCAGAATTATTCTGATCATGTTTCAAACTATGACTAACAACAAAACAGAAAGTAACAAGGACTGTCATCTTAAAATACTTTTTGCAGCAATCATTTAACTGTCAATAATCTTCAGATAACTGACACCTTCAGATGTAAATGTTCCTCTTTCCTTTGCCTTCATTGTCCAATTGTATTCCTGTTGAACTAGGTCTCTTACCATGGCTATGATCTATCCTGTCTAATTCTCTAGAATTCTGTCTATGACTATTTGCACATCTCTGATATTTTCAATCTCATTTTATCTCTTATCATCTCCATTTCTGGGGGTTCATTTTCAAATATAAAACTTTGTGAGCTCATAATTTTTAGATCTAAGGTGCTTACCTATATATTGGTCAGCTAAGTCCAACCCTTTATTTTATTTATGAACAAGCTGAGGGCTAGAGAGATTAAGTGACTGGTCCAAGATTGCCCAGGCAGTAAGTAGCACCGCTAGAGTTAATCAGGTCCCATTCCCTGTTTAGAGTTCTTTTCTCCATATCATGACATGCAGATTCAATTCAATGAAGAAAGCCTTTATTTTAACAAATATTTTATTTTCCCCCAATTATATGTAAAAACAATTTTTAGCATTCTTTTTTTGTTTGTTTGTCTTGATTTCCAAATTCTATTTCTTCCTCCCTCTCCTCCCCCTCTCTGAGATGGTAAGCAATCTGATATAGGTTATACATATGCAATTATGTAAAACATTTCCATATTTTGTGCAAGGAAATGTGAACAAAATAAGAAATAAGGAAAGGAAGAAAGTGAAAAATAGTAGGTATGATTCAGTCTAAGCAGGTATTTATTAAGCAGCTTTTGTATACCAGGCACTGGGCATACAAAACCAAAAAATGACATCAGTTCAAGTCCTCAAAAACTATGTTCTACTAGGAAAGAAGGTAGGATTTGAGACAGCTACAAAGCTTAGGTCAAAAAACTTAGTACAAATGCTAATTATATATGTCTCATACTTTCTTTGAAGGATTGTAAAGCAACCAAATTGCGAGGTGGGATGTTGCAATCATTCTTTCATGGTCAACTCAATTATTTTCTGGGATTACTCTTTGCGAAGGATTTAATTGAGAATATACTAGGTATTTGTGTATGATTTGTAGAAACAAGATTTATCAATAAAAAAAATCATCTTTCACTTAAAGCAACAAATTTGTCCACCAGCTTGGTTAAAACTTCTCTGTTCTCCAATGACAGGCAAAAACATTTTCATCATCTCTTTCAATATCTTCAAAACTCATTATCTGCAGGTGTGGAATAATTCTTCTCTGCAGAGTCTGGTCTGCCTCCTTGTGCTGACAAACTCTCCTCCTCAGCTTGTCTATGTTTCAGGCAGAGCTGCCAAAGTCATGCGGACTGATCTAGATGAGCACCAAGTCACTTGTTCTTCTCTCATCACTGTCAGCTCTCTCTCATCCTGAGATAAGTGTTATTTGGTCAACAGTCCATTGAGTAAATGTGACCTAATGTTAAGAACACTGGATTATTTGTGCCAATTCCATTAGAAAATATTTATTAAGCAGTGAGCGTGTACAAGACACCGTGCTATGCCCTGAGTTTACAAAGAACAAAGAAGTTCCTTCTGCTCAAGAAACTTAGGTTCTAGTCAGAGGATATGATGTATATACAGATCAATGTATTACATAGTAAGGAGGGAAAGAAGGTAAAGTAGAGATCCAGATAAAATGTCCTAGGAATATTTGGAGAGAGAGAGAGAGAGAGAGAGAGAGAGAGAGAGAGAGAGAGAGAGAGAGAGAGAGAGAGAGAGAGAGAGAGTTAGTAGTCCAGTTTGACTAGAGACCTTATATATCAGGAGGGAGCCATTCAAGTTTTCTGATATGGACAAATCTGGCAGCGTGTGTTTTGTAACCAAAATATCCCAAAGATTGGAGTGTGTTGTTCCTAGTTGTATGATATTAAGCAAGTTCCTTCACCTCTCTGAGTCTCAGTTTCCTCATTTTTAAATAGAACTGGACTAGATGAGCTTCAAGATGTCTCCCTTACAACTCTGACCTTCTGTGATGCTGTGAATTCTATTTTTTCTTTCACGCTTAAAGTTTGTAAAGTGAGAACATCACCTGCTATTTCACCTTTTTTCCTTTTAACTTTTCCACTCAACATTCTTTGTTATTTGGCCTGAAGGTCAAATCTAGCCCTTGGTCTGCCTTTGAGATATGAATAACTTTTTAGATTTAAAAAATATATTTTCTTACTTAAAAATTTAAAGTCATTTGTGACTCATGGGCAGTACAAAAGTAGGCAGGGGGCCAGATTTGGTTCTGCTAGCTTAAACGATCCTATTTGACCATCAAAACCTATGTACAGTTGTCTCTTCATGCTGTATTCCCCCTCCATTTTCACTGTAGCTTCCAGAAAATTCTCGCCAGTTTAGTACTTTTTGTATCCTGCACTGGTTTATATGAAAACTAGCTACATTGGTATCAGAGATTGAATTAGTTAATGGACGTTCTTTCTGTTGTCCCATTCCTTTTGCTTCAGAGACCTCACACGTTCAATTATTTCTGTTGTCTGACATCTCCAGTTTTTCACTCTTCATTGGGTCCTTTCCCTATGCCTTCTAACATATGTAAATCTTTGCTATTTTCAGATGTAAAGATAAAACATTTACTTGACTGATACCTTCACAAGTCATAATTTCTTTTCTCTCCTATCTTCCACTGTTGAATTTTCTGAGTGGTGTCTGATATCTCCCTAAATTTACAACCTACTCCTTAAGCCCTTGCAATCTTTTTTCTTTCCCCCTCTACTGAAATGTCTGTGTTCTTTCGCTCATTAAGTATAAACATATATAACAGGCTTTTCTCAGTTCTCATTCTCCTTGGTCTTTTTGGGGGTCATTGACATTAATACCACCTCTCTCTTTCCCAACGCTCTCCTTTCTTAGTCTCTCTGTGACACTAACTACAAGAATCCTCAAGCAACAGACTGGGACTTACTGGAAAACCCAGTCTATTTTGAAGGCTTTTCATTTCTTTCTCCTTGGAATACTGCTGTCTACTCTGACTCGCTGGGATTCTTTTTCAGAAGGAATATTTGGCAGTCACCTTATCTTACCTGTTCTCTTCAGAGATTTGACTTAAAGGATTTCAGTACTTTTTCCTTGTGGTCTTAAAATGTTAGGGAAAGGAAAAGTAGCTCCTTTTAAGGAAGAAAAAAGTTGAAGGACTTCTGCTCCCCTATGTTGCGCTTAGTTCTCAATCTTTAACACGTCATCCCCTGTATCCTTTGCTGCCTCCCTACTTCCTTTACTCTATGTAGATGAGCTTTAACCTTTTTTCTTCCTATTTACTCCCATTATTTCAACCATCTATTCTATGATGATAATTCCTAAGTCTAACTCCATCAAACAAAATTAGATTGTGAATCAGGAGACCTGAATTGTAGCCTCTGAGAGAGGGAACACTGGGTTCTACCCAATAAAAGATCCCCATAAAAGAGTCACCTCTCTCTTATAAAATATATTGTCTACTAGTCTAAAGTAAATTTCTTTGATTGTTAAATTCCTTATCTCTCTCTGCTCATGGAGTCTCCTGATTGTTACTCTAAACTAGCTAAGGAAAATTACAGTAGAGCATCATACCCAAATATATTATTCCAAGGGCAAGCTAATCATTACCCTGAAGCTTCTGAACCATGAACCTCAAGCTAGATTCTGGATTTGTTTTCCATTTTTTGTCCAGAACTGCTCAGTTTTCCAGCCACTCATGACTCTTATCAAACATGAGTGACCTTATAGTGGCCATGAATTTCTTTTACATACAGGGTAATATGCAACATAGTTGGAGGGGGTAGGAGTACAGAAATAAAGGAGATAGCATCCTTTCCAACTGAGGTAAAGAGGGAAGAACAATGTTCAATACACCTCGTCACTGGTTATTTTGTGGTGGGCTCTTAGCATGGCATGGACTCCTCTCGCTTTACAGTATCATTGACTTAGACCAGCAACTGTAAGAATTTTTGAAGGTAAGATCAGAAGAGGGCAAATGCAGCTGGGCAAATTCTTCTCCAAAGACTTTGTGAGGAATGCCAAATACTCCTAGTTCTATGACATCAGTGGTTGGGGGAATGTTGCTTAAGTGTCTCCATCTCTTCGGTGATTCCAAAGCTAGGTTAATGTCTGGAGGAGGATTACATTTGAAAGAATCTAAGAAGTACTTCAAGGTAAAAACAAAAAAGAAAAAGAGTCTGAAGAGATAGGGGATAATCTGGTCCCATGACTTAAGGTTGGGGGTAGAAGAATGTGGCCCAGAGGAGAAAAGTCCCTTTGACTTCTAAAATTCTCTAGTCTTCTACTAATGTGACTCACCAAGTCCTACTGATTCTAACTCTAAAATGTTGCTCATGTTAATCTATTTCCTTTCCCACTCTCATAATCCTAATTTAGGCTTTTAGCATATGAAGTATGAACTATTGGAGTAGTCTCTTACATTTTCCCCTTGCCTTTAGTTTCTCCTTTCTCCAGTTCACCCTGTAACCCAAGCCAGATTGATCTTTTTAAGGCCCCACCTTTACCTCATTATGTCCCTGTTCAAATATTTTCAATAGAACCCTACTATTTAGCTGAAATGCAAAGTCTGAATTCACAGTATAGTTTAGTTCTTATCTTATTTTCTCTTTACAAATCTAAAATCAATTATTTTAAAAGTCCCTGCAATGCAATTGATAAAAATCATAAAATTTGAAAAAGTGACATTAATTATAGAACATGCATTGTTTATTGTATTTGGAAAATGTTCAGGGTATTGTGCTGGACAATGTAGCATGATACAGTGGAAAGAGCACTGAAATCACAGGTCCTGAGCTGGAATTCTGACTCTTACTCCCTCTGTGCCTTGTGACCTTTGTACACAAACCATTTCATTTCCCTAAATTTCATTTCAATTTGATTCAATTCAATAAACAGTTATTAAGCGACTATGATGTACCAGGGGCACTGCTAAAGTGCTGGGGATACGAAAAGAGGTGAAAGACAGTCCTACCCTGAAAGATCTTACAATCGATTTTTCTCTTATCTATATGTAGTGAAACTGTCCCCTATGTGTAGCATGAGAGTGTCATGTGTGGCTTGAAAGGAGGTGGGATAGACATCTCTAGCCTCTCCCCCCTACCTTTTTCCAAGGGAGACTATTTCCTGAAAAGAAGGTTAGCAAGAGGTTGGGGTGAAGTTGGCATTGTCCATCTGGAGAGAAGATGGAAGCCTAAAGCAGCCAACATCTTGAAGAGACTCAAGAAATGGATGAGAGTCAAGAGACTGAATCCCCCCTCCTCTCTCTCTCTTTCTCTTTCTCTCTTCTCTCTTTTCTCTCTAATTCTACCTTGCCCTTGAAACAGGCACAGATCATTGATCTCAATCAACGAGGAGAGAGGATTCGGGTTTTATATAGAATGAGAACTTTGAATGAGATGACCTCTTTGGCAGTCATTTTAATCTTAGCTATTTTACCCCTACCCCTTTGTTAGTGAAACCATTTGGGATCCGTCATTTTTCTATAGCTGTTACTGTTCTTTTTTTTCTGCCGTGAAATTGAGAAAAGAGCCTCTTCTATTTATATAGTCTTCACAACTATTTTCCTTTTCATTTTCTAGTACTAATTAACTTGCTGCCTTGTTCGCACCTCCTGTCTTAACTCCTTTCTCCTTAGCAATTTTGAACATTAAAACACACCTAAGATGGGCAAGCTCGGGGAAAAAAGGAATAAAAGAGAGGAATTTGTCTGTCACATAAATCCTGCCACAATATGTTTTTTCTTTGGCCTCTGGGTTTTGGTGAAGGTATCACATACACACATAAACTAATATCTTCAAGATTCTTTAAAAAAAAACCAAACTTTTCCCACACAGGTTATCATTCATTCTAAGATCAAATTCAAGAAGGCTTGAAATACAAAAAAAGAGTGAGGATCTAAAATTTAATTAATCATTATGGTGGGGGCAGGTAGGATAGTCATCTTGAATTACAGCAGTCTCTACAATCCGATAATTCTATGGTTTTGCAAGGAATTCTCATGTTCAGATTAGGCAGTAGATAGAGCTTTCAGAGGTCATTTTGAGCCAGATGATATAAGATATGAGTATAAAGCAATAAGTCTAATTTATTGGGCAACTTTTGAATATTCTCTTCTAAAATGACTAGGAGGTGACCCCGCATTTCCAAGTACCAACAGGGTACAACAGAGTACAAGCCCAGGGAAGGTTCTATCAAGTGGCAAAGGCTTCATGCATGGGCCTGTGTTAGGATAATATGTCTGCTGCTTAACCACCATGCCAACCATATTTGGAAAGGAACTTCAATAAAGAGTTAGCCAGTGTGCTGCTTGCCCCTGACCCCTCAAGGCAGTAGAGAAAACCATTGACTAAGAAGTGGGAGGACTCTAGTCTCGGTAGAGGAGGTATCTGTGTAAGTGGAATTAACTTCATCATTTCATAGAGATTTTCATGGGTGGATTTAATTGACAGCCGCCATGTAAAAATTCAGAATTTTAGCATTACAAGGGACTATAGAGTTCTACCTAGTTTATTATTTTCATAATAGATACTTGTTGAATTGAAAAAAAAAGACCCTCACATTTTTACAGCTTTATAAACTTATAAAATAAATAAAAATAAATTTTTTAACAGGTTTATAAACTTCCTCACAAAAATATAGATGCAACTAGTAGTATAAGAAAGGTTGTAAAAATATGAATATTCCTATTCTTCTGGGATACTTGATTAGATCTGGGTTCTCTCCACTGATGCAGAACTTACCTTATCGATGCCTTTGGATCCTACGTGATTGTGAGCTGTGTCTTTCTGAAGTTATTCATGGAATTCCATTTCATGGTTTTGGTGGTTTTTTTTTAAGCATTTCGTGGGCTACAGTGCAATATTTGGACAGACCATCTGTTATTCTTCACTCTTGCTGTGCGCCCAGTTGTTTTAAGATTGGGTCTGTCATCTTGAGACCGCCATGGCAGTCCCCCCTTAAGTGAGACTGTAGATTATAGAATCTATGCAAGGAAACCATTGATTTTGAGGCCATCATGACAGTTTCCCCTTTAAGGAGGCTGTAAACTTACAGAATGTACTCATGGAAAGATACTGACAATAATGGTTTTTGAAAGGTGGTACAGCTTGGTCCCTCCAATAATATCTTTTCTGCCACCAGTTTGGTTTTTCTTCCAGATAAAGCCCCCAAATGATATTTTACCCTAACCCCTGATATACAAATTAGTCAGCTCCAGAGAGGCCACCCCAAGTTAGAGTATAAGAACCTCAGGCTCACAAGGGCACTTTGAAGCACATCCTCCCCTAGGTGGAGCATCCCCCTGCCTCCCAGCAAGAGCACCCCTGCCTGCTGGAGCACTGCCCTCCCTACTGGATGGACCTGTGTCTCCGTGCTCCCCAATGTAGCACTACCCTTACCTGAGTTATACTCTATGTTAGCGTATATGCCTCAGTTGGGTCCCTTTTCCTCCTTCTCTTTCCGTCTTCCCCATTGCTTACACAAAAGCTTTGCAATGAATTGACTCCCATTGTTTTACATGTTATTGTCAGCACCTGAACTCATTTCCCAGTGATTCTGTCTGGTCCACCACCTTTCTGTAGACATAAACTGGGTACCCACACAAGGACTTAAGCTATTTACAGCTGCATCTACCCTGAGGGAGTAGGGGACTGTAAGCCTAACTGTAAGAAGCAAAAGTCAATAGCGGAACCCTATGTCCTCCCAAGAGGGACTCCTTTATACCAGAGGACTGTCACAAAACACTTTTTCTTGTCATAGTTATTCTAGGTGAAATCTTACATGCCACCCTGATGTGCAGAGGAGTCAAATGACCTGTCCACAGCTGTCCACAGCTATACAATGGCTTAATAATGTCAGAGTTGGAACTTGACCCTAGATCTGTGGTCTCATTAGGTGGCATAGGGAAAGTTCTGATCCTAAGTTCCTACCTCAGATACTTTTTAACTGTGTGACCTTGGGTAAGTCAGCCTCAATGTCCTTATCTGTAAAAGGGAGGTAATATATCATTTAGCTCATAGGATTGTTGTGAAGATCAAATAAAAATATTTGTTGAGGACTTTGCAAACCTTATTATATAAATGCTACCCATTATTACTATTTTATTATCTAATTTACATTCTTTAGCTTTTCCCATGTTCCAAAAATGACATTATTATTACACTACAAAGTTAACCCTTTTATAATAACATAATATTAATCGTTCACATCTTAGTCTCCCAAATAGGCCTTCTCACTCTACAGTCACATAGACAGCACCTCTAAATCTTGGGCTAGATAGAAACTCTCCTGCATTAAATTTTTCCACTTTTATCTTTTTCTTTGTTCAAGAATAGCCAAAATCTATTCAATGAGTCTCTTTCCCATGATAACTGAGTTATTTTTATCTCTGTCCTATTCCTATACTAGACTATTAAGTGCAGGAGTGCAGAAATCTTTCTTTTTCTAACTTGCTATCTTCCCCAACACAATGGTCTGCTCACTGTAAACCTTTAATCCTTGTTGGATGAACTGAATTGAATCAGTTGTTGTCCCTTTCCATCTGTTTAAATTCTAAGAACTCTTTCCAGAGAGTGACTCAGACTTTGACTTCACTATTGCTGTGGTTTTACCCTTCTTTTTAGCTCTGTTTATTTTGAACTCTGATATCTTGAATTATTGTGAAGAACATGAAAAGGAAAAATAGGCCCCTTTCCTGGATCAGTTAGTTTTAGAGATTCAATAAGTTTGGTCCTTCCAGTGCATCACTCATTTCTGACATTGCACTGTCTTTTAGAAATTATCTTTTTAACAGTTCGAAAGAATTTCATGTGGCTGTCATAGGAAAGCTATTTGGATGTTTCAGTATCTCTCTATTAGAGTACTATTGACTTGCTTCTCTTATGGTTGCTTTAAATATCTTGATTAGGTTTCAACCTCTTAATCTGGGTGCCTGAAATATCACCCTTGAGGGTCCTAACTGCAGTAGGGCTACTTTGGAAACTGCAGCTGAAGGTATGCCCTGCCCTTGCTATGTGCCATTATCCTAAAAACGATGACTGTAATAACTCCCATTTCTATAGTACTTTTAGACTGACCAAACACTTACGACCCTTATGACACAGGCAGTGTCAGTACTATCATTCCCATTTTACAGATGTATAGAGTTCAAGAGAAGTTCAGTGACTTGTTCAAGGTCACATGGCTAGTAAGAGTTCAAGTCTGAATTTACATCCAGGTCTCCTGATTTCATGATCAGCACCTGTTTCACAATGCCATGTGGCGTCTCTCCATTATTTTAACATGCAGGGATTTCAAGATGGAAAAGTACACTAACAATGAACGTATCTGTTAATTGGTTAATGACAATGATGAATTTATTTTGTTGTAAAGGAGATATGACACTTGAGCTTGCTCAGTTGGGAAAATTGATAAGTAGAGGCATACCTGGAAGTTTTTTTTTAATTTGAGGGCAAAAACTGTTGCACTTCCGGCCCTGTTATGGGAGAGGAATGGGTTGGGATGACTATAGCAGAGGATGGATGGGGCTTCAGACTCCAAGACTTTCTGTATATATGAGTTGGCTTGATCAGGGGACGGGTGAGTGCTTCTGAGTTGACCAGGACATGTCCATTCAGAGAGAGCACTGTAAAGTACAGACACCCCCAGAAATAGAGGTTAGACTGCTTCAAAAAGGGCAAGTGCTTCCATGGACCTTATCCTTACTTGGGAGAAAGAGCCTTAAAGAGGCCTCTGGGAACTCTGGTGACAGGATAAGGCATTTTCAGGGAGGAAGGATTTCTTCTCTTATTCAGGAATGTTGCCAAGAAGGCAGATGGAGCATCTTATCTCTCCTCCTCCCATCTTCTTCCCCAAGTAGACAACTCCAAAGATAAGTCATTTGCTGGTTCAGGGAAGTATGTGAATTTCAGTTGACTAAGAACTATTCAAGTACAACTAAAGTTTTTGGAATGCTGTATCTAGTCAGTTAATCAGTCATTCAATAAACATTTATTATCTACCTTGTGCCAGGCACTGTGGTCACACTGGGGATACCAGAAAATGATAAAAGACAGTCCCTGTGCTCCAGCTCACAGTCTAATGGGGGAGACAAACAGCAAACAAGTACAAACTATATTCAGGATAAATAGGAAATAATTAAGAGAGGGAAGAGACTAGAATTAAGAAGGGTTGGGAAAGACTTCTTCTAAGAGATGGGATCATGTCTACTACTTATTTCCTATGTATGACCAATCTCATTCTTTGTAACTAACCTGCTTCTGGAATTCTTGTAAACTCTTGATACACTCTAGGGCTACTTTCCCCTTCAGTTTCCAAGGACATATGGTTAGCAGAAGACCACAAAATGAGGGGCACAAAAATCATGGACTCCAGGCCATGAGGTCTGGAGTGTTCTCTTCCTCAGGAAGTGTCTTCTCCATCCCATGTCAACACCTAGGAAAAAACTTCTTGGACTTAAAAAATTCTGATCATTTTAATGACTAAAGTTTACTACCTGCTTTCTTACTGAAAGGAGATGAGCTTGAACTTGATGCAGAATAAGATATACATTTTTGGTTATAATACTTGAATATGCCATAAAGGTTCTATTTTTCTCCTCCTGCTCCCCATTTTTGGGGGTGAAAGCAAGGGGGTAGACATAGAATTGCCAAATAAAAAAAGAAAGAAAAGAGAGCCATCGAAGCATTCTCTCACAAAAGAGAATCAAAGGCCAGAAGAAATCGCAAATTAGCAAGACAACTTTGAAAGTTACATGTAAAATTTATTATATATAATATAATATGATGTTCAATTATATACTGATTTTATTAATCATGTAAAATTGATATTCTAATATAAATTGTTCTTGTTCTGCTTGCTAATAGTGCACTCTATATCAGTTCATGTAAACCCATGTTTTTTTAAAACCATATATTTCTTATTTCTTGTAGGACTATAGTATTCTATCATATTCCATCACACAACTTAGCCTTTCATCAATTGGTCCCTCTTAGTTTTCAACCTCTGATTTTTTTTTTTTTGCCATTACAAAGAGAAGTGCTGCAAATATATTTATATTTTAGGGAACTCTCTTGATCTCTTAGCAGAGACATACCCATCAGTGAGGGTCTGATGAGTCTGGATAGAAGTGAAAGTAAACTGATTTGTTAGCATGTTAAGGAATCTGTTTTCACGAATAAATTCTGATTCCTATCATAAGGTTTGCTTAGCATACACAGCCAATCAGAAGCACTCTTTGGCAACTTGGGATAGATTAGCAAAGTATTTCCTAAGAGAGGGAAGGGTAGAGAAAGAGCAAGATAGGCCAAGAGAAAGAAATGGGAGTATTTGGAATGCAATTGACAGGATTTATTGTCAGAATAGGAAAACATTCTCTGTTCAAGGCCAGGAGACAAGGCAAAGAGACCGAACACTTTTATAGCTTGAGAAGCAGTCCTTTTAGACACGATTGTAGGATTTCTTATACAAGGACAGCAAGTAGTTGTTAGAACAGTGAATGAGACCATCCGTTTTGCCAGGTCTTTTTTCTAATATTAGGTCACAAAGTGGTTGGAGAGATTTCTATGTTGAAAATCCATCAAAATGTAGAGAAATGACTGTGATTCCTATTCCCCCCATACATATTCACTCCCCCCGCGACAGATACACACACACACACACATATAAATACACACACACATATATGTCCTTTTTTTTTTACTGCTTTTGGGCATTGCTGGGTCAAAAAAAAAGGACATACACTTTGAATAACTTTTAGTGTGTAATTCCAAATTACTTTCCAGAGTGATTGTACCCATTCACAGATTCACCAACAGAGCATCAATATGCCTGTTTTCCCGCAGTTTCTCTCACGTTTGTCATTTTCATTTTTGTCGTCTTTGTCACTCAGATGGATATGAGGTAGAATGTTAGAAGTGCTTTAATTTTCATTTCTGAATATTACAGATTTAGAGCATTTTCCATATGATAATTGATAGTTTGTGTTTTTTCCTTTGATACCTGTCTGTTCATATCCTTAGATCATTTATTGACTGGTGAATGATTCTTTTTTCTCATAAATTTGAATCTATTCTTTATATATCTTGGAAAAGAGGTTTTAAGCAGAAAAACTCCTTACAAAGATTTCCCCCTGATTGTTTCCATCTTAATTTTAGCTTTATTAGATTTTTTTTGTGGGAAATCTTTTTAATTTCATGTAATCAAAATTATCCTTTTTACCTCTCTATTCCTTGTTTGGTCGTGAACTTTTTGCATATCCACATATCTGATAGGTAATTTTTAAAATCTGTTTCTCTGATTTGTTTATGATGTGACCTTTTTATATTTAGGTCAAATTAGCTAACAGTTATCAGAGGATCTAAACTCAGAATTTCTAGCTATACAACTCAACATTTTGTTAGAATTTGGAGCTAGTTCTTCTGAAATTATTGCTCTTCTGAAGTCAATGCTCTCGTAAATATCGTCAGGAAAATTAAAGTGGTATTCAGACACAAATAGGTCAAAACTAGAAAACAAGCAAACAAGTTCTCTGCACCCATTGCTCTAATTACTAACTGGGCAAGGCATTGCTGTTCAGTTTTTTTTCACATGTCCGATATTTTGTGACCCCATTTTTTTTTTTTTTTTGGCATGGATACTGGAGTAGTTTCAGTTTCCTTCTCTAGATCATTAAGCAGATTAGGAAACCGAGATAAAGAGGGTAAAGTGACCTGCCCAGTATCATACAGTAAGTTTCTGAGACCAGATTCGAACTCAGGTCACTCTAGACCTGGCAATTTATACACTGTATTACCTAGCTGCCAAAAAGCAGACAAATTATCCCCGAGAGACCTTAGGATTCAGGGTGAATGAGAACTTAGACTAGAAAACTGCTCATTATAGCTTGATTAAGATCATCAGAATACCTGGGACCATTAGCAATTAAGGATATTGATGAAAAGTGGATTCAATGATACTAGGACATGGCTCCCTGTACCTTTTTTGGTTTTTTACAGAGGTACATTCATATTCTATTAGCTCATTTAATGGGGAGGTTCTCAGCAGGTTGGAAAGGCTATGACTTCTTTGTAGATACTGCTTTTCATCCTTAAATGCGGGGTGCCACAATAGCCCAAGGGCTTTTCACACAAAAATACTGTCTACATGGCTCTGGCCTTTAGCACTTCTCTGTTTTACAAATTTGTTTCTTCTTATTTCCACAGAAATACATTGTTTTCCACAGAGTTAAACTTCTACTACTTTGGAGTATCTCCTTACTCTGATTCTCCACAAACAAGTGGGACTTGGTGGAAGTTGTAATACCACCCAGCCAAAGATTATTGTACAAAGAATTGTAAGGTAGTATCAAGTGTAGTGGATTTGGTATCCTCTGCCCTGTTTTTAATCCTGGCTTTGCTCAATTCAGTTCAGGTCAATTAAATTCACAGGTATAAGGTATTATACTAGATGTTTTGGATACAAGACCAAAAATTAAACAGTTCCTTTCTTCAAGGAGTATAGATACACACACAGATAAGTAAGCACAAAGTATTTAGGAGACAGACAGAATATTAATATTTTGGGGATCAAGAAAGACCTAAAGTTGGAGGTAGCATTTGAGGTGATCCTAGGAGAAGACTAAAAATTCTAAGATACAGAGTGAGAAAGGAGAACATTCCAGGCAAGTAGAATACACTTGGATAAGTCAATTAACTTTTTGATCCTTAGGTTCCTTATTTGTAAAATGAAAAGTGTTGAACTAGATGATACCTAAGGTCTCTTTAGGTGCCAAATACTAGTGGTAGCATATTCTTGTTAGATTTGTAATTTGGACTTTCACCACCTGTGGTAAAATCAGTTGAGTAGGAATGCGTGTGTTTGGGGGGTGGTGGAAGAGGAAGGGTTTCTGAGGCACCCATTCTGCATGTGGTTGAGGCAGACAAGAGACAGAGATCATGGAAGGTAGATGAAACTGAGGAAATGGGAGATGCGTGTGTTCAAACAGGGCAGGGTTTGGGATTTACAAAAATATTGAACCATATTCTGAATTTACTGGGGAGGAGAGAGTGACCTAAAGGCCTGCAGATGATAACAACAAAGATGGAATGGGCTTTAGAAAAAGAAGTGGTTGTTAAGCAATGGAGATAAGAGTTTCAAAGGTCTGAAAGTAGTGATGGAGAGCAAAGAGTATGCCAACTGCCCCTCCTGGCCCTTTGTAATAGAGTACATGAGAGAAGGCAACTACCAGCCTAGGAGAAGGTGCAAAGGAATATTATATCTTCAAGAGAAATTTAGTTTTCTAAATGGTAAAAAGAATGTGGGAAGACTGGATCCAGGATAAAAGGGAATTTGTTTATAAGAGAGGATGGTTCCAGAGGGCACAATGGAAAGGAAAGGAAGAGGAAAATAGGAATTGGAGAGGTTTAGGTTGACTCCTGTGAGTGATTGCAGTAGTCACCACATATTACCTTCACCACTGACTCTCTTTGTACTGTATGGTTTGTGTACCTAGGCTAGGTGGCCTGCCAAGGTCAGTTTTCCCTATTGGAAAGTCAGGACTAGGACCCTAGTCCTGGGATTGGTAACCCTTGGGGATGACCAAGGGTCTTCTTAGGATGGAAGGAAATATCCTCCTTTCTTTGTATTATGTTATTGTCTGTCCTATGTTAATTCTGGTTCAGTTCTTGTTTCTCCTTGTCTCTGTCACCAATAGGTGGGTATTAACTTTGTTTCCAGTTCTTTTCTACTACAAGAGTTATTGGTATGAATATTTAGATATATATTGGACCTTTGTTTCTTTTTTTTACTTTCTTGGGGGCACATATCTAGTAGTGGGATTTCTGGGTCAAAGGATGTGGAGTTGAGTCAATATCCCTTCATTTTTTCTAACTCATTACAACTCTCCAGCTTCCTGATTCTAGTCTAAAATCCCCAATTCCAAGCGACATCTGTTAGCAAATGCTGACCTGGAGGGGAGAAATACTAGCAGGGGAGCTCATTATTTAGGAGAAGAAAAACAATTGATATCCCAGGTCTTTGATGACTAAAATCCTATTCTTTTTAGCAGAAGCTTTTTGGGCACAAACCCCAGGATGTTTTTTCCTTTGCTTTCTTTTTGTTTTTTTAAATGAAGGCTACTTAAAGTTATTAGTGTAGAAGGGGAGATAGCTGGGCATAGTCTCCTAAACTCCTAGTAGGTTGTTTTTAGAGGTTGTGAGCAAGAGTTCTTTTCTTGGTTATTGTTGAGGCAATCTGTGCCAGGGAGTCACACGGTGAGCTGTTCTAAGTGGAACTGAAGTCCAGATTGGTTGTCTTATTTTTGTCAATTTCTTTAAACTTCAGACAGCAGAAGACTTAGGGAAGGTATCTTTTGGAGAAGCTGATTCTGTCTTGGGCTGTGCCTGTGGGAAAGGGTTGCACCTGTGGAGGGAATGTACACTTGAGGAAGTTATAGTTTGCTCTCTCCCTCTTAAATTTTCCTACAGCAGTTTGATTAGAATGTAGACACCTGAAGGACAGAAATTATAACTTCTTAAAATCTTTGTATCTTAGTGGTTTGCTATCTGGGTGGGCAAGAATGTGAGGGGCTGTCAGAATGCTATAATGGTACCTTACTAATGTCAGGAAGAAGTAAGGAAGGCTTCTCTCAGGGTTGGACCTCACTCTGGAGATTTTATGGGAGGGAATGGACAAGAGTCCCACAGGGTACATGATGAGCAGGAATGCATGTGTTTTGATTTGCATCATTGGGAGGGAATTTTCAAATGATTGAGATCGCACATCTGTTTAAGTATGTAATTTTGCGTAGGACAGCATGGAGAGGCAGATTTATTTAGTGGATGAAAGACCACACCTGGACTCAGGGAGCCTGAGCTCAAGTCTCACTTCTGATACATTGTGTATGACAATTCTTATACATGTTGGATACTTAATTAAATGGTTATTGATTGATTGCCACTTTGTAAGTCACTCAGCCTCTCAGTGTCTAAGGCTATTATCGAAGATCTGGGAGAGGGAGTTTCCTTACGGGAGATCCGTACACTGATGAAATCACAGGTCCAGAATGGGGAAAAAAACCCCAATTTAGGGCAAATCATAGTGCCTTATACATACGCTGATAGATCTGTGTGTTTTCCCTAAAGGAACAGATTACAACCCATACATACTTGCCTATACGTTATCACTCTTCTCCATGGAAGTTACCAATCAGTCAACAAGTATTTATTTAGCAATCAATATGTACCAGATACTGCGCTGGTATCTGGTATATATTGATTGCTTAATAAATAATAATAAATAATTATTTAATAAATTCAAATATAAAGAAGGACAATCCTGTCCTAAAGGAGGCTACTTTGTAATGGAGGAAGAAAACACATAAAAGGAATCTGGAGGATGTGTGTGTGTGTGTGTGTAGGTGTATACATGTGTGTGTACATACACCTATGTGTGTGGAGGGGTGACAAAGGGAAAGGTGGAGGGGCATGGTAGAGAAAGACCAGTTTGGCCTGGAGAGAAATGACAGATACATAACTGACCTAGGTGCTTTCTTTCAGTGGAGGTTCTGGGTGGAGCCATTCAATCAGAGAGAGAGGCCATAGGGATGGAGGATAGATCCAGTGTGTGCATCTGAGGGCTGGAGTGAAGCTTCAGAATGAAGAACTTGGACATGGTAGAGAAATACCAGTATGAGGTCTGGAGAGGAATGAGACATAGCCAGCCTGCATGACATTAAATAGAGGTGCTGAGAGGAGCTGTCCAATCAGAGAGAGAGAAGCTTCAGAAGCTGAGGGCAGATTGGGAGATAGGGGGGCTGTAAATAGATTTAATAAATGTTTCTCAAATTATGTTAAATTGGAATAGAAGATGCATTTTGATACTTGACAGTTTCAGTTTTGTGATGAGTTTCCTTTTTGACATTTATTCAAAGCATGTCTAGGTTCCCAAATTCTCAAGACCATCAAGGCATGGGGACTGATTTGACCTTTCTGGAAGATATTCAGGAGCTTGCCCAAGGCATTTCAAAAACAATGGGGAAGGCTGTTGCTTTACAAAAACTTTGGATGGAAAGTTCCAAGTTGTCAGGTAAGTGGTCCTGGAGTTAATTTGAAACAAAAACAAAACTTTGTTTAATGGGAGCCTTAATTATACTCTATCACTCAGAAGCTCTGGGGGAGCAATAGGACCATAGAAAGCAGATTATGTTGGCATCAAGGCTAACTACCTCATGAATATCCATGGCAAGATTCCTAGGGATGGCCCAATAAATACATTCTCTTAGACTAGTTGTAAAGTTTCTTGAGCATTTACTCTTTCTTCCTTACTTCATAGATTTGGATAGGCACTGATCCTTCCCAATGGCTGTCCTCAGAAGTGTTAAACTTAAGTTAAATATTGACCTAGAATCTTTGAGGTATTCAGATATAATCATAGGATTTAAAGCTGAAAAAGTCATTAAAGATCCTTTAGGCTATTATCCTTCTTGTACAGATTTAGGAGTCTGCGGTCAAGGCCTTCTTGTTCAGCTAGTTAGAGGCCATCATTAGTTAGGTTAATTAGAGGTTGTCATTCTAGATATGGGCTTTCTATCCAACCATGGAAAAGCATCTTCCATTTATCTTCAATATGCTCATTTCTTTCTCAACAACATTTCTCCATACGATCCCTTTCCTTAACTTATGCAGCCATAGCCCGATTTGGGACCCTTATCATCTCTGAGATGAATTACAGTTGTAGCTTTCTAATTGTTTTCCCTTCCTCAGGTATCTCCAGTTCATCCTTCACTTATCTGCCAAAGCAATTTTTCTAAAGTGTAGGCTGACCATGTCACTTTCCTGCCTAATAAACAGAGGGTCTTGATTACCCCCAGGATCAAATATTAAGTCCTTTGGCCTTTAAACTTTTTACAACCTGGACTCTTGCTTTGTTCTGTGGGCCAGGACCCTAGTAGACTATTGAGGCTGTGTGAGCTGAGCCTTGCACTACCATACCATTAACCCGAGCAGTTGTGAACCAAGAGTCGATCTAATTGTAAGCTTCTTGAGGCCTTATGCTTTTGTCTTTTGTCTTTTTTTATATCCTCAATGCTCAGCACAGTGTCTGGAACCTAGTAGGCACTCAATAAACTTGTACTGATTGATTGATTGAGTTTGACCTGTTGGGAAATTTCTTAGCCTAGTGATCCTAAGATTCTCCTGGAGAATAATTTCTTCCACCTAGGTCCATTGAACTGGAACTCAATAAATCAGGAGACAAGGCAATATGACTCACAATTCTTCAGAACATAGGAAGATATACACACATGTAAGATTTTGCACAACTTTAGAACAAAAGGAGTCTACAAAATAATGAAGCTGTCCACTCATTTTCCTTATTTGGGAGGTTGAGTAATAGGGACAGGATATTAGATGATTTTTTTTGGGAAGGTGTCTTAAGATTGGACTGTATAGCTTGTTAACCGTCTGTGTTGTTCCCAGAATCGAGCTTGATGGAGTGGGAGTGCTTTCCTGTTGTTTATTTCATCAGACAATCTTGGTGGGGCAAGTGGTCTCCAGTTAATCTCATCAGAAGGTCTACATGGGAACAGAGGTATAAGATAGTGGAGGCCTCCTTTTGAGATGGGATCAAAATAGATTATTTACACAACCCAACAGTCTATATTTCTAAGGCTACTATTTTGGGGCAGATATTTTCCCCAAATTCACAGCACATATTGTTGTTTTTAAGTCATGTCTGACTCTTTGTGATGCCATGGACCATGGCATGCCAGTCCCTTTTATCCTCCACTATCTTTTGAAGTCTGTCCAAGGTCATGTTCATTGTTTGCATGACATTATCCATCCATCTTAACCTTTGCTGTCCCCTCTTCATTTGTTTTCAATCTTTCTCAACATCGGGGTCTTTTCCAATGAGTCTCGTGTTCCTATTATATGACCAAAGTATTTAAGCTTCAGCTTCAGTATTTGACCTTCCAGTGAATAGCTGGAATTAATTTCTTTAAGTATTGACTGTTTTGCTCTCTGTGCTATTCAAAGGACTCTCAAAAGTCTTTTCTAGTATCACGATTTAAAAGGGTCAGTTCTGTGGCACTAAGTTTTTCTCATAGTTCATCTCTCATAGACATACATTGCTACTGGAAAAAACTAAAACTTTGACTATATAGACCTTTATCAGCAAGGTGATGTCTCTGCTTCTTAGTATGCTGTCCATATTTGCCATAGCTTTCATTCTAAGTAGCAAGCAAGTTTATTTTCATGGTTGCAGTTGCTGTCTGCAATGATCTTTGAACTTGAGTATAAAATCTGACACTGCTTCCATTTCTTCTTCCTCTGTTTGTCAGAAAGAGATGGGGACAGTTGTCAAGATCTTTTTTTTTTTTTTTGATGTTAAACCTTAAGCTTTTACATTCTCTTCTTTCGCACTTATCAAGAGGCTTCTTAATTCTTCCTCACTTTCTGCCGTCAGAGTGATATCAGTTCTCCTAACAATTTTAATTCTGGCTTTCGATTCATCCAACCTGGAATTTCACACAATGTGCTTTCCATATAAGTTAAATAAGTAAAGTGACAGTATACAGCCTTGTTGTTCTCCTTTTCCAATCTTAAACCAATCAGCTGTTCCATGTTCAGTTCCAACTATTGCTTCTTGGTCCTCATACAGGTTTCTCAGGAGACAAGTAAGATGATCCGGTTGGTATTCCCATCTCTTTGAAGACTTGCCACCTTTTGTTGTGATCCACACAAAGGCTTTAGTGTAGTCAATGAAGCAGAAGTAATTGTTTTTCTGGAACTCCCGTGCTTTCTCCATAATCAGCGAATGTTGACAATTTGGACTCTAGTTCCTCTGCCTCTTAAAAAACCAGCCTTCCAGACCCACAATTCTCAGTTTACATATTGCTGAAGCCTTGCACAAGCTTGAGCATAACCTCTCCTGGCATGTGAAATGAGCATGATTGTTGACTAATTTGAATATTCCTTGGCATTGTCCCTTTTTTTAGGATTGGGACATAAACTGATCTTTTCCAATTCAGTGGCTACTACTGAGTTTTCCAAATGTGCTGGCATATTGAGTGTAATACTTTAATAGCATCACCATTTAGGATTTTAAATAGCTCAGTTAGAATTCCATTACCGTCACTAGCCTTATTGTTAGCAATGCTTCCTAAGGCCCACTTGACTTCATTCTGCACAATATCTGACTCCAGATCAATAATCATACCATCACGGTCATTGGTGATGTTTTTTCTTGTATAGTTCTTTTTTTGGCCCATTCTTACCACCTCTTCTTAATTTCTTCTGCTTCTGTTAAATCTCTATTATTTTTGTTTTTTATCATGCCCATTATCTTTTGATATCTCTAATTTTCTTGAATAGGTTTCTTATCTTTCCCATTCTGTTGTTTTCTTCTATTTCTTTCCGTGGCTCATGTAAGAAAGCCTCATCTCTCCTTGCTATTCTCTGGAATTCTGCATTTAGTTGGGCTTATCTTTCACTTTCTCCTTTCCCTTTTCCTTTCCATCTTTCCTCAGCTATTTGTAAAGACTTATTAGACAGCTGTTTTACTTACTTGCTTCTCTTTTTCTTCAAAATTTTGTTTGTTGCTGTCTCATGTACAGTATTGTGAGCTGTCCGTAGTTCTTCAGGAGTTCTGTCTACCAGATCAGATCCTTTAAATCTATTCAGCACTTCTATTTTGTATTCATAAGGGATGTTATTCAAGATCTGAAGGCTTTGTCCACTTCCTCCATAGCCTTTCAGTGGATTGACCTGGGACCCAGCTATGGGCCCTTTGGGCAAGGTGTATATAAAGACCATAGACTATTGGAGGATAGCTGCAAATTTCTGAAACCTTGGGAAAGTTGCTTGCAAACTGCTTTTACTTGAGGGCAAGGGCATTTTTTTTAAAGGAAATTGCTTATGCTATCCCTTAGGCTCTGAGTAGTCCAGTGTCCCAGATGTGGAATCACTACCTAGAATATTACCTTTTCACTCCTCTTATATTCTACTTTCTTCTTTCATGTTGGCCAACTTGCTGTTCCTGGAACAGGACCTGTATCTCGCCTCCGCTTGCCTTTGAATTGACTATTTCCTTTCCCTGAATTGTCCTCTCCAACTCTTAGAATCCCAGACTTCCTTTAAGATTTTGTTCAAGCACCACCTCTTCTTGGAAGCCTTTTGTGGTCTTCCAAACTGCTAGTGCAATCTTCTCTAAGGTTTTACTTTCTACTTCCTTGCCATTTTCTCATATATTGTCTCTCTCATTAGACTCTAAGTTCTTTGCAGGTAGGATTGTTCTCACTTTTTCTTTATATCTTTAGGACTTAACACTGTGTCTGGTACATAGTAAGTGCTTAATAAAACCTTGTTGATTGATATGAAAAGATAGTTATTTAGCTGAAGATGCTAGTCTCTGAGGACAACTTTCCTTGCAGAAAATAGAATATTTGCTCAGCAGTTTCCTTAGGATCTAGGATGTGATGTTTAAACAGTGCCCTCTTTGATTCTTATTCTGGTGTCATCGCCAGTATCTCATTGCTTCACATCATCCCAGATTCTATGTCCTTCTACATCTGTTCTCTTTATTTTTTCCCTTCATTCTTCTCTTTTCCACATTCATTTTAATTTTCCCTATTTTTCATCTAATCCCTGCTTATCATTTCCCCGACCAATGCATATTAGTAGGGTTTTGATATAGGGGAAAGAGCTCTGACCTTGGATTCATGTGCCATGACTTTGAATCTGTAATTCTTTTAGTCATTTCCTATGTGAGCTTGAATAAATCATTTACTCCGTCTAACCCTCAGTTTCCTCCTCTTTAAAAGGAGGGGTTTGGACTAGATGACCTCTAAGGCCCTTTCCAACTCTGAATCTGTAGTGGTATGATATGTAATCTTATAGTAACTCCATTTCTGCCCTTTACAGAACTATTTGTTTCTCAGTCCATTCCAGGCCTGTAAAGTTTAATAAGCATGTATATGGGCCAAGAATGTGTTGGTGTTGGGGGTCCAAAGACCAAACAAAATAAAAGGGAAACAAAAAAGTTCTTGCCCTAGGAGTACTTTTAGTCTAGGTGGTGGGGATGGAAAGGGCAACTCAGGCAATCAGGAAAGAGACAGCAAAACAACTGGGTCTTATGGGCCCCTGGATTTTAGGAGGAGGAAATGTATCCAAGGCATGGGGGACAGCAACAGTGAAAGCAAAAGTCTGTGTTGGCCAAAGTCCTTTTAGAGTTGTTAAAACTTAGTAGGTCTGTCTCCAAATCATGTTTAGCAACTTTTGAACGAATGATCACGTTTTAAAAAGTTTAGTATTTAATTTAAATTTCTCCACAAGGTCAAACCCCTCACTATCCTGCTATGTGACCTTGGGAAAGTCACTTATCTTCTCTCAGCCTTTATTTTCTCAACTATAAAATAGGCAGAATATTTTCTCTACTCTCTTATGGGGTTGTAAAGAAAGGACTATGTAGAGTTTAAAACCCTACACTATCTAAATATTAATTTATTATAACTATCAGGACTATTATTTCTGAGTTTTGAGATCACTGACTCATAAAATTCTAGAATTTTAGAGTTGGAAGAAATAAGCTAATTGAGGTCTAGAAAAATTAAGTGATTTTTAAAAAAATTTATTTATTTATTTGACATTCATTTTAACAAAATTTTGGGTTCCAAATTTTCTCCCCTTTTATCCCCTCCCCCCCAAACACCAAGCATTCTAATTTCCCCTATGACCAATCTGCTCTCTCTTCTATCATCCCTCTCTGCCCTTGTCTCCATCTTCTCTTTTGTCCTGTAGGGCCAGATAACTTTCTATACCCCTTTACCTGTATTTCTTATTTCCTAGTGGAAAGAACATTACTCGACAGTTGATCCTAACACTTTGAGTTCCAACTTCTTTACCTCCCTCCCTCCCCACCCCTTCCCTTTGGAAGGCAAGCAATTCAATACAGGCCAAATCTGTGTAGTTTTGCAAATGACTTCCATAATAATTGTGTTGTATAAGACTAACTATATTTCCCTCCATCCTATCCTGTCCCCCATTACTTCTATTCTCTTTTGATCCTGTCCCTCCCCATGAGTGTCGACCTCAAATTGCTCCCTCCTCCCCATGCCCTCCCTTCCATCATCCCCCCCACCCTGCTTATCCCCTTATCCCCCACTTTCCTGTATTGTAAGATAGGTTTTCATACCAAAATGAGTGTGCATTTTATTCTTTCCTTTAGTGGAATGTGATGAGAGTAAACTTCATGTTTTTCTCTCACCTCCCCTCTTTATCCCTCCACTAATAAGTCTTTTGCTTTCCTCTTTTTGAGAGATAATTTGCCCCATTCCATTTCTCCCTTTCTCCCCCCAATATATTTCTCTCTCACTGCTTGATTTCATTTTTTAAAGATATGATCCCATCCTCTTCGATTCACTCTGTGCACTCTGTCTCTATATGTGTGTGCGTATGTGTGTGCATGTGTATGTGTGTAATCCCACCCAGTACCCAGATACTGAAAAGTTTCAAGAGTTACAAATATTGTCTTTCCATGTAGGAATGTAAACAGTTTAACTTTAGTAAGTCCCTTATGACTTCTCTTTGCTGTTCACCTTTTCATGCTTCTCTTCATTCTTGTGTTTGAAAGTCAAATTTTCTTTTCAGCTCTGGCCTTTTCATCAAGAATGCTTGAAAGTCCTCTATTTCACTGAAAGACCAATTTTTCCCCTGAAGTATTATACTCAGTTTTGCTGGGTAGGTGATTCTTGGTTTTAGTCCTAGTTCCTTTGACTTCTGGAATATCCTATTCCATGCCCTTCGATCCCTTAATGTAGAAGCTGCTAGATCTTGTGTTATCCTGATTGTATTTCCACAATACTTCAATTGTTTCTTTCTAGCTGCTTGAAATATTTTTTCCTTGACCTGGGAACTCTGGAATTTGGCCACAATGTTCCTAGGGGTTTCTCTTTTTGGATCTCTTTCAGGCAGAGTTCTGTGGATTCCTTGAATATTTATTTTGCCCTCTGGTTCTAGACTCTCAGGGCAGTTTTCCTTGATAATTTCATGAAAGATAATGTCTAGGCTCTTTTTCTCCTCATGGCTTTCAGGTAGTCCCATAATTTTTAAATTGTCTCTCCTGGATCTATTTTCCAGGTCAGTTGTTTTTCCAATGAGATATTTCACATTGTCTTCCATTTTTTCATTCTTTTGGTTTTGTTTTGTGATTTCTTGGTTTCTCATAAAGTCATTAGCCTCCATCTGTCCCATTCTAATTTTGAAAGAACTATTTTCTTCAGTGATCTTTTGAATCTCCTTTTCCATTTGGCTAATTCTGCTTTTGAAAGCATTCTTCTCCTCATTGGCTTTTTGAACCTCTTTTGCCAATTGAGTTAACCTATTTTTCAAGGTGTTATTTTCTTCAGCATTTTTTTGGGTCTCCTTTAGCAGGGTGTTTACTTGTTTTTCATGCTTTGCTTGCATGTCTCTCATTTCTCTTCCCAGTTTTTCCTCCACCTCTCTAACTTGATTTTCAAAATTCTTTTTGAGCTCTTCCATGGCCTGAGCCCATTTAGTGGGCTGGGATACAGAAGCCTTGACTTCTGTGTCTTTGCCTGATGGTAACCATTGTTCTTCCTCATCAGAAAGGAAGGGAGGAAATGCCTGTTCACCAAGAAAGTAACCTTCTATAGTCTTATTTCTTTTCCCTTTTCTGGGCATTTTCCCAGCCAGTGACTTGACCTCTGAATATTCTCTTCACACCCACTTCGCCTCCAGATCCTCCCAGCCAGCGCTTGGGGTCTGAGATTCAAATGCTGCTTCCCAGCCTTAGGGCTTCTGCAGGGGCAGGGCTACTATTCAGTGTGAGATTAAGTTCAGGTGCTCAGGTGGGGGCTGGGCCGCCTCACGGGCTCAGTTCCCTCAGGGGCTTTATGCAGAGACCTTCAACAATGGATCCAGGCTCCTGCCTGCTTGGGGAGCCCTGGTCTTCTGCTGCCTCAGCTGCTGCCTCCGGAGGGGTCCTGAGTTATGGGGGCACCCCACTCCCCTCTTGACCCGCCAAAGAGACCCTCTCACTGACCCCTGTCACCTGTGGGTGGAGTGACCCACGTGGCCACTGGAGATCCCGTCCCTGAAGCCCGTTTGGATCTGTTCCTCTCGGTGCCACAGGTGCAGCAGGGCTGTGCTTGGCTCCCAGTCCCAGCACCCAGTCTGTGGCTCGAAGGACCTTTTGAGAGAAGTTTGCAAGTCCCTCTGGAACAGAAATCTCCTTTGCTCCACTGTTCTGTGGCCTCTACTGCTCCAGAATTCGCTGTGAGTTCCTTTTTACAGATGTTCTGTGGGTTGTGGGTTCGGAGCTATGTGTATGTGCGTCTTTCTACTCCGCCATCTTGGCTCCGCCCCTCAAAATTAAGTGGTTTTGCCCAAGAGCACATAGCTGACAAGGGGCCCACGTGAACTTTTTCACCCTTAGCTTAATCAGTACCAGGTTTCCCTGATCTCATCATTGTGACACAACTCCAAACTAATGATCATTTTATGTAGAAATGCAATTTTCACAAAATTCCTTTGAGAAAACTACGTTTTGCTGGAAAATGAAGAAAGAACTACTTGTAGAAAGTGACATTATGTATTATTATTGAAGGGAAAAGAAATAGTATATCCATAGTTTTGAGTTCTCAGGATGGCTTATTATTTCCAAAGGGCCCATCTGGATAATGCCTCAAAAGGTATGGAAGAAAAGTCTTGTAATAGTTTCATTTCCTATGTAATGGATTTACTGTATTAGACTCTATTAGGGATCATTCTCTTTTTATAAAGTTTACTTCTCAATTTTATTGTCAAAGTGCTACTTAAAGGATAAGAGCTGGGTTTTCCTTTGATAAAATTCCCATTTCTGTCCCACTTTATACTGTGTGTCATACAGCTTCCAACTGGGCATATGATTTAAAGCTAATTCACATTTAAAACTAATTCAGAAATCAAGGTAATGTCTTTCTTTCCATTGAACTTCTTGTTTTCCTCCCTCCCTAACCTATTTCTTCTGAATTTCCTTCCCTTCCAAACCTACTACTAGCTTTTAAAATAATCTATGGCTTCCTGAAGAATATTGGGGATGATTTTGCGGTTGCCCCATCGTGGTATCATGCAAAGAGTACTTGAAATGGAACTATTGGAACTGGGCTTGTATTCTGACTGCTATTGACCACCTGGTGGATCTTGGGCAAATTACTTACCCTTGTTAATGCTTTTTGTTCATCTGCAGAAGAAAGAGATAGGCCTTTTGCCTATGAGGTCCTTTTAGCTCCAATCCTGTGATCCTTAGTGATTTTCCTGACTTTTACAGTTTTTGATATTGTTATGAATGAAGTGACATTTTTATTAAAAAAATTATTGATGGTTTTTGTCCTTAAAACTCAGTCATTTCTGGAAACTGTCCCCTCTCCTTCTCTGGAGAGTGTTCCCTTGTAAACATAGTTAAGCAAAAATACCCTATAATGAGTACATATACAACTCTCAGTCTTAGTGGTCCTTCTTCCTCTCTAGTCTGAGAGGGGAAGTATGCTTCTTTATCTGCTTCCTGCAAATGTCATTCTTAATGGTTTTACAAATACTCAGAATTAGTGTTCTTTCCATTTACATTGTTGCAGTCAGTGGATATGTGGGACTTTGTGGTTCTGTTTTTGTGTTCAGTTTCAGCCCCTGCAGGTCTCATTTCTCTGAATTCCTCATATGCATCCTTTTTTATTGTGCAATAAACTTCCATTCATTCATATTATTGTGTGTATATATATATATATATATATACACACACACACACACACTCACATATATACATATATACACACGTGCGTGCGCACACACACACACACACACACACACATATATATATACCATAATATTTTTATCAATTCACCTGACATTTCATGTCAATGATATGTACTAAATTATGAGCTACTCAATGTGATTAGTAGTTCCTTGTGGGAGCAAAGGCTGATATATTTCCTATGTAACTTTGGTAATGCTTAGCATCATGTTAGTACATAGCACATTCTCAATAAATTCTGTTATTTTACTGACAGAATAAAAATAACATTTAAAATGCTTTATTTTTTAGGTTCTGACAATTCTGCTTTTTCAATGGTAAGTATTTAAATTTTGAAACTAATTCATGAAATGATATAGATTATTCTTTATGGCATAGATTTTAATTTGTTCTTGATATAAATTTTAGAAAAGAAACTAATGGTACATTTATACAGTATTTTAAGATGTGAAAATACATATTTTTTCATAACTTTTGAGATAATTAGTACAATGATCATTACCTCCTCCCAATTCTGTGGATGTGGAAAGGAAGATTCTAGAGGTTATATAATTTATCTGTGGTCATATAGTACATACCGGTAACCAAGTCAGAACTCAAGTTTCCCAACCCCAAGTCCAATGACCTTTCCATGAAATCATGCTACTCCAAAGTTAGGTTTGAGGAGAAAACCTGACTTGCTCATTGATTCAGCTATGGAATTTCAAGGTATGTTTTAATTAATTCAAGCAAAATCTTTATTCTGACCAGAATTATTTTAATGGCCAGTTGTTATTCATTGAAGTCTACATCTACATGTAATGAATTTGTAATTTCAGCTCCCTACTCCAACCAAAATCTATAGTGTTTTGATTTCCTTCTGAGCAAGAGGATGATAAAAAAAACCCCAACAGCCATGTATGTAATTATTATAACCACTGAAGCTTCAAGGTGAAAAAATGGAGGGAAAAACGTATTTTTTAAATTAGTGTTTTATGGATGCATTTTCCTTTCTTACATCATTGCCATTAGCCTTTTCATCCCCAATAAAACTATTCCTTTTAACGAAGCAAAACTAAGCAAAGCAAACTAATACACTAGCCATGCCTGACAAGCATGCCTCATTTGACACTGACCCTCTGCCAAGAAAGGGAAATACTGTTTCAATGTCACTCTGCAGTCAAGACTGACTCCCGTATTGATCAGAGTCCTGATGTCTTTTGATGCTATATTACTTACATTACTGTGGTCATTTTTTTGATCATACTTGTTTATGCAACTCTGCCTCAGTTCATGCAAAATTTTCTAAGTTTTGTTGAATTATTCATATTTGTCATTTAAAAAAATTCATTATGTTGTATGGTTTATTCAGTCATTCCTTAATAGATGGGCATGCACTCTGCTTTCAATTATGTGCTCAATTATGTGAGTTGCTATATTTTTTGGGGGGAAACATTAGATGTTCCCTCTTATCTTTGACTTCCTTGGGGCATGTCTGATAACGATATCGAGTCAATGAGTATGTACAATTTTGTGACTTTTCTATAGTAATCCCCCTTCTTTCCCCATACCCCTTTCAACAGTTAGTGTACTTGAATTTCCAGAACCCCTCCAACATTTATCATTTTCATTTTTGGTTGTATTTGACAGTTTTACTGGTATGAAGTGAAAGCTCAAAGTTGCATTAATTTGTGTTTCTTTTATTATTAGTGTTTTGGAGGATTCTTTCATATGGTTATCGATGAATAACATTTCATTTTTTGAAAATTGCTAGCTGTACATGGTGGTACACTACTGTAGTTCCTCCCCCTGAGGAGGCTGAAACTGATGGCTGTCTTGACCATCAGGCGTTCTGACTGCAGTAGAGCTAAAGCCAATCAGATGTCTGCTGTGTCTGTCCCTAGTGTGGCAAGCCCCCAGGAGGAGGAGGCCACTAAGCTAAGGAGAGTGAACTGACACAGTTTGGAAATAGAGCAAGTCAAAGCTTCTGTGTTTATCAGGGCTGTGATCTGTAAACTATACTTCCAGCTTGGCCAACATAGGGAGTCCAAGTATCCCCTCGAAAACAAAAAAAATAGCATTTAAAGAACAATTTAAAAAATTACCTGTTCTTGCACTTTGACACATACTTTGAGGACTGTATCCTGTTCTTATATATCTAATACATATCAATTCTTGATATTTGATGAGATTTTCAGAATCAACAGTTTCTCTTTTTATTTTAGCTGTAGCGATTCTTTTGTGGAAAAGCTTTCTAATCTTATGTAATCAAAATTACACATTTAATCCTTTATGATTCTCTCTGTCCATTATTTCATCTAAGAACTCTTGCCTTAACCATAGTTATGAAGTACCTTCTTGTATTCTTGCGATTTTCTGTGTCATCCATCATACTTTCATAAAAATGCCTTTTTAATACCTCAAAATGATGTGAAGATTTTTGAAGGCCATGTTAGTGGAGTGAAAACTTTGACAGATTCAAGCAAGTTGGAAAGGCTTTGAATGCTGTTTCAGTGTACAATTAATTCATCGTTGCTAAGTATGGAGGCTCATCACCAAAGGTTTGACCGCTAGGTGATGAATTCTTTGTGACTGTGGTGACCCATTTTAGTGGAAAAAAAAATACAAAAAACCTCAGTCCTTGCAGCCTCCTTCTGCTCATATAGTGATGGTATTGGAGTGTTTGTAAAAAAAAAAAAAAAAGTGACCAAAGGTACAAGGAATCACAAAATTTTTAGGCCTTCTGCAGATATTAATTTCACTATTGGTGCTCTAATTATGAAATTTGTCTAATGATCAGAATTGACACACTACTATGTCAATATTGACATTTTTGCTATAATTGAAATCCTAATATGTAAAGAATTTGCAGAAAAAAATGTTAATTTCTCCTTAGGGAGGTTAAATAAAGAATCTGGTTACTTTTTGTACCCAAAGTTAACAAGAAACATAATTTCACTGGAAATTTAGTCAATCTACCTGTGTATACATACACCCACAAATTTAAATGTATATATAAATTAAATTTTATCTTTTCTTTGATTCCTCAGCTTGGAGCCCAATGCTTAGTAAGTGCATGATTTATTAATTGCTTATTAATTGACAGCCCCCAAGCTTTATTGGTATCCCCACAGTATCAAGAAATCTAAAGGAGAACGCCTACCATGAAGAGTAGACTATGATGGATTTATGTGAGGATATGGATAAGAGTTTTGTAGGAAAGGCAGGTATGGATGGGCTGTAATCTCCCCTGTTCAAAGGAGTAGCTACATTACTGAGGTCACGGATCCATCATAGTATCAAAATATTTAACTGAAAAAAACTGGCAGTTTTATCTCCTGGGCGAGACTTAAGCTCAAATCTAAGGAAGTATATAAATTAATCCACAACCTCTTGTTCCACTTAGTAAGATTCAGAATTGTATTAAGCTGTAAATTCTGAGTATTGTTGGCTATTTTTTTCTTATTCACTGTAGATTCCTTTTATTTTCTCTTTATTCTCTTGTCCTATATCTAGAAAGTTTTCCTTTATGATTTCTAGAAATAAATCAAGGCTCTTTTGAAAAAATAATTGGCCATGGTTTTTGGGTAGTCCAGTGGTTTTTAAACTGTATCTCTTTGATCTGTTTTCTATGTTAGTTATTTTTGATAAAATAGCTTATATATTTTCTCTTTTTTCAGTCTTTTGACTTTTAAAAATTATCTTGCTTCATAGAATCATTAATTTCCATTTGGTGTATTCTAATTTTCAAAGAGTTTATTTCTTAGGTAAGAGTTTATGTCTCTGGTACTAAAGCTGATAAATCTCATTCTGAATTTTTTTTCCATAGTTCTTATTTCTTTTCAAATTCTTTATTCTAGCACTCTCATTTTATTTATAACACCTTTCTAAACACTTCAAAAAAAACCTCTTGATTAATTTTCCTTAGGAATGCTAATTGACTTTGTGGTCAAACTACATTTAACTTGGAATCTTTGCTTGTAGATGTGTTGAAGTTTTTATCCTGTTCTGAAATTGTGTCTTAAATGTTCTTGATACCATAAGAGCTTGTTATAATTAATCTCTTTTTTATTGCTTTGTTTACTAATTTTCACATTTCCCATGGATTGGGACTTTGTGTTAGGACCAACTTTGAATTTTTGGAGGGAGTGGCAAGGCCTTGATGGTCCTGATTTATATTGTCTGGGGTCCTGCTTCTGTTTTCTCTGGGTATTGAATGTTGTATTCTTCAAGGACCACAGGGGCAGCTTGGGAAGTGTATGTTCTTAATAGACCCTAACTGATTTTATCTAAAGCATGGTCTGATTGCTGTCTGGTTTTTCTAGCCTCCAGACCCTCATTTGGGTCTACTTAGTTCAAATATAGACTTGCTCCTGGAACTCTGGTTCACTTGCTGACCCTATCTTTGGTTAGTTACCCAGAAGCATATGTAAGTTCAGAACATTAGAATTGTTGGCTTCCCTCTGACCTCAATGCTAGACTGGAGACACTGTGCTGCTCAAGATTATTATTTTTTTTTTAAAAGCAAACAAAATTGTCTTTTTAAAATCGTGGTAATACAGAATTTTGATCTGGCACCTTTTTGGACCATTAATGAAAAATCATTTCACAGACATTATCTAAGGCTATTAGAGCTATTATATTGCTAGGCAGTTATAGATCTTACACTGAAGGAGCAGGTTTAGTAAGTAGGAGAATTTTAACCAAACATTAACTGTCTATATTTGCTATCAATCTATGAGAAAACTCCAACTATCAAACACATGCAGTAAACCATAGTCATTTGGAAACCAACCTTTTGGCCTCTTTAGATTTCTGGAATGTATTTGGAATAGATTGGTTCCCCAAGAATTCAAAATAAAATATCAAAACAGCATCTTAAAAAGTTAACTGTGAAGAAACAACTCTTCAGCACATGGCAATAAATGAATGTGACCAAGAGTCCAAGACCCATAGCTAACAAATTGTGATTTCTTAGTTTGCTGTTAGGAAGTTGTTCTGTCTGTCATTTTCTGCATATAAGTGAAGAAATGTGGAATAATTAACAAGAGACTAAGGAGATATGAAAAAAGACAATAAAATTGTTGAGACTGGCAGTAGAAGAAGGTAGACTCAAATGTCCTGGTGGTAGTATTGTCAACAACTAGAATTAAGGATGCAGACTAGATACTCAGACAATGGAGAGAGTTAATAAGTGCCCCAAGAAACAAAAATGTGCTAATTATCATGGATTATAGTGACAGCAGGGATGGAAAAAATGCTGAAGATCCTTGATTCATCACCATCTCTTAAATCCCATATCCACTCAGCTATCAAAGTAATCTTCCTAAAGTACATATATGACCATGTTACTCTTCTACTCAATAAACTCCATGGTTCTCTATCACCTCCAGGATCAAATATAAAATTTTCTGTTTGACATTCGAAGCTCTTTATAAACCAACCCCCACAAAACCAAACCAAACCATTCTAGTCTTCTTACAGTTTATATTCCCAGATTCTTCATTCCGGAAACACTGTCTACTTTGTTGTCCCTCCATCTTCTGATTCCTGGCATTTTTATGGTCTGTCCTACAAACTGTGACTTCTCCTCCTCATCTCTACTTCTTGACTTCTCTAGTTTCCTTCAGGTCTCAAGCTAAAATTCTATCTTCTTCAGGAAGCCCTTCCTGATCCCCCTTAATTGTGCTGCCTTGTCTCTGTTGATTATTCCCAATTTATTCTTTACATAGCTTGTTTTTACAAGCTTGTTTACATATTGTCTCCTTGTTAGATTGCGGACTCCTGAAAAACAAGAAGTATCATTTTTTTTCTTAGTATCTACAGTACTCAGAGTAGTACCTGACACATAGGATGTGTTTAATAGATTCTTATTGACTGACTGGTAGAAATGCAATAGAAACCATAGTGCAAACCAGCCCTGGCATTAATGAATACTTTCAGCACCAAACTGGTTTGCCTACATGGCTTGTCAAGTTAGAGGGTCGTGTGCGTTCTTCTGAGAATTCATTTTGGTTGTATTCTTTCTCTGGAACAAGTTTACAATGCTGATGTAATTGCACTCTCTTGACAATGTTGATTAACTTTTACTTTGTCAGTTGCGAATAAATCAAATCATCCTGGGTTTGAGAGTGATAAGGGCAAGTTGAATTTTTGTATGTGCAAATGCTGTAGGTTCCTACAAAATAAATTAGGTGGTGATTGGGAAATTTCATTACTCCAAGTCTTATACAGGTGCTTTGCCTTTTGATTACAGAGAATAAACTAATGCCAAAACATTACAACCATTAATTTATGAATTTTAATATTTATTATGCTTTTTATATATCCTATCTTTTTTTATATCATCAGTGAAAGATCATTTTTATAGGCTTGACAGAGCATAGAAAAGCTGTCATATTACTAGATCATTGTAGAGTCTGATCTAATGAGACTAGGTTAGTGACTGGGAATATATTTTACTCTTTACTTGTCCCTTGGTGTTATCTCACTTTGCAAGTCTCTGGGCAAGAGAATTATTCAGACTATGAGATGTTATTGAAGAAGAAATTTCCAGATAAATCTGGAGTATCAGGCAGATACTATATAACTCTTTTAATTCATTATAATTTTAAAGACATAGCTTTTAATGTTGTTTATGTCCAGAATTCTGTTCAAAGTCAAACATAAGGGAGAGTTTAGAGGAAGCTGTGCTCCTGTTTCATGTCAGTAGAAGTGTCATCAGAGATTACTTCTTTAATCAATCATTTAATGTTGGGGCTGGAAAAGACTTTACAAATTATCTGGTCCAACCCTCTCGTTTTGAAGATCAGGAAAATGAGACCTAGAAATAAATTAGAGCCAGGGCCAAAATCCAGCTCTATGCCCTCCCAGCCCACTGCTTTCCTTTATAGCTCATTAGTTCTTCTGATATTGATGACTTTTTAGACTTTGGAATAAGCCATTCCCTAAACATCTGAGCATAAATTCTGACACACACACACACACACACACACACACAGACACACACACAGACACAGAGACTTTATGTGTCACAAAGTGCAAGAGACCTAGAAGTTGGGGATATACTGACTAGAGCATCTCTGTGCTCTATTTTTTGATAACAGAAACATATTTTAATAGTGATGACAAGGCAGAAGACTGATAGAAGCAGTAGTAAAGATGTCGGGTTTTTGGAGAGCAAGAATACTGCTAGCCTTCTTCTTCATCTTCAGTATATCACAATAATTCATGTGCATACCAAGAAAACCACTTGTTTCAGCCTTTGATTTGTTAATTAGTTTAATGGATAGGTAACCTTATTACTGTCTGGAGAAGACACAGCTACAATGCTTCATTCTGTCTTTGTGAGAAAGAGGCACATAGCCAGAAAGCAAGCTGGCATCAGAAACAGTCAAGAGTTTCTTTGTTATTTCCCTTCTAGATCAGTTCAATTGCATCCACCCCCACCAAAAGTTACATTTTCAGCCCATCCCAACAATTCATGCTCTGAAATGGTCATCAAGGTAAAGTTAAATTATAATAAGACTATCACCCAAGAGTTATATCCTGGTTTTTAGAATCTATTAGGATTCATCATCCATTTAAAACCACCATCTATTTGACTTGTGAGCCCTATTTTCCTATGACCCTACCAACTATAAGCCAGAATTCAATATGGTGACGTTATGTCAAGAAAAAGGGCATTTATTTTAAATGTCATGTAAGGTAAATTGCAGAAGGAGCATTCAAGGGGGAGAATGGCTAGCATTTATAGAAAGCTTAAAGTTTGCAAAACACTTTACACATTTTATTTCATTTGGTCCTCACTATCATCCTTTCAGGTTGGTGCTGTTATTATCTTTGTTTTATGGATAATGAAACTGAGGTTGAGAGAAGTTAAGTGTTTTGCTAGTGGTCACACAAGTGGTTAGTGTCTGAAGTGGAATTCTGTCAGGTCTGCCTGATTCCAGGTCCAGCATACTATCCAATATGGCAACCAATATGTCACCAATTTCTCAACACCATTTCTTCACACACCACTAGCACCAGGAAAGTTTAAGACTTTGTGTCTCTGAATTCATGTTCTGCAGTCATCCTTTTTTTTTTTTTTTGGCAGTCATTTTTATGCCATATTTCTTCACTCAATTCTCTGTCTCTGATCTGGAAATCCAGCTCCCATCCTGGGATCCTGGATTTCTGATTGCCACATGTGTCAGTAATCACCCCAACATACACAAGGGGACTTGCTATCACAGGTTCTTAGATCTGCATTCATAAGAGGAAAGGCAACTTTTGAGGGGTTAACAATTATTTTAATCAATCACATGTTTCAATCCCTTAACCAAGCACATATATCATTCACCTAATGCAGGGGAGTTAGCACCCTGAACTTCAAAGAAAATACAGAGAAACCAAAAGGTCAACAGACATGGCTTGCTCTGCCTGAATACAACAGACAATTGGACCCCAACTCTCTGACCATAGTTACCAGAGAGGGAAGCACAACATCTGGGTTCTCAAAGCCTGGGGGCTCCTTAGCAGCTTCCCAGAGTCCTCCTTTGGCCAAACAAACACTCCCAGTCAGTAAGCCCCAAAATACAATTTGCACCTCAGAGTCTTTATATACTTTTTAGAGCCAGAGGGTATCACATCCCTTGAGAACCAGTGCCTCGTTAACAAAAGGCATTGGACCTTCCTACAAATCTTGCCAGGTCCAACAATGGGTGGGAAAGATCCTCCTTAATCACATTCAAATAGAGGCATTATAATTCTTGATTATACTAAAACAAAAACAGCAAAAGATCCTATTTTTCTTGACCTTACACTATACTACTCTCTGACTATCTTTATGCCTCATGTTTACCTTTCCCCACTTCTACCTCTAGTCATGGGAACTGTAATTAAATCAGTTCTATCATTCATGAAAAATCCTGCATCCCATGATGCTACCCACTATCCCTGTCAGTTTCTTAGCCACAGTACCCTTCACTGAACACTACTTCTTTTTATATGCTGTTTTCAGTAGAATATAAGAGTTTTTGGGGTAGGAATTATTTTGATCTTTGTATTTTTATTGCTAAACAGAGTATCTGGAACATAGTAAACATTTAATACTTGTCTTTTCATTTTTTTCATTCATTCATTTATCTATTCATGCTGATTCATCAGCACAGCACTGTGATGAAGGGGACATAAAGGGTGTAATGACTTGAGTGGTGGTGGAACACTAAAGTCTAGCTGGTTAGGAGATGGTGTTGTCTTTCAGAGCTTAAGTGATGAATTTTCAGGGTCTATAAAGTACTGTTTTCCTAGCTATATGTAAAATACTGTTGCATCATCATCTGAAGTCTAACACTGATATGAGTAATGAAAACTTAGTATTGGCAAAAGTTAGATGCAAACGCAGTATAGTTTATTGACTTTGAATCCATTTTTTTCTCCTCTCTATTCACCTTACATTTATTTCCCTTGCATCATCCCCACTCAAATTTCCCCAGCGACTTGGGGGATTTTTTGTGGCCTTTCTTTCTTAGGACTTAGGACTATACAAAAAGATTTGGTAATGTAGTATAGAACATCTCTCCTTCACTGAGTTTAGTATTACAGAAACTTAAAAGTTCTTTAAAGATGACCCCTTACACCATAACAACTCAAATTTACATAGTATTTTAAGGCTAAAAAAAGCACTTGCCTTATAAGAATCCTATAAGGCAAGCAGTACAAACATATTTCTACTTTACAGATGAGAAAACTAAGGCACAGAAAAGTGAAGTCACTTCCTCAAGGTCACATATAGTAAGTGGCCGAGTTGGTGCCAGCAAGCAAACTCATATTCTCTGATTACAAACCTGTTCCTTTTCCCTTTAGACATTATTGACTAAATTCATTATCTTAACAATTCATATAAATTTCAGAGTTAAACTGAACTTAAAATGTACTTGCACTTAAGGGGTTAATTTTCACTGGGCTAAAATTTGGCATCTATATGTATAAAGTATATGAATTATATACATATATGCTTGTGTATGAATTATATGCTTATGAGAAGAGTAGACTTTTGATAAGTCATGTAATATGCCTAGGAAGTACTGCTAAAACTACCTTGGTTGAGTATTGCAAAACTAATCCAAAGAGTTTTGAATTGAGAAGCAAGTTGAGATAGAAAAATGTTTAAGTATTTCCACTAAGCATATGTGCAAATGTTGAAAATATGGATAATAAGTAGGAGGAATTAAAGATAGTGGAATGAAATGAGCAGAACCAGGAGAACATCGTATACAGTAATAGCAATATTAAGAACAACTTCAAGCAAAGAAGTCATTTTAACGATTATAAATACCCAAATTAACTATAAAGGACGTATGCTATCTGTATCCAGAGACTAAACTGATAAATAGAAGTGTGAATTAATTTTGAGCAAAGTAAACTCTAACCATACAGGGTGGCTTTTGAAGAGGTGCTTAAAAACAAAGAAAAGGGGAAAATAAGAAAGGCAGGGGAGTAGAAGCAGATTATGCCAAATCTAGAGCACTTTCCTCTTTGAGTACACTCTTCTTTAAAAAGAAGTAGAAAACAAAGAGAAAGAAATAAGAGAATAGGATGGAGGGAAATAAAAAAATTAATCACTATTACCATGAATGTTAATGGGATAAATTTGTCTATAAAATGGAAGATAAAGTAAAATACGATATTATATTGGTTACAAGAAATACTTGGAATCGACAGTTACCTACAAATTTGAATAAGTGAACAATTAAAATCTCAGACAAAACAATAGCAAAAATGCACTTAATTAAAAGAAATTAATGGGGAAACTACATTTTGCTGAAGTCTATCATAGAAAATGAAATAATGTCAAGAATAAACATATATGCAACAAATGATATAACATCTAAATACGCTACTTAAATGAAATGTTTCATGATTTATCGGGAAATTTAGACAGTAAAACTATAATAATGTGGGACCTCAGATTATCCCTCTCAGACCCAATTGAATCCAACCAAAAAAAGGGAGACAAAATTGGAAACTGATTGGATTCCCATTAATTGGGGGAGGGTGAAGACATTATGATAGATACATATGATAGAAAGCTATTGTTTTCTAAGAGACAATGAAAGGGATAATTCCAAGGAAACTTTGAAATACTTATATGAATTGATGTACAGTGAAGTAAACAGAATCAGTAAAACAATTTATACAATTAGAACAATATTGTCAAGACAGATAACTTCAAAAGTCTTAGCAATATAGATTAATACAGTGACCAACCATGATTCCAAAGGACTAATGATGAAACATACTACTCATGTCTTGGCAGCAATATGATGAACTCAGGGCATTGATTGAGATTTTCTTTTTCAGACATGGCCAATGTAGGAACTTATTTTACTTAAATATATGTTTGTAGATTTTAATTAAATATTGATTAAAAAGCTAAAAAAAGTTCTGTGTTACCAAAAAAGTGCTGCAATAGATATTTTGGTATATATGGGTCATTTTTGTTTTGGATCTCCTTGAATTATAATGCCTACCAGTGGGACTTTTGGGTCAAAGATATGACTTAGCCACTTAACAAGTCACTTTAATCACTGCCTAGAGACTGCTAGGTGGTGCAATGAATAGAGCATGGGCTGGAGTCATGAATATTCAAGTTCTAGTCTAGCCTCAGATACTTACTAGTTGTATGTCTCAGAGAAAGTCGTTTAACTTATGCCTGACTCAGTTTCCTCAACTGTAAAATGAAGACAACAAGAGCATCTATTTCCCAGGATTGTTGTGAGGGATGACATTAGATAATACCTATAAAATGTTTAGCACTGTGCCTGGCACATAGAAGGTACTTAATAAAGATTTCTTTCTTTCTTTCCTTCTGTTTTAAAAAGCACAGTTCCAAAATGCTTTCCATACTGGTTGTATTAAGCATTTCATATTAGCTAGAAATATTAACTGGAAGAAATTCAGTCATCCGTGTGGAAGGAAACATGGAGGACAGTGTTTGAATGACCAATAGAAGCAATGTTATTATAGGAGAATAGTAACAATCCACTTTTACAGAAAGGAAATCAACGAGGAGTTCAGGAAATGAGTTAAATCCTGGCACAGAGACATCAAGTAGTAGAAAGCTGGGACTTCAATTATCCAGACATCTGCTGGAGCTTGTCTCTGGCAACAATAGATTAGATAATACTTTGTTGACTTAGCCTAATGATAATTTCATTTATCAAATTAATTGTGTGAACTGCTATTCTGTATTGAATTCTGACCGAGAAAAAAGAACTGGTTGCTAAAATGAAAGTGATAGGAATTGTTGAAGGAAAGGGCCAAGCCATCTAAGAATTTTTGATGGAGATTGAGGAAAATTTGACTTGAATACTAGATTTGGAGAGAGAAGGTATCAAAATATTCACAGAAATAATAGATCAGGAAGCAAAATCAGGAAAGACAGAAAACTCTCAATGATGAAATCCTGAAGATATGATGAAACTATTCTGGTGAGCAATAAAAGGGTAGTTGTCTAAAAGGGCCAGCATCAATGTGCAGGGAACTCATCAAACAACTAGGATTAGAAAAAAAAGCTTAGAGAAAAATAGAAGCAAAGCCAGGAAATGGAAGATATTACAAAAGCATCGCTGGTACTGCAAGAACAGTTTCAAAAGTACTAAAAATTGAAAATATGCAGGAGAGGAAGTCTATAAATAATGAAAATGTTTTGTGCTTAGCTATATTTAGAAAAAGAAGGCATCACAGCTATGGTAGGGACAATTCTTTTGATCTGGATATAGTAATGAAAATAGATAACAGATAATAAGACAGTTCAATTTCTCTCTCTCTCTCTCTCTCTCTCTCTCTCTCTCTCTCTCTCTCTCTCTGTCTCTCTGTCTCTTGTCTCTCTCTCTCTCTCTCAACTTGCCCAGAGTCAATAGTAAAATGTCTGAGGCTACATTTGAACTCAGGTCTGACTGACTTCAGGACCAGTGCTCTATCCACTATGCCACTTGGCTGCCTCTTGCAGTTCAATTTTTGTTTAGATTCAGTTTTTTCTTTTAAGTAACCTAATACTTGGGCTACAAAGGAAAGAATAAATTGGCTATTAGGGAGCTAAAACCTAAGGTGAGTTGAGAGATAGGAACAAGTATTTAACTGCTCTTAAGTTTCAGTTTTTATGCCCTACTGAACTGTATCTTAGTTCATTAAAACAATTGGTGCATATTATTGCTGAGTTACTGTCCTTGATCTTTGAAAAATTAAGGACAAAAGAGGTGTCATAGGTCTAAAGAAGGGCAAAGGTTTTCCAGGTTTTCAAAAATAGAAAGATTGTACAGACTCTATCGGGCAGTAAGCTTGACTTTTATTCCTGGGAAATGTCTAGAAAGTATCTTCAAAGGGAAGCTTCAGTGAATATCTAGAAAGAAAACTTTGATAATAAAGAAACAATATGACCTTGTCAAAAAAAAAAGTCACAGCAAACTGCATGGCCTATTTTGAAAAGTTTACTAAATTGGTTATTATATAAAACCAGACAAAGTGTGCCAAATGATGTGCTACGCTTTTTTCTCTGTTTTCCCTGCTTGGTAGCTTACAAGAAGCAAACTTTACAAGACACTTTATTTTTTTCCCAAGGTGGATCTTAATAAGACTGAAGCTCTCATATCTAAAATAGAAAACCTTCATCACCAGCCCTACTTTTGGGATTTCCTACATTCCTTGCCAGGTCTACGAATAAGCAACTTATATCCTAAATATGGCCTCCAGGTTTTGGCACATTTTCTGCAGACAGTTCTAAGGTAAGGCATAATGCAATTAATTTTGTGTTAATTATTTGGTGCTGCAGTTGGAGTTTTGTGAATTGATATTTTACTAAGGGAATTCATTTTAATGGTTTTCTGAATCCAAAATTTGTTTTTTAAAGTCAGTTTTTTTCTATGCAAGTTTTTTTCCCTTTTTCCCTTCAGACATCTAGAAAATATGAGAATGATATTTTGGTGCAAAACATTGAAAGAGAGCTATCTTAATATTGTATCTGACTATAGAGCAGGCCAATTGTTTTTGTTGAACATCGACACAATGCATACGCTCTACTTGTTAACATTGCTTTGGGACAAAATTTTATTGCTCTCTAATCTCATTCTTTAGAAAAATAGGCATTGGGTGTGCGTGTGTGTGTGCATGTGTGTGTGCGTGTGCGTGTGTGTGTGTGTGTGTGTGTGTGTGTGTGTGTGTGTGATGGAGCCAAGATGGCAAAGTAACAGCGTGGACTTGCTAGCGCTCTACTCTCAAATACCTGTAAAAAATGTCTTTAAACAAATTCTGGAGCTGCAGAACCCACAGAATGATGGAGTGAAGCAAATCTTTAGCCCAAGAGAGCCTGGAAGATCAGTGGGAAGCATCTATCGTGGTGTGCTGGGAGGAGAGTACAGTCCATCATGGACCTCATGGGCACAGATGGGACCTGAGCAGGCTGGTGATGGGGGGTGGTGGTGACAGGGGTGGGGTGGGGTGTTGGGGGCTGAATTTGTGGCACCTGTGGCAGATTACAGACTTCACAACCCCCAAAATACTGAATACAAATTGGAAGGTCAGTGGAAAAAACCTGTGGGACCCATGTGAGAGAGTAATGTGATCCAACTCCAGTCCCAGGACATTGGAGGGGGTGGAGGAGACTACTGCAGCAGCAGCAGTGGTAGAGGCAGTGGCAGTGACTGTTTCTGGAGATCTAGGCCTATAGATTGAGAGGGGATTGAGAGGCTGACAGTACACCCCTCACCCCCACTGGAAGCAGAGAACTACTTTGACAAAGAGCTCAAAAGTCAAGTAAATGGCTGGGGAAATGAGCAAAAACTGGACAAAGAGTCAGGCTACAGAATCTTACTTTGGTGACAAGGAAGACCAAAATATATAAACAAAAGAAGACAAAGTCAAAGCTCCTCCATCCAAAGCCTCCAAGAAAAATATGAATTGTTCTCAGGCCATGGAAGAGCTCAAAAAGAATTTTGAAAATCAAATTAGAGAAGTAAAGGAAAAATTGGGAAGAGAAATGAGAGTGATGCAAAAAATCATGAAAAATGAGTCAACTGCTTTCTAAAGGAGACCCCAAAAATGCTGAAGAAAAATAGGCATTGATAAATGTTGTGACTGTCTATATGTTGTCTTTAAAGATGAAACTTATCTAGTAATGGAGGAAAAACAAATTCATAAAAAGTTGGAGTCATAAGGGTCTTTATACATAATTTTATCCATACTTTTCATTTTTAGGATGCACAACTTAAAACTTATAGAGGTGAAGTCTTTCCCCAGGCACCTAGTTTATCAGTGGCTGAATTAGGACTAAGTCCCAGGTTTCCTTACTTCTAGTTTTTACTAGTACCATTGCTTCAGGTCAATTAGGATTCTCATCATACTTCCACTATGGAAGGTCATAACATGCTTTGTTTATTTAATATTGTTCTGCCCTGATTAAATCCATTAGTGAACATTCCTTCAGTTCATTCACTTTGCACATATTCATTGATCATTTACTATGTGCAAGGCAATGGAAATGCATTTGGATTTCTCATGTCTTGAATTTTACATAAGGGATCTAAGGTTTAATCAACCCAATTATAAGCTGACACTTGTAATCAAGGCATAAGATTTTGAGACTAAGAAATTATTATACATCACAATAAGCACGCACACAGAATCTTGTATCAAGCTCTGGCTGATTAACAGAATGTCAGTACTTAGAACTAGAAGGCTTTTTGAGATAATCTACTCAGAATTATAGAAATCCAGGATCACTACATTGGATAGGACTTCCCTGGGCAGCTGGTGCAATCCATATTTGTTTAAGAATCTCCTCAACTCACCTTTACCCTCCAAGGAGGGTAAAGCAATTCCCTCTTGAGGCAGTCCAAACTACTTATGGATAGCTCAAATGATTAGTAAATTTCTTCTTCCCACTAGAGCTAAGTAGAAAAGTCTATTCCACAAAACAATTCTGAAAATATGAAAACAGCCATTGTATGACCCCTAAATCTTTCCTTAAGTTTGTCCACTTCTTTCATTTGATTCCCATACTGTATGATCTTGGAGCTCTATGATTCTGGTTGTCCTCCGACAAAAATGTAAACTAGTATAGACCAAGCTAAATCCCTGCTGCGTTGACATTGAAATACTCTTTGGGTTCAACTATTCAACACTTCTACATCCACCTAATTTTCTGTCATTTTGCCCAAATCACTCCACATTTTAAACAAAACAATGTGAAACACTTTTGCGAATAATTTGCTAAAGTTTAGACAAACTATACCTACTATATTCTCATGATATACCAACCTGCTTATCCTATTAAAGAATCAAATGCACCTTTTTTCTGGCATGACCTGTTCTTGATGAATCCATGCTGGCTCTTACTTATTACTGTTTCCTTTCTGAGATATCTACTAATTATCCCATTGATAATATATTCTAGAAATTCTAGAATTTTCCAGGAATTGAAGTCAACCCCAATGGTCTATGACTTCCAGACTGGATTCTCTTCCCCTTTTCTTTGTTTCTTTTTTTTTAATTTGGATCATTTGTCCCTTTACAATTTCAAAGTGTTTTTCTTGTTATCAATGATTGTTCATTGATCACTCAGGAAGGTTTGGCAATCTTATATTTCAGTTCTGTCAGTATGGAGGATGCTCATCAAGCAGAGCTGGGGGCTATGTTATTATGTTCCTATTTGTCTTCTGTTAATTCCCTATTAGCCATTTTATTCTGCCTTTCCAAATTAGCATATATAGTCTCACATTCACACAGCTACTACCTTGGTTCAGGTCCTTGATCACCTCTATGTTCAAATTGGTCTCCCTGCCTCAAGCCTCGCCTGATTCTAGTTTATTCTATACACCGTTGCTACAGATTTCACCATCTCACTCCATTGCTCAGCCAATTCCAGTGGGTTCCCATTTTCTTTCTAGCATAAAATATCAACTCCTCTGTTTACCTCTAATAAGCCTTCATAACTTGACCCTAACTTATCTTTCTAATATCATTGTACATTTCTTCTCCTCTTTCATTCTATGATCCATTCAAACTAGATCCTCTAATGGGATACTCCATATCCTGTCTGTCTTTGCACTGGCTGTTCCATGTGCTACTACTACTATTATGACTAACACTATACCACCACCAGCATTGCTGCCACCACCAGCATTGCTGCCACCACCACCACCACTACTACTACTACTACTACTGGTATTGCTACTGCTACTGCTACTGCTACTGCTACTACTACTACTACTACCACCACCACCACCACCACCACCACTACCACTGCTATTACCCTTCTAGCATCACCAGCACCAGTATCAGCATGATGAGGACGGCTGCTGCTGCTGCTGCTACTACTACTACTACTACTACTACTACTAGTACTATCACCACCATCATCACTATCCATTTGTAGAGACCTTTAAGATTTAAGAGCTTTACAAATATTATCTCATTTTGTCCTTACAACAAATCTAAGAGGTGGGTGCTATTATTATTCCTATTTCACAGATAAAGGAACTGAGGTAAACAGAAGTGAATTGATTTGTTCAGGGTCACAGGGGTAATAATGCCTCATACTAGATTTAAATTCAGATCTTCCTGACTTTCAGGAGCAGGTCCCTATCCACTGCAATATCTAGATGCCATTTCATATGTAAGCAATGCAGTCTCTCACATAAGGTTCACAGAATCCCATTCTTCTTGTAAGACAAAGCTCAAGCACCATTTTCTCTATGAAGGTTTTTCTGATCCCCAAAACCCCATCTCCAATTGCTGTCTGGTACTCTCCCCCTCCTGAATTATCTTATATTTAACTGCTATATGTATTGTCTTTATATTTATGCTGCTTTTATGTAGCTGGGTGACATGGAGGATTGTGTTCTCTTGAAGTCAGAAAGACTTGAATTTGAATCCTGCCTCAGACACTGACTAGCTATGTGACCTTAGGCAGAAATTTAACCTTGTTAGCCTCAGTGTCCTCCTCTATAAAATGGAGATGGTCTATCCCTGAATCTAACTCACAGGGTTGTTGTGAGGATCAAATGAGATAATTTAGGTAATCTGCAAACCTCTAAGCACTAATGCTAGCTAATATTATACCTAATATGTCTCCTATGTTAGAAGGCAAACTCCTTGTGAGTAAGGATTGTTTCATTCTCTGTACTTGTGCCACTCATACCTTTGTAGGACTGCCTTGCACACAGTAGATGTTTAATAAGTTCTGATTGATTGCTGTGCTTCCATACTCCAAGAGTAGTATCTCTAGATCTTCTTTGAACCTCTTTCTTTTCCTCAAAATAGCTTAAAAAACCCTTTTTCATCCTCAACTTTTCTTGTAAACTTCAATAAGATTGACACTATTTATTACTCACATTTGACAATGTTTAGTCTTATGACTGTGAAAACATACATTCATTTCCGTTACCTGCTCTCACTTTACCATCTGTCCATCTCTTTTTAAAAATCAAAATTTATTGATAGCTTTTGTTTAGACATGCTTCTACTTATCTTCCCAGAGAGCTCTTAAAATAAAGAATAAAAAAAAGAGGGAGAAAAACATGGAACTAACCAACAGTTCAGAAAAATCTGATGTTATATACAATATGCCACACTCGTGGGTTCCCACCTCTGCAAAGAATGGGGGTGGGAAGAGAGGTGTCATCTCTCTTTGGGACCAAACTTGATAATTGTAATTTCACAACGTACAATTTCATTTGTCGTGCTGTTGCCCTTCCTATTCACAGTTATAGTTCTTGTGTGCATGTTGTTTTCCTTATTGTGCTTATTTAACTTTGCATAGGTTTGTACAATTTTCCCAAGCTTCTCTGTATTCATCATTTCTTACAGCATAGTGATATTCCATTATAGTCATGATCCACAATTTATGATCCCTGATTAGTGAGCATCTACTTTATTTTCAATTCTTTGCTATCCCCCAAAGTGATGCTATAACTATGTTGAATTATGTGTGGCTTTTGTATCTCTTTTGAAAAATCTTAAGTGGCTCGATGCCCCCACATTACATTTTTTGCATCTATGTAGATTGTGCAACTCTCCCTTTTTTATCTCAAGTCCTTTTTGTATCTTTATAATTTTGTTATCGAGAGCTTCCTATCCTTCTTGCCCATAGAATTTTCTTCATATTTGTACCTATTTTTTCTTTCTTTGAAATCTGCTCTACCCATTCTAGGTTACATGTAGTCTATGCATGACTTTCTTCTTTTTTTTCCCTCTATCTCATTCTAAATCAGTGCCATCACTTAATTTCTCCTCCTGATTCCCATTTTCCTCTTCAGCGTCTGGTTCCTCTTTATTATTGAGAATCAAATCCATGATAGTCCTGACACCCCATTAGCTCCACCACCTTATGAAGGATATGGTTGTGATTAAGACAGGTCAAGAAATTATTAGCTGCTCTACTTTTTGGAGTAGAAAGAGAAGGCCATAAGATGGACATCTTGGGAAGATCTTCCTCACTTAAAATCAGTCATAACAATAACTGATTTCTCTGATGACAATCACAGTGTTGCTTAAACCATAGCATGATACATTTGGTCTTTCCTTCTGTGAATAGCAGTCAAAATATACTATATATAATATAGAATAAAATGCACACCTATACACATATATGTGCATAGATATTTAAATGCATATTCATGCCCATGGCTGAGGTACACCAAATTTTCACTATGAAGATTAGAATGTCAGGACCCACAGAATAAGAGTCATTTCAGTGGGGAAAGTGCCCATCACAACAGAATTATGCTTGATAATGGTACTGAACCCATTAGTATTTGGTTCCTGCAAATAGTAGTAATCAAAAATTAACCTTTTCATAGTATTTTCAAATTTCTAAAGCTCTTCTCCCTCCTTGCCCCCAAAACCCAGTGAAGGTACATGGTGCAAATTTTATTACTCCCATTTTAAACAGGAGGAATCCAAGGACTGGGAAGGTTAAGGGATTTGGTCAAGGACACACAACATGGAAGTGTCAGAAATGGGAATTAAACTCAAGCCTCATCATTCCAAATCTTGGTCTCTACTCATCCCACAGCAATCTCTTCTAAAATCCTTGTGCTTGTAAATTCCTTAAATTTCCCAGATAACTCTACTATTTGGTTTCCAGGTTTATTATGCAACAATGGGGTGCTTAGTTTATTACCCATTAGATGGTTCCCCATGCACACAACAAAGTGAATGTCCTTTGGTGGGTTTTTGTGTTTGGCAAAACAGCTTATTTTTCTCCCTCACAAAGTCATTAGGTTTTACCTCATAAAACAGTCCACAGATGATAGGTTAGAAAATACTTTCTGAAGTTTCTGTCAGTGGGAGTCCATAGCTAGCATCTTCCTCTAAGGGGGAAATGGGAGCTTCCTCAACATCTTTCTTGACCTCTACAGTTTTTATTTTTTTATTTAGTGGAGTTTAACTTGGGCTCCAGTAAACAAATAGGAGGAACCAGGGGGTAGGTGGAAGAAAGGGGATCCGTTGTCATGCCTATTCCTGTCCTAGAGGAAAAAAGAAGTGAATGACTAAGGGGCAGAAATGGTGGAAATAAAGAGGGAAATTAGTTAGTGAAATAAAACATTCATTTTTTTGGGGGAGTATTTCTGCTAATCAGTGGAGAAAAAATGAGACCCCTGAAGCCATTATTTAGGTGAGTCCTTTAGTATCCCCCCCTTGCCTTAGGACAAAAGTTTTATTGCTTTATAATCACACCTCATACTTCAAGAAAATGTGCATATTGTGATTATGTGTGGTAAAAACCAAATCCTGACTAGCAATGAGACAATTAACAATAAAGAGCAAAAAGCAAAAACATGGCAGAGTGTTAGAACTCAAGGTCAACTGTGACCCACAGAAAGTAGCTCCAATTTATTCCTATAAGATATGAACAATGATATTTACAATATATTGCAAGACCTAATGAGTTCATGTTCTTTGTGCTACAAATTACAAAGCATTTGTACCATCAGATTTTTCACTCATTCTCCTGAGACTAAAAAAGCCGCAAATTATAAGAAATTTAATGTTTTGAATTCATATCTGCATGTATGCATAATATAAAAAAAGATATGAAGGTATGTTGTCTTTTCTAAAAGCGGTAATGAGAATTCATCTCTACTATGAATCAAGCCTGAAACAGTGAATGCAGTGCAGGACTGGGAGTCAGAAAGATCTGGGTTCAGATCCTATCACTGCCTCCTTAGTAGGGTGCCTGTGGTCAAATAAATCTTTTAACCTCTCTGAGCCTCAGTTTCCTCATCTGTAATATGAGAATATTAATATCTTTAGGATTTATCTCACAGGGTTGTTGTGAATCTCAAATAAAAAAATAGATATGAAGCTTTTTGAAGGCTTTGTAGCATCATATAAATGTCAGTTGCTATTACTATTGTTATTAATAAGACACTGTCTTCACATCCCTGCCTTCAAGGGTTTGAATAATCATCATGTGCAAGAGGTGTTACGCTTGTTCTGCAGTCTGTGCATAATCTTGTTGACTGACTGACTACTTGACTGGCCTCATGGGGAAATTGCAGAAGGACTGACTTAGGCTTCATTCAGTGGGAAAAATTGTACCAACCATCAGAGCTGTCCAAAGGGACAGTAAATGAGCTGCTTCAAAAGGTTATCTGTTTTCACTAATTCCTAGAGAGATGTTGCAAAGGGAATTCCTATTCAGATGGATTAGACATTATTTAAGATCCCTTTCAACTGTCAGAGCCAATTACTCTGTGATATTCCTGTTTTTGGAATATATATATATAATATCTTGCCCTAATATGTTTACTTTTCCTAATCAGTTTTATCTTAGATAAAAATTTAGAGATCAGACATTCTTATCTTCAGTCTAGAACTAAACAGCTAGAGGGTGCAGTAGAAAGAGCTCTAGGTAACTCCAGAAAGAACTGAGTTAGAATTCTGCATCAGACATTAATTAGCTGTGTGATTTTGGTCAAGTCCCTTACCTTTATGTGCCTCAGTTTCCTAACCTGTAAAATGGGAATATTGTTGTGAGAATCAACCCAGATTTTTGAAGTTGGTAGCACAGTGCCTGGCACATACCTGGGGCTTAATAAATGCTGATTGCTTTATATTCACACCTCATACCTCAAGAAAATATGCATATTGTGATTGTGTATTGGCTGCCTAGTAATAACAAAATTCTGGCTAGCAATAAATTGACTAGAAATAAAGACCAGGAAGCAAAATCATGACAGAATGTTAGAGCTCAAGGTCAACCGTGTGACCCAAGGAAAGTGGTTCCAACTTATACCGTATGAATGATAACATTTACAAAACTACTACAATTCCTAACGAGTCCATTTTTTGTGTGCTACAGATTAGTAAGTAGTAGAATAGATTTTTCACTAACTCTTCCCTGAGACATCTTTTCTTCCCTTATTCTCCCAGCACTCTGTTATTTTTTTCTATTTAGCATGGGAATCAGGAAAGCTAGGGTCTAGCCTTATGTTCTCTTATTCTCTCGAAAGGGGACAAAACCTGGATTTGAATTTTGGCTTTGCTGCTTAATAGTATAAGGCAGCTAGATGATGTGATATAGAGGGCTGCACCTGGAGTTAGGAAATCTTAGATTCAAATCCAGCTTCAGACACTTACTAGCTATGTGAACCTAGGCAAGTCACTTAACCTCTGCTTGCCTCTGTTTCCTCAACTGGAAAATGATTATACTAATAGTACCTACCTTTGAGAATTATTGTGAGGATCAAATGAGATAGCATTTGTATAAAATGAGATAGCACAGTACCTGACACATAGTAGGTACTTAATAAAGAAATGCTTGTTTCATTCCTTCTTTAATACCTTGGGCATGTCATTTGTCCCTTCCCGACCTCAGTTTCTCCTTCCATAAAAATTATAGGATTGGACTGCATGATTTCTAAATTCTCTCTGGCTCTAAATTCTATGATCCTTGAAAATAAAAATGGCTCTGGACCTCTGTTACTTCATCTGCAAAAAATAAGAGGATTGTGCTTACATGATCTCAAACATTTGGTGGTTCTGAGACTTTTTACAACTTTCTTTTCTTCAGAGTCTGTGAATCATTAACCTCAGTAATATAGACCACATCTATGTGATATAAATGAATTGGTTGTGTTAAGAGAAATCCTGTATTTTCAGCTGTCTTCTTTGTGACTTGTGTAACAGTTGATTGGTTCATCCACTGAACCCTAAGCAGTTAAATGACCAAAATCATGGGATCTACTAAGCTTTTGCTTAGTTATCAAAATCGTACAGACCTGACCTGATGCTACAACTTATGATATTGCTACTGGATGAGACCAGTAACCATTTTATAGGAGAACTCTGAGCTTATTCAGGTTTTCACTTGAACATTTACCTAATTGTTATGCTATCAGCCCTCCCTTCCTCAAAACAAAGTCAAGTGCAAGTCATGTCATCATTTCTTCCATGGCATGGTCTTCTTCGGCAACGAAGGACGAACACAATTGTTATGCTGTACAGAACTTGATTTACTCACAGTATATCAAATCTGTGAAGTAGTAATTCACATTATAATGAAACGATGCTGTACTTGACTTTTGGAATGTTCTCCTCACTGCAGCAGGTTATCTAAGGAATTGAATTCCAACACTCCTTAGCTTTAGACTTCATATAGCACTCTGTGTTGTGCTATTATGTTATTTATATCCGTGTTTGTATCTCAGGCCTCTGCTAGAATGTAAGATTTATTTTTTTTTCCAGATCAATCTGGCTTTCAGTGAATGACCAATAATAGGCCCAGCCTAAGCCTCAGTGGCTCATTGTTTAGATTTTGATGGCTTAGAGTGAGTGTGAATATCAATTGTTTTCTGTTCTGCTGGAAAACTGTTCCTCTCCCAGATCGATATATTTAGGAAGGTAAATTGGGCCATCTTTTGTCTCATTTCTTAACATAACCCTTAGTCATTGAATGGACATGGCTTCAGACAGATTGTGACCTGAGAAAGACCTTAATTTAGAAAAGCCAAGCTTACCCACTTTATTCTGGGTTTTCACCAGTCCTCTTGACCTTTGCCTTACCACTGGACTCCAATGACTCTGGAAGAGAGAGTGAAGCCGATGACTTTGGGCAGCCCTGTCTCACTCAAATTCATGTGCAAGTCAGAACATCAACTCCTGATATAATCTGGTCCTCTTGAGAACAAAGGACCACCACCACCAGCACCACCACCACCACAAAGAGGTGTTTTCCAAGGGTGGAGCCTATGTTTTAATCTTTACAGCTTTTAGCACAGTCCTTTGACCACAGAATGTACTTAAGAAATTGTCAATTGTTTTGTTGTCAGTAGTGAATTTAATTCTTTTAGAAACAATATTTTAACTAGGATGGAAACGGAGGAATGAGTGGATACAAGAGTCTCAGGCACAAATGCTCAATAAGCATTTATTGAGTTGAACATTAATATTGTTTGAAAATTACAGCTTTTCTGTCATTTTAATTCCAGTTCTTTAGCATCTCTAGAAGATTTGGACTGGTTACCAATAAACCAAACTTTCTCCAAGGCTGCTGAAATAGGACTAAATGTGACCATTACGATGCTGGAGTTTCTCCAAGAGAAAAAAGTGGAAATTACTGGTATGTGCTCTTAAAACTGTTGCATAGTAAATGTACAATATTGTAGAAAATCTTCATGGAGATATAAGAGACTGTTTATATAAGTGCAAATTTTAATTTGCAAGACAGTGTTTGAAAACTCTCCTCTCTATTGCCCTATGATGGTTTTGAAGTCTGGGTCTTCCTATCTTGCCCAGGCTAGAAGTGCAAGGCCCGATCCCACTACTGAACTGAACCACAGTTGCCAATGCTCCTGCTCCTTTTCCAACCTGAGTTTGTTTCTCTTTAGACAAAAAACTTAGTTTGGCTACCCAATTGGTGTGGTCCACTGTCCATTACTACCAAACTCGAGGGGCCCTCTAAACTCTGGCTGGGATTACAGGCTCAAATGTAAATCTAAATTCTTTTGGGGAACAGAACAACGATAGACAAGGTTCATTCATAGGCAACTAATTATGTTTGTTTTTTGCCTTGATACAGAGTCAGATTTCATTGTAGACTAACAGTTTTTTAAAAATCTAAGGAAGTCGTAGGTAGCCAAAAACACTTATCTGTGCTAATAGATATGTGGAAATGTGTAAGCTATGACTTTGTTAGTATGAAGATTTCTTTCTATCACCATAGGCAACTATGACTGTATCAGCTGAATCCTAGGAAGCTGTTGAAAGCACATTTAGGTTAAATGACTTGCCCAGGTGTAATGTTAATGTAAGGTTAATGAAGTCCATTAATAGACCTCAGATACATTTGTTGATTTTTAATGAGGCACTGAGAGTTGTGCCCTCCAGCTCTGAAAAGTATATAAATACTCTGAGATGAGGTGTTTTTTGGGGGCTTATTCATTGGTAGTGTTTGGCCAGAGGAGACTCTGGGCAGCCCCTAAGGAGCCCCCTGGCTTTGAAAACCCAGATGTTCGTGCTTCTCTCTCTGATAACCATGTATGTATTATCTATGACCAGACAGTTGGAAGCCCTGTCTGTTGTCTTTCTGCTTGTAATTTCTGTTGGTATTTTCTCTGAAGTTCAGGGTGCTGACTTTTCCCGCTGAACTAAGTGAATGATATACGTGCTTGATTAAAGTAGATTGTTGACCCCTCAAAAGTTGCTTTCCTTTTAGAAAAGCAGATCTGAGAACCTGTACAGCGGGTTCTCCTGTGTATGTTGGGGTCCTTACTGTTACACCAGAATGCCATATCTAGTGTGAGGTAGGCTTTGAAGCCATGTTCCTTATTCTGTCTAGTATTCTACTTTCTATATCATGCTGTTATATTCCCCCCTCTCTCAAGAAATCTAGAGAAAAATTCTGAAACCTAATTTGAGCTGTTTCAGTCTTAACAACATATGACCTTATGTTGTTGATAAAGTATTTGCACATAAGTATTTTGTAAACTCTAAAACCTCCCAAATAGCCTGATAAATTTTCTTTACACTAAAAACAACTTGTGTCACCACCCTCTTCATTTAATCCTCTGTGTCTTTTTGACCTACCGACTTATATATGCTAAGTCATTAGTTAGGAATTTTTTTGCTCAACAACAGAGATTTTTCAGGAGGTGGCCTATCACAATTAGGACTATAAATGGTTAATTTCCTGTTGTTGAGTCCTTGACATGAGGCATAATCGCAGCTAGAATGGCTGTACTTTCTTTCTCATGAGTATCAAGCTGCAAAGGAAAAAAAAAGCCACATAAAATACCTCATTGAGTTAGGCTCCGTGACCTCCATTTGGCTAGCTTCCATTTGGCATCCAGTATATTTGTGTATTGTCCAAATTGTACCAATTGATTTACCTTATACTTGCAAATATAATTGCAACTCAGAGTGTAATTAAACAGAGCTATTTTCTTTGAACATTTTTATTCTGGTTGCCAATGACTCACCACTAAGAGAATGAGATTATGTCAAAAAATAATATCTACAAACTAATGAAAGTTGTTTTAATTTCTCTTGTCTTTATGGGAATATATTCTTCCAAGTAAGTGGAGTCAAACATTTTAATTGGAGAGAATAAATTATTTCTGAGCCTTTGGGGCTTACCAGTTCAATTATCATAGTCCTTTAATCTTGGTGTAAGAATAACTGAAATATATTCTTTAAGCTGGCATTAAGCAATACATTTCTATAACCAATTTGTTACTTTTGGGCTATCAACCTTTTGGGAATTTTTTGGGGTTTCTTTTCTTCTTTTTCAGAGAAATAAAATTCTGTATTAGTGTTTAAAGAAATGTTGGGAGTTTTTTGTCTTGTGGTGTGGTGGTAAAATCACTAGACCAGGAGTCAGAAGATGTGGCCTCTTTAGACCTCACTATGTCAGTGAAGAACTGTGGGACATGGGATAAGACACAAACCTTGGTACAGGTGACCTAGCTTCCCACACTGCTCAGTACTTTAAGGCTGCCAGATGGTTGCTCACTCAACTCTTTTTTTTTTAACTCCTCAAAATTTCACCACCTCATTCCTTTTTTCCTTCCTACATTTGGTTAGTAGAGAAAGCAGTAGAGTCTCGGTTTCTTAGTGCTTCTTTTTCACTCATGATCCCATCACATCTATCTCTTTAAGGACTTTGGTATAGCCCTCTCTCTCATGTATGCATTCTCTCTCTCTCTCTCTCTCTCTCTCTCTCTCTCTTTCTCTCTCTCTCTCTGTCTCTCTTTGCCTCTGTCCCTCTGTCTCTCTCTGTCTCTGTCTCTCTCTCTCTTTGCCTCTGTATCTCTCTGTCTCTGTCTCTTTCTCCCTCCCTCCCTCCCCATTGTATTTTTCTTTCATCACTCATCTCCCTATAAGGATGCTCTAGTCTCTCTAATGCTCAAAAAACCTGCCTTGGGGCAGCTTTATCTGCCAAGCTGCTTACTTCTCTCTACTCTCTTTCACTGAAACTTTTTACAAAAGTTTTGTGTATGTAGTGTGTCCACTTTCTCATAACCATTTATATGCTAAACTCCTTTCACTTGGGCTTCTTCCCCTATTTTCCTCCTAAAAATTTCTTCTCAGATGTCACCAATGACTTCCTTATCGATACTAAAGAATTTTTCAGTCTTCATTATTTTAGACCTCTCTATAATTTTTGAGGTAATAAGTTGCTTGCTTCTGGGTAAATTCATTTCACATCTCTATCTATCTACCTATACAAAATAGGGAAGCAAGAAAAACACAGACATGGCCACATAAATGAATGGAAAAATGTACAAAGTATATTTATAGATGTGTAAAATGTTATTTACATAAACATGTATGTGGCATATACAAACACATCTATATGTGTATATATCATACATGTACTACATATATTGAAAGGAAACATTGTATAGTAGAAAGTTTGAGTTCAAGTATTGTCTCTGACAATTATTGACTGTGTGACCTTAGGCAAGTGACTTAATATCTTAAGGCTTTAGGAATTTCTCTAAGACTCTAAGTTGTAGAGAAAGTGCTGACCTAAGTTGGTAGGTAGTTTTTTCCTTCCAAAGAGTTCTTTATACAAAGGAAATCATAGATCCACTCATTAGCCTTATAAATAAATATTTGTGTGTGTGTGCGCGTGTGTATACATACATATATACCTACATACATATGGATAGATTGAGGGAGGGAGAGACATAATTTGTAATTAATTTGTTCAGTCTTTGTCGCTCACAGTTTCATTATTTCATGTTGAGTTAAGTATGTTAATTTTATTTTAAATGGCATGCAGTTGAATACATTAACCCACACTCTATCAAGGACATTTTATGATCTTTTCTGCTGATGATCTATTTTTTCTTCAAATTCCTCATCATTACAACTCTAGTACTTAGCAGGTGACTTTAGACAATTTTCTTAGCAACCTCATTTGACATTTGTTTTTGATATGCATATCCCTTAGTGCTCTATTAGAACTTGAGGGACCTATGTCTAAAGTCTGATGTCATTGCCACTAGCTGATGCTATGAGCTAGTTAGGTAGCATTGGTAAGAAGTAGAGATGTCTGCTACATCAGTTACAGAGTACTTCATGTAACTGTCCAGGTACTTGTCTATAAAAATAAAATTATTCGCATACAGGCACATGTCACATAATGTTGTCCCAACAAGTGCCATCTTAAAATAACATCATGAAGATATTACAGCAACCAATCCCATAATTTTAAAATCCTGCTGTATTGGTCTTTCACCCAGTATGCAAAATGGATGATTGCTTGCCACTGAGAATGCTGTAAGCCAATTTTTTTCCCCTTTGTAATCAAATAAAAAGGATGGGAAGACCTCACAGTAAAGGGGAAAATATGTCAAAAGACTAGTAGAAATTATCCCTCCCCTTCATTATCAATAAATCAACCTGTAAGTATTTATTGTGTGCTTATTATGTTCCAGGCACTGTGTTAAATGTTGGGGATACAAAGTCGAAATCAAAACAATCTTTTCCCTCAATGAGCTTACATGCTACAACATGTACACATGGAGATATATATGTAGGAACATACAGAATGGATGTAAAGTAACTGATTGAGAAGATACTAGCATCTGTCAAAAGAGATGGAAGAAAAAGAAAGGCCTCCTTAAGAAGGCAGCACTGAGCTTATTCCTGACAGACAATGGAGACCCTAAGGGGTGAAGGTGTTGTGGGAGAACATTCCAGGCAAGAGAGACAGTAGGGGCAAATGCAAGATGGAGGGTCATGTGTGAAAAGTGGCAAATCAGTCATCATGATTGCACTAAAGAAGGTGTGGAAGGTAAGACAACTAGAAGGGTAAAAAAGGACCACGTTGTGAAGAACTTTAAATGACAGACAGAAAAATTCACATTTAATTCTGTATGTTTGTTCTTCATTCTTGGAGAGGACCATGACATCAGGGAGATGATGACAACAGTGACCATTTACTTTCACTCTGAGTCGAGGGCCCCAAAAATAGTCATTAAGTGGTGTTTGGGCAGGAACTTATTGATGTCCAATCTATGCACTCCAGAGTGAACTGGGTTTAAGGTTTGGTCTTTGAGAAAGAAATCTAGTCAGTAAACCCCAAGTGAACTAGGCAGTTTTCAGCCATCAAAATTGATCTTCCTTTGGAGAGGAGAGAGAGAGGGAGAGGAAGAAGGAAAGGGAGAGAGGATGGGGAGAGGGGTTAAATTTATTTCATAGGCTGAGGGAGGAGAAGAAAGGGAAAGATAGAGAGACATGTGATTCAAGGACTTACCATTACACATACATAATTCATCTGTCTCTACAGTCTTAGAGAGTGTCCACAGCTAATATATGTCACAGCCAGTACTGGAACCCAGGTCTTCCTAACTCAAAGGCTAGACCTCTATTTATGATCTGACTTTTCCTCTCTACATGTCCATCTTATCCTTGTTCAATTGTTTCACTTATATCTGACTATTAATGACCCCATTTGGGGTTTTCTTGGCAAAGATACTGGAGTGGTTTGCCATTTCCTTCTCCAGCTCACATGAAGATTATTTAGTGGGGTGTGACTGGGCAGACATGAACTTTAAGAAAATCATTTGTGTGGCAATATGGAAAACTGATTGAAGTAGAGAGAGGCTGGACAGAAGGAGGTCAATTAGAAGGCTATTGCAATAGTCCAAATGAGACGTGATTAGGGGCTCAACTAGGGTGGTGGCAATGAGAGTGAAGGGAAAGGGACATACGTGAGAGATACTGGGATTAGAAATAATATTTGGCAACTGAATGGATGTGTACTTGATGGAGAGTGAGGAACTGAGCATGATACCAAGACTGGAAACCTGAGTGATTGATTAGAAGGGTGTTAGTGTCCTTAACAGTTAGTGGGGAGAGCTGGAAAAGGTGGCTTCAATGATAAAAATAATAGGCTTTTTTGGGGGTCATGTTTAGTTTAAGATGCCCATAGGGAATTCGGTTTGAGATATTCAATTGACATTTTGTGATGGACACAGCTGAATCTCAGTAGGGCATGGAACTCAAGAGAGAGAGACAGGGCTAAACAGGTGGGAGTCAGCGTGTATTGGAATGGTAATTGAATCCAGGAGGAGCTGATGATGTAATCTAATAAGAATATAGAGAGAAAAGAGGAGAGTCCTGGACAAAATCTCAGGATATACCTATAGTGAGTGCATGTGACATGGATGATGGTCCAGTAGAGGAGATTATGTGTGACCTTGGCAGGAGGAGAATCAAATGAGGGAGCTGTCATGGAAACTCAAAGATGAGAGAGGTTTGGAGGACCCACATCTAGCCAGATGGAGTATCCTGCTAATAAAGTTTTAAACACCCTTGATTCATCCTGACAAGAAGCTGAATGCCATGAACATGCCTACCACAGTCCCTTCTCTTCTTAAGCACTGTGAAGCTGCCTTCTGGTTGGCTACATGCCTTCCATCTCTGGCATACTGAGGTGCTGGCCTTTGCCTTTGCTCAGATAGGCCCTTGTTCACACTTACAGGGTTGGTAAGGTGTTATCCATAGGAAAGGGTAACCTGTGACCCAAATCTTCAAAAATTGTCACCCCCAATTCATCAACTTCTTTTTTTCTCCAATTTCTCTTAACTTGGCAGGTCACAGCTCTGGTTCCAATCCCTACCATCCTTCTGTCCTCAAGCCAGCACTCCCAAATCCCAGCCAGCTGTGCTCCCTTCAGCTCAGCCCTGTGGCCCTGATTCCGTATTTTAGATTCACATTTGTGTGATGACATTCTTACAGCTTTGATAGTTTAAATGTTGGCTCCCCAGAAAAATCTCCTATTTAGTAAAAAGAGTATTGAATTTGGAATCAGACTAGATTTCAACTCCCACCTCATACACTTACTAGCTACGTGATTCTGGACAAAGCACGTCATCGCTCTCAGCCTAAATTTCCTAATCTCCAACATGGAGATAATAATAAAACCTATGTTACATGATCGTTGTGAGGATCAGATGAGGTAATATGTATACAACCTTAAAGTCCTATGTTAATATTATTATTACCATTATTTTGGAGCCAACTGGTCCCTGAAATGCTGTTTTGCTTAATATGTTTTTGTAGAAACACAACGACATCAGGTGAGCTCTCCCTGGGTTTATAGATTAGTCAATTTTGCCATTAAAGAAAGGTGAAATATTCAATTCCAGACTCAGCTCATTTTTCATGTGTAGTATCTATCCAGTATGTACCATTGTTCATATAACTTCCCTGTCAGAGTATGTACATGGATGCTTTTCATTCACTTATTATTTTCAGTGTGGATAAGATCAAATTCCTTAAAAAATGATGGATCTCATTTAGGAGGCTCTATAGTTGGGGACCTGAGGCAATCAGTAAACTGTCACATATCAAGAAGAGCATCCAGAGGACCTCACCACATAGATCAGGGGTTTCTAACCTTCTTTGTGTCATGAACTCCTCTGGCTATTTGGGGAAGCTTATGGACTCTTCTCAGAATAATATTTTTAAATGCATAAAGGATGATACATATGATTACAAAGGAAACCAATCATGTTGAAATACAAATATAATATTAAAAAAATATGGACTCTAGATTAAAAACTTATAATTTTTATGGAATTTCTTCTACTTCCACCTATTCTCCAACTCTTATTTCTATCATTTAATTTACCTCTAATAGAATTTGACATAAAGAGAGCGTGAACTTGGGGAATGGATATTATGAGAAGTGAAGAAATCACGAGAGGGTAGCTGTGAGAAAAGAACTTTAAAAAGTTTTATGTGAGTTGTTCTTAATGTTATTATTAGAAGTCTAAGGCTTTTGGCAAAGAAGGGGCTTGACAATATCTCTTTTGATTTTCTAGCTCAGATCTGTCTCTATATAAGTCAATATTCTGATTAAAGCCATCCCCATAGCCAATGTGGTATGCTGCCAAGCCCGGTATGCCTTCCTACACGAACTTTTATTCCATAGCAGGGTGAGATGAAAAGCTTTTGGATTATCTCTGATGGGCACCTTCCCCAGGGCCCACTTTCTTCTGAAGTCTCTGCTGTCTTCATATGGTTTCCACTGAGCTGTCCAGAAACTTCCTTTTCTACTCAGTGGGTGGTCTGTTGCTTTTACCATTTCTGTGACAATTATGCTTTCTTACTATCCTGCTCTCCTGATTGATTGGGGTGAGTTGGGGGAGGTACATGAGGCAGGGGATGATGAGAAGAGATGATAAGAGACTTTATTAAAGTTAGCCTTTTATGTTATTCTTTGAGTCTCTAGTACAATCTCAGCCTGGGTCTTTTTGCAGTTACAGTAACCTTGCAAAAGTAACAAACAAGTAACCCTTCAAAAACTGTCATTGGGTATAAAATCTGCAAGTAACCTATGCTTCTCTGTGCTACTTTTCTTGCAAATTTTGACATCCAATGCACCCCTTATGTCTTATATTGCAGTTCTTAGAGATAATATGCTCAAAGCTCTTTCCTATCAGAAATTGCTCATGAATTCCTAACAAAAATAAAATGGAGAGGCACGTTTATAAAATTTACCTCCTTAATGTCACTTCATTTAGGTCACCAATAGACCCAAATCCATTTTATTTTGATTAAGAGATTATGAACTAGAGAAAGAATTATGGAATGTAATTGTGGAGAATGACAAAGGATATTTGAATAAGAATTTAAAAAAAATTCTAGAAGATTTTTAGATTTTCGCAGAACCATGGAATGTTGAAGCTGGAAGGAACCTTTGAAATCTAATCTAGTTTTTGTTTTCACTTTCCAAAAAAAAAAAAAAAAAAAGGAAAGGAAAATGAGATGCCTCAAAGTAACACAGTTAGTGACAGTGTTGTTTGCTCATTGTCCCATCCCATTTCTTGACTTTTAAACCAGATTTCCTGATTTCATGTTGAGTTCTCTTCTATTAGCCCTTGATAAAGTAAAAAATAAATATTTATAACCTGGAGAAGAGGACTTCCTCAAGGGAGTCATATTACCTCTCATCAATACATAAAAGGATGGTTGTAAAGAACATTTTGTGCTACTCCAAAGGGAAAACTAGGACTATGGATAGAAGTTATAGGCGAGTAGAGGAGGAAAAGTAGTTATTAGAGTTATCCAGGAGTAGAAGAGGCACCTTCACTATCAATCAAGAAGAAGCACTTCTCTCTTAATGAAAATGTTCAAACAGAGGAGATAAAATCATTCGACAGACAATATAGAGGATTTTTTTTACATTGGTTTAAGATTGTACTAGATGACTTCCAAGATTCCTTGAAATTCTAAGAATGGATGAATCCAAAAGAGATTATATCCAAAAAACATTATATAGCTCATGTGGATTGAACAGACACTTACAGATAATATCAGAGGTTTTCCCCAAGGAGAATATATTTCTTTTCTTTCTGTGAAAAGGGGAACTTAATATACCATAACAGATTATAATTTGTCTGGAGTACTAGATATGTCATTCTGTTTTACTCTTTGGGTTGTTTGCTCACTATTTTCTTGATGTTTGAATATTTTCACTTTTTTTTTACTCTGCCATATCACATTCCATATCATCTTTGTTCTTCAGTCATTTCAGTTATGTCTCACACTTCATGACCTCATTTGGGGTTTTCTTGGCAAAGATACTTGAGTGATTTTTGTCATTTCCTTTTCCAATTCACTTTACAGATGAGGAAACTAAGACAAGCAAAGTTAAGTGACTTTCCCAAGGTTATAGAACCAGTAAGTGTCTGAAGTTGGATTTGAATTCAGGAAGATAACTCTTCCTTATTCCAAGCCTGGTACTCTTATCTACTTGGTCACCTAGCTGCCCTGTGCCACCTTACCTTAATTCATGCCTTTTCCAGTTGTGTATGAGTTATAAAACTAATATTCTAATTTTTGATAGACTACCAGCCCCAAATCAACTTAGTTGCTTATCTCATCCAGTCTAGTCCAATCATATCTAATCTTCAGCCCAATGTAAGTATTCCCTCTTCAGGAGGACCTGAGTTCAAATCTCATCTCAGACACCTGACACTCACTAGCTGTGTGACCTTGGGCAAGTCACTTAACCCCAATCGCCTCATTCTGGGTCATCTCCAGTCATCCTGATGAATATCTGGTCACTGCATTCAGATGGCTCTGGAGGAGAAGTGAGGCTAGTGACCTGCACAGCCCTTCCTCACTCAAAACAAAGTCAAGTGCAAGTCATGTAATTATTTCTTTGATGGCATGGTCTTCTTCAGCAACGAAGGATGAACACACACACACACATACACACACACAAATGTTCCCTCTACAATGTCTCTGACAAATCCATCCCCTCCCCTAATTTCCATAACTACTGAAGGATTTATCTGCTATTGTGAATTTATATTTATTTCCACTTAGATATTCTGTTTCTTGCTGCCCTTCCATCCACACTTTTTTGTGTACTTTTTTCTTGAAGAGGTTGGTGTTATTTCTGGATACTTTTAGCTGTGTCAGTTTGTAAGGAAATGATGGGCAGGATAAACATTTTGAGACTCAACTATGCTCATGTATATATTTTTAAATAGGAATTGGATACAACTTGTCACTAAGAAATGTGGTGTGGAACCCTTTGAAGCTGAAATCTGATTTGACATACAAATACGGCTTTGATGACCTTCATGTTGAGAAGATACTGAATTACACCGGCAAGTTAAATGAGGTATAGATGTTCATTGATCCCTCATCCCTTAATTACTTCATAAAAGTCACTCTAGAACTATACAACAGCAGTGACATTTTCTGTAGGTGTTGAAAATAATGATTCCTGGATGATGAAACTATATCCTAAAAAGAAAATGAAGGAAAAACAGCTTTTGCTTTTATTTTCTTTTTTATGCATGGTGTCTTTGTAACAAGTTTTACATGCAAAGGCAGTAGTCTAGTAGTAAAGCATTATAGAATGATATGTCAACAATGTTAAGAAACTGCTCTTGTAAAAATATTAAATATCAGCCCATTCAGATCCAATGTAAAAAGCAACCCACATGAAAGTCTACATGATGGATTACAGAGGGTGTTGGTCTTAGAATCAGAAAGGCTTGAATGGCAATCTGCCTCTGACATTTACTACTTGTATGACCATGAAAAAATCATTTAACCTTTCTGAGTCTTGGTTTCCTCATCTGTAAAATGGGATAAATACTATTATGTGCCTAACCCAATGAAGTGGGAATCAAGTGAAATATAAAGAGTGTTTTGTAAACCTTTCAATATAAACACTATTTATGGTAATTGTGAGATTTTTGATTATGACTGAAATTCTTTGTCTAGTATCTTTATGGCATTAGGTAACTTTTCTTAGAATATCATTAAAGTCAGACTCCAGGATCTGTTATTGGGAATATTTTTTCTTTTATCCTTTGGATTATAAAAAAAAAAATAGGTGTCAAACTTGGTCAGGAAAACGGGCTGTATGTATGAGGAGGAGTTAGCCTGTAAAAAGAGATCTGGTAGATAAAATTCAAGTATCCAAGTAAGACTTAGCTTATTTCAGATATATAGAGATAATAGAACCATAGACAGAGTTAGAAGGAGGTTTAGAGATCATTTAGTACAAACCTCTCCAACCCTTCTCCCCCATTTTATGGATGAGGAAATTGAAGACTGAGGATAGTAAGGAACTTGCCCAAACTACAAAGATAATAAATGCCAGAGTCAAGATTTGAGCTCAGGTCCTATGTCTCTAAATTAAATACTCTTTTATAGTCACATAGATTTAATAGAATCATAATTGGAGATCAAAATTTAGATCAGGCTTGCACAACCTGTGCCTACAGATGGTAAGTGGCCTGAGGGCACGATGAAAGATTTCCAGTGCCCCAAGAAAAATGTCAATTCTCTATGATTCTCAATCCTCGGATCCTCGACATTTTTTGAGAGTTGCCTAAAATCCTTTGGCAGGCCACAGGTTGTGCAGGTCTGCTTTAGATCATCAATTCTAACCCATCAGTTTTACAAATGAGAAAACTGAAGCCCAGAGAGGTTAAGTGATTTTCCCAAGTCAAAATAATTCATATGGTAAGTGAGTACATCCTGGGTACCTCATTCTGTTTCTGTATTCAAGGAATCTCTGTGTTCCTGCTTTGGGCCAGTGGCCTTAATTCAATTACTGGCTTGCTGCTTCTTGGAAGTATCTGGAAGAAGGAAGGACTTCCTTCATATAGTAGAAGAATTTTGGGAAGCAAAGCCATTGATGATTCAATTGAATTTAACTGTGTTCAAGGAATTGTGCTAAGGACTTTGACTACAAAAACATAAAACTTTAAAACTTTGCCCTGATGGTGCTTACATTTTGTAAGGGATATACATTTAATTTGTTAAGCAAAGTTACAATAATTTGAGGAAGGAGAGAACATTAATTTCTGAGGCCATCAGTGAAGACTTCCTATTGGAGTTATGCTCAGGTTGAAATAAGTCATGACGGAAGCTAAAGATTCTAAGTTGAGGTGAAAGAGAGAATGCCTTTCAAATATGGAGGACACACATGGAGAAGGGAAATGGAATGATGAGTTTTTGAGTAGGATAGCTTGGCAGGAATGTACAATGAATGAATAGTAGTACTGTGAAAACAGTCATTTTGGAGTGGAGAAATCGTAAGCTCATGTTAGAGTCATAAAAATAAATCTTAATTTTATTAAATTACAGAACTTTGCTAAAGTAAAGATCCAATTTGTTTTGATCACAGAGTCATCGACAAAAATTGCAGACTGCTATACTGTATTTAAAAGATGTCTATCTTTTTACCTATCAACTTCATGACCTTTTCCCTTGTGAAAAAAATCAATATAGATCACTTAAACTCAGAGCTGAAAAGAAATGAAAGAAATAAGCAGGCTTTCCTAAATGATTTTCTATAGTAGATCATATCTTCACAGTTCCATAGTTACCTAAAGGTTACAGAGAATATAAGAATTTTTGTTTGTTTATTTTAAAAAATGACTCTGTAGGACAAAATGCAGCCTTAAAGAATCTTGTCCTAAAATAATATCTTCCCTACAGATGTTAGGATTGTATAAGAGTACCTGGTAGACACTAGCACAAAACTCACTTTGTTAATCAAGGCATAAAATACACCATTGACAATATTTTCATTGATTCTAGAGTTAGCTGGATTCAGATCTCACTTCTGATACTTATTGCTTCAGTGACTTTGGGCGACTCACTTACCTTCCATGACCCTCAGTTTCCTCATCTGTAAAATGAAGGGTTAAACTAGATGGATTCTCCTGTTCCTTCCCACTCTAGATCTATGCTCCTGTGACCTGGATGTGGACATCTGGTGCAATTTGATTTAACTTCAGTTTCTTTCTGTATAACAGCAACAATAATGATAAAAACTTTTATTGATTAGTCATTTCATTTGTGTCTAACTCTTTGTGACTCCATTTGGGGTTTTCTTGGCAAAGATATTGAAGGAGTTTGCTATGTCGTCCTCTAGTTTGTTTTTATAGATGAGAAAACTAAGGCAAACAGGGTTAAATGACTTGCCCAGGGTCACAGCTTATAAGTGTCTGATGCCAGATTTGGACTCAGGAAGATGAATCTTCTTATGAGTCCAGGTCTAGCACTTTGTCCCTTGTGCCACCTAGCTGCTCAGTGATAATGACAGATAACATTTATATAGTTCTTTCTCTGTGCCAGGCACTGTGCTAAGCACTTGACAATTATTATCTCATTTGTTCCTCACAAGAATCCTGGAAGATAGGTGCTATCATTATCCCCATTTTACTGATGAGGAAACAGACAAACAGAGACCAAGGCTTGCCCAGGATCACACAGCTGGTAAATATCTGAGGCAGAATTTGAACTGAGATCTAATTCGATCTATGATCCTCTGTCCACTGTACCACTTAGTTGTATCAAATGAAAGGACTGAGCTCTGTAGTTTCCTAGATCACTTTCAACTATAAATTCTTTGCTACATATACTTTAAAAAATATTTAATACCCTATGTTTAGATGCCAAAATGGTGCCTGCTTAGGGGTAGGAGGGAAGGTATGGTGTTATATCTGAGTTCATGATCAAATTATATGCCTGGGTTGAAGGGTAGGGCAGAGACATTGTTTTCTGGGGACCACTGAAAATTCTGTGCATTCAAAGAACAGCTACTTTCTGATAGTTTCAACCCACACCATTACAAATTGTGAAAAAAAATGAATATTTCATGTTTTTGGGTAGTCACCATTATCCATTGCATAAAATACATATAGGACAGTACAGTGGAAAGAGTGCTACTTTTCAGATCTGGAGACCTAATCTTGCTGTATCAGTAGCTGTGTGACCTTGGATGACACTTTATTGATCTTGTGTTTAAAACATATTACTGGCTGCCTATTGCCTGTGAGATAAAATATAAAATCATTAGCTTGGTATCTTTGGTCATGCACTATCTGGTTCCCACCTACTGTTTGAACCTGATTTCACACTGATCTCCTTTATGTAGACATTAAGTAGACAAAGTCAACACTGATGGACTACAGTTTTTCCCTAATTTTGATATATCTTTTTCCTCTTTGCATTCACAAGAACCATTTCTTGAGCATGGGGTCCCCTCCTCTTCTTCTGTCTTTTAAGATTTAATTCAAGTGAGAACTGAGTAAATTTACAAGAATACAAGTCATTCCTCAATTGTTAAATGGTCAAAGGATATGAACAGTTGGTTTTCAGAGGAAGAAATTAAGGCTATTTGTAGTTATATGAAAAAATGCTCTCACTGTTGATTGGAGAGATGCAAATCAAAGCAACTCTGAGGAACCACATCACACCTGCGTGTGTTCATCCTTCATTGCCAAAGAAGACCATGCCATCAGAGAAATAATGACATGACTTGCACTTGACTTTGTTTTGAGGGAGGGAGGGCTGTGCAGGTCACCAGCCTCACTTCTCCTCCAGAGCCATCTGAATGCAGTGACCAGATATTCATCAGGATGACTGGAGATGACCCAGGATGAGGCAATTGGGGTTAAGTGAGTTGCCCAAGGTCACACAGCTAGTGAGTGTCAAGTGTCTGAGGTGAGATTTGAACTCAGGTCCTCTTGACTCCTGCACTGGTGCTCTATCCACTGCACCACCTAGCTGCCCCTACATCACACCTAGCAGACTGGTTAACATGACAAAACAGAAAAATGATAAATGTTGGAGAAGGTGTGGGAGAGTTGGAACACTAATTCATTGTTTGTGGAACTGTGAGCTGATCTAACCCATCTGGGGAACAGTTTGGAACTGTGTCCACAGGGCTATAAAAATGTGCATATCTCTTGACCCAGCTATATCACTTCTAGGGCTGTATGCCAGAGATCATAAAAGGACCCACATATACAAAAATATTTATAGCATTCTCTTTGTGGTGGCCAAGAACTGGAAATCAAGGGCATGTTCATCAACTGGGGAATGGCTGAAGTTGTGGTATATGAATGTAATGGAATACTATTGTGCTATAAGAAATGATGAACAGGTGAACTTCAGAAAAACCTGGAAAGACTTTTATGAACTGATGCTGAGTGAAGTGAGCAGAGCCAGGAGAACATTATACACAGTTACAGCCACAGTGTATGAGAACTGATTTGGATAGATTTAGCCCTTTTCAGCAATGCAAGGACCTAAAACATTTCCAAAGGACTCATGATGCAAAATGCCATCCACAACCACATCCAGAGAAAGAACTATAGAGTTGGAACACAGAATGAAGCAGACTATTTTCTCTTTTGTTATGTTTGCTGTGTTTTGTTTTTCTCATGGTTTCTCCCATTCTCTACAACTCTTCTATGCAACATGACTGATGTGAAAATGTGTTTCACAGGAATGTGCGTGTAGAGCCTATATAAGATTGAATGCCATCTTGGGGAAGAAGGGGGGAGGGAGGGGAGAAAATTTAAAATTAATGAAAGTGAATGTTGAAAACTGAAAGCAAATAAATTAACAAATTTGGGGAAAAAAGATTTAATTCAAGGGCCACTTCCTCTGGGAAGTCTTCCTTGACTCCTTTTCCACCCTTCTCCCCAATTATCAGTGCACTTTCTTCTCAACATTCCTTATTTCATTCTTACTTGTAAATATGTTGTATCCTTCTTCTGCCTAATAAAACAGTGATATCCAGCTCACCAAGAAACAAGGGCCAACAGAGCCATATATGCATCAGGGCCCCTGTTGACCATTAAACCACATATGTATATACATTTCTTTTGTTGAGACTAATATATCAATACATTTGAATCAGATGAGAACTACAGTTTAATCTAGTTTGAGCCATCTTTGGGAGTATTGCAGTTTATGTGTTTGACACTTCTGTAACAGAATATGAGCTCGTTGAGGGCAGAGCCTATTTACTCATGTCTTTATTGTCCTAAAATCTAGCACAGTGACTAGAACAAAGTTAGGAAAAGGTTGTCGGATTGGATGTCTGACTGCTTTGGGCTTCAATTTCCTCTCTGTAAAATGAAAGATTTGGGCCAGATAATTTCTAGGGTCTTGTCCTATTCTAAATCTGTATAGTTCTAAGTCTCTGCATAATGTTATACCTACTGTTAAAGCCTTTTTTGTTACACTGCTCTCTGTGTATCTCTACACTATAGTCAAATAGGATAACTTTTGTTGTGCTTTTTCTTATCCTGCCCTCTCTCACCTCTGGACCTTTGCCCCAGCCATCCATTCCCTATGTATGGAGTGACATTGTCCATCCCTCACCCCTGTCTAGTAAAATTTCTTTCAGACCGCAAGGCTCAGCATAGGTGCCACCTCTTACACGAAGCTTTTACTAATCCTCCCTCTGTACCTTGTGTCTCATAGAAAAGATCCCTCCCTTCTTGAATCTCTCATAAATTCTCCTTCATTGTCTTCACTTCATTCTGCTTAATTGCACTTCAGTCAAGCAGCATGTAGTCATCAAGTGTATATAATATTCTAGGCACTGTGCTAGGAGTCCTGGGAATACAAAGACAAAATTGAAACAGTCCCTGCTTAAGGAGCTTATATTCTATCAAGGGAGATGTTAAGTATATGTATATGTGTATACAACGTGAACATAATGGAAAGATAAAAGAATTCTCTGTTGGACATGTTGAGTTCAAGTTGCCTATGGTATATCCATTTAAAAATGTCTGGTAATCAGTTGGTGAGACCCATTTGCTGGAAATGAAACTCCCAGTAGAGACTAATGTTGAGTATATAAATTTGGGTTCCATTTCCATAAATATGATAATTTATACCCGTGAGAGCTGATAACATAATGAAATGAGAGAGTTTTAAGTAAGAAGAGAAGAGGCAATGAGCGATATGGGATATGAGATAATGATCAAGCGAGGGAGAATGAAAAGGAACATATGGCTAGGAGGAAAATCAAGAGATAGCAGTAGCATGAAAAACCAGATAAGTTATAGTATTCCAGAGGAAAGGATAGTAAACAGATGCTTCATCAAGGTCAAGAAGAATGAAGATTGAGAAGAGACCATCCAGTAGAAGGGATAGATGGCAATTAAGAGATCACTGATTATTTTGGAGCAAGAAGTTTGTGTTGGGTTATTATGTTGGGGAGGGATGGAGGGAGAGGAAGTGGATGCATACTTTTCTAGGAGATTGTCTGAGAAAATGAAAGGAGATATGGAATGATAGCTAGTGGAGATGATAGGGCTAGAAAAGATTTTTTAAGGATGAAGGAGAATTGGGAATTTCTGAAGACCATAAGAAGGGAGCCAGTAGATAAAGGCTGAAGATTAGAGGGGATGATTTGGGGAGTGATTTGCTGGAGGAGACCAGGCGAGATGTGATTAAGGGTACATGGAGAAGGGTTGATCTTGCTAAGAAGAAGTGTCATCTCTTCATCAGAGACAATAATTAAAATTTTTTTAAATCATAATTATAATGATTATTGTTTTTATTCTGTATCCTTCCTACAAAGTTCCTTAAGGGCAGAGATGGTAATCTTTTTCAGCTTTGTGTTTTCTGTAAAGTTAGCTCTTAATGTTTGTTGAATTGAGTTGAATTAAAGATGAAAGCAGAACTCTTCCCCCTAATCCTGTGTAATAGGAGTAGTTGTTCAGTTATAACAAAAACATAATGGTATTATATGCAGGCTTAGAGAAGTCAAATTTTTTGGTTCTCTTTTGGAAGAAAAAGCATTTGTTTGATGGAGGTTTATTTACCTTCTTGGATTCAAATCTACATTTGAACTCTTCAAACTGGGTTACTCTTTGATCTTAGCAAAACAGAGAAAGAAAATAATGCCTGCATGAGCTGACAGACTTTATTTTCCAAGGACAAAAATAGCAACAGAAATCAGTCGCTCTTCCTTTAGGCGATGCATGGATGAGTACCTTGAATAGCACCATCTTCATGTGCTTGCCCTTGTAAAACAACTTTGTCTTATTTCTTTTGGCATAATGAGAAAAATTAAAAGAGCATTTTCCTTTTGTTTTCTTGAAATAACCATTTCAATAATTCACAACAATGTAAACAATCAAGAAGAGTCAGTAAGATACCTGACCCCTGGTGCTTACCTTCACTAACCAGTTATTTGTAGAGTTCTTGATTTTACACAAATGAAGTATTACTTATAAAACAGTGTCATTTAGAAGAAAAAGCAGATCCTCTTCTAAACATATCTTGTGTCATTGCCAGATTCCCACAGACAGCTCACTGGAGCAGTTTGTATGTTCAGCCTTGTTCAACACATCAGAAGCTGAAGTTGACAACAGCTATAATCGTGGAAACTGTAACATCCAGTGGTCAGAAGTCAAAGGCTATCTTGTCCATTCAGTCAGCTGGCTCAAAATCTACAAACAGGTATTATTCTATGGAACAGGATCATTCTTTTCCTCATTTGGAATGTTTCAAAGAAAACCTGATTCACACACTATCTGTTAACTTTCTGAATTATTGTTTCTCAGTTGTCAACTTCAGAGATTGGTGCATTGGATAGAGTGCAGGCTTGGAGTCAGGAAGACTTGAATTCAAACCCATCTTCAGACACTTGCTATAAAAGTGACTCTGTAGAGGTCATTGGCACCTCTATTAACCTCAATTTTCTCAACACTAAACTGAGGATAGTAATAAAAACTACCTTGCAGAATTGCTGTGAGGATCAAATGAGGTATTTGTAAAATGCACTTCACAAAGTACCTGACACATAGTAGGCACTATATAAATGTTTATTCTTTCCCCTTCACCTTCCCTTTGTTGGGAGATGTGGGAGGCTAAATATATTTACTTAAGAAAGCATTGAAAATTTGTAAATTTTGCTATAGCTTGAAGTATTTTTTTTTGGTAAGACTAATGCATTTGCTTTTGGTGAAATGCTGATATTATTTAACCCATTGTTAATTAATTCACAATTCTATGAATTTGGTAGACAAAAAACAGGACGAAAGTTTTCAGTTTAGACCATAGAGTTAGTTTGCAGAGTGAACAATTGAGTTTTCATACCTTTTAAACTATCATTATCTGTTCAGTAGAACAAATCATAGGAACTCAATGTGGCATTGCCCATTTAATTTAAGCTCATATTTAATTCTACAAAAAGATCAACAATTTTGTTGATGTGGGGGTCCCATCTACCAATGAAAGTTGAAATCTCAATACAACTCAGATTGAATTACAGATTGTCATGGCCCAAAATATCCGTGATCTTGGTAGCAATCCTTCTTATAATCAGCCTCTATGATCTAAGTTTGGCTAATCTTTGAACAACAGACACACTTTATCACTCAGAGCTATCTTGGCTTTGTGGTTCATGCTTGAGTTCCACAGACATAACCTTTTAGAACACAGCATCTCTGTCATGCCATGGGGAGGGAAGGGGCAGGTCTTGGACTGAAGAAATTTATGTTTAAATGAACAATATTTAAAATAATTCAATCCACATTTTAGAAGCAGCTGGTTGCAGTGGATGGAAGCTTGGCTTTAAGTTCAGTCTATAAACATACAGATTCTGTGATCATGGGCAAATCGCTTAAGCTTTAAGTGCCCCAGGCAACTTTAAGACTGAGTTGCAGAACCAGGTGTTAAGCTGTACTGGCAGATAAAGGTTCCTCATGGAAAGTTCCCCATACCAAAGAAATCACCAGTCTCTTTCAAAAACTGCCCATCATGCATTTCCTCTTCCAGATACCCAAGATGAAATACATAGCATGTGCTTAATAAACAATTGTTTTTGCTCTTCCCCATATGCTGAAATCCAAGTATATAGAGAAATATACCTAAATATGATAAGCCTAGCTTTGTACTTTTATCTAGCATGTATTGTATATGAGTTTTTATAAAACTGTTTGCATGTTGTCTCCTTCATTAGAATATAAGCTCCTTGAAGGCAGGGACTATTTTCACTTTCTTTTTATCCCCCAGTCTTTAGCATTGTGCCTATCACAGAGTAAGCATTTAACAAATAATTGTTGACTAACAATAAAAATGTAATGATAATAACAATAACTGATATTCATATAGTATTTTAAAATTTTCTTTATAAACATTATCTCATTTGATCCTCACAATAATAAGTACTATAGATATTTTTAATACTCATTTTATAGATGATAAAACTGAGGCTAAGATGAGGTAAAGTGACTTGCCCAGGGTCACCTGACCAATAAATGTCAGAAACTGGCTTTGAATCCAGGTATTTTTGACTCCAAGTCTGGCATGCCATTTACTACATCTTGTTGCCTCTCAAAGTTATTTTTTCTATGAATTTTAAACCTCTTGTCATTATTTCTGAGTTCTCTAAAAGACCAAAGAAGCTTGAATAACATAGACACATCTCATTTTAAACAACTGTGATCTTTTTTTAAATTTTCAGGTGATTCAGCAACGGCTAAATGGTAGTGTGGTTCAGAAGATTCTTACTGCAATGGAACAAAGTCTAGTGACTTTCAGAGATCAATATCCTGAAGACAGTGATTCATGGAAACTGACATCAGTGCTGCATATCATGATTCACCTCCTGGATGACAGTGTGGGACCAGAATCCCTTCCAAACTACCTGCAGTCTCCAAAGATGTAAAGCAAATTTGCCATGTTTCACAAATGAGTATAGACTAGATGACATTTGATTTGACCGCATGATAATCCCATTAGAAATGGGTACTGTGCAATACAGCCAACTGCACATTTAGCTCCGTTTATACTGTCCCTCCCCCCACCCCCACTAGGTTCCAGGCTTCTATCAAGAGCCATTGTTGGCATTATTTGTAATTGAGGATTGTTAATTTGATTCTCAAAATAATTCAATAGAGATTATGCCTAATAGCAACATCACTAGCTGAAGGAGTCACTAACAGGATGTTTTAAATGCTCAGTTCAGTTGCCATCATTTTTTGTTCTTATTTCAGAATGTCTAGGAGCTGGGATTTCATCAGCATGGGTGCTCCCTCCTTTGATCGTTACCCTTGGCAATAGATCACTTTTAAGAATTGCTATGGCAAAAAAAAAAAAAAATGTCACTGTGTAGCCAGTCTACTGATACTTACTTGTCATGGGTGCTACTTAGTTTAACCCACACCTGGCCAAAAGTCCCTTTTACAGCTTCCTCAGCAAGTAGTTACTTAGACATCGCTTCAAGGATTCAAATGAGTTGTTATTTATGAACAACAGATGCAGTCTATTTCATTTTTGGATAGCTTTAGTAAGTAGGAGGCTCTTCATTATACAAATACTATATTTGTCTCTTCAAACCTGCATTCATTGCTCTTAGTTCACCCTCTGGAGCCAGAAAGAATAAATCTAGTTCTTCCTCCATGAAAGCCCTTTAAAGACTTGAATACAGTTATTATATCCCCTACTGTCTTCTTCTTACCAGGCAAGACCAAGTTCCTTCAGTGGTTCTTCATGTGGTGTGGTAAATTATTCTCAGTCAGCCAACATTTATTGAATGCTTATTATGTGCCAGGTACTGGGGTTACAAGGCAAAACAAAATCTGGGTCCCTGCCCTCAAGGATCTCACATTCTATTGATGGAGATATCATACAAGCAACTATGTAATAAAAGACACACACAGTATTAATGGGAGATAATCTCAGAAGGAATGCACTAGCAATGAGGGATATCAGGAAACCCCTCTGCAGGAGGTGGGATTTGAGCTGAGTCTTGAAGGAAACTAAGGAAGAAGGAGGCAGAGATGAGGAGGAAGAAAATTCAAGGAATGGGGAAATCAATGAAAAAATGTTACGTTGGAAGGTAAAGTATCGTGTATGAAGAATAACAAGAAGGCCAATATTGTTGTATCTCAGAGTATGTGGAGAGCAATAAAGTATAATGTTACTGGAAAGGTAAAATAGGATCTTTTGACCAAGACAGTTGAACATTATAGATGCCTTTCTCAAAGATTTCAATCATGAAAGGGAGGAAAGATATAATATAATTGATGGAAGGGACAGTTGGATCAAGTAAAGATTTTTTTTAAAGATGAGAGGAAATGTGGGTATGTTTGTAGGAAGGAGAGAAGTAGCCAATAGATAGGGAGAGATAAGTAATTAATAAAAACAGAGATAATAGAGGGAGCAATCTGCCAACGAAGCTAGAATGGAATGGAAGTAGCAAGGAGCAGGGACATCTTTTATGAGAAAAGAATGAAGGAGTAGATAGTGGAAGATGTTTGAATCATGCGAGATGAGGAGGAGAAGGGGAGAAAAGGGAGATTTTTGGCAAATGACCTTAAGGTTTTCCAGTGACTACATGGTCCTCAACTGAGGGGACAGTGGAAGGAGGTGTCATGGCAGGCTTCAGGAGGGATGAAAAAGCTTGTTATAGCGGCTATGGTGAGTAGGAGAGTGAATCAGTTAGGTGGAATTTGAAAGTATTGTCTTGCTTCAGAGAGGACCTAGTTGGGATTATGGAATATAAATTTGTAATGAATTCTTCAGCACAGTTTTTTTTATTTCCTCTAATTCCTTTCATTAGTAGAAGTATATAGATGATAAGGCATCAATGGTGGGAATAATCTAAGTTTGGGGCTTGGCAAAGCATTATTGGTAATAGGATAATGGAGTAAAAGATTGAGTGCAGAAAACCATGTAAGGTGGAATGACTTATCAGGGGGTCAAGATGTGGAAGGAAAGATAACGTATCCTGTCAAAGGTAATGGCCTGGGAATGAGTTGAGTAGAAGATATATTATTGGTCATTGGGCAGATGAGGAACAGAGTTGAGGTCCTAATGCAGAGGGAAAGATAGAATGATAAAGAAATTATGATGAAATAAAGGCATTTCAAAGCTCATGAAAATGGAAGTGGCACACTTGTGAGTAATGTCGGGGTCAAAGATATGCCCATCTCTATCTGAAGTAGAGGGAAAGGGTAGGTCATAAGAACTGAGTAGATTGAAGAACAGGGAAATTAGAGTATTTGAGAGAGTATCAATGCATATGGGGAAGTCCCTTCGTATGAAATCAGGGTTTTGAGTAGAGAGAAAGACTGAGAGTGAGATACTAAAATCACTGAGGGAAGAAGAAGAGTAGCCCAAATACACTTCCCAAAGGAGGAGATGTTACTAAATGCTGGCCATAGGAGTCTAGAAGTGATCAAGGGGATCAGTGAATATTTCAACCCATCCCTCCATACCATGGGCACAGTTGGGTACAGTACGAGTTCCATTATTACTGGAAAGCTTGGCTAGATATGTTGTCATTAGGCATCCACCAAGTCTCAGTAAGAGGAGTGGAAAAGGAAATGGTTTAATATGAAAGTAAGCTTATTAACTATGGAACAGAAATTCCAGAGAGCACTGAAGAAGGATTAGTCAGATCTGTAATAGAGGATTTTGGGGTTAGGGTTGTGGAGAATGGAAGTAAGGGAGTGGATTGTGGGACATATGCAATAATTTGTACAATGATAGTAGGTTTCAGAATGACTGGGATAAGGAGTGTATGGTGGAGTGGGATTATGTTAGTCACTGAGAAATGAGTCCCAGCAGAGAATCATTGGAGATATGTCTTTTGAGGGAGTCAGGTTATTTGACTATTCAAAGCCTTCTCTGGACCTCATAGCACGTAATGGTGTTAAGTCTTCTGATGCTCAGAAGCCAGATTTGTAGGATGCAGAAATAGGGGAAAGTATGGTCTAGTGTCAGGACAGCAGGCAGGAAATGACCAGTCAAGGTAGCTCAGACTGAAGAAAGTTCTCTAGAATACTAGAGAAGGGGGGACTTGGATCTGGGCCTGATGCAAAGCTCCCTGAGAGATCTCTGGAGCAAAGGGATCACAGGTCAGGGCTACCTTTACATACTTTCCAGATTGTGAACTTCCTTGTGAAAATGCAGTGCCAAGAATTCAGCAAAGTACTTAAAATTTTGTATCTGACAAGGGAAGAGCTTAGCAGGACTATCATCTTTCAGATTCTGGGAATTATTCTCTCAATGCAGTCTTAGATTACATTAGCTCCTTGGAAATATCTTCCTCAGATAATTTCTGAGGAACTTGTCTACCTACTTCTTTCCCCTTATGTACTTGTGAAGCTGATAGACCCAGATGTAGATTTTTACACTTATCTTTATTAAATGTCATTTTATTAGATACTTCTCATTGCCATAAGTGTGCATATAGAATGTACCAACACACTAAGGTACACCTAAATCTGTGCTGTGTGCATGCTGAGTCTTTATTTTTAACCTGTTGATGATACTTTGATTCCTGAATTTGTTGTCTAATGCAAGAGCTATCTGTTCCCACTTTGTGTCATCTGGAAATTATGTAAGCATGTCTTCATTCAAGTCATTGATAAAAATGTTAAAAACCAAAAAGCCAAGGGGACATTCGCAGGTCATTCCCTTAAAGACTTTCCAAACTGACATTGAACCATTAATGATTACTCTTTGTGTCTCAACATCAATCAGTTCTGAAATTGACTTAGATATAGAACTAATATCTCTTTATCATATTCATAAGAATAGCGTGAAAGACTTTATGCAATGCTTTATGTACAATGCTCTGGGTAAATGATATCTACAGTACTAATCTGATTGATCCGTCTAGAAACTGTGCCAAAAAAGAAATAAGTTTATTGTGACATGTGATCCATTATTGATGTAGTCATAAGGCTGTGCAATCATAAAGGAACATTTAATTTTCATAATTCTGTATAGTACTTACATGATTTATAAAAATCAAGCTATTCTTGCCTTCAATTAGACTTTTAATAAACAATATTCATCAACAGATCAGGGAAAGTTTACATCACAGTTATAATAGTTAAAATAGTTTGGGGAGAATCATAGAGTCTTGTATTTGTCCTTTGTTCTCGAAGAGAACCGTGACATCAAGGAGATGATGACATGACTTGCACTTGACTTTGATTTGAGTAAGGGAGGACTATGCAAGGTCATCAACCTCTTTCTTCTCCAGAGTCATCTGGGTCCAATGACCAGATATTCATCAGGTGACTAGAGATGGCTCAGGATGCAATGGAATATCCTGGCCCTTTTAGGCTGACGTATTTTCAGGTTCTCACTTTCAGTGAGGTAACTAGTGCCCATTCAGTGAATAGCCTTCTTGAAGAAATGAGTCAAGAGATAGTCCTTTTAATAGAAAAAAAAAATCCAACTGGGAGGGGAAGACCCTCAGGGTTCCTGGCCAAAAGAGAGACAGTTACTATTTACTACTTACATATATTTACATCACAGTTACAATAGTTCAGATGGTTTGAGGAGGATCATAGAACCTTAGGTTTTACAAAAACCTTATCTAGTTCAGTTTCTTATACAATAGAAGAATTGTCTTCATAGCTTTCCTGACAGGTAGTCATCCAACCTTTTGTTGAACACTTGTAGGGATAGGCAGCTGAGAACTTTGTGAAGAATCTCATTCCTTTTATGGATAGACCTATTTGTTGTATGCTGTTAAAATTAAATATCTTGCATAGTTTATCAAGTTCTGTACTCTGGATCTATGCAGAAGATATTTAATCCCATTTCTGCATGCTATTCCTTAAAAATATGCAAATATAATTATCTTTTTTGCCCAATGACTATAGACCTAATAGTGGTATTGCTGGGTCAAAGGGTATACACAGTTTTAAAGCCTTTTTGACATAGTTCCAAACTTCTTTCAACAGTTGTTGGATTTAGTTCGCAACTCCACCAACAGTGCCTTAATTTTCCAATTTTCCCACATGCTCACCAGTATTTATCATTTTCTTCTTCTGTCATATTAGCCAATCTCACAGGTGAAGTAATGTCTCAGATTTTTTTTTCTAGCTCTATAAAGTAATTATTTGGTAGTTTGACTTAGGGGTGATATTTCTGTATTCAGATATTTGAAGTGTTATCATGTGGAACAGGAATTAGGCTTACTTTGCTTAGCATTAGAGAACAGAACTAGGAGCAAGGGGTGGGAAACAGGAATTTCATCTTGATATAAGGAAAAATTTTCCTAATAATTGACACTATCTCAAAGCAGAATGACTGCCTTTGGAAGTTCCTTAGGTGGAACTTTTCAGAGAGAAGCTGGATGAGCAAATCTTAGGGGTGTTGTAAGGGAAATTTTTGTTACAGGAATTTGTAGCAGGATTTGACTCCATGATCTTTGTGTAATTTTTCACCTGAGAGATTCAATATTTGAACCAAGGGAGGAAATGATAGGTTCCTGGGAGCTTAATGATTTTATACTTCATTCTTAATTTCTCCTAATCTGGTAGTGGTAAATAAATATATTGATCTGCACCAGGTAGCTCAGCTTTCTTCAGCAAATTCAATATGGCAGTTTTCAGTTTTTGCCACTTACTTTTGCTGGAGGTTTCTGGTTGTGTTTTAATAAGAAGTGATTTCGTTTTTTGATTTTAATGAAAGGAATATGGGATCCACAAGGTGCACCTAAAATAATACCAAATTTATCCCATTAAAGGGCCAACAAGCATTTATTAAGGGTTAATACATTCCAGACTTATCTTTGCTTTCAAGGAGCTCCTCTTCTTATAGGGGAGAAAACATGTAAGCAGTTATGTATAAGCAACATATTTATGGTATAAATTGTTGGAAATTTCATGAAAGTGAGCAAAGCTTATTATAGAAGTTTGGATTTTGGCTGAGCCTTGAAGGAAGGCAGGAAAGTCAAGAGGAGGAGGTAAGAAAGAGAACATTCTAGTCAGGGGTGACAGCCAAGGAAAAGGCAGAGTCAGGAGATAAGAGTATCTTGCTTTACTAACAGCGTACAAATGTCTATGTGGTCACAATGTAGATTATACCTCTGATGCTGCAGGCCTACTGGGGTCCCTTCACTCCTCTTCTCAGATCTCTGTTGGATGTTTCTCCATTGTATGCCATCAGATTTTGCTCCCAGATTGAGGGAATTTGTCAGACACACTTTCCTGAATTTAACATAGAAAATGAATGATGATTTTAGCTTTTAATATGCGAATAAACTCCCGAAATGGTGAATGAATATTTTCCTTGAAGTTGTTTTTCACTTGCATAAGTGACATGTTGAACTAATTTCCATTGTGTTTTATAATGTTTTTGCCTCCAGATTAGCGTATCTGGCAAAATTTCAGACCATTCTTCAAAATCTGCCTCATTGGCCAACTGTGAAAAGATTGCTTCTGGTAAATGGAGCTCTCAGAAATGTGATCATCAAGAATTTACATTTCATCCGAGGTAAAACTTATCTGTTGCTTGCCACACACTCACTAATAGCTGACATGAAATCAATGAATAAACAAATATGGGATTGATTAGTAAGGGAGAAATGGAATTGACTGATAACATTGCCAATCTGGAAAATAATTCAACTTTCCAATATGTTCATATTTATTCAATTTTGTGATACTTTCTGGATCATCCCAGAGTTTATAAAACCAGGGCCCAATACCCAATATTGTAATTCCTACTGTATACTTTTCTTGCAAAAGAATATACAAAATGACAATGATGAGGCTGGTTCTGTGACTATCATATTGGTTGTAGCAATTCTAATTAAAAAATCTCTATTATGCAGTGGCAGGCCTAGTTTATCTGTAGTAGGGACAGGAAATTTTCTTTTACAGATAGCCTATATGGAATTTTCAAGGTCTTTTTTTTTTGAAGGGAGAGTGTTCAAGGGAAGGATTTGTGGGCTAGATTTAATACAGATAGTTGGAGCTATTGACGTTTGTATCTCAGAAGAGCTATGGTTCCTGGGTAACAATATCCACAAAGATAGTTTTCTTCCATGAAAGTTTGAGTCACAGTAAACACCAAAAAAAAGAAAATGGGAGAGAATAGCATAGAGTTAAGTATTATAAGGCTACAAATGAAGAAGGGACCTTGAAAGATGACCAAATCCAACTTTTGTTGGAATAGAAATGTCTTTTACATCAATCCTACAAAATTGTTTCCTAATTCTTACTGACAACCTCCCATAATAAATATTTTCCTCATTCTCTCCAGAAAGCATCCCTTCCATTTTGGATACTAATTATTAGTTTTCCATTATTTTGAATTTAACTTTAGTTCCCTAATTCCTAGTTCTATCTTCTAGTCTGATATCCTTTCCACAAAACAGTCCTTCAAATATTTCAAGACTATCATTGTCTACTCTTTTTCTAGACTACACCATCTCATTTCCTTCAACAAGTTTCTGATGCCCAGCTTTGGAATTTCTTTACTCTCTTGTTGCTTTCTTCAGGGAATGTTCTAAAATGTTCCAACACTACCAATGTCCTTGGACCAATGGATAGCATATTGAAGTTATCACCTTCCTTGCTCTGGACAATACTATTAATGTCATCTAACATTACATTCATACTTTTGGCTTCATATTTTTATTTTGCCTCATGTTGACATGGTGGTCCTCTAGAACTCCCAGGTTTTTGTAATTAGTGACTTTCATAGTCATGTCTGTGTATTTTTGGTTTTTTGTATTTATCCATATTAAATTTCACATGGCTAGTGCCAGCATTCTGTTTCAATTTGCTGGATCTAAAATCTGTAATCCAGTGTATTCATGGTATTAGAGAAGTAGGATTTATGTTTATTTCAACTCACGTACTTGTCAAAGGTCTTTGAAAAAGGAAAATGAAACTGCTCAGCCAAGTTGAGAGTTCTATAGATCCACATTTCCTTATTCTTCTACTTGGCTTCAGCTCAAATTAAGAAAAAAATTTTTCTCTTGAACTTGTACTGATGCAAGTAATCAGGCTGCGGTGGCTACTGCCTTCACCTTCCTTTGCCCAGTAGGACTTTGGTCAGTTCACTTTTAGGAACAGAAAAAGGCCATTGAGGAATCGGTCTGTCCATGATCATGAGCGCTAACACTCAGAATTAGGGAATTCCCTCATTTTACACATTTGTCTTGCTTGCGACATCTTTCCCAGGTTGCAGGCAGTCTAAAAGAGACTCATTGTTTTAATAATAATTACATTTATTGACTTTTTCTTATTGAGTAATAAATAGTTATAAAGTGTATAGGTATACTTACAAAAACATGTTCATTTTAAGAATTCAGCATATAGATACATTTGAAAGATACATGGACTTAATTTAATAAACTCTCTTCTCTTGTATACTTCTGTGCAATTTTATAGAAGTTCTAAGTAAACTGGAAAGATTGGCCCCATTTTCTGAAACGGATGACTTGAGCTCATTGCAGTTGGAAATGGACACATTCTTTAGGGATTTAAAACAGGTAAGCCATAGTGAAAGATTTTAAATAAACCATTTACATAAAACCTACAAGGGACTTATGAAATATTCAGGCCTGTTCTCATTATAAGTTGCATTTGATAAAGGCATACAATTGTAGACAGGTTTTTGAAAGCCTTTTGGTTTTCACTTTAAACTTTTATTTTGCAAATTTATGTTATTATGACCAGCCTTGGGATGACCATTATGAAAACGATTTCTGAGTTCTCTGATTTTCTCTATATTCTGATTAACATCTTAGATGCTGACAAAGAATTACCCTTACACAAGCCAAGATGTACCTTTTGTTTCTGAAGAGAACTTTACTCTTTTGGAGAACTCCAAAGTCATGAAAATGCTAAGCCAATTAAGGAGGCACTCTCATTCTTCCAATGAGACAATCTTTTTATACAACCTACTCCATTCAGTCAAAGAGGCTGTAAGTATTTTCCCTACCATTGATATCTTGGAATATGTACTGACTCATTTTCTCATTTTGGAGGTTAAACTACTTGTTAACACATATATGCATATATATATATTTATATGCATATGGTCATAGAGTCAAAGCTGAAAGGGACTTTTGGAATTATCTAGTCCAACCCTTTCATTTTACAGAAGCAGCAGCTGAGGTCAGTGCTCTTTCCATTGTACCATCAAGATGAAAAAAGCACATTCTTAAGGTGTAAAGAAAATTTCTGAGTGTGTGCATAGGAATTTAAAAAGTAAAAGTAATGAATTCATTAATGTAATGCTCAATAATCATTTATTAAGAGCCTACTTTATGTAATACACAGAAAATACAGATAAACAAAACACATATAGGCAGAGAAGGGAGATTCAAGGTGCTGTGTGGGAACTGAGGAAGGTGATAGCTAATTGAATGAATTAAGGAAGCCTTCATGGAGGAGGTTGTATTTGAATTGGATCCTGAAGGCTGAGTGTGAATGAATGGATTAATGAAAAAAAGTTAATTTGTGCCAAGCCCTGTGCTAGAATTAAAGATGTGAATACAAAAGTGAAGTCAGTCCAGGCCCTCAAAAAGATTATGTTTTAATGAGGGGAGGAGGAATAACACATACAAGAAAATGGTGGCTAGGGATGGGTATTGTCATTTGGAAAGTTGTTGTTGTGCTTGTCTGTCAAAGCCGAAGAAAACCATGCCATCAGAGAAATGATGACATGACTTGCACTTGGCTTTGTCTTAAGTAAGGGAGGGCTGTGCAGGTCACCAGCCTCACTTCTTCTCCAGAGCCATCTGAATCCAGTGACCAGATATTCATCAGGATAATTGGAGATGATACAGGATGCACTGGAAAGTTATTCAAATGGTGAATGAAACCTTTCCAGTGGCAATAGCAGTGTTAATTTGATTAATGTTTACAAAACTGGAAGGTGGGGGTGAAAAAGGTAAACAAAAGGTCTGGTAGAATGTGTCTGGTAGAAAATAATTGGATGATTGGGGAATAAAATGAAGTGAGCCTGCCTAGAATTAGTGGACCTCAAGAAGAACTCACCAATCCAGATAATGGGGCTTCAAGGTGGGAATTCTAGTGATGACAAAGTTGATTTCTAGGCCATAGTCTCTAGTCTCAGCAGCAATTCAACTGGTAGGTAGAAATGAAATAAAATTTCAAGAGGTGATTACGGGGGAGGTCATTATGGGCATAGGGAATGGCATGTCTAGGATATGGCAATTTAGAGTGGGAAAGAAGTTTATAAATCACTTAGTTCTCCTCCCCTCCTATCACCCCTTTATATATGAGAAAAAGAAAACTGAGTTAAAATTGGAAAAAAGTGAAACCTAGATGGGAACTAATGGCCTAAGAGAATGAGGAAGGCACAGGAACCAATCATAATGAAGGCAGCAAGTAGATTTGACAGAAGTAGTGGTATGGGATTGATAGAGGAGACTGTGGTCAGAGAGAGGAATTTCAGAGTTTGAAAGCACAAAATCATAGAACTTTAGAACTGGAAGAGACCTTCACTAACATTTATTTTATCCCTTCCCCAATTTCTGATACCACAATTGGGGAAATTAAGGCCAATTTTGTCTTTTGATCATTATTGTAAGATAGAATAGTTACAAGTAGTTGTGATGTCTAAGGAATGACCTCCCAAATCCACAGTGAGTAGATGAAAATGAGAGGGAAAGGAGTCTATAGTCATGGAGGTTATTAAGATCCTAAGACTTGAATGTTAGAAGGGACTCTGATGTGATTATTGAAGACACTGAGAAGAACATGGCACGGAGAAGATGGTGAATCAAGTGCAGAAGTCTTTAAAGAAAATGGGAGAGCATCTTAGAGAGAATACAAGGAGGAAAATAGAATTAGAACCAGAAGACTTGGTTTCAAATCCCACTCTGACACTACTTGCTTATCATTGGGACCTAATTTTCTTCATTTGTAAAATGAGGTATTGGGCTATATGATCTCTAAATTCTCTTTCATTCTTCTGTGCTATTGGTGAATGACAGTGATGAGAATGGGGACAAGGTGGTGTAAATGGATTGAAGGAATTTCAAAATAAGCAAATGTTGGCATGGTGGCAATATAGAGGTATAGAAATGGCAAATCATTCCACAAACTCTAGCTTTCATTACTCCACTGATACTGATTTCTAGAAGTTATCAGTAGCTCCCAATCTCCAGATCTGGTGGCCTTTCTTAATCGTCATTCTTCTTTATCTCTCTATGCTATTTAACATCAGTGACAGGTCCTTCTTGAAATTCATTTCTCCTTAGAGTTACCTGCTATTATGCTGTATTTGTTTTCCTTCTACTTCTTAGATTGCTTCTTTTATTTTTTTGTCTTTCCCTCTCAGTCTTTGATTAAAGTAATCTGCCAGGACCCAAGCTTTGGAGGTTTGTTCTTTTTCTTATTTACCTTGGGAATCTCATCTATAACTCAAGGCTCCAACTATAATCTCTATGCAGATGTCTCCCCTCTTCTCTCTTCCCTGTCCCCAAACTATATCCTGAGCCTCTTTTCTAAGCTTCAGTTTTATATCTCTGGTTGTCCATTTGGATGTCTTGCCTAGAGAAGCTGTCTTAAACAAAAATTAGGTTTTTTTAAAGAATGTATAGCAGTCATCTAAAACTCCACCAAATTCATCATTACCCAGAATATATTTTTAATCAGGGTTCCCCATTGCTATTAATATTATCATCAATCACCTAAGCCTGAAGCTATGGGATGATGCACTACTGTTTCCCTCTTCTCTCATATCCAGTCAGGTACTAGGAAGGCCTCTCAGATCTGTCCATTCTCACTGGCATTATTATAAATTATACCTAAGGTGTTCATCATTTCATGCCTGAAATATGGCTAGTAATATCTCCTTCCCATCTCAGTTACTTTGTATATGTATATATGTGCATATATGTATATATGCTTGCATATATCCATAATACATATATGTATATATAGATATACATATGGGGCAAATAGGTGGTGCAACAGATAGAATGCTGGACGTGAAGTCAGGAAAACTCATCTTCTTGAATTCAAATCTGACCTCAGACACTAACTGTGTAACCCTGGGCAAGTCGCTTAACCCTGTTTGTCTCCGTTTCCTCATCTGTAAAATGAACTGGAGAAGGAAATGGCAAACCACTCCAGTATCTTTGCCCAAATGAGGTTGTGAAGAGTGGACCATGACTAAAATGACTGAATAAGCCTATATATATATATACACATATATATGTGTGTATGCATGACTGTATGTATGCATGTATATTATATATATGTCTATGTATATTTGTGTGTGTATGTGCATGTATCTCCTTTTATAGAATGTAAGTTCTTTTAGAGCAGGGATGGATTCATTTGTCTTTGTACCCTTTGCATCTACCACAGTACCTGGCACATAGTACAAACTTTGTAAGTGCTTATTGGATAATTTGTTGATTGTCATTTTCTATAGTCTCTTAATTGGCCTCTCCTCTTTTCATTTTATCATAGCTACCAGTATCATATTAATCTTCTTAATGAATTATTTTACACACATTCTCCTTTACTCAAACTCCTTAATAGCTTCCTGTTGCTTAGAGAAGGGATCTTAAACCCACACTATAGTCTTATTTTATATTGATAACAATTATCTATGTATATTCCTCCATCAAAACATTTGTTTCCCTTTTCTTCTTTTCAAAGATTTATACACATACACATGTACGTATATGTGTGTCCCCCCACTGTCTTCCCCAATAGAATGTAAACTTTGTAAAGGCAGTAACTATTTCATTTTTATTTTTATACCATTAGTTCTCAGTAGCTTAATAGATGCTTGATTGATTGTTCAAGGGAAGAAGAGTTGTATATTCTACTTTGGGGGAAAATGAAAGCATTGGGAGGATGTCCAGGTTTAAGTCCTTGGAGTATAGGAGGAAGTCCAAACTCTTTGCCTAACATTAACCTCCACAATATCGTTCCAAAATATGCACTTTCTGTGGACCTCAGTTTCCTTATCTATAAAATGGTCCTTTTCAGTCAGCATGGAGTTGGACTGGATATTCTCCAGGTTTGAACTCAAATATTCTCTAATTCTATCTCTTCAAACTTGTCTCTATTGTGATCCTACCCTGGAAGAATTGGTTTACTCATTGTTCCTCAATACATCATGTGCTTTCCCACCCCACTGCCTTGTGAGCTCTCCTCTTTTGACTTTGCTTTTCTAAAGTCTACTCTTCCCTTGATGCCCAGTTTAAGTGTCTCCTCCTCAGATAAAACATTCCTTAGCTATCCCAGTACTCAATGATCAGTCCCCACTTGGAATTTAATAGAATTTATTGTCTATGCTGCTCATTTCTATACTTAGGAGGTACTCATTTTTTTAATAGCAAAACTATGATAGAAGACTTTAAATAGCGAAAGGTTTAGAACATGAGGGTCTGGGTCCAATTCCTGACTCTTTATATACATATTTTTTTTTGAGGTGGGATGGTATAGTGTATAGAACAATGGACTTGGGATCAGGAATACCTGTGTTCAAATTTTACATCATACTTATTAACTTATTTGATTCTGGGAAAGTTAGTCTCTCCAAGTGTCAGTTTTCTCACCTGTGGAAATTAGGAGCTTGTATGAAATTGCCTTCAAGGATCCTTCTAGCTCTAAAGATAGATTATGAAGCGCAGACTAACCATTTTGATACCTGGGGCAATTCACTTGTTGGGGAAGGGAATCAGAGTGAGAGAGCTATAGAGAAATTCACTAGGGGTATATTGGTCACGAGTAAGGAAGCTTATCATCATCTGGTAGCTACCTATTTTAGATAATTATTGTTGCCAGTAGTGAACTGAGAATAAGTATGGATAAGTTAATAGACATCTGGCCTCCAATACAGGAAAACCTGGGTACCAGTCCTGTTTCTGATATGTGTTAATTATGTGTTCCTGGGCAACTGACTTAACTCTCAGTGTCCTAGGCAACTCTTAACACTATACAAGTTACAGAGGAGGTGCTGATTTGTCAAGAAATTTACTAAACTAGTGGAATTACAGGCCAGTCAAAAACAGTTTGCTAATCTCAATTATTGAAAAGATGTAGAAGAATTGCAAGTGTTTTCAACATCCTTTAAATTTTGTTGCATTGGACAGAGCTATGGTCACCTTGCCCTAGTTATGGGTCTCCACATCAAGGAGGACTAGCACCTCTGGTGTGAAGGCTTGTTGTGCCCTTTTCAGGGCTGCTTATCCATCTTTGGTATCTGCCAGGCACTCAGCTCTCACCTATGACTCCAAGAAGTTGTAGCATGTGCTACAGGACCACATCCTGGTAAAGCTGTCTTGGCAGATGGGCTAAACCAGGTTGAGGATAACCAATAGACCTCAAACTCATCAATGAGTTAAGGGAATGTCTATCCTAAACATGTAAAGACTTCCCCTGGTGGAATGGGTGGATGATAACAATTTGTTCCAATGGCTATGAAGTTGACCAAAGTAGGTACTGTGGAGTACTTAGAGCTTGGTCAGCCACAGAAGATACCAAGGTCATCCGTTGTATCCTGGGCCATTGCCAGTCATCATGACTTTTGCTCTGCCACTGGACTTTAAGACATCTGGAAGGGAGAGTGAAGCTGATGACTTTGTATAACTCTGACTCACTTAAATCCAATTCAGGATCAAATCACAACATCACCCTTTGTCATTAGTCCTCTTTATAAACAAAAAATGAGCAGTGAACAACAGTGGTATGATTATATACCCTCTCCCTATATCTCATACCTGTTTTGTATTCCCAAAGTCAAACAAAGTCCCATTTTGTAGGTGCTCAATAAATATCTATTAATGACAATTAATTTAATCTCAGAGTAGAAGAAATTAAGAAAGACCTCATTTTAAAAGAATTGACTTTTCAAACAATTCTTGACTTCTTTCTTACTGTTTTTTTCCATTGATACATCATAATGTTTATTTTTCAATCCCGTAATTAGAAAGGGAACAGAGTAAAAAAACATCATTTAAAACATTTATCATCAGGATTAAAAGACCTCTTTATGTTTCTTGAACTTTGTGGTTTTGATGAGTCACTTTCCTTTGCTGAGCTGTAATGTTAAGTAAGAACAGTAGGCTTCTGAGTTTCAAAGTTGTTGAGTATTAATTGGCTTACCTATCACAAGCTGAATTTCTCTCTTTCCTATTAAGGATGGGATTTTTCAGGAGGTGCTCTTTGGACAAATCAATCAGACCATTGCCATAGCAGAAGGCTTTCTGGGCTGGCAAGAAATTGAACAGCAACTTGCAGAGAGTACAACACTTTGTTCTTGGTTGTATCAGTCATTAAGTACCCAGCTATCCCCTGGAGAGGATAGCTCCTTCATTTATTGCCAGGAAAAGATCATTTCCATGATGTAAGTATACCATGTTACTAAAGAAAATCAGAATTGGAAGTCTAAATGATTTCAACCTTATTTTTAAGAGATGCACCAATCAGAATAATTTAAATTCATGCTTGATAGTGATCAAAATATGCCTCTTGTCTTAGAAGCATCCATTGTACAAAGGGCCCAGATTTTCTTTAAGGTAAGTCTGTTAACTTGAGTCTGTTAACCTGCCAACCTGGGAGAATCTATGTGCCAGACAGCCTGGTGGGCAGACAACAAATTCTTCATTTTCAAAAGAAGTCTTAAAGGAATGAATGAAAATTATTTATTAAGTGCTTACTATGAGCTAAGCATGGCTAAGTGTTGGGATAAAAATACAAAAGTGATAATTCTTGTCCTCAGGGAGATTATATTCTTTTTAAAAAATTATTTTAAAAAATGTTTATTAATTTTGAACTTAAGTACAAAAAGACAAAAAGGAGAGTATTTCTACATACACAGCTCAACACAGAAAGAAAATTCTATATGAAACCATGGATTTCCATTTCATATTGTTTACTTAATTTTCTTTGATTGCTCTTTTTTCCCTAATTTTTCCTCACTCTCTCTTATTTGATTTTTAAAGTCCTTTAAAGCTTTTCAAAGAACTCTTGTGGCTTTTTACCATTTTTCCTTTGAAGTAAGAATGACTTTTTAAACTTCACTATCTTCTTCTGAATATGAACCCAGGTCTTCTCAATCCCCATAGCAGCTCTCTGTGGTCAGGTTCTTTCTCATTTGTTTACTCGTCATTTCGTTCATTTATTTATTCATTTTTAGCAGCTTATTATTATAATCAATTTCTGGTCCTAAGGTATAGGGGATGATGCCTCAGATTTCGGGTTTTTCACATTGCTGTTTTCTGAGCTTTGTCTAGGGGCTCACCCTCTGGCACTCCTTTCTACCTCTGAGCTATAATAGCTAGGGCCCCCAGCCATGCCATTCCTGCAAACACTTTTCTTCCCTGCTGTCTGTCCAGCAGCAGCAAACTTCAGCGCAACCCACTGCCCTGGAACTGAAACCAGGGACTCTGCTCTCCTGCAAGTGCTCTCAGCCTGTAGAGTCTCTGCCCCTTCACTACCATACTCACTGGGCCTGTGCTCCCTCTTCCTTGTCCACCTGTGTCTGGTCAGCATACCTGGGTCTGACATCCAGTGACAGCAGAGGGTCCTTCAATGTTACCATACTCTGTTGCGTGACCCCCATACTGTCCAAGAGGTGAAAATTCTTAAAGCTGAGGCTGCTTCCCAGCTGCCCCCAGGACTAGTTATTTGTTGATTCAGCAGAGTCTGCCTGGAGGCATTTGCATTTCAATTGGGTTAAACGTCCACCCTGGGAGGCTGGGTCTTTTCTGGGGTCATCTCAAGTTGTCTTAGGAGGATAACTGCTTTACCCCAACTTTTAATTATTTCTACCACTCAGAGTTCACTTTGAGAAGATCTTTTATCTTGTTTGTGGGAGAATTTTGGAGAGTCCAGTATTTCCTGCTTTATTCTACCATTTTCCCACAGGGATATTATATTCTAATGGGGGAGACGAGATGCATTGAGGAGTGGTGGTCAGGGAAAGGCATTGTGGTCTGGGAAGTTACAGATGGTGAATGGAAAACATAAGGCAATCTATTCCAGAGGTGATGGCTAGCATTAATTTGGTAATGTTTCCATACTGGTGGTCCTGTGTCTACCACGTTGATATTAGAAGTCATTATTGTTCTCACTTTATAAATGGGGAAATTATAGCCCAGTGAGACTAGTGGAGAGTCAAATGGATAGTAACTTGAACCCAGGTCTTTGGACACCAAAGCCTATATAGCAATGCCTTTCTGTTATTGCCATTTTCATCTTCTAATTCCTGATTAGTTCATTTTTGGTAATATAGCCTTTACTGTTATAAAAGGGCTTTTAGAACTATATTCTAGTTATCTGGTGATTAGCAACTTTAGCTAAATTCAGCCTAGCTCCTCCAGCAGAAGAAGACTCTTCCCTTGACTGTCTTATCTAACTACGGCTGCATTACCAATGTGCTGCTCATACTTAGGCCCTGTGAACGGGTTATTTTTGATCTCAGGGGAAATAAACCTTCCTTTCCTTAAGGGCTTTCTTCTGTCTTGACTGCAAAGATGATACTTCATTGTTATTAACCACTCCAATTTAAATTTAACTTCAAGCTGCTGAGGTTTCATGATTTGTTGTGGTGGAACTGTCTCAAAGAAATCAGAGTAAGAGTACCTCTAATCCAGGTATAGGCATTTATTGAGATTGATGCCTCTCATGAAGCAGGCTAAGTTCCAAAATTTTTATAGGGTAAAAATGCAATTACATAACAGAAATTTACACAGAATATAGGAATATGATTAATATTGAAAAGGCAGGTGAAGTTTGTTAAGGGATTATTAATGGAAGAGGGGTCCCATCTTTGGTTTGGTGGTTAAACAAACATTCTGGTCATGTTGCCCTCCAATTGACTAGCTATTGTGGTCCTGTCTGGTCAAGGTAGATAGTTAAATATTGTGATCCTGTCTTGGGCCAGATGGATGACGTGATTATGATAGACTACAAGAGCACATCTGTTTCTGGGGATCAGTTTTGGGGATCATGGCTGGGTAGAAGCAATGACTGGGTTCCCATGCCTACTGTTTCTGTGAGAACTATGAGTTTCAGGGACACACCTATTGTCCTAGTGAGCAGTGAGCCATGTACAAAGAACTTAGAACACGGGGGTGGGGGGGAAGGGGGAGAAGGAGGTAAGTACAGTGGACCTGTAATAAAGTTTGACTATTAGGGCTGGGGGCAGCTGTATTAGGATTCCATCAAAGCTACTGTATACAGAACAAAGACCTCCTTTCACTTCCCCTAGTATAGGATTGACTATCGCTTCCCCAAGGGACTATACTTAGTTACGTAGGACCTCAAATGGCAGCTCAGTTCTTCCCTAATTAAAATGTATTAGGAAGTACATAGGAATCATAAGGAATTATCCCTGTAAGCATAAAATCTACTATATCCATTCTAGAGGAAGCTATATTCTAAGCACCAGTCAAGAAAGAAAACCTTAAGACTCCTGCTCTACATAAACTAAATATTTACTCAGTACTACTATATGAAAAGCAAAGAAGGAAAACACATGTCTATAAGGACGATATAGCATATTTATTTAATTTAGGTATATAAATGCCCAGAGTTACTTCCCAGTTAACTCAGGTTTCACAGTTTTAAGAGAGAAATCTATTACAATATTTTTCACAATCTTGAAGGGATAGCAAAATGACCTTTACAAATTCCTCCCTGTCCCCACTGCTCATGATTTCCCATTGAACATGGAGTTTTAGAAGAAAAACCATGTATACTAGACTCTATATTTTGGGGACAAGTCTGTAAGAGGCAAGTTTTTAATTGATCAATCCAAGCATTTCTGGCTTAAGAGATATCCGAATCAGCAGAGTCCCATCGTGCCCTTGGACATGCCTCCAATGTAAGACATTTTAAGTTAACTTTTTTGGGATTCTTGAATAAAGGAAATGTTACAATATGATAAAAATCAATTTTAGATTTGCATTTGATTTCATTGAATAGGTCAAATATCCCATGATTTTTCAGGAACATTCCTGGGGAATCATTCTCCTAAAACCACTCATCTCTTTTTTCCCCCACTCCTATCAGGGCTCCCACTCTTGACCTAAAGATAATAATCTGAAGGTCACCTGAAGTAAACAAAGCAATCCCCTCCTGAGCGATACTCCAAAACCTGGGATACAGAGATACATTTCAGGGGGTTCATAAACTTGAATAGGGAAAAAAAATATATCTTTATTTTCTCTAACCTTTAATTGAAACTTAGCATTTCTTCTAATTATTTAAAAAGTCTTCTGGGAAGAGGTTCATAGGCCAGAATGCCAAATGGGTTCATGATACAAAAAAGATCGAAAAAACCCTATGTTAATCTCTTCAGGAAATGGGGAGGAGGTGGGGGAGAAGGGTCCTGCCCTTAGATAGACCTTAAATAGACTTCAAGGAATGGAGGAAAGCAAAGGTCTTAACTAGGCATGAGGTATTTCTCTAAATTTGGTTACAAGCAGGCCCTTAGCTTTTTTTCTTTACCTGTTACACATTTACCTTTTACACATCTTCCTAAAAAAAGGGGGTCAATATGAAAGGCATTTTTCGCTACTTGTCCCACATGCCAAAACTCTCTTCCTCCTCATCTGTCTGGAATTCCTTCATCTCAGCTCAAGTTCTAGCTCCCTTAAGAACACTTTCCCAGTTCTCCTTAATCTTTCTGCTTTCTTTCTCTGATTATCAATCATTTACCCTGTATACATCTTGTAGCTATATTGGTATTTGCATATTATCTCCCTCTTTAGAAGGCAAGCTTCTTAGAGGACAGGTACTATATTTGGTCGTTTTTTGTACCCCTAGCATTTAGTATTAGTGCCTGGTGTATAGTAGATTCTTAATAAATGCCTGTTCGTGGTGGGTACAACAATGATGATGATGATGATAAAGACTTTAGACTGGAGAAATAGTTCTTAAAATGTTCAATTGAACAAAACAGGAGTTTGTTTTTTTTAAATATTCTTCCATAGGTTCAGTTCAGCATGGCATTCAAAGCTTTCCATAATATGTCCACAGCTTGCTATTCCAGCCATATCTCCAGCTCTACACTTATCTGTATCTCCCATCCTTTTGTCAAACTGATTATATGTTGTTTCTGAAATAGCTTTTGTCCTTTTAACCTAGAACATCTGTCCTTTGGATTTCCATCTGCAAAATTCCTGCCAATTCTCATGTTGTCTTCAAATGCCGCATTTTTTTCCATGAAGCTTTTTCTTATTTATTAATTCATCAAACATTTATTAAATGACTGCTGAGAGTACGAAGACAAATGATGGGGTGCCATTCTCACATAAATATATAGACATCTAAATCACTAGGAACAACATCTTGTTTTTATCATATTGGCCATAACCAAATTAATGTTTTTTTAGACCATGAGGATTAGGGAAGGTAACAGTGAAATTCAAATGGTAGTGATTACAACACAGCACCTTTGATTTTTAATAAAACTATCATTAATTTGCCTTATAAGAGTTTCATTTATTTTTTAGAGTTTTCCATACATTGGAAGAAGTCCAATTTGCTCTGGAACACAATAACTCCTGGAAAAACTTAACGGAATTTCTCAGGAAAACATGTGAAGTTGCTCATTATGTGAATGAACAAGAAAATTTACAAAGAGGTACTTTTGGTAAGCCAAAAGGCAGATCAGATTTTAACATAGGAATGCTTTGATATTTAATGATGCAATATGGTGGGAAAGAATATGGTAGAAAAAAGGCTAAATTTGAAGCTTGTATTCCTGTGTTCAAAATTTAGTGACATACATTATGTGACCTTGGACAAGTTGCTCACCCTCATTCAGCTTCACTTTCCTCATCTAGAAAATGAAGGGGTTGGAAGAATTAATCTCTGAAGTCCCATTCACATGGACACAGTAATGATATTATACCAGATTCATAGAGGTTTTAAACATTCCTACTTTTAATACACTAGACTTCCCTAGCAGAAGGATAGCAATCCTATGCCTTCTAGGTATTTGCTATTGTTTTCCATGTCAAAAGTCAAATCCTGAAATTAATTTTCCACCTAGCTACTTCTGAAAAATCCCCTTGTAAGGGAGCAAAACTGGATTGGAAAGCCATCACTGATACTTACTTTGTGTTTCTGAAAAATTTGCTGAAATCTCCAAGGATGTCAGTGTCTAGGTAAGTTTTCATTATTTACCTTCAAGGTCTTTCCATGATTCCTTTGGGAGATGAAGAAGAATTGTTGGTTAGATAAAGAGGTTTGATTTTGTAAGATAAAAAGAACTTCTTTAGGGATATTCATGGTCATCAAAACCAGTGTTTTAATATAGAAGGTTAAACTTAGAGTCACACACTGCCTTATATCCTAGTAGTGTCAAACTCAAACAGAAATGGGCCCCTGCAAGGCCACTTAAATTAGACAACTACAAAATTGACATAGTCTGTGTTGCATTGTATTTTTACTTACTTTGTTAAACATTTCCCAATTACATTTTAATCTAGTTTGTGGCTGCATCGGGAGTTTTGTGGACTCAGTGTGTGTGCCCTGAGTTTGATCTTGCTGTACTGTGACTACATAGACAGTTATAGAAAAAATTAATTTATTCCCTGAACATCACTAGACTTGGTTTGGCAGTCACAAAGGTGAAAATTTTCTCCTGAGAATGACTTAATAACAACAGGTCCTAGGAATCATTGAAGAATTGATTCTTATTGTTCACTGGAATGAAAAACTTACCAATATTTTCAAGTGGTACCTTCTTAGTTTAGACATAAAAAGTAAGCTTTGCTATTTTAAAATACAAATAATTGTTTTCTTTAATGGCAAGAGCATTTAAACTAAAGGTGTGCAACTGAAATATCTACAAAAATTCTTATCTGTTACAAGGAAGATATGTGTATGGAAATTTATTTCTGTGTAGCTATAAATATATTTGAAACTTGATAACATTATTGTTTGGTTCTTTAAAAAACACCTGTGTTTTAATATTTCAGGATTTTGATGTTCAGCAAGGATCTTCTGGAGATGGAAAAGAAGTCACATACCTATGAAGATGAAATGACAACCTTTTGGTTATCCTTTGTAGACTTTGTGGAAAAAATAGTACCGCCTCAGTCTCTGGTATCATCCAATCATCCCAGATTCCAGAACCTTGCAACCCTCACTGAAATTATCTGGAATATGACTCTTGGGTGGATGAATACTTCTAGAGGTTCAGAGACTGAACCATCTCTTAATACTCAGAAGTTTTCTGAATTTAGTAAAGAGGTTTTAGAGAAAATACAAGTTGTTTCACGCCTCTGGAAGAGGAATGAATATGAAGGATTTTTGAGAATCTTAGAATTAATACTTTATGAAATTAATCCTAAGCTTTTAGAACTATGGATGTATGGCATCCCCAAAAGAGAAAAGGACAAATTGGAAACTTTATCAACTCTTTTACATTTGTCCATTCCAGAAAATCAGAGAGTTCTTGGAAAAAACTTCAATATTTCTCCATATTTCCATAACTTATCTGAGTCAGAAAATTTAAACTTGGATTTTGTACATTTGAGTGAAATTGTCATAAAAAGTCTCTATGAGCTTGGATTAGTTAAGCAAGAACAAGTCACTGTAGCCCTGAATACAGTTTATGCCCTACACAACATATCTATGCTCTCCTCGTCATTTTCTGCTTCTCAAAAACAGTACTTGGAAAACATTTTGACTCAAATCTATCAAAATGTCTTTCAGGACAAGGATTCTGTTGTACTTCGATTATATTCTTCAGTTTACCAAGATATTTATCAGTTCATCTCCAGTTTGCAGAGTAGAAAGTCTTTGTCAACTTTCTTTATTCAAATTTCAAAAAGCATATCTGCTATTGTCAAGCAGTTTAATTTTCAAGACATGAGCAAAGGTTTTGAATTTCTGTCTGAAGTTACAAGCTTTCTTGATCGAATCTCTGGAGAGACACTTTGTGAAAAGCTCTTTTCAGTTTATAACTATCTGGAACTTCAAGTCAAATCCCTAATCCCCAAGGAAAACCAAGAAACAAAAATGATACATGCGACTCTGCTAAGTCTGAAACAGTTGCTCATAATAGATAAGAATTTTCGGATGTCATTACTTCACTATCTGAATCAACTTTTCAACAGCTCAGTAGCAGGACACTTGAATAACCAATGCTTTGATTTGGATGATAGGCTTCTCCCTTTGAATTGGTCAATGAATGTGACAAATTCCCTAATCCTTCCTTGGATCCATATGCTTTCAAATCTAACAGAAAATATTGTCATTAATGAATCTTTAGCTATGCAGTGTACCTTTTCATGGGTCCAAGTGTGGTTTGAAATCTGGGGTGCCATGTCTCAAGTCTTAAAATTTGATTCCAAGTTTTTTCCTTCTCTCCAGATTGGCCTCAGGGAACTTTCTTCAAAACTGGGAAATAATTTTGAACATTTTGAAGCATGCCAGAAAATATTTCCTGACCATGTTTCTATAAGATTTATCAAAAGTTTATTAAAAAATATAGTTCAAGATGATAATGCCACAAATTGGAATGCCCTTACTGGTCTCTCATCTGTGCTAGACAATTCAGTAGCCATCATGAAATCACTAAACAAAGAGGAAGTAAAGAAATCTCTTTTGACAGTGGAAAATGAAGTGCTCAAATTAAAAGACTCTCCATTAAATATTAATATTACCAGAAAGTTTTTTTACTCTCTGTTTGAAGTTTTCATGGAGCTAAGCAATGCAACAGGAAATATAGACAGAAATTTTCTAACAGGCTTTGGAGAAGAATATGAAAACACCTTCACTGTTTTACAAGAGACAATAAGATTCCTTAGAAATATATCCTATACCCAAGATTTATTGTCTTGTACTGGCATTTTACAGAATATTACCAATTTAGTTATAGAAGGTGATTTAGCTTTGAAAAATATGTCACAAAAATTATTAAGTGTGCTGGCAATTTTAAAATCCATTTTAACCTCTGAAGATACAATGAGTAGACTAGAAGGTTGTATTGCATGGACAGACATAATTAGAAATCTAGTTGTCAGATATAATACTACTTCATTTGGCCACTCACAAGACTTTTTAGATTTGTTGTTAGCATCAAGGAATGTCAACAACACAAAAATCACAGTGAGAAAGATGTTAGATTTTGTTACCATCCTATTAAGTTCAACAAAACCTCTCTGTTCTTTGAATAATTCAGATATGCGTTGTCTGGATGTTTACTTTAGAAATGTAACTACCTTTGTAAAAGTTGTAATTGCTTCATTGTTTGAAAAAGAAAAGATGCCAATGCTTGACTTTATATTAATGATTTTAAATAATTCAGAAGACCAGATCAAAGTAATTATCAATAATTTAACAAGAACCTTAGAATTTTCATCTGACATACATGGGAAAAAATTTACTGAATTAATCATAAGAGCCTTAGAAAAGTCAGATGACTCTCCTAATCAATTCCAAATTGTCTGGCGACAATCAATAACGTTCTTCAGGGAAATTGAAAAACTTGTGAAAAATATTACTATTAAAATCTTAGAAAACAATTCATCAGACACTGGAAAAGTTTTAAAGGTGTTTACGAATTTACTAAATGAAAAAAGTACAAATCTACTAGGTGATTCAATTCAAAATTTAGGCCATTATTTTGCATTTAATTTGTCTCATGATTTGCAAAATTTGCCAATCCACACAATTATGAAAGCAATAGGTCTTGATATTCAACTGGCAAGGGATGTGATGAATTCCTTATTGCCATCTATTCTTCCTAACCTTCCACAAAATTCAGGGAAAATGAAAGTTTTGAAGAAGATCAACACCCTGATACACAACCTCAAGAATGTAGACATAGAGCTCTTGGTAGATCAACTTGAACAAATTAGTGTAAGCCTTCGGGATTTTTTAAAGAATATCAGTGCTTTAGAGGATGGAAATTTGGGGATTGACTTATTAGTTGGATTAATGAAAACTTTTGTACACAGTTCACATTCTTGGAATGTTAACCACCTGTGGCAACTCTCACGCTTGTTTCCTAAAGATGAAGTTGATGCAGTAGTAGATGCATATTATGTGCTTCCTGATGGAGTGAGACTTTTACAGAGAATAGCTTACAAGAACATTACAGAGGCCCTACTGGAGGTCTACAATTTTGCATTGGTCCATGGACCTAGCATTTCAACCATTGCTAAAGAAGATTTTGCAAGTGCCATCAAAGGTCTTTTGGATATAACAGACTTAGTTATAGATAAACCACATATTGCTGCAGAAGCTTTAAGTTGCTTTCCTGTATCTTGGTGCTCGAATCATACAACTCTACAGTTTTACAAAGATATAGTAATGGAAAAGTGTAATACACACAAATCTGTGTACCCTTTGTTGTATAGCAAAATGGCTGATCTCTTTCATCACCTCCAGCTGATGCCTTTGGAAGAAGATTTACAATGTTCAAATGAGAGTTTAAGAATAGAGCTGACTCACAAGGTATACTGTTTCTTTCATGAATTAGCTGCATGGAATTCCATTTTTACAAATTTTTCTGAAGCCCTCCATGTCAATAATTCCCTTCTGAAAGAGCTTCAAGGGCTTTGGAACAAGGTATCACCCTATATCCTATCTTCTGGAAAATCAAGCAATGCTAATGACTCCATGTGGTATGGTAGTCCCAGGGAAATGGATTGCATGGTAGTCCCAGGGAAATGGATTGCTTTGAGAGTCATAGAAAAGTTAGGAAAAATGAACTTCACAAAAGCTTTGTCAGTTAAAGATATTTTGAAGCAGTTAACAGATCTGAACAAGATCCAGCGCTGGAATGTGGATAAAGAGACATCAGTTCTAAACAAAACTATCACAAATTGGAAGAGGTGGGCAAAACTAGTGTCTAGTTTTGTTGTGGAAAACATGACTTTCTTTTCATCTCCTTCAAGGCATTTTTCTTCTAAAGAAAATCAAATTAATGATCTCTTAAAAGTATTATTAAGTTTTGGTAAGACTAGTAACATTAATGACAACCTTGAAATCGTATGGATTGAGTCAGAGAGATCTCTGCAAGACCTATGGAAGAATTTTAGTATTAGGCATATATTCTCGTCAGTCAAACAAGGAATTCAAATAATAAAATCACTGACTGACCAAAATTCAACATTTCCATTTTCTTATTTTTTGAAACAATTTAATTCCTCATTTCTACATGGGGCTAGATTCCTTGAAGACCTAATATTAGTTAGTAGAGATTTGCTCCATGAATACACAAATGGAAATTTCTCTACAACAATAGATACATTGATCCTTGCTTTGACCAGTGAAAGTTCCCCTCATGCTAGTGCATTGAACATTCACGACATTACAGACTTTCTAGAACACTTTAAGAATGTTTCTAGAAAAGGAAACAGTAATATTACATTTCTTTCTCATTTGTTAAACCTAGAAAAACAAACTAATTTTTCTGTTACTCAATTTCTTTTTGAAAGCAGCCTGATCAGTGCAATCAATAACTTTGTTTGGAGTTCTCTGGAAGCAGCCCTCTATTCAAATGACACTGACCTTCCGATAATGGACTTCATTGATCTGGTATTTAACTATACACAGTTTGAAAATAATGAGGGAAATTTCTCTCTCCACCCAAGCAACACAATGGAACCGTTCAAACAATTTTTTCTCAAATTCTTCTTCCCACTAAAAGAAAATTTTGAGAACAAAGTATTTGCCCTACTGAAAGACTTATATACAGATATAATGACTGAGATGAGGTGAGTATAGGCATGGTTTTCTCTACTATACTGAATTTTATGTGATGGATTTTATTTTGTGAAGTCTGTTTAAATTGCAATATCAGAGTTGTTACACTAAACTTGATTTTCTATACACTGTTGTGTCATATTAAAAATGAATTTTACATGGGGGGGATTTTGGTTTGTCAAAATTGTAAGGTTACATAGTTTTGGTGAGTTTCAGCTTCCTAGCAAATCTGTCATTCTTAACTCTAGAGACTTTGTTATTTTTCATTCATAGCTTTCCCTTGTTTAAAAATTATCTTCATTGTCTAATGGAACTCAAAAATGAGTCCTTCCCTTCAAAATGCACAAGTTTAATTTTACATTTATATTTAGCAGTGGGATCACATGGCAAAGTAGTCAGTGAACATGGCCCTGAGTTAGGAAGACTTGGCAGGCAGACATTTGCTAAAGTTGTCCCTCTCACCCATACCTACTTATAACTCCATTTATTCTTAAGAAAAACTACCGAGGAGTTGCCTATCTCAACTTTCTTTTCCTTTATAAAATCAAAGATCTAGGCTTAAAAACAAGTATAAAATCTTTCTATAAACTCAGTAGTTGTCTTGATTGTCCATTAATGAATGAGGGGTATCATATTCAAAGCTTCATTTGAGTGAAGTTATTGTAATACATCTTGAAATGAGAAAAAAAATGATTTTATCGTACTTTATGCACCCCTAGTTTAATATTTTTCTTTCTAAGATGTCTTTTGAAATTCTGGAAGGAAAAGCCAATTATCTTAAACCATCCCCTACGTATTTTTGGATTTGACTAATTCTTTGAAACTGTACGATACTTATAAATAGCACTTGAACTACTATGATTAGATGAGATCAGTCATATATACGCATAAATATATATAAGTCTATTCATTTATAAATATATAGTTCACTTATAAATAGTCAAACTGTACCATATTATTAATAGCACTATTATCTTACCTCTTTGCATCTCAGTTTTCTTATTTATCAAATAAGAAAGTTAAACTAGATGACCTTTAATAATCCTTCTAAGTAATTCATGACGTCCAAAAGGAGTTGATCCTTTTAGTCTGAAATTGATGGGCCCACTTGAAAATTTTCGATAATTATTATCCCATATTCAAATTCAATACAGTTATTTTGCACCCTTTTATAAAAGAATGATATAAATTGTAATTTGCAGGGGAGGAATATGATTTCTTTGGTAAGCACTTCATGCTACTCTTTGTGGTGAAATCCTAGAGAAATTATAGGGGAATAAAACAAATCTATAATTTTACCACTGACTCATTTCTAATGAAATTATTATTTTTATTTGTTTTTTTGAATACCAAAACATTTTAGTTTGAATAAGAACCTGTTACAGATGATCATTTTAGCAGTCAATACAAAGGTTGTCTTCTGTTTATAAGGTTGGAAACCAGATACTTAAATAATTTTGTTCTTCATATGATTCAGATAATTTGATCCATTTTTTAGACACTTAGCTGGATATGTGATCTCCTTAGTAGAGCTTCTCTATCCATGAATGAAGTTAGCAGTCCTTCACATGTTCTGAAATTCTTGTTTTTATCTTTCCATAAGTCTTCCATGTAGATGTCATTGAATGAGCTAGAAATCTTTCTCTGGTTCTTTTTTAATAACTTGGATATATTAGTGTAGTTCTTAGGATGTCTAAATATTGTCTCTCATTCTTGTTATCACTGGCTCATTTCCTTTCTGGAATGCATACCTGTATTGAAGTCTTTTCAAGATTTTGACTGTATTTGAATATTCTTCTTCTTATTTTTACAGTATTTCTCCAAAAGACAAAATTTTTGATCTTCTGAAACTGAGGAAAGAAGGCATATTACCCAGCAACTATTCTATTTTAAGAAAAAATATTTACGATCTAATCAAAGACTCATTCATATTAGAAGATGGCAAATTTTATTTTGGTACTCAACAGAGGATCAAGTTCATCAGAGATTTAGTTCATATTATTTTAAAAGCTACCCCTATAAGAAATGACATTGGAAATGATGCTGAACTGATTATAAATAAGACTCATTCACTGTCCAAGATGAATAATTTTGAGGACCTTTTAGAACTCAATGAAGATCTTGACTCTGCAATTCAACTTGTGAGAAAAAATTCTGCAGGAATAGTAAACCTCATGGATATTATCTTTAGCTATCATATTAAGGATCTGCATGCTTTTTCCTCTACATTCCAAGTTGTTCTTGCTAATTTAACAGAATTAGTGACCTTTGTGGGTGATGTTTTCCCTTTAAAAGAGAGAAAGGTAGTAGAAATTACTAAGCAATTATTGGATGTAATTGCCTATGGAAAAGAGGATATTCCAGAAGGTTTCTTGGAAATGTCTCAGGCTTTGAGCACTTTGTTGCAGGACATCAAGAAATTAAGAGATCTTTCACAATCAATAGATACCATGGTTAAATTCCTTAATCTGTCTAAGAAAGTCTCAGCTCAAGTGGTCACTATTTTAGAAACTCACGTCATTTCGAAGTCAAAGGGAAAGTTAAATTCCCTTGAGAGACTCTACTCTTTTTTGCAAGAAGCTGTTCACAGTGTGGTGGACAATATAACTTCTATAAGGAACTTAGAGTTTTTAAGTTACCAGGAAGTAGAAAGCCTGCTGAAGTTGTTCCTGGGTGTCACTTCTTGGACTATTGAAATTAAACCCATTATGTCCAAAGAACCCACACCTCTGAATAAATCAACTAATTCCTTTTCATATCTAAGCCAATCTAAAAACATTTCTGAGATTGTAGAAGAAATTGCTGTGTTTATAATCAATTCAAAAAACCGTTCTGTAGAGCTGGAGCATCTTGTATTAGCTCTAAAAAATGCAACCCAAACTTTATCCATAGATGCTAAAACTCTAATGGTAGAAGTTCTTGATTGTTTGGTGTTAATAAACAACCTTACTAGCCAGGTGAACTTTTTAAATTCTAATCTGAATTCCTCCCATCATTGGCTTTGGGATACAAAATGGGAAAGACTTTATAAAATGATACTTTTTTGGAATGAAATACTGTCTCAGAACAGCCCAGAAAGTGGGGCTAAGTTGAAAATGGCGATTGCTCTATCCTTAGAAGCTTTGGGGAATAATTTACAAGAAGGTGGCTGGGATATATTTAATCCACTGCTGACATTTGCACAGCATCCAAACAACCTTTCTCAAGCCATAGAAAGCATTGGGAAGATGCTGAGTGTTTCTGGAGGAGAATTCAGTAAGGCTCTATTTTTTAACAGTTCTACCATTCACAACATGGCCCACCAGGAACTTGAAAAAGCAATTCAGGTTGCATTAAATAAAATAGCTCTCTGGATGGAATGGCTACTTTTACCCTACTCACAGTGGAGACATTCTACAAAAGCTTTATTCCCACTCACTTGGGAGACTTCTGTTAATGTAACTACTGGAAAAGGTGTGATGTCAAAACCACCAAACAACATGGAGAGAGAAAAAAATAAGTTTTCACTTGCATTCAAACCTTCATCATGTTTTGAAAAGTCCATTAAAAGAATAGTTTCCCTGGCAAAATACTGGCAAAAAGGACCACTGCAAAATCAAAGGTAATCTTTCCTTTCATAATTCATAACAACTATTATTTTTAAAAGTATGAAAAATAAAGCACAGCCATGTAGGAATCAGGTAAATTTAAAATATCCTATCTAATTTTGCATAAAAATCAAATAATGTGTTTGCTACAAATGTACAAAAGTACTTGGTAACTGTAAACCAGCGTGTAAAATGTAAGCTCTTACTGCTAATTTCATTAATTAAGATTGAAAAGAGTTTAAATATTTTTTCGTCTTTTGCTTTAGTCGATAAGCATTCACTAAGTGTCTCTTATGGGATAGCATTGTGCTGGACACACACACATATATAGAATGCATATAACATAAATACAAATCTTTCATTAAGAACTGATGCTGAGGGAGCTCTGTTCCCTTTTTCTGAGGGTCACCTCTCCCCTCTGGATCTATGCATATGGATTGGGCTGGATTCAATCCTGGAGAAGCCTAGCCTCTAATTATAGAAAGGATAAACTCACTATTCAACAAACTCCAGTATCCTCATCTGAAAATGTATATGACCCCTAGAGATGGAATTCATTTCAGTCAGGGCTTTATTAATCAATGGTCACCCGGGATACCCAATCTAAGAGAACTGTAGCAGGAATACAGTAAAAAATCTCCTGGTCAAGCTGTACTGATCTCTAAAGTTATTATTACTTCAAACATTATCAGTATTGAATGAAAGAAAAAGTGATTTTGAACTATATAGGGACAGCCAGAACCAGTCCAAAGTAGTGGCAGAGCTGTCTCATAAACCAACCCAAAGACCAAAGGTAGCCTCATCCCTTTTCTTATCCCTTTAGTACCTTCTAATTATTGTCATTCCATTTAGCAAGTTAAAAAGGTCTAAAAAATATAGACTTTTGCTCCATTCATTTGATGTGAGATTCTTATTTTTAATCTGATTAGAGTCTGAAAAGCCAATCTCTCTTCCCCTGTCCTACAATATTTCCCCTCTTGTTTGAGTCAGCAGGTCATATGTCTGTCATTTAGCTTCTTAATCTAGTTCTGTGCCATTTTGCATTTTCTTTGAAGTCTCAATTATTTAACACATATCTTTCCTAAACAGCTCTGACCTCCTGTATGCTCTGCCCCAATGCTAGGGAAGAATTAGTTTTCTATATGGAAAGGTTCTCCATTTCTCTGCTATATCATTTCTACCACCCACAAATCTCTCTTCTGTGATATGATTAAAGGCATTCCTGGAACAATTATTTTAGTGTAAGGGAATTCTTGAAATCATCTGTACTTCGACATCCTTAAATTATTTGAACGATGTTTTTAAGATTGAAATATCAATAGACACTATCCACCCCCTGTGTGCTGGCCACCAGCTTTCCACCCCCAGTAGGAGATGGATTTTACATCACTATAATAACTGAAATTAATAGGTCACTTTAAGATTCAAATGCAGTTCATTTCAATTTAATACATAGTTATTAAGAGCTTACTATGTATCAGGCATGGAATGCAAAGAGGAATGAAACAATCTTTGCCCTCATGAGGCTTATATTCTCAGTATATTCTCTTGTGAGAGGCACAGGAGCATAGGCTGGTATCTTGAGAGATGAGGTTTGGAGAACATCTTCTACGGGGAATGAGATGGTGTCATTCAGAAGAGCTATCCTCGATCAGCAAAGCTAGAAAGGAAATTGCATCTCATTCCTCTTCACAACCTTGTAAAGTAGGTTCTATGGTTTTTATTACATCCATTTTAGAGATAGGGAAATTGAGACTCAAAGATGTTAAGTAACTTTCCCATGGTCACACTTCTGGTAAGTATTGGAAGCTCTCCCATCCAGTGCTCTTTCCACCACAATATGACATCCTTCATTGATTGATGACCCCTTAGATTCACTATAGCAGAAGTTTATTCAACTATTTGAAACACTTTAATTGTCCTCTATTTCTTGACTTTCTTCCATTAAAGAAGGAAACCATCAATGTTTCACATCTTCCTCCTACATTTTAGGTTTTTAACCAGGGGAAGGAAAAACTAGTTAGCCTATGGGCCTAGGGTTTTTGGAAGTACGTGGAACCCCCTTGCTGAACTGTAAGGTCATCTTTTTCTCTGTTAACTATGGATTTGATATCTCCAAACCTCCTAAAGTGTTCCACTTTTTCCAGGAAGCAGCCAGCACCTAATTACTTTAATTTCTACTGGAGGAATGTGATCACTAAACAATAGATTTATTCCTGTGGCATTAAGAAACTTTTTATCTTTGTCATAAATCAATACAATTCTAATTAGTTTATACCAACCTAATTTTGTTTTATTTGGAAGGACCTTGTTTATTTCACATCTCATTATTGCCACAGTTCTAATGCTGTGAAGCTTTTGGTAGTGAAAGGTCCAGAAGAGTTTATTAACTGTTTCCTTTCCTTAAGAGAAACTGTAGGTAAGCGAAAAGGTACCAGATCTCAATTTGACAAGGAAGGATTTGCAGAAACTCTATCAAGAAGCAGTAACAAAAAATTCAGATACAGGGAAGCCAACACTAGTAAAATTCAGAGAATTGGGGTGGGGATCCCAATCAGGGAGGCCTCAAAAGTGGATGGATTTGGAGTCAGGAAGACCTGAATTCAAATTCTAGCTCAAAGACTTATAGATAGTGTGGTCCTCAGTAATTTGCTTAACTTCTTGCCTCAATCCTCATTTGTAAAATAATAGCACCTACTTCTCAGCTTTGTTGTGAGGATCAAGTGGGATAACAAATTATATATATGAAGAATTAACAAATTAGATGTATAAAACACTTTGCAAACTTAGAAGTATTATATAAATGCTAGTTATTCCTGTTCGGATGATGAAGATGAAGAATGATGATGATGATGAAGGAAACCAGAAGCCTAAGCAAAATGTCAGATGCTAGGAAGTCATTCGTCAGGGGATTCAGGATGTGGGCCCTGTGGTTTTACAACTTTCTTTCATTTCAAAGCTTATAGCCTTTTCTTTTAAACATCTTCAATGATATTAAGTCTTTCATCAGTATGAATATATTTGATTTTGGGAAATAGCCAAAAGTTATTTGGAGCCAGGTCTGGTGAATAAAATGGATAACGAAACTGAATAATATAGATTTAATTCAATACAAGATATGATGATAAAGTTAGAAGATGGATTTTCTTAGGTATTGCCCATCCTTTCAAGTTTCCTGCCCCCTAAAGATATCTTAGAATCAGAAGATGACAGCCTTAGAATGCAAAAAGACCTTAGAGGGTTTCTAGTCAAAGTTCCCCTTTTTATAGATGAGAAAAGGGAAGCCTAACAATAAAGTAATTTGGGAAGGTTCATCAAGGTAGTAAGTAGTAGAACCAAGAGTGGAAATCAGGTGTTCTGATTCCAAATCCTTTTGGCCTTATATGTATTGGAAATTAAGGGTAATTAACAGTATCTAAGGATGAGAAAGCAAATGGTAGAAAAGAACACAGTCTAAGCAGCAATCCAAGAGAATACCCAATGGACAATTTAAAAAGTTCACCAGTGTCAACAGATATGGAGGACTAAGCAGGAATCTGGAAATGGAGATTAAAAAAAAATGTAAGGTTAATACTGAAGAGGAAAGAGAACAAGGCTTTGGTAAATGAGTTCATCTCATAACTTTTCTATTTACATTCAATTTAGTGACGTATTTAGCCATGTTTCCTCCTTCACTTATGTTAATTCTTACTCCATGTAATCTCCCCCTTTCCAGGCTCCTTCCTTGTGGAACAGAAATTCCTTGAGGAGAAGGATTATTTATTTTGTCCTTGTATTCTCCGAATTTAGCATAGTATCTGGAACAGTGTCAATATTTATATTCATCCCTGATATAGTAAACAAAAATAGTTTATTTCACATCAAATATTTGACAAACCACAGGTTTATTCCTGCAGGTTCTTGAAATTTCTTTCTTTTGCCATGCTTTTTGATCACTTTTTACTTGTTTATAACTTCCAAAGAGGATGAGGCAGGGGAGAGTGAGGAGGCCTTTTAAAATAACAAATGAGCAGCGATTTTATTCTTGTGGGCACTGTTTCCAATGACAGATCACAATTCCTCTAAACCTTGGTGGATGATATTCTTCATGAATTGCAGTGGCACCGAAAAAATCTCCTAATCCATAATCTTCTGTGATGAGTCTCTTTCAACCTAGCTAGGATGGTACTCAGGGAGTAGGTACAAACATCTATCACTGTGATTATTCTCAAAGTCTTTCTGAACTGAAGGGATCTACCAGTGTCGTTTTTTCCAGGAAAGCCTACATGAACCTAGAGTCATTTTCATGCTCTCTTTAAGTATTGACTAAGGGCTTTAATTCAGGAATTTGATAAGATAAAGCTCAAGTTTAGTTAAACTTTTTTTTGTTTGTTTTGGACAAAGGTGAATGAATACTTTTGGCTAAAATAAATCTATGAATTTCAGTTATATTATCCATATTGTTTCTTTTTCTGTCCCAGAAAAATGGAAAATCCAGAAAAATCTATGTTGCAATTCTTTTTTGACTTAATCCTTACTATTTCTTGAAGTATTTGACGTTCTATTTCTTGAGGCTTGAGCTTAATGAATAAGCTAGGTATGTTTGTGTTAACACTTAATGACTATTTTTTTCTTTGTCAGTGTCTCGGAAATATGTCAATTTTTCCAGAAACACTTAAAGCCCTCTACTGCCTTAACTCTGCAAAAGGTGAAGAAGACAGTTTTGAATGTGTTAATCATCCTATCAGGTGGGTTACTTTAATATCAATTTTTGGATAATTTTCAAATAATCTAAATTAATTGCTGCTATGCCTTTTGTGTGTTCTTTGGCTTTAAAATCGCTAGGTGAGGTCCCTAGTGAATATGAATCTATGAAATAAGCCATGTTGTAGGGGACGTACATTGTATAGGCAGATCATAGGTCATTGGATTTAGAGCTGAAAGAGAAGTTTGACTCCTTTATTTTATAGATAAGGAATTACATATACATGTATATGTAGTGCACATGCACACACGCATATGTTATGAATAATGGATTTGTCCATGTTTATATGTGTGTATATGTGTATCTGTATGTATAAATGCACATGTACTCATGTATACATATATTTATATATACACACATGTATACATCCATCCTATCTGTCTGTCTGTCTATCTAGCTATTTATCTATCTATACTAGCAGAGCAAAAATCTGAAACCAGATCCTTTAATTCCAAATCTGGATAGTGCTATGCTCCAAGTCCAAACAAAGCACCATAAAAATACCTTTAGCTCAAGGTCACTCAAATTTTTACTAGTATCTAGATGGCCAGAAGTACATGTGTTACATGATTTTGAGGTTATAAAAAATTGAATTCAACTTCAATTAAAATTATTGATTGACCTAAGCCTGCTACCAAGATACCTAGTGACAATTAGTTTCACATTTCAATGAATACTCTTCTTTTACTAATTGAAGTGTGCTAGGGGATTAGGGTCCTCCCCGCACCAAAAAAACCACATTACAGACCACACCCTCGGGTAAGATAAAATGCAGTAGACCTGTGAGCCACTGGTCAAGTCCCTAGGTCTAAACACTTTCATTCATTAATTAATTTTTAGGAATGTTCTTGTAATGGAAGTGAGCAATATTGGGAACAATCATAATTCAATGAATGGATTAATTTATCAAGCTAGAACATGCAGAACAGCTCATTCCCCAAAAGACAATAGAACGTACAATATCCTATCTACAACTTCCAAAGCCAGATCTTCTGGGGAGAAATTTCCCAGGTTGTCATGTTCTTTTTCCTCTCATAATCAATTAACATTTATTAAGCACTTACTATGTGCCAGGAATTGTACTAAGGAGAATAGATTGTGAAGAGCTTTCGAGGTTCTACAAAGTATGTCTTTTTGCTCCTGGTTATCATTTTCAGTCAGTAAACATGACTACTATGTGCCCAGCACCACGCTAACTGTTGTGGATACAAGGAAAGGCAAAAAGGCAGTCCTTATTCTTGAGGAGTTCACAATCAAGTGGGGGTGACAATATGTACAACAAGCTATATACAGGAACAGTTGGATAGAATCAGCGATGGAAGAGCACCAGAATTAAGTAAGATCGAGAGAGGCCTCCTGTAGAAGGTGGGACTTGAGCTGGGATTTGAAGGAAGCCAAGAGGCAGAGTTGAGGAGGACAAGAATTCTGGGCTCAGAGGACATGCAGTGAAAATGCTCCAAGCCAGGAGAGGAAGTAAGGAAGCCATTGTCACTGGTCTGAGGAGCGTACTCCTCCATATGTGTGCACGTACGAATGTGTGTATGTGTGATATAAAATATAAGAAGACTAGAATTGGGGGTGGGGAGGGAGTGCTGTGGGAAGTTTCAAGATCAAAGGATCAGAAGTCTAAAGTTAGAATGGATCTTAGACATCATCTAGTTCCCACTTTACAGATGAAAAACACTGAGGATCAGAGAAACAGAGTGACTGTCTCAAGGTTTCAGATAGTAAATGACCAAGCAAGGATTTGAACTTTGGCCTTCTGGCTCCAGATAAAGTACTTTTTTTTCCCATTTCACTCTACTGACTCTTCTTGGGAGTTAATTAAGCGAGGAGTAGAAGGCTTGCTTTGCTTCAGCGAGGGCCCATTTGCTATTCTACACCATGAATGTTCAGTGAACCCTCTCAGCTTGGCTTTGTGGTTTCTTCCAGCTCATTTCAGCAGCACTGTGAGTAGAAGTGAAAGAGGCTAAAGATGGGAAGGTTGGGGTTTAGATGGGTGTGAAACAAAATGGCCCAAAGGGGCAAGTTCAACCAAACTGGCCTGCTTGATTTTCTCATACAGAACACTCGTCTCTTATCTCTTTGCCTTTGCACAGGCCATTCCCCAAGCCTAGATTTCTCCCTTTCTTCACTTGAGAACCTTATCTTCTTTCAAAACTCCACTCACATCATCTTCCTTAAGACTTTTTTTTATAGACAGTCTCAATTACTTTATTATGAAGCATTTCACTTATGTTTACTGTGTAAAATAGGCTTTGTGCAATTCTGCCCCTCTTAAGTTCAATTCATGCATGAGTCAAGACATCACCTGTGATGTCATTGGTCTGCTTTGAAAATGAAGGACAAAGGACATGATTCCCTCAGTCCTACTTTCTCCTTTCCTTGAAATCATCTTGGGTGTATGTTGTATACTACATTTATTTTTCTTCATTTAATTAAATTGAATTTAATTATCTGTATCGAGTAGAATGTAAGCTTTTTGAGGTCAGGGGTTATTTTTATTTTTATTTTTTTGTGCACCAACACCTAGCATTATGCAACAAACATTTGTTAAAACTTATTGTGTGGACAATTTCAGTCAGCTTTTGTATGAGCAATGGTCCCCCTACCTTGTAAATCTCAGCTGGACTAGACTCAGCACCAGGTGCTTTGCCACATGAAAGGAGCCTAATGGCCTTCAAAACCTCTTTTTCAGGTGGAAGTTCAGCTAAAGAGGGATTGACTTCAACCTGGGGTCAATGGCCTCAGCAAATTAGAAACTTCATCAAATTAGAAACAGTTTGAAGACAGGCACCACATATAAGTTAATACTTTGATCTGTAGTTTTTAATCTGAGGTTCATATGAATAGTTTTCTAAGGAATCCATGAATTTGGAGGAGAAAAATTACTTTAGATTCACTAATTTCTAATTAAATTTTATCATTTCCTTCAATTGTTTAAAAACATTATTCTGAGAGGGGAGACCACAGACTTCACTAGACTATCAAAGAGGTCCAGAACGTTAAGAGGTAGAGAACCCCAGAGCTAGAGAGTCTAGCCCACAGTAACATTTGATCAGTGAATACTGAGTCGATGAATGCCATATCTGCCTCTGAATACAAATATAAGTGTAACAATTATGTAGGTAATTTTCTAAAGAAGATCTATATTTTTAATCAAAGCTACTATGAAAATAATTCATACTAGCCTAAATAAAGCATCCTCTTTCTAAATATTCTTTAGAATCATCAAAAACTTCTTTCTAACATGTTTATACAATCTGCAATTGAGTGTGCTGCTCAACAGGAGCTGTCTTAGTTTTAATTGCCTAAGCGATATATTGGATCCAGCCACAGTTGAAGACATAATCGTTTTGACACTTGATAAAGTAATGGCTTTTAAATGAATTAAACATTTAGATTAATACCTCTAGTTAAGTTTATTTTCTGGATCTGCATTACAGCTGCTAAATTGATATAGCATATTTAGAATTACTTATTAGTAACAGAAAATTGATTTTTAATCTTTATATTTAATTACAATCCCTTCTCTCCTAGCACATTCTGTATCAAAGTATTCTAAGCTATTAGTTAGTTCTTCATATTCCTAGAAAAATTCACTTATAAGTCAATTCACATACAAGGAAATGGGTAGAGGGTCAAATCTCATAAAGAATTATCAATTTATACCCTTTAGTAATTGAGAATTTGTGTTTTTTAAAAATCTGGTATATATAATTCTTATAAAACATTTTTTCAAATCAATTTATTGATGACTTCTGTCTTTATATCACAATCATTTCTAGCAATTCTTTCCCATTCCCCACCTACCCATTGATCTCTCCCTGGTTAAAAAAAAGTGAAGTAAAAAACAGAAGAATCTTTATCATCTTTATCATCATCGTCGTCATCATCAACAACAAACATCCAACACAGTGCTCTCACCTGACAAAGTATCCAATATTTTGTGCCCTTACTCTTACACCTCTCTCCCATTATTGGTTTTTCAGCTGCTCAGAGATCAGTTTCCTTTTAGCATTTTTTTCATTGACATTGTCAGTTGCACATATTGTATTTTTGAAATTTCTTCTTATTTCATTCTGTTTTAGTTTACTCAAATTGCCCCGTTTTCCTCTGAATTTCTCATAACCATTATTTCTACTAATCAGTAATATTCTTTTGTATTCGTATCCTACAGGTTTTTTCTTTTTTAAAGCCTTTTACAATTGCTAGGCACCTACTTTATTTCCAGTTTTTTTGTTACCATAGAAAATGCTGCTGAATTCTAGTATTTTAGAGCCGTAAAGGATCTTTGAGAATATCCAGTGTGTGCTCCAACTTCTTCATAAACAAATATATGTTGTCTTGAGAGATTATTATTTTATAATATGAGCATTATGCTTTTTCATTAACTTATCTTTTATTAATGACATTTAATCATAGTTTATCATATGCATATTATATAAAAATAATAAAAGTAGGTTAAAATGCTGTTTCACCTTAAATTTCTATGGAAAGTAGGATGTAATATGATACATCGGTGGTTGGGTCTGGAGTTAGGAAGACCTGAGTTCAAATTCAGCCTCAGATACTTGCTAGCTATGTGACCCTGGGCACATCACTTAACCTCTGTTTGCTTCAATTTCTTCAAATGTAAAAATGGGGATGACAACAGCACCTGTCTCCCAGGGTTATTGTGAGGATCAAATGAACTCGTATTTGTAAGGAAGAAAGAAACAAAGAATTCTAGCAAAATAAAGCTGCTTAACCCAGTGCCTGGCACATTGTAGCTACTTTATATAAGTTTATTCCCTTCTCTCCTTACTGTGTGTACTCTCTGAGAAGCACAGAAAAGTGGAAAAGCAATAAGCATCTAGACTGCTTTGTCTGGGTGGAGAATTGTTGGAAGTGGAAGCTTACCTGCCCATTCATGTCAGTCATAGAGAAGTCTGACCCTTTATCATTGTTGGAGAAAAAGGCAAAAGCAAAAACATGAGACTTTTTTCCCTAAATTTTGGGACAGTTTGCAAAGGTCTCTTTGTTTTTCACTGGCTCATAGATATGTAATTGAGACTTTAGAGACCACTAAGTCCAACAATTTCATTTATGCATGAGGAAACTGGGATAAATAAGGTAAGTGACCTGTCCAAAGTCACACAGCTAGTAAGCATTTGCATCCAAGTCTTTCTGATGGTGTCTGTGCTGTGCTATATATTACTTTTAGGTGGGCTGAGAAATACCACACTCTGGCATTATATGACCTACTTTAATTAGTTTTTAAAAATATATGGTGCAGTCATTTCTTTCAAGACTATTAATTAACATAATTATTTAAGCACATTTCATGGGAATATGTTGATTTCTTTCCTAGACACAAAGATTGCTTTTTCCCCAAAGACAGATGCTCCCCAAGTAATATTTGATGGCAAGGTTTTGCTAATTTTTTTTTGTTAATTTTTTAAAACTGACTTCTGAAGAGAAGCATTTTTTTAAATAAGGGACTTTAAAATATGCAAAATAAAGCTTAAAAAGAAAAAAATGATGGAGCATATTTTCTAAAAGCAAGGTTTTGGGTAGTCATCCTTTATATTAATTTGTTAATGCTTCATTGTAGAAAAAATGCTGGCCCAGCAATCTAGAGAACTGGGTTCTAGTTCCACTTTGAATGCTGATCATCACATGATCTGGGACAAGTTATTCCATTTCTCTGGGCTGCCACAAACTGAGGGGTTTGGACTAATCTAGTAGTCTATAAACATGCTTATATAACATCTCCTATGAATCACAAAAAAAGGAATTGAATAGTTCAGTCCCACAGTCATTTATTAAGCTGCTACTGTGGGTCAGGTACTTTTCTAGATACTGGAAATACAGAGACAGAAATGAAGACAAAACATTCCCTGCCCTCAAGGAGCTTATATTCTTTTGAGAAGTCACTTTCTAAAAAAAAACAAACCCCACCATTTTGACACTCATGGAAAATATCTTTATGCCTTACATCATAAACACAACCATTAAAAGCAGTTCCTTAAAAATGAGAAATGAATTTCAAAAAATACAGTTCAGTTAGATTATGAAAAAATATGGTATATTGGAGGCCACTTAAAATGGAGCAGAGACTGCTTAAATGCACTGAGATTGCCTGCAAAGTTACATCCCTCCCTGCTATTTTTGAGGCTCTCTGAAGTCAATTGCCACTGACCCTTTTCAGTTTTCCTCTCCCTTCCATATGCTTTATGCTTCAGCCAAACTGAACTCTTCCTATCCTTTGAACATGCCCTGAACTCTGTCATCTCTGTTCCTGTCTCACTGTTCTCTGTTCTTAGAATGCCCTCTGAGCCTCCAGGTATTGAGTACTAATTTTTAATGGTAAACTCAAATGCCACCTCTGTCATACCACTGTCAGCCAGAGAAGACATACATAAAAGAGAGCAGCATGGTCTTTTGAAAAGAACGCTGACTCTGGGTTCAGAAGACCTGGATTCTAAATATTGTCTCTGATGTTAACTACTGGTGGGATTTTGGGTAAGTAATGGATTGAGGGTCAAGGGACTTCAGTCATCTACTTCTGTCATTTTTTACAAACTGAATTCCAGAGAATCGTCCAAGGATACACTAAGAATAATGGATTAGTTGGATTTTGAACTCAAGTCTTCTGACTTCAAACGCACACTTTCTTTTTTGCTGAATTATACTACTATGCTTCTCTGAACCTCAGTTTCCTCAACTGTAAAGTGAGATGGTTAGACTGTATGACTTCTGAGATCCCTTCTAACTCTAGACCTCTGATTCTCTGAAATGAATAGGGTTAAGATTCATAAGAAAGAGATGACCTACATAGGTTACTGTGGACAGAAGAAAAGTTGTGAGTTTTTTGGGAAAAATAGAAGAGAAAAATAAAGGTAGGTTTTGTATCTTTAATGAGAGAGAAGGGGAGAAGGAGGGGGGGGGAAGAGAGAGAGAGAGAGAGAGAGAGAGAGAGAGAGAGAGAGAGAGAGAGAGAGAGAGAGAGAGAGAGAGACGAGTGGTGGGGAGAGAGATACAGAGAGAGAGAGATACAGAGGGAGAGACAGAGAGAGAGATCACAGAAGAACAAAATAACTTTTACTCTTCCATTATGCATACACAACACTTGTGAGAGTGTAATTCAATTACTTTCCCCCTCAGTACAAAATGTATAAATATCATTGGAATACCATTCATTCTAATGGTAGGGTTTATAGAGATATTTTTTTTGTTATAGTCTATCTTTCTTTTCTAGTTTTACCTTGAAGCATTTGTTTATTTTCAGCATAAACAAGTTAGATAACTCTATGGAGGCTGATTATTGAGTTCCTGGGTGTTTTCTTCAGGGACTGAGAATTTATGTTAGGAGGAGAGAGACAGCCTTGTCAGGATGTTCTACAGATTATATTCTGATGGGTTCTGCTTTGATAATTACAGAGTGACCTTGCATGGTTTTCCTAGACCTACTTTCTTTTGTTTTTATTGATTCTAGGCAAACTTTGGTTCTAGAAATTACAGTTCAGGCATTATATCTTCATGCTGTCTAAGGAATGTAACAGACCTCTGATAAACTAGGTGTGGGCTTTTCCTTCCAAGGGAGGAAAATAATGGGGTCTTCAGAAAAGTCCTAACTACCTTCATGTATCATTTTTTCAATATTTCGCATTTCTCTCATATATGTACCTTGTATAGACTGGTTATATTGAAGTGCCTCTCAGGATTTGCTACTGGCCTCAGGAGGCCTTTTGTAACCAGCCTGATAACAATTTCCCCTAAGACACTTTTTTCTCCAGTTTAAACACTTCTAATTCCTTCAAGGGATGTTTATACATTTCAGATTCTGACTCCGTTATCTAAGTTAGCTATCCTTCAGAGCTTTGCATCATTTGTAAGTTTTGATGAACTTGCTGTCTAAGCTTTCATCTAAGTCAGTAATAAAATTTTTGAACAGCAGAGAGCCATTAAACACATACACACACACACACACACACACACACACACACACACACAGACACCAAATTGGGTCATTTTCCTCCAAGATGAGATTGATCCATTAATGACTACACTTTATATGTCTGTCCACTTAACCAATACTGCATCTGTCTATAGGTAGCACATGCCTTTCTACTAGCTGTGGAAAAAGCACTGCACTTGGAAGCCTAGGACCCCAGTTTATATGTCTCTCGGAACTTAGCACAGTGTTCCGAATCTTTTTGTAAATTCTTCCTTTTTAAATAATATTTTCCCCCAATTCCATGTAAAAGCAACTTTTAGTCTTTATTTTAAAAAAGTTTTGAGTTCCAAATTCTTTTTCTACCTCTCCATTCCCTGAGACAGTAAGCAATCTGATATAGGTTATACATGTGTAATCAGGTAAAACATATTTCCATGTTAGTCGTTTTATGGAAGAAAATTCAAACCAAACAAAATAAAGAAAGTGAAAAGTAGTAATGCTTGATTTGCACTCAGACTTCTCTCTGGAGGTGGATAGCATTTTTCATCATGAGTCCTTTGGGATTGTCTTAGGTCAATGCATTGCTGAGAATAGCTAGGTCACTCACAGTTGTTCTTGTACAGTTTTTCTGTTACTGTGTGCAGTGTTCTAATTTTGCTCACTTCACTCTGCATCAACTCATGTAAGTCTTTCCAGGTTTTTCTGAAAAAATCCTGCTCATCATTTTTAATAGTACAATAATATTCCATTACAATCACATACCACAAGTTGTTCAGCCATTCCCCAATTGATGGACATCTCCTCACTTTCCAATTCTTAGCCATCACAAAAAGAGCTGCCATAAAGATTTTTGTTGAAATAGATCTTCTCTCCCCCGGTTTGGGATCTCTTTGGGATACAGATCTAGTAGTGGTATTACAGGATCAAAGAGTGTAAACAGTTTTATAGTCTTTAGGGCATGGTTCCAAATTGCTTTCCAGAGGTTGGATCAGTTCACAACTCCACCAATAGTTCATTAGTGTGACAGTTTTCCCACATCCCATCCAACACTTATCACTTTCCTTTTCTGTCATATTAGCCAGTCTGATAGATGTGAGTTGTTTTGATTTGAATTTCTGTAATCAATAGTGATTTAGAACATTTTCTAAGACTACAGATGGCTTTGATTTCTTTGTCTAAAAACTGCCTGTTTATATCCTTTGACTATTTATCAGTTGGGTAGTGACTTATATTTTTATAAATTTGATTCAGTTTTTTCTCTCCCTCTCCATCCCTCTCTCTTCCTCTCCCTCCCTCTCCCTCCCTCTCCTTCTCTCTCTCTTTTTCTCTCTCTCTGTTTCTGTCTCTCTCTCTCCCTCTCTCTGTCTCTCTCTCTCTATGTATATTTGAGAAATGAGGCCTTTATCAGGAATACTTGTTGTAACTCCCCCCCCCCCACAACTGTTTTCTTTCCTTCCTATTTTAGTTGCATTGGTTTTGTTTGTGAAAATTCTTTTTAATTTAATATAATAATTATCCATTTTACATCTCATAGTGCTCTCAATTTCTTGTTTGGTCCTTAATTCTTCCCTTATTCATAGATCTGACAGGTAAACTATTTCATTCACTCCTAATTCACTTATGGTTTCACCCTTTATTTTTGTTTATGGTGTGAGAGGTCGGTTTATACCTATTTTCTGCCATACTATTTTCCAGTTTTCCCAGCAATTTTGGTCAAATGATGAGTTTTTATCTCAACAACTTGGATCTTGAGTTTATCAAATACTAAATTACTATGGTCATTTACTACTGTATCTTGTGTATCTAATCGATTCCACTAATCTACCACTCTGTTTTTTAGCCAGCACTATATTGTTTTGATGATTACTGCTGTATAATACAGTTTGAGATCTGGTATAGGTAGACCACTTTTCTTCACATTTACCCCCATTCCTTCCATTCATATTCTTGACCTTTTGTTCTTCCAGATGAACTTTGATATTATGTTTTCTAGTTCTATAAAAGTATTTTTGGTAGTTTGGCATGGCACTGAATAAGTATATTAATTTAGGTATAATTGTTGTTTTTATTACATTGACTTGGGCCACTATGAGAAATTAATACTTTTCCAATTGTTTTTAATCTGACTTTATTTGTGTGAAATGTGTTGGGTAATTGTGTTGGAATGGTTCCTGGGCTTGTCTTGGCAGGTAGACTCCCAAGTATTTTATATTGTCTTCAGTTATTTAAAATAGAATTTCTCTTTCTCTCTCTTCTTGCTGTGTGTTGTTAGTAGAATAGGAGTCTTGCTGGTGGGCCCCCTATGGTGTGGTCTGCATGTTCCCTTCCCACCCTAGAGAGGCAGACTTTTCCTACTGGCCCTCTAAGCTGTCCTTGGCTGAAAATCTATTTCACTGCTCCAAAATTGGGTTTGAGACATTATTCCAAAGTTGTTGGAGGGAAACTTGGAACAATTCAGGTGAATTCCTGTTTTACTATGTCATGTTGGTTCTGGAATTGCCCCTTATATATTCTTAATAAAAATTTATTCAATTGATTTGAAGTTTCATTTGAGCAATTCATAATGTTCTTTGTAATCTTATTTCTTTTTATGTATGTTGATTTTGTTTTCTACCCCTAGCTCCTCACTGTTTTTCTTTCTTTTAGAAAATACCTTTGTGAAAGAGCTTAATTTTTACTAATTTTTCTTCTGTGTTCCTTCTTTTAGAAGAGCCTGCTTTTGCTAAGGACATTTTGTGTACCCTTTTGAGCTGCAAGGATGGATTAATAAAACATCTCCTCTTATCCATTGTACGAGGAGTTACTTTGGTTCATGGCCACTACCAGGTGTGTAGATTTGTTAATCCAGCACTCTACCTTTTTGGTGCTTTACTTACATTCTCCCCTTGCCCCATTTTGTCTTTTTAATGAATAATCAAGACTGCCATGCTATGAGAAACTGGAACTTAGATAGTTTTTTTGGGATAATTAAATACCGAATTGAACAGTGTTTTTTTCTGTCTGTATTGGTGAGTTATGAAAGTGTTAATTAAAAACCTGCTCATAACTGTATTTCCATAGTTTAAGACTAATAAATTATGCTAGTGAAGTTTTCCTTTCTCAATATAAAAAAATATTATCACATGGCATTGTCTACTTCATTAACATCTTCAAATTGCTGTTCAAATTTAATTGTGGGATGCACTACCAGTTCAGCATTTAGATAACGTTTAATAAAGTCATGTTTTTTAATTGAAATGAATGAAAATATGTCAGCACACATGCTTCTTACCTTTGCTACCACTATGTTTCCTAGGATTTTGAAAATATTTGGTCCTCATCCAATCATGGACATTGTGAAAGCCTTTTGCATACCAGCAGCAAGCTTTCTAGTACCTTGGAAAGTTTTAAGAGGAGCCTGGGAAATACTACAGCCAAAGACTGTGAATGCCATCCGATGTTAGAAACTGTTCAGCAACATGTACAAAGGTAAAGCCAGGTTTTTATTTAATTTGGTAGTTCAAATTTTTTTAACTGAAAATGATGAAATTGCCATTTTTCTTTCTTGTTCCATTCTCGTGAATTCATTAGTGCAGGAAATTTCTGATGGGGAAACTCAACAAATGCCAGTTAGTATTTATTCTGCAACCTGTAGTTTTCCAGAGTATCCTAGAAATTCATAAACTTATGAAATGAATTTATGACCAGGGTCCTAAGGCCAAGAGATATCAGAGGTAGAGCTTACATCCATGTTTTTCTGACTTCAAAGCCTTTCCTATACTATATGAGGTTGTTTCATAATTAATACAAGAACAAACATGTTTCACAATATAACAAGCATAATTTCATAATAAGGATCTTATATTTGTTTTTGTTCACCAGTTACTCCAGGTTTCTTGCATATTTCTTTAGTGTTCATTCAATATTTAGGAAATGGAAAACTACTAGATGAGGAAATATACACTTTGTATTCAGCAAATGACTTAAGGTAGAAAGAACAATATTCTCCTAGGCTCCCTGTTGTCCCAGTTCTTGGTATTTCTTCTCTGTTCTCCTTTCACATTAGAAATTGAAGCATTCAGCCTAAAACTATTCATCATGAATCTTTATTCCCTTGGTTCATCTTGGCAGGAAGTCTGAAGAGAAAATGTATTGCCATAGTGTATTCATGGACATAAGCAGATAGAGGGTGTCAGGAGAGACTTGGTGCCTAATTATCTTGTTATCCAGCCTACCTCCTGGGAACTCAGGAAGTCACATTCACTCCAACATAATTTCTAGTGTTTCATCTTGCCTAATTTAGCACTAATTTTTTGTCATTTTAGGTTGGCCAGAAGCCTTGAGAAACCTTTATCAGGAGACCCTGTTATGGCTTTTCTTAGCAACTTCAGTGTAACTAGGGGTAAGTTCCTGGATTTCTTCCAAAAGATAAAATAAATGAGGTATCATTTTCATACATTTACTTAAAGGTGAAAATATAATGAAGGATGGAAGGGATGCTATACCTGTAAAGCATTCAGTGGGTATCAACATGTTGCGCGTTCATCCTTCATTGCTGAAGAAGACCATGTCATCAGAGACATAATGACATGACTTGCACTTGACTTTGTTTTGAGTGAGGGAGGTCTGTGCAAGTCACCAGCCTCACTTCTCCTCCAGAGCCATCTGAATCCAGTGACCAGATATTCATCAGGATGACTGGAGATGACCCAAGATGAGGCAATTGGGGTTAAGTGAGTTGCCCAAGGTCACACAGCTAGTGAGTGTCAAGTGTCTGAGGTGAGATTTGAACTCAGGTCCTCCTGACTCTTACACTGGTGCTCTATCTACTGCACCAACTAGCTGCCCCTGTAACCCATGTAAACTTTGAGGGACCCTTATCCCAATTCCTACTTCCACTGATGAGTTGGGTCACAGAGCTTGACTAGCTACATTCCTCAAAGAATTAGCTTATGGCCAGAATTAATTATTATTAGACCTGTAAAAAAAATGCCCCTGTATTGACTTTACCATACCATTTTTTGCTGATTACTTTTCAGATTACTTCAGGTCACATTGCTTCATGCTGGCTTATTGTTCATTCAGTTTTCTGCTAATGTGAAAACTACTAGATAAAGGAGCCACACCCTAAGTATTCAACAGACAGCTTAGAGGCAGAGAGAACAACATTTTTCTGGACTCGTTGTCCAAATCTTCATTGCTCTAAACTATTTCCCTGGCCATCTAATGTTTATCATGGCATTTACCAAACACAAAGGAATACTTTAAGGATGCCACTAGCAAGCAGATTTTAATGAAAACTTAATGATGTGGAAATAGAAAAACAGTAGCTGACATTTCTAGAACATTTTAAGGTTTATGAAGTACTTTTCATTACTATTTCTTTTGAGGAATTTGTTAAGGAAAATGGTTTAAGTATTATTATCCCAGTTTATAAGAGAGGAGGATGAGCCTTAGTGATGTTAATGGCTTGCCTGAGGTCATGTAGGTAGGATATGGTTGAGCCCTAATTTGAACCTGAATCTTTGGGCTTTGAGGACTGTTTTCTTTCTTCTTCTTTTTTTTTTTTTTTTGAGGCAATTGAAGTTAAGTGACTTGCTCAGGGTCATCCACCTAGTAAGTGTGTGAAGCTGGATTTGAACTCAGATCCTCCTGCCTCCAGGAACAGCGCTCTATATCTCTCTTTTTACTATACCAGATCCTGATAGAATTTGGTTCTAGGTGTATATGTCCAGATGTGGACATTACTACTATCATAGTCCTTAGTATTTGACAATTGAGTTCAATTTAGCATTTAGCAAACATTTTCTGTGCCCCCACTATGTGCTTCATGAGGTCTACTACTGTTCCTTCATGCACTCATTAGGAATGTGTCTTCTCCTCAGACTCAGATAATTATAGGCGGTGACTGCTATTGGGTTTCATTACTTGTAATTCTGCTAAACAGATCTCTGGGGAGGACATAGAGATTATTTTACTTTTTTCTTTTAAACCTCATTGAGACTGGGAATCAGAAGCTAGTCTCTTGTTTACTTGACTTATTTTCTGAAATTTTAAAGCATAGTAACAAAAATCGTAAATCCCCAAATAATTCCAGGAATTTTTGGCTTAAAAATGGTGAGCCCTAAATGGTCTTCTGAACTTGGGCATTAAGAGGAAGTCAGTCCTTGAGGATATCTTATTATTCTGATAAGAACAATACAGAGAGATATGTTGAGTGTTTTTTTGGTGTCTGGAAAGTATCATCTCAAACTTTCAGTGATGAACAAGACATGTATTTTCTCCTGAAATATTTTGGGGATCTGTAATTTTGTACATCTTGGTCTTCAAGATTTGGCTGTGGCCAAAAGAATCCATTACCATATTGCCTACCTGATGATGAGTCTTTCCAAACTTAGCTAGGCTGGTCCTCAGACATCTAGCACTCAGCATATCATTTGACCTATACTTGGCTTTTTCATTTTGGTTTGATCTCTCAAGACTTACATTCCGCTGGCCTTTTAAAAATGCAGAATTATGACCATCCCACAATTAGAGGCAGGCTTTAATGAAGTTTTTCTGTAGCACGTTTCATAAAATAGAAGCAGATTGGCAGGAATCTTATCTACGAAACATAGAATCATAGGTTTTGAGCTCTAAGGAGCTTGACAGGTCATCCTGTCCAAATCCCTCATCTTGATGATGAGAAAAGGAAAGTTTAAATGACTTACTCAAGGTTACACAAGTAATAAAAAGGAGAACAAGAGTTTAAATCCAAGCCTAGGTTGAAATTTAGGTCCTCAGTCTCTTAATAGAATTCCTCCTCCCCTCCCCCTACCTCTGAAAATGCTGCTGCCTCCATAACCGTAATGTTGATCTAAGCTTGAGGACTATTGTACCTCTTTTATCAAAACCTATTAGAAGAATATTTATAGTTCTGATTTATGTTAAGAAACTTTCTTCACCACAGCGTCAAATAAACTGTTATAAATAACTATTCTATTTTATGCACTTCTGTCTACATGTGAACGGGTATTCTAATTTACAGCATTTTTTTTTTGTGGGGGTGGTATGGAATTTTATTTACTACTGAAGCAATGATTTTAGAATATAAGATTTCAAAAACACTCTGAGCCATGAAATTTAGATTATAAATATACCAACATATTTCCGTCATGTTGTGTTCTGTGTTCCTCTTACCTTATCTATCAAATGAGCATTTAGTTTCAGCTGCTTACCTCCTCTGTAAAATGGACATTTAATTTAAAAATAATGGAATTATAATATTTACAATTAATTTATATAATAGATTTAATATATAAACAATATAGTTTGTAACTATAACAATCAACATTAGCAATGGTAGAGTGCAATTTGTATTTATATAGCGCTTCAAGGTTTGCAAAGTGCTTTATAAATATCTCATTTGATACAACTCTGGGAGGTAAGTGCTGTTATTATTACCCGTATTTTATATATGAGAAAACTGCATTGAACAGAGTTTATGTCACTTGGTTGGGGTCACAAACTAAGTGTATGAGACTGGATTTGAATTCAATTTTTCTGACTTCAGATTCAGTGCTCTATGTACCGTGCCACCTAGCTACAAAAGAATGGAAATTTGACAGTTGGACAGATGAGCTAAGAAAAGCACAGAAGATAATATGGCAAGGGAACTCTGATATATTTATTGTTTCTGAAAGCATTATTTCAGCCAAATTAGACTGCTAGTTGTTCCCCCAGCTCAAGGTTCCATGTCCCACTTATGTACATTTGAACGAGCTGTGTCCATATTCTTGGAATTCGCTTTCTCCTTTCAGATTCCTTCTGTTCCTTCAAGATTACATCCCTATATCACCGTTTTGAAAACTTCCTTGATGCCTCCAGATGTTAATTTCCACCTTCCCCTCCGAATCTTCTTGTATCTGTTTCTCTTTATATGTACTGTATCCTTTCAGTAGAAAGCAAACTCAGAAGGGCAAGGACTGTTTTGTTTTTGCTTTGCGTTCTCAGCTCCTAGACTTGCATTTGGTAGATATTCAATAAAAAAGTGTGGATCTGAATTGTTAAGTTCTGAGTTGTAATAAGAAATTTTCAGTAAAATTTAGAAATCCTCAAGGGCGCATGTGAAATAAATGCAACCCACTATGGTTGTAATTGTTATAAAGGTCCAATCCCTCCCGCCCCCATTAGCCATTAAAGCATTTCGGTATTGTAAGTATTGCTTCATTTTGGCCATATTTCAGATGTGAGGGTAAAGGATTGTGTGCGGAATGTCACCAAGTTAACAGAGGAGCTACGTTCTTTGACTATTATCACAGAAGAAACCATCAACAGTATTCTGGAAGCAAATATCTCACATTCAAAGGTAAGAATATGAAAATGTGAAAAGATATGTCTTTTCTAGCATGATTGTCTTCAACTTCACTTGTCTTTTTATTGATTTATTTATTTTTATATAAAAATTTATTTACTATTGCCTTTCCATGGAGGGAGGGCTGATTATTTTTCTAGTTCTAATCTGCGTGACAAGATTGAGGTGAGGTAGTACCAGTTGTCTATTAGGGAGTACCTTTCTTAAGCAACCAGAGTCTTCCAGAAATGCGCATACTCTAAAATTTTTGTAAATTGAATTGTATTTTTCTGTTAGGAAGATAGGAATATGTTTAGGACATTTTAAATTCAGTTTTGTTGCCCGTCAATATTTCCAATGAATAGTTAATAATTTGTGGCAGACACCCACTAGAGGCTCTCAGTCTTTTTGTGAACTAAAGTAAATTCTTTTTGTGATGCAATTAATCATCCATTAATTTGCCTGTTTTATAATTGTTTCGTTAATTCAATATTACAGTCTCTTAAAACAAGACATGCTCATATGTGCATTAACAACCATCTTCATATATGGGCAGAGTTTTAGACTATTCCTACTATATTTTATACCTGAATGTGCAAGTCATTTAGTTATTGGATTTATAAAAATCTTACTATTTCCATTCTCCGTCATCACTTTCTCCAAGACAGACTGCGCTCTTTGCACCATGGCTTTCAATGGACCCTATTTTAAATGCATTGGGAACTGTACATGTGGTTATTTAAACTTCATACGTGGTTTAATGCTCATCACTGGAACATTTTACCTTGAAGAATAATTCAATTACAGTTGGGGAAATTGGAATTTGTGGGAAGTTCCCAGTGCTGTATTTGTGCTTTGTAACTTACTGGAATATTAGTATTGTTTTATAAGACCATTCTGATTTTTTTTTAAAGCGTAACTTTTCATGAAAAATATAGCTTAATGACGAGATTTGTGATTGTTGTTGGGGGGAACTAGGTGGTGTAGTGGATAGAGTGCCAGATCTGGAGTCAGGAAGACCTGAGTTCAAATCCAGCTTAGACACGTACCAGCTTTGTGACCCTGGGCAAGTCATTTAACCCTGTTTGCCTCAGTTTCCTTATGTGTAAAATGAACTGGAGAAGGAAATGGCAGCCTGCTCCAGTATCTTTACCAAGAAACTGGGGTCATGAAGAGTTGGACATGACTGAAAAATAACTGAACAACTATAGGAAAAATGGCTAGAGGATCTGCCTTAAAATCAGGAAGATCTGGGTTCAAGTTCTATTGCTGATAGATCCTGGGCATGTCTCTTAATTCCCTAGGAAATTCCTCAAGACCACAAGGGAGGCTGTATGGTATAATGGAAAGTATATTAGATCAGAAATCAGAGGATGTGGGTTAGGATGTGCTTGACCACTAACTACCAATCTCACTTTGGGCAGGCCATTTAAACTCTCTGGGTCTCAGTTTACTTAACCGCAAGTTGAGGGAGTTGGATCACTTGAACTGTTAAGGAAGGTCCCTTCCAACTCTTAACCTATGATCCTAAGTTACAGAGGAGTTGGAGGTTCCAATGTATGTGTACACATACAATGTATGTATGTACACATGCATTTATCTGTATTTATGGAGCATTTCTTCAATGATATGGATTGGCAGTTCCCTCATAATTAGAATCACACAGTTTGCATACATACACACATCTGTATACACACATAGATGTATACATATACATACACGTATATATTATATATGTACACACATGTGTATATACATACACACATAGATATATATATTCAAGTATATACACACACACACACACACACACACACACACACATTCACAGAGAATTAGCACTTCTGGTATGAGGGCTTACCAAGTCTGCTTCGGGGCTGCTCATCTACCTTTGTTACCTACCTGCCACCTGACTCTCATCTGTGACTCTAAAAAACTGTAGCATGCTCAGCAGCTACAACGTGGTAAAACCATCTTGGCAGAAAGGCTAAACAAGACTGAAGGTAACTGACAGGTTTCAAACCCTTTGGTGAGTTAGGGGGATATCTACTCCAAGCACAAAAAGACTTTCCCCGGCAGAATAGGCAGAGGAGAACAACTTGTTCCAATGGCCATGAAAGCGGGTGAAGCAGGCACTGTGGAATGCTTAGAGCTTGCTCAGATATCAAAGACACCAAGGTCATCCATTGTATCCTGGGCCATCTGTAGCCATCTTGACTTTTGTTTCACTACTGGGTTTTTATGACTCTGGAAGAGAGAGGCAGATGACTTTGTGTAACCCTGCCTCACTTAAACCCAATTCATGTTCAAGTCAAATATCACCTGGGATATCTTGAACATGAATATATATTCCACAGCCATAGAATCTCAATTATAAGGGATCCTGGATAAATCAACACATGCTTGAGCAGGTATCTTCTCTAAATCCTCCCAATAAGTAGTCATCTAGATTTCATTTGAAGACCTGTAGTGATGGGACAACTCACTGCTTCCTGAAGCAACCTATTATACTTTGGACAACAATGATGGTTAGGAAGTTTTTCTTCATATAGTTCAAATCTGCTTTCTTGCAACTTTCACTTATTACTCCAAGTTCTTCTCTCTCTACACAACCAAGCAAAGGTCATTTCTTCTTTTACATGAGAACCATTCAAATATTTATATATGGTAATCATGTTCAGTGTGTTTTTCTTACACTTTGATCCAACTGGGGTAAAAAAAAATCTTCTAACAATTTTAAATATGTAATATGGAAATATGATTCAAATTTAAGAAATTAATTTTATGGTCAGTTTTTTGGGAACACACACACATAGAGAGGAAATACTATCATTAATGGGTAGGTGACAGTAATGTGACCAAAATCAAATTAAAAAACCCCAAACCAATCTTTGTCCTCATGACCGCTGTGGAGAAAGTGAAGAAGGGGTAATGGAATAAATTTGATGTCAGTATCTAATGATATCCATTCCTGACTCTTTTAGTTACTGATTTTTATAGTAATTTAATTATAATTGGTGACTAAAAAGAATGAAAATGATGCTGATATTGACATGAGTGATTGTCAACCATGAATCAGGTTTATCCCTCTCAGGGGTATCTCTGCTTATCTCTTGGGGTGGTTTGAAATTCTCTTCTCAGACCATCTTAGAATATAATCATAATTTCTTTTAACTTAAGCAAAAATATATACTATACACCTCTTCTGGAAGGAGGGAGGGAATTTTTGAAATGAATGATAGGATGGTTCCACTCCAAGACAGGAGGGACAATTACAGACAATTAAAATACAGGTATATAAATGGCAAAACCATGTGTGCCTCTGTGATAGAGACTCCTCAAATATTGTAGAATAATGATGGACCAAGTGATATTCAGAGAGAAGATTCTAGTTTGCCAGATTTCTGGAAAACATAATGTGTTGCTTTCACTTCCATAATGTGACAAAGTTAATTTAGTGCCTGCAAAAGAAGATAGGCCAACAATGTTGGCAGGGGCATTCTTCAGTCTCATAGCTTGTCTCAGGCATCCTTCCAAACAAGTCCATTCAGGTTTTTGGGTTTTTTTTTGCTTCCTTGTAAATAATGCCAGAAAAATGATTGGTCATTAAGCTCAATATTGGCTCATTTGGTTTTTTTAGTTTCTTGTTGACTCCATGTGCAACACTCTTGGTTTATCATAGCTAATATTCTCATGGTGTTTTCATATACTGCCTCATGTGATCCTCACGGTGATCCTGGGAGGTACATTAACCCTATTTAATAGCTGAGGAAATTGTGGCTCATAAAAAACTGATTTGTCCAAGATTATCTGGGAAGTGGTGAAGTGACCCTTATACTAAGCAAATCCCTCACCTGTATTTTCTATGCCATTCCTACCTGTCTGCTCCATCAGATTGCTGCTGTCCTCACCCCTCAACTCCCCAATCTTTCTTTATCTGTTCCTTCTGGTTTCCAATAAACAAGCCCATGCATGCCCCTTACCATTCTTTAAAAATAATAGCAACAAAAACCTTGACTAGATTCTCCCATTTTCTACTAACTATCATTCCATATATCTCCCTCCTTTCTCAGTTAAATTTCTTAAAGTTTAAATTTAATTTAATTTGGTTAATTTTAACTAATTAATTTAATTTAAATTAAATTGAAATGAAATTTAAATTCTTTTACACTAGGTGCCTCCACTTCCTTTCCTTTCATCTTGTGAACCTACTCTGATCTGGCTTCCAACTTCATCATTTGATTGAATCTGCTCTCTTTAAAGTTACCAATGATCTCCTAAGTCCAAAATCTGGAGGCCTTTGCTCAATCCTCATCTCTCTTGTCCTCTCTTCAGTATTTGACATTATTGACCACCCTCCCATCCTGTTTCTCTCTCCTCTCTGAGTTTTTGTGATGTTGCTCTCTTGGCTCTCCTATCTGCACATGGTTCCTTCTCAATAATCTTTGATAGATCTCCATTTATGCAATGTCTGCTACTTATACATATATCTCAATGCATTATCCTGAGTGCTTAAAAATTAATTTATTTGTTTTTAGTTTTCTACAATCATTTCCATAAGTCTTAGATTTTCTCTCCCTCCTTTCCACCTCCCTCCCCGACACAGCATGCAATCTTATATGGACTTTACACATACATTCTTACTAAATATATTTTCACCTTAGTCATGTTGCTTGGAAGAATTAAAATAAATGGGAGAAACCATGAAAGGAAAACCAAACCAAACCAAAACAAAACACAAGAGAAAATAGTCTGCTTCATTCTGTAATCCATTTCCACAGTTCTTTCTCTGGATTTTGCCTCAAGAGTCCATTGGGAATTTTTTAGGTCCTTGCGTTGCTGTGAAGGGTTAAGTCTACCAGAAAAATTCCTCACACACTGTGGTTGTTACTGTGTACAAAGTTCTCCTGGTTCTGCTCCTTTCACTCAGCTTCAGTTCAAATAAGTCCTTGCAGGTCTCTCTGAGGTCTTTCTGTTCATCACTTCTCAGAGCACAATAGTATTCCATTACATTCATATACCACAATTTATTCAGTCATTCCCCAGTTGATGGGCATCCCCTTGATTTCTAGTTTTTGGCTACCACAAAGAGAGCTGCTATAAATATTTTTGTACATGTGGGACCCTTTCCCATTTTTATGATCTCTTGGGGATACAGTCCTAGAAGCGGTATTACTGGGTAAAAGGGTATGCATATTTTTGTAGCCCTTTGACCATAGTTCCAAATTTCTCTCCAGAATAGTTGGATCAGCTCACAGCTCCACTAGCAATAAATTAGTGTTTCAACTCTCCCACATCTTCTCCAACATGTCATCTTCCTGTTTTTTCATGTTAGCCAATCTGATAGGGTGATGTGGTACCTCAGAGTTGTTTTGATTTGCATCTCTAGTGATTTAGAGCATTTTTTTATATGACTATAGATAGCTTTAATTTCTTCCTCTGAAAACTGCCTATTAATATCCTTTGATCATTTGTCAATTGGGGAATGACTGAGCACTGTTCTCTTTACTCACTTGCTTATCTCATCAACTTCCATGAATTCATTTATCATCTTTATGCAGATGGCTCCCAGATCTCTTATATCCATTCCTAATCTCTCTCCTGAGTTCTAGTCCTACATCATGAACTATTAGATATTTTGAAATGAATGTTCCATAGCCATCTTAATATGTCCATTTGACTGTTGAGTCTACCACCATGTTTCTAGTTATCCACTGAGATTCACAACCTCAGTATAATCCTCAGTTAATTGCTCTGTCACTTATCCCACAGATCCTAAGTCCTGTTGTTTATATTTCATAGTCTATAGCTTTAGAATGGGAAGGGACTTTATACCATGTGAGTTCAACCTCCTCCTTTTATAGATGAAGAAACTTAAGTCCATAGAGACTCATGATTTGCCTAGGATCATCTAGCTCCTAAGGGTCTTAGCAAGATTTGAACCCTAGGTCTTACTGATTCCAGGTCCAAACCATAACTACGATATCATAATTTCCTATATATACTCTTCTTTCCACTCATACAACCATCACCCTAATTCATATACTCATTTCTTCTGGATGACTGCAATAACCTCCTAACTGGCTTTTGTGCCTCAAGTCTGTTTCTACTCTAATCCATCATCTACAACTTGCAGAATGTCCTCCTTCCTCATTTCAGTCATTAGGTGCTTTAGTTTCTTCAAGGTCTATTTCATGACCCATCTCCTTCATGAAAGTTTTACAGATTAACATTTTCCCCAGTCATTAGTGCTCTTTCCCTCCTCAGATTTCCTTGTACTTATTTGTATATGTATTGTTTCACCAAGTAGAATATAATGAATTCCTTGAGGGAGGGAACTCTCTCTCTTTTGTATCCTTCATGCCAAACATAGTGTTTTGTATAGAGCAGAGGGGTAATACATTTTTGATGAGTTGTGTTGAGGATTTATTGAGTTAAGAGAAAGGACTGGAATTAGGACATCACCTTTGGTACAGTGAAATGAACAAGGACCCTGTAATCATTGGAGCTGGGTTCAAATCCTACCTCTTATGTTGACTACCTCTCTAAACCTGAGCAAGTCAATTAATTTTGTTGGACCTTAATTTCATCATATGTAAAATGAGATTGATTTCTAATGATATTAACATGAAATTGCTTACAGAAAATCAGAATTTTTTTGGACCGATTTTTATTTTAAGTAAAATGGAAAGCAAAGAATATAGATCAACGAAATATTGTTGAAAGGAATGTATTGGTTCTGTATAGTACCTCTTAAGAGAAAACCTTTGCTTATGTGCATAAAATATTATTACTTTTAGTGTTATGATTAGCTGTGTGACTTGTTCCCTCAGGGGTAGAAAGGAGGTAATCTGATGAAGCAATATCAGTATCTTACTAAATGAAGCCTCACCTTTCATCCATTCTTTGGACAGGAAATAGCTTTCTGATCTTTTCCTTTTAACGATATTATGAAATCAAAGCATATAGGTGACTGAAATGGTTTTGTTGCCACTTTTAAAAAATCCATTCTTCACTAGCTATATTAGAAAAGGCTTGTCCTTTAGGTGCTGGTGTTTTGATACTAACTCAGTGAGTCAGCCAGCCACTGGATGTCACTGATGTTCTGCTTTGACCAGGTTCTATCTATAGAAAGTTACCTTGCATAAACCACTGTCCCATTTAAGTAGTGTTGTGAGGCATGATGTCTTTACTTATGAATGATTTGTCTTTCTTCATCTAACTCTTTGTCAAGAAAATAAATATGGTCTACTAACTAGAGAGCTAAAAAGAAGAGTATAGAGAAAAAGCTTCATTACTGTGAGTTCAATAAATCGTTACAATTTTTGTACAGATAAAAGAATACCCATGAATACACATGTATGTAGCTAATACAAATCTAAATATTTAAATAATATATAGTTATGCCTCCCCTGTATATATATATATATATATAAATATTTAGTAGCTACATTTGTATATCTTTTTCTACATGCATATATATCTTTATATACACATAAACACATACATATATACATATACTGATACACACACACATATATGTTGCCACTTAACAATTTTCTTCCCCCATTCATATTCAGATCTGCTTTCCTTCCAAATTCCCCATCTTTATAAATAAACCCTATCTCTTCCCAACAATATCTTCTTTAAACAAACAAACACCACAACAAAAATCTTAAAATCACAGGTTTAGTGCTGGAAGAATCCAGAGAGACCATTTAATTCCATTCCCTTATTTTACAGATGAATTACTCAAGGTTTAGAGGAGAGGATAAGTGATTTGCTCAAGGTAACATGTTATCAGGAGCAGACCCAGGATCAGAACTCAAGATTGTTGACTACAAATTCATTGTTCTTTCTCCTCAAGTTGTTTCCCCTTGTTTCAGTTGGAGGTATAGACATTTATTATACTTCAGTATGTAGAAGACTGTACTGAGCTTCAAGACAAAGTTTAGCTAAGTTATATTCCTATATTTTAGAGATAAGACAATAATACAAAAATTGTTTTAATATAAAATATTACATGAGAAGTATTCTCAAGAGTTAACCTCCCTACCCCCAATTTTATATACATTCTGAGAGGGATAATCATTACCAACCTTGAGGATCAAGAGAACAATGCCATTATTCAACAAAAGTAATTCTTGCTAAATAAAAATTAGAACAGTCAAATATGTATTGGCTATCTCATGTAGCCATGAGTTCTCTATCACTGGATGTATTTAATTAGAGGATGGAATCTATCCAATGGATTGCCACTTATTTGTAATGTTATAGAAGATACTCCTTTTTTCTTTCTTTCTTTTTCTTCCTTCCTTCCTTCCTTCCTTCCTTCCTTCCTTCCTTCCTTCCTTCCTTCCTTCCTTCCTTCCTTCCTTCCTTCCTTTCTTTCTTTCTTTCTTTCTTTCTTTCTTTCTTTCTTTCTTTCTTTCTTTCTTTCTTTTTTTTGAAGATAACTCATTTTTCAGATTGAGACAGGACTAAAATTCCAGGGTTCTTTTCAACGTTGATATTTTGAAATTCTGAGAATGATTGATAGACTTGGAGAACCACAAAAGTTGCAATTTGTGAATTGAAAGAGTCCTCAGGAGTTACCTAAGGTAACCTCCTGATCAATTCAGAATCACCTTCTAAGATATTTGATGTGGAAGGGCTTGCTATTTTTTGAGATAGCTTTTCTGTATTATTGGACTCTTTTCAACAGAAATTCTTTCTTTCTATTGAATTCAAATATACCCCTTAAAAACTCTTTCACCCATTGGCCCTACCTAGTTCTACTTTTTGGGGTAGTATAATTCATCTCTTTTTCCTTTTTCTTGATAGAGCTTCAAATATTTTGTGTCCTTACTCTTTAGTGCTAATTTCTTTAACTCAGTAGTCCTCAGACTTTTAGGTCTCAGTCTCAGAATCTCTATTCACTTTTAAAAATTATTGAGGATCTCAAGGTGCTTTTGTTTATGTGGGTAATAAATATCAATATTTGCCATATTAGAAATTCAAACAAATACTTTTAAAAATACTTATTTATTATTTAGCAATACTGTTACTACTACTAATAAACTCATCACATGGTAACAACAATTTTAAATATATATTGAAAATAAAAGCATTAGTTGGAAGAATGGATTGTTTTACATATTTTTGCAAATCTCTTTGCAAAAGACAATATAAAAAATATAAAAGACTTTGCAGAAGACTCAATAGAAGTCTGACTTAATAGAAGACAGATTCTCATATGTGCTGCATTCTTTCTCCTTCAATACATTGTTTTGGTTGAAGTATATGAAGAAAATCTAACCTTATACAGATAATGTAGTTAGAAAGGGAAGGCTATTTTAATAGACAAGTAACGTCTTGTTATTATAGTGAAAATAGTTTTAATGTCATGAAACTCCTCTTTTCGCTCTTTCCCTGGAAAGGCTCTCAGGACCCCTCTGAGTCTATGGACCACACTTTGAGAATGGCTGCTCTAGCTAAACTCCTGTAGTTTCTGTATCTGTTGGTTGTATTACATGCTCTAAGATGTCTTACCATCCTGATTGTATATGCCTCTTAAAATGTGGTCTCCAGAGCTGCATATAATATTCCAGATAGAAATAGACTGATCACTTCTTGATGACCATAATATACATCTGTTTATGCAATCAAAGATGAAATCAATTTTGGAGGCAGCTCTAAGAACCATATTTTTGGATCATATTGAGTTCATAGTGAATTAAAATTCCTAGGCCTTTTTCACATCAACTGATCTAAAGTCAGATTTTGTCCATCTTCACTCATATATAAACTTTAAAAAAATTGAAAGACTTAAATTTATATGCAATATATTTCAACTTTGGCTTTGGGTCTTTTTCGTGGTGATAATTTTGAGTCTTTGTACAGTCTGTATAATGTTTTCAATATAATAGGACATCCAGCTTTGTGAAAGCATGACTGTGTCTCAAATCCTGGGCTCAAACCTTGCCTTTGATACTTGAGTAAATCTATAACCTTGGCTGTGTCACTTCACATTCCTGGTCCTCAGTTTCCTTATCTATAAAATAAGAGTAGTGAACTAGACCAATGTGTACGACCTTTTGTGCAAAAATAGGCAGTGGGATGAATTTGATCCTGAGGTCATAGTTTGCTGACTCTTGTATGAAGTGGTCACTGAGGTCCCTTCCCTCTCTAGATTCATAATCTTATGAATACACTAACTGTTCCTACATAGATATTAAGAACTTTCTATGTTTTCATGTAAATAATTATTCAAATGTGCAATGGAACAGTAGCCAGGACACATCCTTTTGATATGCAACCTTCCTCCAATCAGGGGTTCTTAACCTTTTTGTGTGTCATGGACTAATCCCTTTGTCATTCTGGTAAAACCTATATATATGCCCTCCTGCTCAAAATAATGTTTTTAAATACATAAAATAAAATACCCATGGTTATAAAGAAAATCAATTATTTTGAAGCGCTTGCCAAAATATATTTCAAATCACATAAATATATTTTGATTCTTTCTACCTTTCTGTGACTGATGTCACATCTCTCCTACATTAGAATGGATAATTGAGAATTTTACTCTATTGGGATTTAACAAATAGAAGACTTGAAAGGTTTATTGGTGCATCTCTAAATAAACCAAAACCAGTTGCTTCCTTTGTGAACTTTGTTCCATGTCTATTTATTTATTTATTCCCTATTTCCCTTCTCATTTTTAAGGTCTATGAAAATGACCAGTAGTTAGGGTAACTCATTGGAGTAGCGCCTCCAAGATTTTATTGTCAGAAACTGCTTCCTTCTTAGAAATTCCATTGTCATCATCACCCCCCAGCTTGTGATATATCAGTCAGTCAAGAAGCGTTTATTAAATGTTTCATGTGTGCTCAGCCCTTGGGATACATTTATAAGCAGAAAGACAGTTTCTGTCTGCAAGGAGCTTACGTTCTCCTGGGGAGAAGAAAGGGAGATGAAGGGAGTGGGATCAGGAGAAATGCACCTGGCATGGAGGTATGGTAGAAAAAGTCCCGTGGAAATGAGTCAGCAGAGTAGCCTGAAGAGGGAGGAGGACTTCTTTGGCTTGAAGCTGTATCTAAAATAGGAAGTTAGAGGAACCAACCAATCAGAAGGTGAGGCCTCAGGGATGGAGAGTGATACAAAAGCTTTAGCTCAATGAGAAAGTTGTGTCCTTTTTTGAAAGCGTTAAAATGCATAAAAGACAGTGTGGTGTAATGGTTAAGAGTGAACTTAGATGTCTTAGATTAAAAGGTTTAAGTTGAGGCCTGGCTCAAACACTTTTAATGGTATGACTCTAGGCAAGTCATGTAATTTCTCTGAACCTGTTTCCTCTTCTGCCAAATGGGGCTATTATTTGTATGACAAACGTCCCAGTCTTTTTGTAGGACTTTATAAACCTTACAACATTATGTAAAGATGAGTTCTTATTAATTTTACTATAAAGTTGTACTCTGAAATCTCATTATAGTGTCAAGGTAACCCTGAGTTCTCAAAGGCTGTGTCAGTATTAGCTATGACTAATAACAATTAGTTGAGAAGTATTTTAGTGTGCTCATGGCAACAGACTGAGACTACTGCCTAATGAAAGAATGGTGGATTTTGTGCCAGAGAACCTGGGTTCATATCTTTGCTCAGTTATTTATTACTTATTAACTTTCATCAAATCACTTAAACTCTCTGGGTCTCAGTTTCCTCTAAAGCGATTGGGGGAAGGGGAATGTTAGACACTCTCAGAGAAGGCCTCTGAAGATCCCTCTTGTCTCCAGATTTATGATCCTGTGATCAATCTAGCTAAGTTCAGAGTGGCTCATTAGTCAGTAAGTGATTGTTTTTTCCTTGGTTCATGATAAGCTGTTAAATAATAGAAATCATTATTGCATATAGGAATTGTTTTTATATTTTAGGCAGTCAATTCTAATTCTTTTTCTTTTAACCAGTTTCTTTCCAGTGCCCTTACAGTAGCTTTGGCTGGAAAATGTGATGAAGAAGTTATCAGCCTCTTGCTGACATTTCCTACAGATGGAAAAGCTCTTGCAGTTAGAGAATTGTGTGCTCTGCCTGCATTGGACACGTACACTTTGATTGTACTTATTACGCGGAACCTGGATTTGCAGATTATCATATACAAAGTAAGAAGATGATGGTGTCTTGTGGTGTGGATTCCTTTTGACAGCTGGTTCACTCTGTATGATGTTAGTAACAAGAGAAATACATCAATAAATATTAGAGCAAAGAATCAAATTGTCCCTGTGATAGAATCTAGACAAATAATGAGAAGTTCATAGCTGATACTCTAGATATCTTCCAACATTTCACATGCTTATCCCTGATGTAGAGTTCTAGAAAGTCCTATAGTTGGAGCCAAATTAGGAATTTTGGCATTCAAGCAACTTCCACAAACCTTTTCTGATAGTAATTAATATTTAGCATGGGAGGTCAAAGAATGTTAGCAAAGCAGTTATGTTTGCTGCTTTAATGAATTATTCTTGCAATCTAGGTGCTAATCTCTGCCGTTACCTAGATGTTCCACTCTATCCTCTGCAATACCTGTTCCATAGACAACAGATTTCCCTTCATCTTTTCCTCTCTTACTCCTGTTTACTAGCTCTTACTGAAACCTAGCTTCCGCCTGATGACACAGCCTCCCTGGCCACCCTTTCCAGTACTGGCTACACCTTCAGTCAGTCTCCTTAACTCTCTGGTGGAGGCAGGGGAGTTGGAATACTCCTTGTTCCCTTTCACCACTTTTAAGTTCTCTCCCTTCTTCGGACGCCCAGTAAACTCTCTTTCTTTGAGGGGCATACTATTCATATCTGCCACCCAATCATAATCCTGGTAGCTGTTGTTTACAGAACCCTATGTCATTTCCTTTCTTTCTCCTCAACTCCTGCCCTCATGCTAGGAGACTTCAACATACATATTGATTCTCCCTCAAATACCCTAATGACTCAGTTTCTCCAACTACTCACTTCCCATGACCTACTCCTCCACTCCACTTCAGCCACACACAAAAATGGTCATATCCTTGATCTTGCTATCACCCACAAGTGTACTACTTCTGTATCCAAGAATTCTGAAATCCCCTTATATAACATTATTCTATTGACTTTTTACTTCTCTGTCTGCCTTCCCTTACATGTCTATCCTCCATCTGCATCGTGTCCTCTAATCCCTTGATGTTTCATTTCTCTTCCAGTCCATATTTTCTATACTAGCCACCTTCTTCTTTTCTACCCTCTCTTGAATTTTTGGTGAATTAATTCAACTCCACACTGTCTTCCCCTTCTGAAATCCCTAGCCCCCTTATGATATTATTGATTATAGCCAGCTGAGCCTTAGCCTTGGATCACTCCCGACATTCATTGCCTTCGTTTCTACACATGTGCTGCTGAACAAAGGTAGAGAAAAATCATGGAACCCTCCTCTCCACCTACCTTCGCTGTTACTGTAGGGGGCAACATCATCTTCCCAGTCCCTTTGCCAAAATCAACTGACTCATCCTGGATTCCTCATTATCTCTCACCACTCATATCTAAGCTGTCCCCAAGGCCTGTTTTATTTCACCTTTGCAATATTATTCAAAAAGGTCCCCTTTTTTCCTCTGAAACTTCTACCACCCTAGTGTAAGCCCTCATCACTTCATGCCTTGTCAGGAGCCTGCTGGAAAGTCTGCTTAACTCAAGTCTCTCTGCACTCTAATCCATCCTCCATTCAGTCACACAAGTGCTTTTCCTAAAATGTAGATGTGATCATTTCAACCCTCCCCTCCACCAATAAACTTGCCTCCAAGAACAAATACATTCAAAACCCTTCTTCATAACCTTCTTCCCTCCTACCGATCCAGTCTTCTTATACCTTGTTCCCTGATATGTACTCTTTGATTCAGTGACATTGGCCTCCTGGCTGTTCCATGAACAAGACCCTTTTTCTCTCTGCTCTGGGCATTCTCTCTGGCTATTCTCTGTGCCAGGAACACTTTCACTCCTCTGCTCCAACTACTGACTTGCCTCGATTCCTTTAAATCCCAAAGAAAATCTAACCTTTACAGGAAACTCTTCCCAATCCCTCTTAATCCCAGTGACTTCTCTCTGTTATTTCCTATTTATTCTGTATGTAGTATGCTTTGTATATATTTGTTAGCATGTTGTTTCCTTCCTTAGATTGTCAGCTCTTCAAGTTGTCTTTGCCTGTTTTTGTATCCCTAGCACTTAGCAGAGTGCCTGGCATTTAGTGTAGGCACTTAGTAAATATTGATCAATTAATTGATTATTTCTGTGAAGCTGTGGGACTATGAGTTATGTCAACATTTTCTAAATTGCATACCCAGAAACAAAGCCCAAGTCATTTTTAGCTCTTCCTGCAGGTTTCATCATAAAACCTTTGTGAAGTAGTGTAATATGATGTAACATATATAATATGACATACAATTTAATATGCATCAAACATCTTTTAAATTATCTAATTGGAACTATTATTAATACCTTAAGAATATATTAGGCAGTTTTCATGGTCAGTCAGAAACTGGAAGCAACAGCAATAACCACCATAAAAAAATTGTAAAGAATTCTGTGAAATATAAAATACAATATCCATGTTTACTTGCAATTTTCATCTGTCTATCAGGGACACAACTAAATTTCAGCTATTTCCCTGTGACAAGTTAAGTGTTTCCTAGTGTCACTTTTAAAGTGTGGCCATAATTAGAGAAGTGGGGAAAATGGCATAACCCCACTGAACATTTCTGTGGCTCAAATTTTATTTCTTAACTTAATTGGCAAGAAAACCTACCTTATACTTTTAGCAAAAGGAGTCTATGGAAAAGCAAGCTGGACTCTCAATTATCTTGCTGGTTATCAAGTAAGATGTCAGCTAATGGCAGTCATCCAATGATCATGAAAACTCTTGAGAAAGGATAAAGGATGGAGACAGTAGTCTACCTAATTTCTCTACCTTTGAATTCTGGGCAATTAGAACATTCATCTCTGAATGGTTTGTAAAGTTAAGCATTTGCTGTTCAATTCACAACAGATGAGGCAGTGGGGAACCTTATTTTGGCATCAATTTGTGTTTTTTTTCTGACTTTGTTTTTGAGAGGCAGTAGGATATAGTTGATAGAGAGCTTGTCTTAGAGCCAGAAAGACTTGAGTTCTGCACTCCCTTCTAGTATATAATGGGCAGCTAGATAGTGCAGTGGATAGAGTGCCCAGCCTGGAGTCAGGAACGCCTGAGTTCAAATCTATCCTCAGACATTTACTGCCTTTGTGATCCTGGGCAAGTTACTTAACTGTGTTTGCCTCCATTCCTCCTCTGTAAAATGAGCTGGAGAAGAAAATGACAAACCACCCCAGTGTCTTTGCTAAGAAAACCCCAAATGATGTTACAGAGACTGAAAGGAAAGGACAGAACAACAACTAATACAGGATGACTGTTTGATCTTGCCCCAGTTACTTAACCGCTAGGTAATTTTCTATCACTCTTGAGTTGCAAAGCCTGTATGAAAGAGGTTTATTTACTGGGGAGTTGTCTTTATCAAATCACAGTTCTAGTTCCCACCAAAAACTGCTTTTTATGATATTTTGTTTGTGGTAACAGATTTTAGATTTAGGATGATTTTTATTTACTGACGATAGGTATGAGTCTATGAATAAGCTGATTGAATGGTGATTTAAATATGCCAAATTTTCATGCAATGAAATTATATGTAATATTTAATTATAACCAGTCTATGCGATTTGATAAATAATATACGTAACATTTGAGAACCACCTTTCACATTCCATCTCAAGTCTGGGATATTCTTTGGATCTATAATTATTCAAAATCATAGCTCATAATGTCCATCCATGTATTTAACTTTTACAACATGGACAGAGAACTCAAATTATTCCAAGGCAAATGCATCCAATACAATAGTAACTAAGAAAAGTGGCATAGAACCTTGTTCCCACAAACTTAGGGTTCACTCTTTCAAAATATAGATCACCAATGAGATCAAGCTTGGAAGGATACTTATGGGGAGCATATGTGAGCAGGATGCATTCATGGAGGAGCAAGTCACAGTTTTAATACCATATGCTCCCATCAATGTCCTCTGGTAAAGTTACCATACTGCAACTTTGCTGGGCCTAGACCTAGGCCCTCGCTACACATATCTGCTACTGTCTCTCTCTGTCTCTCTCTGTCTCTGTCTCTGTCTCTGTCTCTCTCTCCGTCTGTCTCTTGGGTTTCTCTATAGTTTGTAGTATACTTCACTTAACCTGTCTCATGAGCTGCTCTCTGATCTACCTTCTAGCTTTCATGTCTTCTGGGATACTGTTGGCCATCTCAGACCCAGCTTGCTAGGTTACAATATTTAGAAAGATTCTCCATGATAAGGGTAAACTGATATCTCAAGTCTTAGCCAGTAGCTATGAGCCACCACAGCCCCAGTCAGCTAATAAAAGATAGGTAAATCCCCCTCAAAGATGATGTATTCTTCAAGCTCAGTTGTCAAAGACTGAAATACACTCCTTTGTTACAGACGCTCTCTGCTTTAGGGTTAGAAACTCCCAAGCTACTGTCTGGCTTGTCATGCAAAAAATGAATTTGCAGCAAGTAGAGAGCTAAGAGGAGACAAGCTCTTATTTTTTACCCACTTGCCCCACATTTATTATGAATATTGGCCAAGGCAACTCTCCTAAGTTTGGAGCTATATATTTAGCCTTAGAAAACCTTCCCTATATTTGGAATATAAATCAGAAAACAAGGATGAAGCTTTTTTTTTAAACATGTAAAATTGTCAAAGATAAGTAATGTTTTATTCTTTTCTTTCAAATTGTATTCTTCTCCTCCTCCCCCACTTTTCTGTATTGTCAATATTACTACCAGGTAAAAAGTAATCTTGCCATCATGCTTGACTTCTGCTTGTGAGTATCACATATACAGTCTCCACATCCTTTCTATTCTACTTCAGAAATATTTCAAATCTCTCCCATCCTTACTTACTACTACTACTACTACTACTACTACTATTACTACTACTGCTACTACTACTACTACTACTACTACCACTACTATTACTGCTACTGCTACTGCTCCTTACTACTATTACTACTACTACTACTACTACTACTACTACTACTACTACTTTTGTTCAGTAAGTTTTTCAAGTTGTGTCTGACTCTCCGTGATCTACTTTGGGGTTTTCTTGGCAGAGATACCGGGATAATTTGCCATTTCCTTTTCTAGCTCATTTTATAGATGAGGAACTGAGGCAAACAGGGTTAAGTGACTTGCCCAGGGTCACACAGCTATTAAGTGTCTGAGGCCAGATTTGAACTGATTTTCCTGATTCCAGCCCTAGTGCTGTATTCACTGTACCACCTAGCTGCCTCCTCCTCCTCTTCCACATTTATATAGCAATCAATATGTGCCAGGTTCCGTACAATTATCATCTCTTTGGATCCTCACAGTGACCCTATGAGGCAGGTGCTATCATTCCAACCTGTGGCAGAACCTTCTGAGCTAGTATTGGTCTGATCAACTGCAGTTGGACACACTGTACCTTGACCCTAACATAGTGTTGTCATTTTGGTCCTCTTTGAAAATGAAGGACAACAACCAACCAATCAACCAAGCAATTATTATTCCCATTTTATAGATGAGAAAACTGAGGCAGACAGAAATTAATGACTTTCTGAGGGTCACACAGTTAGAAAGCATCTGAGGCCATATTTGAATTCCGGTCTTCCTGACTCCAAGCCCAGCATTGTACCCCCTGTACTGCTGACTACTTTAGTATTTTCATACTGCTACTGTCCTAGTTCAGTACTCTTATTTGGAGTATTGCAATAATCTCCTAACCAATTTCTGTTTCAAGATTCTTTTTCCTTTACTCTGTTCTATAGATCCCCATGAAATTGGTTGTCTTATTATATAAAATGATCATGTCACACCATGGATCCAAAATATTTTTTTTCTTCTTTCAGATGTTGATACCACCAGAGGCAAATTCCTTACTGAACTCCTTGTTGGATGTGGTTTCCAGCGTTGACTCCCTACTTACTAAGGCTCAGCACATTCTCAAATATCTCCCTGAATTTCTTCAATTATTTAGAAGTATTCCTTTGTTTGATATTCCTGAATTTCCACAGGTTTGTATGTATTTGATCTTAGCCACCTTGGAAACTACTACAATTGAATTTTTCCTTTGGGTTTTTCAGGTTTGGCCCCTCTTTCTAGGACTAGTGCTCATATTAGACAAAGAAATGTAAGAACCCCAGCTATTCTCCACAGACTGTTGCAGAGCATGAAAGAATAGTGGGGTGGTTTTGAGTCATAATTTTCCCTTTAGATTGGATTACACAGAATTGTTAATATTAGCAATGTCAATCATATTAATTCAGAGATTGTGACCATTCAGACTGGCTGAACTGATATTTACTTGTGCATTATCTATGAAAAAAAGTGATTCTTTGGGCAAATCAGTGGTATAAATGAGATTTCGAGAGAATGTTCAAATTACTTCAGAGAAAAAAATATTTTCAAATATAGTCAAGCAAATGTTTGAAATGCCTGTTGAGTACAAATCATGTATACACTGATAAACAGACTGAGTCAACAAGAGATAAGCTCTGGTTCCACCTTTTACACATACTGACCCTGTGACTCTGGGAATATTAAGTTCTCAGTGTCCATGGGCAACTCTCTAAGTCTTTGAATGGCAGAACAATTGCTTAGCAAAAACTTGTTGGTTGATTGATTTTTATAGACCACTCTTCACAGTTGGTTCCATCTAAATCTTTCTAGACTTATGCACTATACCTGTTTATACATTCTTTGATTTTGTCAAGCTATCCTACTAGCAACTCCATCTTTCATTTATGTGCCTTTACACAAGTGTTCCTGAGGCCTAGAATGCTTCCTTTCTTCACACCCACTTCTCAGGATTCAGCATTTCCTGCAAGGCTCAGTTTTTGATCTACTGCCTGTAGCCTTTTCTTGTCTTCTCCCCACTCTGCCTTCCTGCACAAGTATCTTTCTTCAAAGTTACTCAGTCCAGAAGCCTTTATTAAGCATTTATTATTTATCAGGCCCTATGCCAAGTGCTGAACATACAAAGAAAGGTCAAAAAAAAAACCAAAAACAACTTCACTGCTCTCAAGTAGCTCACAATCTGACAGGGGAGACAATTAAACTGCTATATTTAAACAAAATGTATAACACAAGATACTAGCATTAAGGAGGATCAGGAAAGACTTCTTTGGGAGGTGAGATTTTAGTTGAGTCTTGAAGGAAGCTAAGGTAGACAGGAGGCAGAGATACAGAGAGACTGAGAGAATTCCAGATATGGGAGAAAAGAATTGGGAAATGGAATCTCTTGTGGGGGGGACAGCAAGGAGGCTGATGCCATTGGGTCATGGAGAATGTAGAAGGGAGAAAGGTAGGAAAGGGTCAGATGGCGAAGGGCTTTAAAAACCAGAGGATTTTATATTTGATTCTGGAGGTAACAGAAGTCATTGGAGTTTATTAAATTTTTTTTGAGGGAAAGTGATACAATAAGACTTATGTTTTAAGAAGGTGAATTTGATAACTGAGTGGAAGACAGACTGAAATGGAGAGAGTCTTGAGCCAGGGAAATTAACTGCAGACTACTGCAATAATCCAGGAATGAGATGATGAGAGCCTGCACCAGGGTGGTGGCAGTGCCATAGCAGAGGAGGAGATATGAAATATGTTTACCATTTGTTCAGTTGTTTAAAAATTTTGGTTTGTCTGACTCTTCATGACCCCCATATGGGGTTTTCTTGGCAAAGATACTGGAGTGGTTTGCCATTTCTTTTTCCAGTTCATTTTTACAGGTGAGGAAACTGAGGCCAATTGGTGAAGAAAATGGCATTAAATTAAATGTAATTAAAAAACATCTGGGTGCAGAATACCATTTTTAGGCTCTTAGAATGATCAGGTTCAAATACTGAACCCTCCTTGGCCTTGTGTAGTTTACAATCTAACAGTCAGAAAAGATTCAAACCCAGATAACACTGTTCAATACTATAGGATAAGGGAATGAAAGAGGTGCCTAACAAAGTACCCTAAGAAATTGTTATAGGAAGTTGATCCCTGATTAGTGGGATCAGGGAAGACTTTAATTCAATTTAATAGACATTTTTGAAGAAATAGCATGGCATCATGGATAAATCAAAGTGGAGTTGAAGCTAGGAAGTCCTGACTCCAAGTCCTGCCTTTGACATATACTGGCTGTGGAATCTTGGACAAGTTATTTTAATTCTTCTTGCTCTAGGTAATACTCCATATTATACCCAACAGGACAGATGCTGATTTACATGAATAGAAAATGACTCCTACCTGGGAGTTTCCTAGACTCATCAGATCTTAGGTCTAGCTTTATCTCTATCTCTACTATGTGCAAGGTTCTGGTGCAACAAAGATAGAAATGAGAAAGGCCCTGCCCTTAAGGATCCTGTGCTCCACAAGGGCATACAACATATATACAGGCAAAAAACTGCAAAGTATGTGCAGATTAAATACTGAGTAATTTCAGGAAAAGGTAAGCACTGAAGGACCTCGTGTAAAGGGTGGCACATGAGTTGAACCATGGAAGATGTTAGAGATTCTATGAGGTAGAAGTGAAGAGGAAGAAAATGACGGGTATGTGGAATCACTGGTGAAAAAGTAGAGGGATAAGAGATGCTGTATGTGGGAATACAAGATGTATTTGGAGTAGACAACATTTGAGTTGGACTTTCAAGACGTTGTAATTATCATTTTTATGATAACATAAAAATTGAAAGAAGATGATAGCCTGACTTCCATATTTCTGTTTTATGGGTGTTCTTGAACATGTTCAGAAGGAGGAATGTCCACAATCCTGGAAATTTTCGGAAGGAATTGTTGAAAGCAAACAATTTTTTCTTACTCTCATTCAGTTTGTTTTTCTAGTTTTCACAAGATATCCAGTCTCGAAGTTCAACCTTTGGCTCTCTCCAATCTGTGATGAAGATGGTTTGCAAAGAAGCATCTTTCCTCAGTGACTCTAACATGTTCATTAACTTGCCCAGAGTGAATGATCTCTTGGAGGATGACAAGACCAAATTCAATATTCCCAAAGATTCAAGTAAGACCAACATCCGTTGTCAGTAATTTTTATTAATATGAATTTGAAAGCACTTGATATGTCCTCCTGGATCTGGCAAAACATGGACACAGTATTTGAGGATTCAGGGTCATCTCCATACCAAGCTGAAAACCATTTTCAGTATGGGTAAGGTGATAAGCTGTATGGGTATCTTCCAAGGACCAAACGAGCTACGTTGAGCATAAGGTGATGCATTTTTTTAGCCAAAGTAGATCCCGGTGAGAATAAAATGGGGAACTAGACCTATTGCAGTGTATATATCCTGACCCTCCCACCCTTGCCCAGAGAAAAATTAGAGACTTCAACTATTTTTCCACATTTATTTATTTTTAATTTATTTAATAAAGCTAGCATTTCCATAACAGTATAATAAAAAAGATGACTGCACATGAAACTGCAAATCTATTAATTATTGAAATAAACATCCGTAGTATAAGATTATACTGTTGTGGAACTATCACAATCAGATAAGGCTCCATTTTGTGATTGTCTCTCATTTTTGAAGTTTAACTTTACTTGAATGTAAATCATTGTAAGGTAAATTTGCATATACATTCAATTGTGGGGAAATGAGGGTGATGCATACACCTAGGATGTACCGGCACATCTTGCTAAAGAAATATTCTAACCACAGTGTTTTGTCTTAGCAAAAGTGTTCCTCCTTCCATGTCCCTCTTTACCAGAAATGGTCAAACCACGAAAACATTTCAGGAAGTGCTGCAAATTTTGTAACACATCAATTTAAAATTACAATGCCTATGTCACTCAAGATTGTTCCTCCTTGTTCATTACAAAAATGCTATGCTAGCCTTCCGTCAGGGTCTGTGGTTTCTGAGAGGTCATAGAAACCATCTATTGACAATTGCTAGCCTTGCAAATAAATTGATCATGCTCAGAACTCTTAGTCATCATTGATTTTCAGACATGGCATTATATATACCAGGAGCTCTTAACTCAGAGTTCATAAACTTAAAATTTTTTATAACTGTTTCAATATAATAGCAATAGTTAACATTTATATAGCACTTAATATGTGCTGAATCATTTTATAATCATTATCTCATTTAATCCTGACAAAACCCTGGGGATGGGTGCTATTCTTAACCCCGTTTTACAGATGAGGAAGTTGAGGCAAACAGGGGTTAAGTGACTTGCCCAGGGTTACACAGGTCGGAAGTAATCAGAGGATAGATTTGAGCTTAGGTCTTCCTGACTCCAAGTCTAACACTCTAATCCCTGGGCCACCTTTGCAGTTGCATGCATTTTATTTTATGCATTTAAAAATATTATTTTGTGTAAGGGTCATTTGGCTTTACTAGACTGCCAAAAGGGTCCATGCCACAAAACGTGGCCAAGAGCCTGATACTTACTAACTTGATATGAAAGAGAAGTCTTGGTGGAGAATTAGGTTAATAATAACAACTCACATATGTACAGCACTTTAAGGTTTGCAAAATGCTTTACATCTTTTACCTCAATTAATCCTCACCACAAACCCAGATAGTATTTACTTCAGGTATTAATATTTCCATTTTATAGATAAAGAAACTGAGACTCAGAGAGTTTAAAATAAATTAATCATACAAGGTCATCTAACAATTCATTGTCTGAGGTAGAATTTGAATTCAGATCTCTCTGAACTTGAGGTCGAGGGTTCTTTCCTCTTTACCATGCTGCCTCTATTGGCTTCTATGATAATAACTCACTAATTTATAAATTCTGTTAATTTATATCTACTCTTACAAGCTTTATGCCTCATGGCCCGTTCCTGTCCTCTGATAATAGCATCTTTTCATGTATAGTGGAGGGTCATACTTTCATCTTCCCTGAATGGTTATAGTGAGCTCCCTTTGAGTAATGAAGCCTGTAAAAAAAAACCTGTTTTTGATTAATTACTTGATATAACAGTAGTGAAGTTGGTAATTGGGATATGAAACACTGTGTAAGCCATTAAGATTTTGTAGTGTTTTGGAAATGCATTATTGTTAACATTGAGTACTTTCATCACTTGCATCAAGAATCATCTTTTAACTAACGGCTTCATTTCTGAAAACAGCACCATTTTGCCTGAAGCTATATCAGGAGATTTTACAGTCTCCAAATGGAGCCTTGGTGTGGGCTTTCCTAAAGCCTTTATTGCATGGGAAGATATTGTACACACCCAACACTCCAGTGATTAATAACGTTATCGAAAAGGTGAGTAAATAATGCACCAAAATTTAATGGTGAGTTTTATATTGTTAGCGATTATCCATCCATGTTTGTGGAGAAAACTGTTCGTGTTTATGAACATGTTTATGTTCATTGTTTATGTTCATATGTTTATTATGTTCATGTTCATGTTTATGTAGCTATGGTATGAAAAGGTTTAACTGTAATTGGACTTGATATATACATTCATTATTCAAAAATCCTCTAGACCTTTAACCGGTCAAAAAGAGCCGTAGTTTACTTTTAGATAGCCTTAGAGGGAGGACTGATAGGAAGGAAAGAGTTGCTAGCCTTCAAAAATGATCATGTATATGTGCTGATTTCCTTGTAGATTGTGCCCTCAGGCTTCTTGAGGGAAAGGACCAGTTTTTATTTTGTCTTTATATCCTCAGAGTGTAGGACAGTTGCAAGAGATGAATTGAACTTATGTTTCCACAGATAATATACAATATCTCTAATACCAGTGATAATCATGTGATATCATTTTTGAACCCTCTATAAGGGCCAGAGCCTGAACGGATCAACAGGAAGAAGAACCTGAACCTAACAGCTTCTTTGTTCTCTGTTCCCTGAGTAAAGTCAAAGAATACCTTCCCATGTCAACAAGGCCAAATGGGGCTGACTTAAGATAATCACTAAGGTCCCTTAACCCAAACCACTAACTTGAGTAATGGGACTTCTTCCACATCTTAATATTTTGTGGACATATACTGTGTTACGGCAAGTTAATGGTAGAGAAAACACAGATATCCTGGGTGATAATTTCAATGACACTCTGTCAACTCTCTTATCTTATTGTATTTGCCTCCTATTCAATTAAGATATCACTTAGCCTCTTTTACCAAACCTTCAGGTCAGCACTAGAAAGATTATGCATCAATTAAGGGAATTCCTTTAAAAGAATTTATATTATGTCATTCTATAAAGAAAATGAGGAATGTGACAGTAGTGTAGATCCATATGGGGTGAGGTTTAGTGAAGCCTGGAATGCTGGCCAATGGGACACAGGCTGGGAATTTGAATTGAAAGCAGCTCATGTAAACCTTGCCTTTGTCTGAAGCAAGTATCAGCAGTTCATTAGGAACTACCCATTCATTCATTCAGGAATGAATGTAAAAATTAGTAAAACCCTTCCTGACTTCACAATGGATGTTCTCCTTTTTAAAGTATGTTTTTAACACAGTGGCAGGTGCTTAATAAATGTTATTGAGTGGAATTGAATTGAATATAGTAGGCATTTCATAAGTGTTAATTGAATTGGATGAATGGCCATGATTGGAAACAACTTGGCAGATGCAATGAATGATATTATAAGTTTCTACTATAACAAGCATAAAAAACCCAGGAAAAAATGGGCTATTTCTCATTGTTCCAAAGGGATCAGTACACTAAGAAGGTAAAGGAAGAGAAAAGACCAGAGATTAGCTGCCCTGATAACAATAAAAACAATCAAACAAGTTGAAGTCATGGCATGATTTTAACTTGACAGGTAGGTAATAACCTGATATTCAAGCCCTGAGGTGTTGATAGCTTGAGGCATTAGAGGATGGGCTAAAATAAGACAGATGAAAACAAGCTTATCCCAGTTAAAGTAAAATGAAACACAACGTATCTTGTATTTAAAAGATTGTTCTTTGGTATAAATTGCTTGATCTATTATTATTTAGTGACTGAAATAACTGTTTGATATTTTGTTGCCATAAATGTTTATCCTTTATTTATTATAAATACGGGTGTGATACTTCCCAGAGGGGTCTTGGTTTTCTAGTTCTGTTATTCCTCACATCCCTTTTTCTGTCTGCTACACTAGACAATGAACACATGACACATATTGCCTTATTTACTGGAAAGGAATTAGTCAGCCTTCTGATGTAATTTAGAGGAAAAAAATTAAAAGGATCCATAAATATGGAAGTAAAATTTAAGTAGTGATAAAAACAACGTAGTAGGTACTTGTACATACATTTAGACATGCACACAAGCATTATGCCTATCTATGTATATGTTATAGATATGCATGTTTATGATATGTTTTGCTTTCTTCTTTTAATTCATTTTTCATATCACTGCTAGAATCATATTCGTCATTGTCGCTTAGTTGTTTTTCAGTCACATCTAGTTCTGTGTGATCCCATTTGGGGTTTTCTTGGCAAAGATACTGGAGGGGTTGGCTATCTCCTTCTCTACTTCATTTTCCAGGTGAGGAAACTGAGGCAAACAGGGTTAAAGGACTTTACCAGAGTCGTACAACTAGTAGGTCTTTGAGGTCAGATTTAAACTCAGGCCTTCCTGACTCCGGGTCTGACACTATCCATTGTGCCACCCAGCTGCCCCCAGAATCATAATAAATCGTATATTTATATCTCATCATTTCAATCTTCTGAAATCTTCAGTCATTCCAAGAAAATTCCTTTGTTTCATAATCAAGGGCTTTTATATTCTGATGTCTACTCTTTCAATCTCTTCTCATATTATCCCCCTTTGTGCACTTTATGGCTTAGCCAAACTGAACTATTCTCTTTACAAGACCCTCTGTTTTCCTAGTTCCTTTGCCTAGAATGTATCCCCCTCTGCCAGCTGAATTCTTACTCATCCTTTAAAGCTCAACTCATGTGCCGCCTCCTCTATAAAGCCTTCTCTGCTCCTCCAAGTCAGCATACCATTTTATTTTGTATCTCTTTTAATATCCTTTCCATAGATTGCTGCGTATTGTATCAGGCTTAACTGTGTGCCTTATCACCTTACCTGCCTGTAAGCTCCTTGAGGGCCAGGACACTGTCTTAACTAAACTTTCTTTGTACCTTAGCCCCTCAGTGCAGAGGCAGCTGCAAAATATCCTTAAAGGCTTAGGCTGTTTTTAGCTTTTTATGTATGGTAAGTTCTTAGCATTGTATCTGGCACGTGGTGATTGCTGAATAAATACATGCTTTTTGCCTTCTTGCCTGATACAACAGGTACTTAAAGAAACAGCTATTGAAGAATCATATATATGTCATATATATGTATCTCTGGGTAGAAATATACAAATACACAATTTGTATATATATTTCTACATACATACATTTGTATCTATATATGTATATACACACATGTATGCATGTGTAACACATAATTACCCCAGCTGCTCTGCAAAGATTAGTAAAGAAGGAGTTAAACCATGTTTGCTAAAAGTAGCATTGTTTTTCTTCTGATTTTCTCCCTAAGCTTGCTGCAGCACATCTCTGAAATTAGAGCCAGAAGGCTTTCACACCTTGTGACATCAGTTCAGTGAGGTGGTGCATTTTCCTTACCATACTTGGAATTGTGTTTAAATAGCTGCAATCTTTATCTGCGAAAAGGGGCACTTGCCAAAACATTGGACTCTGTGCAATGGAATAACATTTGATTAAATATATCCTGGGGGTTAACAACTTTGTTAGGATGTGTGGATGCTGGGAGATTGCTGCGATGATGGAGCATTGTTTTGGAAGCCAGTCTTGTTGGGATCTGCTAGTTTGAATGGTTTCTGCATAAGAATAATTTGGGCCCAATATCTTGAACTTAAAAAAATTCTTTAACTTTTAACCTCTCCGACATTTTCCTTATTCTTAAACATATCTACATTTTAAGGTTATATATGATGTGGTTTAAAAGAGATTTTAACAGAGTAATGAAAACATACTGTTTAAGTAAGACATATTTGCCTTATTCCATACTGTATGTTTCAGGAACCCCTTTGAAAGTTTGGTAAAGCCTATAAACCACTGCTCAGAATAATTTGTTAAATAATTGCCAATATACTAAATTTCAGTGAGAGATTAATGAAAATGAAGATGTGATTTTCTTCCCCCATTCAAGTTTATAGATCCCCTGTGATACATGGACCCCAGGTTAAGTAATCTCGTTATAATTATTTTGATGCTTCAAGAGAAATAACTATTGTTTATTTTTCTCTAATTAATAGAGGGGCTTTTATCACAATTTTCGAAATATGTGACTTGGAATTTCTATATTTCATTGATAGGGATAATAGATATCATTTTAATGAACTTGAAACTATTTTTAGGAGTAGATGGCAGAATTTTGTTCATACTTAGTGTTTACAGTTTAAGACAATGATCAGCAGTTTTATTTATGTGTAACGTGTCTCAGTTGATTCATCTTAGAGCCCCTCTACTCTTTTATTTCCTGATACTCCTTCCTGAGTACTTCCTGACAAAAGTCCTCAATATTCTTTTATATGTGGCTTTGTGTACCTGCCTTTGTTTTCCTCTCTTGCTCTTCATGAGTTTTTGTGGCTAAAGAAATTCATCACCCAGTGGTCAACTCCTATTCAGATATGACTTGTACTAGATAACCTGAAAGGCCCATTTCAGTTCTGAGATACACTGATGAACCTCTTTGACCTTAGAAGCCTAGATTTCTCCTTGCACAACAGATATATGGTCTGGCCAAGACTTAAAGACTTTACAACGTGTTAGGACCTAGCAGAGATGGTTCTTACTGGCACAGCTTCTGAGATCTCCAGGTACCCTCTATGTCACAAGGAGGCATTGGAAAAGGATAGTGGTGGAGAATTTCGATGTTTATAACTTTTGTTTTATAATCATTCACTCTAGAAATTTATTTTTACTAGAAATTGACCTTCAGTTTTGTAAAGTAATATGTATGATTCATGAAGAACTTTTGGTGCACCAAGTTCTTTTACATAAATTTTTCTATATGGGTCTTTGATCTCACTGATAGAAGTACTCCCTCTAGTGATACATATTGCAGGTTATTCACATCTTCACATCCTAGTGGCTCTAATCCATAAATTTCCATGAATCTTCTACAGAGGGTACACCCAATGTGCTCAGGCTCTTATTGTACTGTCATATATTTCCTTGATGACATAATTTACCCTAGAAATGTTAAAGGTAACATTCCAACTCTGAGATTCAATGAAAGTATCATTTCCATTAGCTCAATCAATTCTTGTATCACATTCTCAGTCTTCTCATTCTCCTGGCTTGTGCTCCATTGTATCTCTTCCAATTTGTTAATGTCCTTCCTGTGTTGTGGTATGTATAACTGAACACAATCCTTTATAAGTGGTTTGATCAGGGTAAAATAGAGTGGGGCTATTATCTTACTTGTTCTGAACCCACTATCCCTCTTAGTGCAACTTAAGATCATATTAGCCTCAAAAAGAGAGCTTCTAATAGGTTCAGACTGTTGTATAGTGGGTAAAGGATCTACTTTAGGATTACTTTAATATATATTTTATTTTTTTTCCAATTACATGTTAAAACAATTTTTAAACATTTAAAAAAATTTTGAGTTCTACTTCCTTGTAGGATAAGATAGATTTCTGTATCTGAGTATGTATATTATTCCCTCTTTGAGCCAGTTCTGAAAAGAGTAAGGTTTAAGCTTTGTTCCCCCCATCTCATGTTCTCTTCCATTATAATAGCTCTTTCATGCCTCTTTTATGTGAGATATTTTGCCCTATTCTCGTTACCTTCTCCTTCTTCTTTCAGTGCAATCTTCTTTCTTACCTTTTTATTTTTTGCGGGGAGGGGGTATCATCAAAGTAACCTTGTATCTGCACCCTCCGTCTACATATATTCTTTGTAATTGCTCTTACAGTAAAAAGGTTCTTAAGAGTTACTCATATTATCTTGCCATATGGAAATACAAACAATTTAACTTTATGGAATCTCATCTTTTCTCTTTCTTGTTTCCTTTTTTTTTAACCTTTAGTATTATTTTAGAGTGGATAGTAATTGCAACTGCCCTAAGAACCCTCTGGCAAGGTCATAGACATACTGCAAAATAAAAAAGTTAGTAGGAAGATTCTGTAACTTAGACATTTCACAGATCTAGGTTTCCAAGGATGAGTAGGGGGTCTTTGGTTGTGGCAGCAAACCTACTGCAGAATCTAATTGAATGAAAGTTTGTCTGAACGTTAACAATGTAGTAAGTTTGAGAGTTAGAATGATATAGTCTGATTAATTTTAATTATCTTCTGTCATCTGGGATTATTTGTTAGTCAGCCAAAATGGTTAGCCAGACATTAGAATTTTTATAAAATATATTATAATGAAGTTAGTGCTTGCCTGAATAATGATTTCCAAACTCATAAGGAAATAGAAGTGATTATCTATAAATCAGCTCTTAGAAGTGATTGTCATGAGAACCTGGTTTGGTGGCCCCTGAATGTGGGTAGTAATTGAAAGAGATTAAACTGTCTCCAATTATCCTGCTAGGGTTCTGTAGGAGTAAACAAGTGTATTCAGCAAATTTTGTTAGGTTTTTACATTTGTCAGCCATACTGTCCTAGTCCTAGACCATGATCAATAAAGTATTCAGACCATTGCTTTACTAAGAAGAATTTCAGTGTTGGATCATTGTGTTGGGTATCCTGATGATGAGAGTCTTGGGGTGAGAGCTGGTGAGAGTGAGGTCATCCTAAGCAACAGGGACCACTGGGATTGGGGGCCATTCAAAGAATAAGGTTATGTTGCATGGTGCAAGCTGGTAGAGGAATAATTAAGAGCCCAATGTGAGTGTGGCAAAATTTCAAAATTTTAAATGACTCTTGGATTTTAAGTCAATGGAGTTATGACTATCTTGTGTGATTATTAGGAAAGTGCTTCTTAAAAATATGTCCCTGTTATTTTAATACTCAGTCTTCATCAATTGACTAATCACTGCTTGGGAAAATTGTTTGATATTTTAATCACTAGTCAGGTGTTTCTTTTTTGAATTATGGTTATTAGAGAGTAATGATCAAAGTAAAAGATCTTTGAATTTTATAATCTTGGAGTTGACCCCTAGAAGTCATTACTTTAACCTGTTCATGAACCAAACTATCCTCTACAATATTCCAAAGCAAAGAGTAATATTGTCTTTGCTTAACCACCAGTGAGTGAAGACTCCCTCCCTCACTTGGCAGCTTATTCTACTTTCAGGTATTTCTAATTGTCAGGAAGTTTTCCTGTATATTAAACTTGTTAGTAACCTTTTCCCTCTTCCAAATTCCTTCTTGGGGGACAAAGCAGAATAATCTACTCATTCTTACACATCATAGCTCTTCAAATACTTGAATGGAGCTATCATGTCCTTTTAAAATCTTCCCTTGCCTAGGGTGAACATGTCCAGTTGATTTAGCCATCCCTGTGGTATGATATATGGCCCTTTCTCTCTCCTGGTCACCTTGTTCTTGATATATTCCATGTGACTATGGCCTTCCTAAATATATGTGTTTACTCAATGACCTTGTAGTTCACTAACACCTAAGTGATGGCTAAAATTCTTTCCAACTCTAGGGTTGTATGAATTTATTCTGTTGTTTTTAAGGATAAAGCAAGAAGTTAACCCACGACTTTACATATTATCAGTAGTCAGTTATGTTTAATAATTAGTTAAATAACAGTCATCACTTTTGCCATAATTTTCATTCTTATATCAGTCAATGATGTCTTCATAAAAATGACTTACTTAGAGGTAGTGCTAATAAAAATTCTTCCATTTATAGCAGGGAATAAAGCACACCTGTTGGTGGCCCATTGGTAACAGCAGCACAAAGATCAGTCTAAGTGCTGGTGTACTTGGGTTGGGTAGCTAAGTGGCACAGTGGATAGAGTGCCAGGTCTAAAGTCAGGAAGACCTGGGTTCAAATTCAGCCTCAGACACTTACTAGTTGTATGATCCTGGGCAAGTCACTTACCCTGTTTGCTTCAGTTCCCTGTAAAATGATCTAGAGAAGCGAATGGTCAACCGATATCTTTGCCAAGAAAACCCCAGATGGAGTCATAAAGAGTTGGACATCACTGAACCACAACAAAAGTTATCCAGGGAAAGGAGGAAGATCATCTCCTTAAGAGATTTGCCTATCCTGCTTCCCTACCTGGAGTGGTAGTGATGATAGATTATCGTGGTAATGGGAGTCTTGGGATAAGGTTCAATGAGTGGTGTCAGGCTAAGTAGTAGGGATCATCATTATTGCAGTCATTTAGGAGTAGGGTTTTGCTGCATGGTGCAGACTAGTGGAGTACCTCAAAACACTATGTCCCTGATCTTTGATGAGCACAGGGATAAAGGTCTCTGAATTGTGAGGAGGAAGTGTTTCTCCCTTAAGAAGAAAGATCCCTCTGTGTGTGTACCTTCCTGGCACAAAACCTTTATGTCCTTGCCCCAGTTACAACTCTCTACCTAATCCTTCATAGTTTCTAAAGCACTTAACACACATGATTTCATTTATTCCTTATAACAACTTTATAAGATGGGTATTATAGGAACTACCATTTCCATGAGGAAATGTGAGGAAAGGAAGCTTTTACAGGTTAAATTACTTTCTACAGCTAGTAATTACCAGAGATGGCATTCAAATCTTGCTTTTCCTGACTCCAGTTTCATCTGTTTTCACACTATACCACATTCCTATGTACTCACATAATTCTCACTATAAAGAGATCCTCTTACAGAAAGAATTTATGACTGCTTGGGGAAGGTGACAAACAGGTTTTGTATGGTTAGAGTTGATTGAATACAGGGTTATATCTGAGCATGGAATAGACTGCATTTTAATACATAATATATACTCATCAAATAACTTGAATGAAAAAGAAAAATGTTTAGCTATATGATATTTATCAAGGAATAAACAACCTCTAAAGCCAAAGAAGCCAATAGCATGAAATCAGTGTCCATAGATAGGCCCAGTGATGGTTGGAAGCACAAATTCAGAACATCCATGACTGTAATATTCACAGAGTAGTTGTGTGTGGAGGGTCCTAGGAGCTTTACCAGCCAAGCTCAGCAGCTGATAATATAATTCATAGTTATCAGGGCTCCAAACACAGACACCTAACCAGTGAGCTGAAAAGGCACCCCCAGTAGCCTGGTCTGTGAGAGTTATAATATCAGGAGAAGTTCTGACAGTGTATTTTTTTTAAACCACAACTCAACCAAAAATCTCCTGGAAAACAAATTACATTCTACAGATGGACTTGCATGATTTTATCCCCTTCGTGCCAATATTATCCTCTGAGACCACAGATCCAGGTTTATGAATACAGAAAGCCAATTCCTAGGAATGATACCTGAATGCGTAGGATTATTTGTAGGGGACTTTGTTATAGACTGGTTGGCCTGTTCTTCCACCCCTTATCCTTCTAGAGGAAATTTCTACTAGAGCTCCTATTATTACCTAGAAATATTTTTCTTTCTTTTTATTTTTCTGGTCATTTTGACTTTTGTTGATATGTTTTGTTTTTATATCACATGCATTTATAGATTATTTCCACTTCATTAGAATTCTCTAATGACAAAATAAAACACCTAAGTGAAAGTAATAATATGGTGGACTCATGTGAGAATGCATACATTTCACATCTATAGCACCCTCCCAATCTCTCTGTTTTATAAATTAACTAAATTTGTGTTTTTCCTCCTGTCCCCCACCCTACTGAAAAAAAAAGAAAAGAAACTTATAAGAAACATGTAATCAAGCAAAACAAATTCCCCAAATGGCTATAGCATGGACATGTACTTATTGAATGTATGTTGACACGTATGTATGCTTGCATATATGTATGTATATGTGCCAAAAACTGTTGGGATTTCATGATGTGTTGTGGTGGAACCATTTCAAAGAATTTAGAGTCAGAACACCTTTCATCCAAGTATAGGCATTTACTGAGACTGACACCTCTCATGGAGTGGTCTAAATTCCAAGAATAACCAGCAACTTCAGAGAAAGCAAGATGGATTTTTATAGGGTAAAGATACAATTACATAACAGAAATTTACATAGAATATAGGAATGTGATTAATATTAAAATGGCAGGAGAAGTTTGTTAAGGGATTAGGTAATGGAGGAGAGGTCCCATCTATAGTTTGGTGGTTAAACATTTTGATCATGCTGCCCTCCAACTGGCTAGCTATTGTGGCCCTCTCTGGTCAAGATGGTCAAAATGTGATTGACTTCAAGAATGTTCAACCTGTTCCTGTGGGAATGGGTCTGGGGATCATGTCTGGGTAGAGGTTGTGACTGGGTTCCCACTCCTGCTGTTTCTATGAGAAGTAGGACATACCTGTTGTTCGAGTGAGCAGTGAGGCATACATGAAGATGTTAGGACATTGGCAAGGGAGCTAGGTAAGTGCAATGGACCTGTAATGAAGTTAGACCATTGTATTGAGGGCAGTCTATTAGGATTCCATCATATACTTATATCCTTTTATGTCTCATTCTGTACCCCAAATTCATCTCTGCTGTGTAATAAGTAGCATGAAGTATTTTTTTCACAGGATGGCTACTAATTTTATCCACTTTTTCTGACTCTCCTTATTACACACTAAATCAAAGGAAGTGTGAGGAAAGCCAGGAGAAATGGAATGATGGGGAACTGGTGCGGGGTTTTGCTTCCTTCTTCACATTCCTGCCCTGAGTAGCTTGGCTGACTCCTTAACTGATCTGGGGTATGGCGTGAGTCGTACATGTTCCCTTTAACCTCTGAACATGTATTTGTATTGTCTTCCTCCTTATCATTTAGTTATTCAGTCAGCTCTTTGTGATAAGGTGGACCATAAAACTTCAATGAGATTCTCCTTGAAGAGCTACTGAAGTGCTTAGCCATTTCCTTCTCTAATGGATTAAGGCAAAAAGAGGTTAAATGACTTCCCCAGGGTTATATAGCCAGTAAGTGTCTGAGGCCAGAGTTGAACTCTGGTCTTCTTCACTCCAGACCAGCAATCTACTCTCTAAGCCATCTAGCTGTCCTTCAACTTCACTCCTTTTAGAAGGCCAGATCAGCATAAACCTTTTGCTTTCTGTAGATATTTTATTTACCTTGATATGGGGACTGAAGACTATTGTTCATACATTGTGATGAATGAGAAGCCACAGCAAGCACTCAAGATAATCACTAATATTCTCTTCCCATACCTGTCTTGGGACAGGTAGGTGGTAGAGTGCATAGAGTCCTGGGTCTGGAGTTAGGAAGACTCATCTTTGTGAGTTCAAATCCATCCACAGACACTTTCTAGCTGTGTGACTCTGAGCAAGTCACTTAACTCTATTTGCCTCAGTTTCCTCATCTGTAAAGTGGGCTGGAAAAGGAAATGGCAAACCACTGCAGTATCTGGGCCAAGAAAATTCCAAATGGGGTCACAAATAGTTGGATACAACTTAAAAAAAAGAATAACAATCTATCTTAGAAAGTGTGATCTTATAGAAAAGGTTATTGAAGGAAAATTACTCATTAGGGATTGACTCTAAAGAAATCAGGCAGGCTCAGGAAAGATGCAGCAAAAAGAGTTTATCATATATACATATGTATATATGTATATGTATATGTATATCTCTGTATATATACACACACACACACACACATATAAGAATTACATGAGCATGGGCCCCACACTTAGACTGAGCTTGAGTTTTTAAAGCAAATCTTTGAAGTAAAGGGGTTAATTTTTGATAGGTTACAGCTAAGGAAGGGATTGGTTTGTATTATCTCAATGTTGAGAACACAGTACTGTTAGGTTACTGATTACAAAGGGGGATGAGGGCATGTGTGTCTGTTCGCTTAGATTTGGCATAGAGGGTAGCTTCCCTACAAGAGAGTCTGTCATTTTAACCTGTGCAGCTACCTTCTGTCTCATACCCAACCTGGAGTGGGAGATATTTGTCACATTTCCCTGTGTAGCCCCCCTGCCACTGATATCTTTAAAGGGAATGAAGATTATGGGTATATTCATATTTCAAGTAGTGGTAATGGATGAATTCTTTAATAGGGTCGTGGCCTGGGAAGTCTGTAAACCTAACCCTAGCATTTATTAAGCACCAACAATTTGCTTGGCACTGGGGTGGGTAGGCTCTATTATTATAGTATTACAAATAAGATTACTGAGTATTCAATTCAATTCTTTTAATTAAATATACATTAATATACATTTAAATGCTCATTACTCTACTTCCTATAACCCACTGTCCAGCCAAACTGGCTTTCAGGTATGAATTGTTTAATTTTGTCTTTGTGTCCCTAGAACCATTGAAGATCTTTGTGTATAGAAATGACATAATCCCAGAGACACTTTACGAAGTATGAGAGACAGGTTGGTAGAGTTACAAAGATAATGGATTTGGAATCATAAGGGCTAGGTTTAAGTTTTGGTTGAGCTATTTCTTATTTGTGTCACTTCTGTCCACCACTTCTCCCTCGATTTCAGCTTCTTTATTTATTAAAGGAGACTGGGAGAGCTGGGCTAGATTCAATTCAAATTTGTTGTTGTTTAGTTGTTAAGTCACATCCAACTCTTCATGACTTCATGGACCGTAGGCTTGAAGAGAGATGGGAGAGCTGGTTTCCATTTGAAAGAAGTCACTTAGACCTTCTCTGTAGCTAAAGGAAACTTCATTGATGCAAAAGCGCATGGACCTGAGATTTAGCCAGAAGCTAAACAAAGGCAGTGATATAGGAAAAGGACCAGACTTATCTACACAGCCTGTAGGATGATAATGTAATTTGAGGGTTTCTAATGGGGGTTGGAGATTTAGGAACAGGATGAGAAAGATGGATGTCACAAGATAAGGGAGACAGGGGAATCTTTATGACCTAGGATGAGGGGAGACAATGAATTTATGATCCAGGATAAGGGCAAAGTTTTATGGTATTCTAAGGTAAGGGGAGACTTTAAAGCACCAGGGAAAGAGCAACTTAACCCTTAGGGTACCTTTGTATCAAGAAACTTTAGGGTACCTTTAGAGGATGAACCAGGGAAAGGGCAACTCAACCTTTAAGGCACCTTTGTATCCTTATTACTGTGACATTGAAGTGGGAATATTCAGTCAGCAATCAGAAATGTGGAACTGGAGCTTAGGAGAGAGGTAATGATTTATGTGAATGAAGGAATCATATAACTTACAGGGGCTAGATGTAGCAGTGAGAGTGTATGAGACCTTTGAGGGAAGAGAATGAGCAGTGCAGATCTAATACTTCTCCCTCACTGTCATTTTCATTTAAAATATTCATCAATTACATTGAAAATTTCTCTCAATGTGACATTGCCGTCAACAGGTTTGCAAAGTATCAGATCTTTGCTAATATCACCTTCAACAACAAATCATACATATGTAATCAGATGAACATCTTTAACTACATCTGTTGTCTCATCTTTTTACAATGAACAATAAGGTTTTAGTTTCTCAGTTAATTGATTAGAAAGGTCTTCAGACAGATGGGTAATTTTCATCTGAGTGTTTGCAAGTGGAATGATTTGAAAGTGCTTTGCCTACAATTCAGGAAGCATCTTTTAATGTCAATGGATCTAGCTACAACCATCAATTATACTATTGAATGAAGCTTTTCGTATTTAGTAATTCTGTAAATAACTTTTTGAGGTACAAATAATCCCTTTAGTATTACAGACGTTTTTTAAAGTTTAATTTTGCTTGTAAAAATTCTGTTTTTTTCTGGAAATACGCTCGTTTTGTCAGCATATTTTGCATGTTCATTTTTAAGATGTCGTTTCATTTGTGTTTCACATTATATGTAGGTAAAGCACTTATACAGAGAACTTTTATAGCAATACCTGTAAATTCCACTGATGAACATAATGAATTGCTTTTCTGATTTTGGACATTTTATTTTATGTTTCTATTTCTTAAGGTATCTCTGTTGTTTTTACTTATATCAATTTTAGCTGTCAGGAGATTTTTCTGCTTAAACCATATCTTTATCTATCATAAATGAATATTATTTTACTTTAAAAATTAGAGTCAATAAAAACACATTTAGGGCAAATTTAAATGTAAAGTCTTATCTGCAGTCATTCTTGAATTGATTTAAATTTGTTTGAAATTTACAGAGTTTTTTTTGGGGGGGGTAACAATATGTTGTACTTAACAAAATGAATGACATTGAGAAGTATAATAGTTATTATAGTATTTTTGACTTTCACCCAATGATTGTCTAACTTTGAGTTACACACACACACACACACACACACACATATAGCAAAAAGCATAGTGACAGAACTCCTCTATATCATTGGCCTACTCTAATTTTGGTACTGGCAGATATTTTTCCCATGGCAATATTTGACCCACTCAAATATGACCCTGATTTTGTTCATCATTTAAAGAAATGGAGCCATATCCACTGTCAATTGGATTCCCTTCTATTAGGCTTTATTGATTAAACAGGTCCTTGCTTTTGTTTGTCCTTTCTTCCTTCTCCAAGAGGACCATGATATCAGGGAAGTGATGTTATGACTTGCAAGTAAATTGGATTTAAGCAAGATAGGACTGTGCAAAGACACTGACCTCACTTTTTTCTCCAGAGCCATCTGAACCCAGTGATGAGACATAGATCAGGATGACTGGAGATGGCTCTGGATGCAATAGGAGACCTTGACCTTTTAATGCTATGGTCTTTCACAGGTCTCAACTTCACTGAGGCAATGGCCATTCAGTGATTAAGGTTAGGTAATAAATGAGGCAGAGAATGGTCTCTTTACCTAGTCAAAAACAAAAAAAAAAAAAAATGAATTTGGGAGGGGAAGACCTTCAGGGTTTTTGGTCAAATAGAAACAATTGCTGTTTATATTCACTTTGAGTCAGTCAAAAGGGCCTAAACAATAACCAAGTAGGGCTTGACCTGGGATCTCTTGTTGACCAATCAATGAGAGCCAGAGTGACCAAGCTGGAAAGGTTATAAGTGTTGGTCTGGTCGTCAACTGTTATTGAGAGCTAGCCTGGTGTAGTTAAGCTTACAAAGGTTAGTTTCCAAAAAAAGAAAAAAATGTTTTTGATAACAAGAACTCACAAAGATTGACTGCACAAGTGTATCAGGTTGATGTGCACTTGGTAGTGGTACCTATACCTGTGAAATTGTAGATTGTAGAACAAAAACAATAAACCACATCTTACCTTATAACATGCCTGTGACATAATATTAGAGATGAGGAGACTGAGATTCAAAGAGGTTGTGACTTGCCCAGTTTCACAAAACCAACAAATAGCAAAGGACCTCTGACTCTCTAGGTATGCTCTTTCTGGTGTACCACACCACCTCTCAAGAAGTATTGAATTGCATGCATTTAGTTATCAAAAGATCCAGGTATCATCATAAATTTCCTAAATGTTGCCTATTTTAGAACTAGAAAGGACCTCATCTTTTGGTTTTGAGGTAGGTAAAGTAACATGCTAATTTTACAGATGATGTCAACTCACAGAATCTCAGAGATGGAAAGGATCTCAAAAGTCATCCAGTACAACCCACATTTTTACAGGAATCCCCTTTCATGACATCCATCACAATTGGTCATTCATCCTTGATTTGAAAACCTCTAGAGAGTCATCGTTCAGGCCAAAGTCATTCAGCCATTGGAGGGAGAGACTAGAACCTAGATCTGATGTCTTCTAGTACAGTATTTTTTCTCTTATGCCATGGTTCTGTTCCTTGTTTTTTTTTTTTTGCTAAAGATGAAGCAAAATGCCTGCAAATTATATTATATTTTATATTTCAGTGACCCCTAGAATAATGACTTGCAGGCTTCAGTGGATTTCTAGTATCTCTAGATTAAACTTTAAATACTTCCAGTTGGCATTTAAAGCCCCACACATCAAGTTCCAAAGTATTTTTTCCAGATATTTCTAATTATTTCCCCTTGTATACTCTGTTCCAAACCAAATGGCCCAATGACTGTCACCCTTCCATGACATTCCATCTCCTTCTGCCCCTGCACCTCTGTGACCGGATTGCTTACTTTCATCTCCAGTTCAAGCACCAAGACTTCATGAAACCTTTCCTGACACACCTCTCCTCTTGCCCCCATTTATTAGCACTCTCTTTTGAAATAACTTTTATTATTTTACATATAATTTTTATTACAGTGACAGAATGATGTATTGTATAGAGAACTGGTCTTGGAATCACAAAACCCTCCGTGTGATTCTGTACAAGTCACTTCTCACTATCCTTGGCAAACCTTTCAGATTATATAATTCACAGAGCATGTGCCCACCTGTATCAGAAGGGGCTTCTTTTTCAGGAGCTTACAAGTGCTAGCAGAGGTCCAGAACTCCTTCTCTCCACAAATATATTTATTTATCTGTAAACATGTCATTTCCCTCAGTAGAATATAAACTCTTTGAGAGCCGAAACAGTTTTCATATTTGTCTCTAAATGCCCAGGACCTACAAAGGCTTTGCACATAATTAGTGCTTTAAAAATACCTGTTGAATTGAACTAAATAAGTATTTGGAGGGGTATGGTTTTGTGGATACAAGATAGGCTTGTTTTTATACTGAACAAACTATTCATAATATCAAGTTTTATCATCTACCACATCTGAACCAGGAGAAGAATCCGTGATTGCTATAAAATGATCAATCAAGATTTTCATATCCAGTCTTTATTAGTAGATCATTTGGTTAATAAAGCAAACACATTGGAATTATTACAACTGTTTCATCTGAACATTGGTTTTCCTTTTTTTCTTTTGAAAACTGTTGATGTTTCACAATGGCTTTATCATGGATTGTCAGTACAATAGATGTGCTGCCTTAGTCTGCTTGGAAAGACCTCCATCAACTTATGGAGCTTCAAGATAGCTTATAAAAATAGATGTCAGACTCACTCAATTATCACTAAACAGATGGCTTTATTAGAAAACAAAAAGAAGCTGCTGTATTATCAAGGTAGACTTGGAGGATGAAGTCATATGGCAGGTTTGTTCTGTATGCCTATTGTGAGGAAAAAAAGGTAGTCTCATATGTTGGCAAATACATTCAATGTGAAGACTGAATCACTTGAAATTACAATAATTTAGTCTTTAGACACCCCTTGGGAACCAGTGATCTCATTTCTATTCCTGGTCTCTTCCATCACTTGTGATATGACCAAAGGCATAAAGAATAATTTGTCAAAATTTATATAGCAACTGAGCATTTGAGTTGGTGGTGGAATTCCTGGCTTGTTATTCTGCATCCTATTCTCTGCCATTACCTTCTTTTACCTAACATGGGTCCTGCCTTCAAGATGAGGGGTCAGTGGCCTTAAGTAACTGAGCTTTCTTCTGTTTCACAAACATCCCTCTGGTAGCTCCATGGTGATTACACACACACACACAAACATGCACACGCATGCACACATTCTTAGCTCGTACAAATCATGAGAAAAGATACTGAAGGTAAACAATAAACTGCATTTATTTTTCATTAGCAAAGCATCAAAACTATTTAAATTGATTCTGTTTTGCTAAAACTTTTGCTCTTTTATCAAAGTGGTATGATAGTCCCTTTTTCTTTCAAGTTATTGTAGAAATGGATAATGTTCAATGATATGTACCTCAGTTTCTCTCTCCTGCTTCCCTCTCAATATGTGTAAGTAACAAAACAGTATTAAGGTCAGATAGTATCTTATTATAGACCAGGAAGAAAACTTAAATGCTGATTTATGTGAGGTTGATGAACAGTTGTTATCTGTTTCCTTGAGGTTCAAGGACTGTGGGAAATATGCAATCTACTGCCAAGGATTATGGGACTGTGACCACAGAGTCAGGAAGACAGCAGAGTACCATAGAAAGAGGACTGGTATTCAAATCCTGTCTCTTATAGCTTACTATATGACCTTGTCAAGTCCCTTTAATGTCCTTGGTTGTGTAAAATGAAAGGGCTGGTTTAGGTGATCTCTGAGGTCTCTTCCCACTCTAAAACTATAATCTTATCATGCACATTCAAATGTTGCCAAGTTAGGCACTTCCCATGTATGATCCTGGATTTAGCCTCAGTTTCTTTGTCTATTCAATGGATACAATCATAGTGTTTACTCTGAAGAACAAATGAGATAATGTACAGTATATAAGCTACTTTGTAACCTTACCGCCTGTTAGCTATTACCCTGGAGTTCTGGTAAGCCTTATATGCATTGATATACGAGATCTTTTCTCACTCTGAAAGAGGTCTATACCAGGTAGTTCTGTGATTCCCAGGGGTAAATAAATGCCTGGCCAAGTCTGCCATGAAAGTACTTCCTCTGGGAGATAAGGCATGAGCTTCATAGTGCACCAGGTGGCCTGGTCCTCAGTTAATAGTTGAATACACTGGAGAATCCCAATAGCCTTCTTTCATGTGCATGGGATGGTGAAGGACTTGGGGTGGTGGTATCTCCTGGCCACTTGAGCTAGATGTGAACTATTGTTCCGAATTTTCAAACTGTCTGAAGATGATTGCATGAGTTATTCTAGACTATGTTAGCTTATCTTTTGCTCTCTAGTACTTGGGTTCACCAATATGTATTTGTCTTTCGTTGCGGAAGAAGACCATGCTGTCAGAGAAATGCTGACATGACTTGCACTTGACTTTGTTTTGACTGAGGGAGGGCTATGCAGGTCACCAGCCTCACTTCTCCTCCAGAGCCATCTGAATCCAGTGACCAGATATTCATCAGGATGACTGGAGATGATCCAGGATGCACTGGGAGACCTTGGACCCTTTAGACCAAGGTCTTTGCAGGTACTAGCTTAGTGTGAGGTAATGCCCATTCATTGAATAGGCCTGTTCAAGAAGTAGCCAGGGCATGGCCCCTTTAATGAGGGGAAGGAAAAGAAAGACATCAGGCTGGGTGGGAAATAGCAACAGTTACTATTAATAATCACTCTAAAGCCAGGAGGGTCCAGAGGAGCCCTTAGGCAGGGGCCCATTGGTGTCCCAGTTTCAGAGTGCAGTAGGTTTAAGGTTTTGGGGAAGGGGAGGGGAGGAGAGGGGGAGGCAAACAGGAGAGGAGGAATTGAGTTACCCAGCTAGCTGGGTCCCCATTCAGCCAACTGGGTCCCTATTCAGCCAGCTATGTCTACTACTTGGTGATTTAGGGAATAGAAAGATATAAAAGACCCTCTTCCTACCCTTAGGATTAAGATTATCACAGCTCAAGCACTATCTTCTATATAAAACGTTTCCTGATTCCCTACCAAATACTAGTACCCTCTTTCTCAAACTAACTCATACTTAACTACTTCATATGAAATTTCTGTTGAAAGAATTCACAGATTGGCTCCAGAGAAAATTCAAAGTTGCACATTTCTGACATAGTGGTCGAATTTAACAATGCAATTCAGAATCAATCAGTTCTGCAAGTGATCAGGAGAAACAATTTCAAATAAAAAGTAAAAGACCTTTGAGTAACACAAGAATATTCTGCATCTACTAAAAAATATAAGTGGGAATGGAATGTGTTCAAAGGACAACAGAGCTCAGGATGCAGCCCAGGGTGACTTTCCCTGCAGATCTGAGCTTAATCATACATGGGAAAAAAAAGGATGAAGTTCAATAATAAAGAAGAGTTTGAAATATTTTTTAGAAAGAAAAAACAGAATTGAAGAGATTATTTGCTCTTGAAATACCCCAAAGAAGAGAAATGCAGAAGAGGTTAGTAAATGCAGCAGGTGAAGACAGCGATAGCAACAGAGTGACACCAGAGAGACCAGTCAGGGACATCTTTCTAAATGTTCATAGGGAGGTAGGCGTGAAGGCAGAAATTTGGTAGAGGTAACAGTAAAGAGTAGACAGGAGGGTGGTAGATGTAAAAGGGGAAAAGCGAGAGAGATAGCTGGTTATATTTGAAAGGACCCATCAATACATGGATTCTGATTGAGTAAGGACTATCCTCTTTAAATTCCTAATTTGCTTACTATTAAAAAGTTACAGGTATATTGATCCCACATAGTGATAATCTACTCTCCCTCCAAGAACTGACTTACCTCAGTATGTCTTGCTCATTTTAAAGGGAGGAGGGTCTTCTGAGTAGTTTGTCTATCTATTTATTAATATTTATTTATCCATCCATCCATCCATCTATCCATTTATTTATTTAGGTTATCTGAGTAGATAAACCTTAGTTTGTCACTTTGACAGTCTTACCTACTGCTTGTATCAACTTCAGTCATAAGTGCCTTCCCTTTAAGGCTTAGGGTATATATATATTTTTTAAGGATTTCTTTTAAAATTAAAGAAAACAGTTCTTCCTTTACTGTTCTATACAGTTCTTCCTCTACTGTTACTTATACCTTCAGAGGAATGTTAGAGGACTTCTCATATATCCTATATGTGTACACACACACACACACACACACACACAGAGCTATATTCGTTCCATTGTTATCCCTGGAAACCATGTCTCAATTTTCTAACCTATCTCTTTATCAAAATTGCCTAAAATAATCTTTCTAATGCTAAGTTCTGATTATGTCAGACAACTACACTCAGATACTTTCTCACTCACCATAAATTGCCTGGAAACCTTCAGCGGTCCTCTATTGCTAGAAGGATAAAATAAAAAGTCTTAATTTGATATTTAAGACCCCCAATAATCTGCCTCCAATTCATTTTCCTGCCACTTCCCTTCAGTTGGACTACTAGTTGTTCCCTGAACTTGTCTTTTTAGTCTCCCTGCATGCTTTTCAGGTCATTCATCCTCTTCATTCCTGAAATGCACTCCTCCTCTAGGCAGCTTGGTGGTGCAGCAGATAGAATACCAGACCTGGAGTCAGAACAACTCATCTTCCTGAGTTCAAATCTGACCTCTAGACACTAGCATTGTGACTCTGGGCAAGTCACCTAACCCTGTTTGCCTCAGTTTCCACATCTGAAAAATGACAAGAAGAAGAAAATGGCAAATCACTCCAGCATCTTTGCCATATGGGGTCACAAAGAGTCAGATATGAGTAAACAACAACAAATTCGACTTTGATTCAAGAGCAGCTAGGTGGCTCAGTGGATAGAGCACTGGAAATCAGGAAGACTCATTTTCACGTGTTCCAATCTTACCTCTGCTACTTAATAGCTGTGTGATTGTGGGCAAGTCATTTAACCCTGTTTGCCTCAGTTCCTCATCTGTAAAATGAGCTGGGGAGGGAAACCATTGCAATATCTTAGCCAAGAATATCCCCAAATGGGGTCATGAAGAGTTGGACACAACTGAAACTACTGAAGAACAACAAACTCTTTCTTCATCTCTATGTGCTGAAATTCTCTTCTTTCAAGGCTCATCTCAGGTGAAATTCTTCCATGATAATTGCCAGGTATTACCAGTTGGATGGATTCCCTTTCATCAAAGATGTTGCTTTTATCTCTTTTAAATTTACCTTTCATCACACTTATTTTTGTGCATATCACTCACCTCTATTGAATGATAATCATCTTGAGTTGGGGCAGAAGCTGTATTATTTTTATATCTTGTTATTCCTAATTTGAGGCTTAGTATTTTACATAGTAAGTACTTAATAAATAATTCTTGAATTGAACTGGATTTTGACACAGATATGATAGGCCAATTTTCAATGATAATTATTTATGTCCTATTTCTCTATAGATACATAAGAATCTCCTAAGATTTCCTGAGGCATGGTTTGTATCTTTGGAGTTGATCCTCTCTCTAAGACTATGCTTTGTTTGCAGGCAAATTACACCTTTGTCTTTGTGGATAAGTTGAAGATTGTTTTGGAAGCCATGCTGAAAATGTCTGGTATCTTTCAGAATGGTGGAAATGCTCAAATGATCAACCAACTTCAGGTTAGCTGTCATTCATTTTGTGTGCAGAGGTATAAGCTGAGGAATGTCGGAATTGTTAACGTGGTCTTTGGAAAAGAAATAAAGTATGCAGTGTGGTACAGTGGAAAGAGCACTGGAGCTGGTATCAGGGGAACTAGTTTTGCATCTTTTAGCTCTTCTATTTACCATGTGTGTCACCTTGGAAGAGTCATTTTCCCTCTTAGAGTGTCTATTGTCTTATCTGCAAATGAAGTCTTTCAGAGTAGGTGACTTCTAAGGTTCCTCCAAGTTCTAGATGTATGATCTTTTGAACATTATGTCTCATGGAAATCTATAGTGCTGGAGAGACATTCTTATTGGTGATTTTCAAATAATTGGAATCATTTTGTTTTAAGTAGCTCATCTGTGGAAGGGATCATTGGTATGAATTCTCAGGATTAAAATTTGATAAATTCCAACTTGACTCTGTTACTTTGATTTTCAGCTTTTCTGCCTATTTATAAGGAATGGGAGCCAGTATAAATTAGGTGGATTATTTCATTTTGTCCTCAGAACAACTCTGCAAAGTAGATGCTTCTCTAAATACAGTTCTCTAAATAAAATAGACAGGCTACACACACACACACACATATGTGCATATAAGTATATGTGTAATGAATGTATATATGGATACGTGTATGTACACACATACACAGCAGCAACGCGTGGGATGTACAGGGTGTTCAAGGAGCTCTAGCAGCTATGGTGTGAGGATTTGCTGAGCCCTTTCTAGGGCTGTCCATTCACCTTTTGTGTGAACTCAGCTCTCACCTGTGGGTCTAAGAAGCTGTAACATAAGCAGCAGCCCAGTAAACAATCTCAGCAGACAGGCTAAACCAAATTGAGGATAACCGAGGGGTCAGGGGATGTGTACCCCAAGCATCCTTCCCTGAATGGAATGGGTGAAAGGGGATAATTTGTTCCAGTGTCCACGAAGTCAACTAAAGCAGACACTATGGAACACTTAGAGCTTGATCAGACATCAAAGGGGCAAAAGTCATCCACTGTGTCCCAGGCCATCGCTAGTCATCTTGACTTCTTTTTTTTTTTTTGCCACTGGACTTTGATGACTTTGGAAGAGAGAGTGAGAGCGATAACTTTGTGCAACTCTGCCTCTGTTCAATCCAATTTATACGAATCAAGGCATCACCCTGAGGTGTCACTGGTGCTCTTTAAGCAGAAAGGACAGTCACCAACAGCATTAATATCAGTTGGAGAATACATTGAGGAAACTCCATGTATAAATTCCAGCTTTTAATTTATAGGAAAAGAAAATATTTTAGGTACTTTCTATTAAAAATTAAATTTCTCATTTTAGGAAGCCCTGAGAAATACATTTATCGAAAACTTTGTAGAAAGCCAATTGCAGATTGATGTGGAGAAACTCACTGAAAAGCTACAGAACTATGGTAAGTTTGTTTTTGCATATGTTATACAGAAATAGACTCATTTTAGAATTTCACAGGAGATCTTCCACATCAGGGAAAAAAAGAAAAAAAAGCTAGATTCTGGGAATTTCATTATACCATTGACTTCTTTTTTCCTCAGTTCAGAATTCTAAATTTCATCTCAGTTACCTTTTATCTTGTTAGATTTGTACAAATATCCATACTTTCAGATCTTTTTTTACAGCCTCAATTTGTTATCCAACAAATTAACTAAAATCTTGATATCCCTATGTGTGTCAAAGGACCCTCAACTCAGTAAGGAGATAGGAGGAAATCTTTACTGTTGTGCTCCCACTACACTTATATCTAGATAATGTCCAAAGCATTCTCCTGATCATGTTACCCTGTTAAAAAGCCTGTGCAGAAGAGCCCAAGCTCTGGGCATGCCTAGCCAAGATTTTTACTATAAACAAAATTATCTGCATATACTTAAAAGAAAAATTAGAGAAAAAATTTAAAAAAAGAATGTTAATTGATGTTGATAGGCGGTGAGGCCATGCAGTAGATAGAGTGCTGGACCAGGAGACAGGAAGACTCATCTTCTTGAGTTCAAATCTGACCTCAGATATTTACTGGCTTTGTGTCCCTGCACAAATCACTTAACCCTGTTTGCCTCGGTTTCCTCACTTATAAAATGAGCAGGAGAAGGAAATGGTTGTTGCCAAGAAAACATCAAATGGGGTCAAATGGGTTTCTTTTTCAGTAGCATAAAGGGGTTGGGTTAAATGACCTTAAAGGCCTTGCCTAGTGCTATAGCATCTTATTCTATGAATCTAGGCAATAACAAGGGTTTGACCCAACTAGATAATACGTTCTAATTTGTTTACTTCTCTCAGCTGGGATGTTGGGCAAGATGTTTAATCGCTCAAAGGTTGAACAGTTTCATTCCTTGGCTCAAATCATGGTAAACATTTCATCCTGTGTACTTCTAAGTCGCTTCCAGCCCCTGGAGTCTGTGGAAATGCTGGAGAGAGAAGCTCATGGGCTCATACAACAAAACAATTTATTGGCTAGTAAGTAATTCTGGAGAACAGCTGTTATTTGGGAGATATAAGTTTGGATATATTACCATTTTGCATATCTCTTTCTTAAAATATCTTACAATGGTGTAGAGAGAAGTGAAAAATGCCTTCAAGAGAAAGGAGAAAATAAAACAGAAGAAAAACGCAATGCTTTGATGAGAAGATATGCCTTGTTCTTTCACCCCACAGAGAAAGTAATAAGAACTAATGATCTTTCCATCAGCTTGATCCTTAATCCTATTCACTGGATTTGGTGTCACTGACTGTGAGACATCTTTTATGTTTTCACATCACACATGAGAAATTATTTGTCCTGAGGTGCAGAGTGATCCTTGCAATTTTTCAACCAGTTCTTTATTTTCATTGTGGCTTACTGGTATACTAGACCATGCAAAATATGAGACCATGGCTGATTCATCATCATCTGTTAGTTTGTAGTTATTCAAGTAAATTTAGTATTCAGTGCTTTTGTCTTTTCAACTTTGGGTTGGCTCTATATTTCATTGATTTCCTTTCAGTGTTATCTCATTGGCAAAACCCAGTGACTCCATGATGTGTGTACATATTTAAAGCCTATTTGATCAATACGCTGAAAGATACCTTTGCTTTGATGACATCTATCTTTTATAGGAAGAAATTCTACCTAATTTTAGGTAGAATTTTACCTAATTCAATAAGATAATTACTTTGAAAAAAAGACACAAAAATTCACAAGTTCTTTTACATAAGAAAAAAATTTCCTTATCTGATATCAGTTCTAGACTTTGAGTGACCCGTCAAAAGAACTGAATACTTTTCTTTTTTCTTCTATTAGGCATTATATTCAACAGTTCCTTAACCAGCAAGAGCCATGGACCAGATTTTGTTGATCTTCCACATCACTTCATCTATACAATTAGAACCAGTGTTCTGTACAGTATGAGGACAGATTTAGTCAAAAACCCTTTGTGGAAATTCCATCCCCAAACTCTTCCAGCTGATGGGTTCAAATACAATCACATTTTTGTTCCTCTGCAAGACATGATTGAAAGAGCCATCATTTTGGTGCAAACTGGACTCGATACATTGACACCACCAATACAAGTACAAGCCATGCCATATCCGTGCCACACCAGTGACTTGTAAGTTGAATTTCATACTTGATAGAACATGTGCTCTGAAGGCAGGAATGGCTTTGTTTCTGCCTTTGCATCCTCTGTGTCCACTAGAGTGCTTTATATATGGTAGGAATTTAATAAGCGTTTGATGAATGAAGGGTTTTGGAGCTAGAATGTCCTTAAATATTTTCTCATAATTCAAAAAGGTTCACATACAGACAACCAAAAAAGTTGCTACCTCTTTACTTTCCTTAAAAGAGTGATGAATGCAATATTTCCAAAAAGCAAATCCTTTGAAATTCAATTTTATGACATTTTGGTGGCCATCAAACAATAACTTCATGATAGTCTGGTCAAATGGATTCCATGAATTAGATATCAGGCAAATAGAATTATATTCCTAACTTAAAACTGATTTCATAAATAACTTTGACAAGATTATTTTCATTTCTTTGTATTAATTCCATTCAGCATGATCATATACAGAGCTGAACAAGACAAGTCTTTGTTTTCCAAGAATTTGCACTCTGGGAAGGAAGAATAAGATAGATGAATATTGCGTTCTATTTTGTAGTATAGCAAATTGTATGAAAGAGGCAATCATGTTCATCCCGTGATTCAACCGTATCTTCTATTTAAATGTCTCTCAAATCTATCTACTGAACCCTGATATTCTTCTCGCATCCCAAACCCATATGTCCAGATTCCTGTAGGACATTGCTACCTGGATATCCCAAACAAAGCTCATTTCCCCTCAACTCCCACCACAAAACCAACTGTCTCCTTGTGACATCACTGTAGCTAATGGCAGCACTGTCAATGACCCATTCCCTCATGTGTAATAGTAATTTCTCCAACATGCATGGGACAGGGGGTGGGGGGGGGAGAAGGGGCTGCTAGCACCGGTTCTTTGATCTGGTTCTCTAAAAGGAAAGGCAGCTTTTCAGGGGTTAACAATCCCTTTAATCAAGCACAGGTATCAGAGAAAATCCAAATCCAAATCCAGAGAAATCAAA